>NW_027223758.1:9093068-9723068 GCF_028538775.1 Myotis yumanensis | reverse complement strand
GTAATTTTTTTTAGTAGCTGCTTATTTTAAATGTACAAAACCCTTGTGTGTAATTCCATTAGCTGCCCTACAGCATTGCAGTCTACAGTTTCCCTGAGGCTGTTGTGAAATATTGATGAAATCCTGGCTTTTGTGGCTTCCTCTGATACACTAAACATTTGTCTGATGTTAGTTGAACTTGAATAGATCTGTTCAGAGCTATATCAGTAGCGACTTCAAAGGCAGGAAGGCTGTTACAGTATTTTTGCCTCATTTTTCCTTCTTCCCTTCTTCCATTTTTTCCCTCTTTTGTTTTTTGTTTGTTTGTTTGTTTTGTTTTGTTTTTTTAACAAACTGAAGTTTCAAAGCTTTGCCGTGGCATACTTTATAAAAACAAAGTCCCTATCAAATGGCTCCAAGTCCGTAGCAGATGGCTGATCTTTATGGTTCTAAACGGTTGTGGGTTTTTATTTCTGCTTCGGGTCATTTGCTTGTATCACTTTAGATATGAGGTTGTAGAGGTGACGCCCCTACAGCGCGCGCACATGCACGGACACACACTCACACTCACACTCACACTTGCACAGAAGGCAGGAGGCGGGAAAACAATGAGGCTGGCCTTGTAAAGTTTAACCAGGAATCCTGTGCCTCTGAAGTCGGGCACCTAGGAACCCCCTCCCAACATCAGTGAAAGGCACCATGAGTGAGAGAAAAACAATTGGCTTTTTCCAGCTAACGCTGTTTGCATTGAACTTCACAGCATTTGGGCCAGAGCTCATATTTATCCCTGTGCTTTCTGGTCAGGTGGTGAATTATAAGTGCCGAGGTTTATCATTCTCTGAAACGATGTAATAACCTTTCAGGACCTGTGAGCAGTGAAATTGTCTCTCAAGCAGGCTGTTCCCAACTGGGGCCATTCAGAGCCTGGGTGTCTTTGTCGTGGGCCGTCCTGTGTGTGGTAGAGTGTTTTGCAGCGTCTCTGCCTTTGTCACATGCCGGTAGCAAACCTCCCCAGTGGTGACAACTACAGTGTCTCCAGGCGTTGCCACTCATCCTGTGGGGTGACCACATTGCCCCCCATTCTGGTGCAACAGACAGTGTGACGATGGAGGATTTCCCAGGGGGTCTCACAGCACCCTTCTTCACACTGATTTTCTAGAGCAGATGAGACCACCCCCAGAGTCAGGCAGCGTTTGGACCTTGCTTCTTGAGTTCCCTCTGGACACAGGGCAGCGCTTACTGTCCAGAAAACAAAACCTTTAGAAATCGCTGGGGGCTCGGCCTGGGCTGGGTGGCATGGGTTTGAGAAGCATCATTTGTCCACGAAAGCTCAGTGAATCATGAGAATGGTCCCGAAAGTGACTTCAGTCAGTGTCCCCCCACCCCTGGGCCCCACCCACAGAGGCACAGCGGGCCCAGGAAGTCACCTTTGCCCCAGATCACTCAGCATGACTTTTCAAACAGAAAGACCACTGACACTGCATTGCCATTGGCTTCTGACTTAAAATTAGCGGAAATGACCCTTCGTTATAACTCACTCAAAGATAGATGAAGTGTCCCATACCTGACTAGTCAATTGCGAGATTATGTTGTCTCTTCTGCAAAATCTAATCTCTAAAAAGGTTAGAACAGGTCCATCTTCTTCACTGCCCAGTGCACACAGTAGGTGCTCAGCTTTTCACATTAAATAACTAATCATTTAACTCCGGGCTAGGAGCACCTGCACCCCATTACCCTCCCTCCTCGGGAGCAGCACTCCCCTCCTCACCGTTCAGCCTAGCAATCTGGAGGAAAATGAAGGAAGCAGAAGCAACAAAATTGAGGCCGAAAAAAAGAAACCCCAGTCTTTCTCGTTTTGTCCCAGAGCCAACCCTCCAAGAATGACCATTGTTCACTCATTTGCTTTATTTTAATTGTCAATTACAGTTGACATTCAATATTATTTTATATTAGTTTCAGGTATGCAGTGTGGTGGTTAGGCATTTATATAATTTACAAAGTGATCTTCCCAATAATTCTAGTACCCACCTGGCACCATGCACAGTTATTGCACTATTATTGACTATATTTCCTACGCTGTACTTGACATCCCTGGGACTAGTCTGTAACTGCCAATCTGTACTTCTCAATTCCTTCACCTTTTTCAACCACATGCATTCACTTTTTTCATATATTAATTTACTGATGATACTTCCCATACTGTGCTAAAAGTGGGCCCAAGCAAACCCCGCATTCAAAATAGCCATCATATCAGAATTGTGATTGTATCACTCCCCCTGAAGTAGGTTACTTCATTTATTATTGGAGGAACAGTGGCTTTACTTCTCCTTTTCCCTGTCCGTCACTCTGCCTCCCCCTCAATGTCCAGGTCGCTAGCCAAGCAGCCGCTGATGGTGGCTGTGTCTCTCCGAGGCACGGACCTGAAAGGGTCCCACAGTCACAGCTGGAAGGAAATGCCCATTTCCTCTGGGGTGGCACCGAGAACATGAAGGGGGGCCCTCCTGCACAGGGACTCCAACAAAACCCAGACTCGGTGCCCGTCTTCCGTACACAGGCAGAGGAAGGGGAAATCGATGTTAGCTAAATGAAAAAGAACAAAATCAATAAAAGAAAAGAACAAATATTTTCAAGCTCCTACAAAGAGTCATGGAGATGAAAATTAAATTAACCATAGAGATTCGAGGTAAAAAGTGGTTGTAAAAGTCCTAACCATGCGTCTCCTTCGCGCGCGGGCAAGCCGGACAGGCCGCCTGCTTTGCTTTCTCGGGGGAGGGAGGGTATTTGTCAAGGCAGCAGCAACTTCACTTTGTCTCCATCGTCAGGGTGTCTGGAGTTGAAGAAGCTTATTTTCTGCAAGTGCCTTCAGCCCCAGGCGTGTCTGCAGTCTATTTATGTTTGGCTAAAACAAACGGAATGAACAGTTGAGAGGATATCATTCATACGGTGACGGGAGGGAGAATATAGGGCATTCTTGACATCCCGCATATACAAATCATGGAATGTCTTTCTAACTAGCCGCACCTGTAAATCAGTCCATGCACCTCTTCAGGAAGAATCTGCAGTAAAGTGATTTGACTTCGGCTGGCAGTAGATGAATTGGGTTATTGAAGAGCTGTTCTTCTTGGGTTGTGTACAACGTCAACACTAGTACGTTGAGGTGGTCACACTGAAAGACGGCCCTGGCAGCCACTAAACCGAGGCCTTGTAGAGTATACAAGCACTGGGGGTGGGTGCTCAATAGCGTCTGTAGAGGGGCAAGAGGCCAGGCAGAGGCAGAAATGCATGGTGAAAGCACTCATCAATGGGAGTCATGATCTTGACAATGATCTTGTCCCCTGTGCTTCGTCATTCTACACATATTTATTGAGCATAAGCCTTTTCCTGCTCTTTAAGAAATGTCCTAACCCATAAGGAAAAGACTACTCAGCAGATAGCACCCCTCCTCACTACTGGACCATCAGTCTCTACATGGAAATGTACAAAAACACACACTCACTCACTATCCATTGTTCACCTCACAGCTAAGGCTTGGAGAACCTTACCACCTGAAATCCTATGGGATGTTTCTGAGTTTTGTGATCGGTGTGGTGAATCCCTTAGAATTGGTACTAAAGGACAAATGAAATATAATTATTGAGTCCATGCTGAGTCTGACCAATGTCTTTGACTTTCTTCCCAGAAAATGAAGACAGTCTTGGAACGCTCACTCTGTAGTCTTCCTCTGGACCCTCACCTCCAGTAATTCATACATTTGTTCATTTAGTCATCGCACATTCACTGAGCCTACCACCTCCCAGACCTTGAGGAAGCTGGGGCATTACCCTGCCAAGACTGAGTCCCAACCAGTTTACAGTAAAGGGAGAAAGACGAGTAATAATTGCAACAAGGATGACATTTGAGGTTGAGGTTGACTTTACCCAACCAAAGACTCTACTATTGAACATTTCTGAAAAATGTTAGCTATGTTAGCGGGGAATTCCAAATCATTGAGGAAGGGCATTAGTGTTGTTTTAAATGCTGAATTAGCCCGATACTCCGTATAATCATAGTGGTCATAATAGCACCATAATTTATTGAGCTGTTTTCTATGTGCCAAGCACTGTGTGAAGCATTTTTACCCTTTTTAGCCATTCAGTGATTCCTGGGTTTAATCTAAGAGGCCATTCTGCACACAGAACTACTTATATTTTGTACTAAGAAAGAAACAAAGCTTATAATTGAGCCATGATATATTGCTATCTTCCTATCACTTCAAATTTCTATTAAATTACTGACTCTTCTAGATTCTTTTTTAAAAAGACCTTTATAATATAACACTTTTGTATTTATATAAAAAGGAAAAGATGAGCAAAATAAATTGATCAAGGCATTCCCGAAATACTTTCCCATTGCTCCTAGCAGCCATTTTAAGACACTGTTGATTGCATGATGCATGCTAATTTTCTAATCTATAAAAGAAAGGTCTTGGAATCAATGAAAGGCTGTTTGTGCAGTGTGTGTGTTCAGCTCCAGACTCTGAAAATATGCTGAGGAAACAGCAATGCACAAGACACCAAGTCCCAAATCTCGTGGCACCTCGATGGCGGGGTCCAGAATTTAACAATTACACATATACTTGTTTGAGTGCAGTTTTGATGGAAACCATAAGAGAAAAATACCATCAGACTCTGTAAGAAGGGAGCCTTACCTCTTCAGGGGCCAGAAAAGATCCTCCAAGCATCTTTATGCTAAAACTGGAAAACTGAGTAGGAAGCAGGAAATGAATTCAAGACCTGTAGCATTTTCTCATTAAATCCTCTCAGTGGCCATGTAGAGTTGGTGCTATGATTACCCTCATTTTAGAGATGGGGAAACTGAGACTTGGAATGCTTAAGTCACTTGCCCAAGAACACACTGCTAGCACGTGTTAGAGCCACAATCTTCCTCATCTCAAACAATAATTGATGTGCTTATTCAAAGGGGCAGACTCAGTTCTTGCTGCATTGCATAGGAAGTGCAGAACGACTGCCAGACATTATCAAATAGTTTCAAAGCTAACAAAGAAAGAAGAGCTCACATCACAGAATCCCTGTCTTCTGCAGCATCTTAGGACCAGAGACACCTGAGGGTGCAACAAAGAACATGCTTTGGAATTTCTTCCCAGCAATTAAGATGTTTTAAAATCTCTGGCTTCAGTAACTGGAAGAAGCATATTTCATAACCCTAACTGTGCATCATCTACAGCCCAAGGCCTGGGTGGTCACAGTCCCAACCCAGCTGAAAGCATGGACCTGTTAAGTATTTTTTCACCTAAGAGGAATCTCTACCTTTACGGGACGAATTTCTGTGTTTCTGCACGTGAATTTAGTCCTCAGTATAAGACCAAAGTGGATTTCTAAAAGACTGGCATACTCAGCAAATGTTGGGAGTCTGGCCAAAACCGGTTTGGCTCAGTGGATAGAGCGTCGGCTTGCGGACTGAAGGGTCCCAGGTTCGATTCCGGTCAAGGGCATGTACCTGGGTTGCAGGCACATCCCCAGTGGGAGATGTGCAGGAGGCAGCTGATCGATGTTCCTCTCTCATCGATGTTTCTAACTCTCTATCTCTCTCCCTTCCTCTCTGTACAAAATCAATAAAATATATTTAAAAAAAAAATGTTGGGAGTCTGGGGAGCATGTCTAGTTTCTGGAAACCACAGTTTAGGAGTAAGATGTGGGTGCAAACCCATAGTAACCCCAGGAGGGTCTGGTGAGTGGATGAGTTCTGCCCAGGTAATAGAGTTAAATGTGCACAGGGTTCTTTAAATATCCAGTGATGCATCGATGAATATTGGTGGAACACCCACTGTTTCCCAGGCTCTGCTTTAGGTGTTTGGATTGCAGCATTGAGCCACTCAAAGATCCCTCCTCTTGCAGAACTTACAAACTAACAAAGAAAGGTCACTATAAACAATAGGCATCATAAAGAAGTTGATTCTGTACTAAGTTAGGAGGTAAGAAAAAGAAGTAGAGCAGGGTAAGATAATCAGGAGTCCCAAGAGAATGGGGAAGGAGACCAGCTAGAATTGTTTTTTAATCCTCATCTGAGGTTATGTTTTTAGTGATTTTGAGAGAGAGAGAGAGAGAGAGAGAGAGAGAATAACATTGATGTGAGAGAGAGGCATCAGTTGCCTCCCATATGCACCCCAGGGATCAAAATTGAAACCTAGGTATGTGCCCTGACGGGAAATCAAACCTGAAACCTTTTGGTGTATGAGACGACATTCCAACTGTCTGAGCCACACCGGCCAGGTCACCAGCTACAATTTTAAATAGAGTGATCAGAGCAAGATTCATCAGGAAAAGATGTTTAGGCAAAGACTTGATGGAGGTTGAGGAAAAGCACAAGGGGAACAACCAGTACCAAGACCTACAATGGAACCTCCCTGGTTTGTTTGAAAAGAGCAAATATGGCCAGGGGGAGAAAACTCCGGACGAGATGGATGGGACAGGGATTTAGAGCTCATGTGCCTAGAAAAGTCTTCAGGCCGTGGGCAGACTGTTGGCTCTTTCTGTTGAGTGAGCCGAATTTCCCTGGTTGGGGTTTGAGCCCGGAGGTGACGTGATCTGATCTGTCTCTCATCCTGACTCCTGGGAATGTCAGGAATTGACTGTAGGTGGCAACAATGGAGTTGATTTCTGGAGGAATCGGAGTGGCATGAGAGGAGAGGAATGGACACCAATTTTCTCTGAGTGCCCTGAGATTGTTCTTCATAGCTACTGTCTCATTGCAGAACGCTGCAGTGGGAGGTGCGTGGGCCGTGGGTCTATGAGCTTGGCTTCAGATTCTGCCTCTGCCAGTGTCCACCAGAGAACCTCTACTACCTCTCCTATTAGCCTCAAATTCCTCACCTCTAAGGTGGAGGTTAGCGTGCCTCGCTCATAGAATTAGTTCCAAAAGAAACGCACTCCAAATAATTTGCACTGTACCAGGCACATAGTAGGCGCTTGAAGAAGTTAAAGGGAGGTTCTTTCTTCATATCCTCAAGAACAAGAGCCTTCCTAAGATGGTAATTCCACAGCCTGGAAGATTTGTACATTTACCGTCTTTATTTTAAGTTGGTTTGCTTGAGTAATTAATTCAACGTGAAGATTTGGTTGGTGAGGTGCCCAGGATTTTAGTAACTGAGTTCGCTGAATATGAAAGGTCTTTAAGGATGAAAGATAAAATAAAGTCTGTGCTGCTACAACTCACATTTCTGTAAAGCAGATACCTCGTTCCTGATTGGTAAATCAGCCAATCATATGAATATAATAAGGACATCACATTGATTCACACATGACTTTTTCCCAACATGGTATAGTTAAGCATCGCTAAGTAACAGCAGCCAAAATATGAAGTTCACCCACACAGGTGAATGCAGGGAGCCACTGAGAAGGCACGCAGTTCATACAAGGACCATCGACCTCTTGCCTTCCTCTCAGCTCAGATGGTCAGCCTGGGGAGTCTCGGTGTTACCTCTCCCTGATCTTTCCATTTGGGCCTGCCTATAACCCTACAGTCTCACTGCTCCCTTAAATTCCTTTCTACCCAGCTACCATCACTTCTCTATCGACAAAGCAAGGTCTTGTGTTTGCTGCAGCCCACCTTTATTTATTACCTGTGTTATGTTCTGGATACCTGTTACTCAGATTTGAAGTGGTCTACCCTGACCTAGTTTGTCCTATAAGCGCTATAAATGTAATGCAAGCTTTTGCAAAATGCAAGATCGGTCAAGGAACGTATATTGCATTGTAGCAGAAAGGCATCTGCCCCACACACACCAGAACAACGCACAGTTGAAAATGGACGTGGCCCTGAGTGTGGACAGGAAGACACAGCCACAGGGGACACTGGCTCTGGAGCCATGAGCTCACCTCAGAGCCAGAGGCTTCCAGTCTCTGGGTGGGTGACCTTGGGAACATTCTTTGACCTCTCAAAGCCTAAGATTCCTCCGTCTTTAAAAATGGAACTGGCGATATCACCCCCACTACCAGAGTATTGAGAGGCTAAAACAAAGCAACACGTGGGAAAGCACGTACTGCGGGGCAGCTGTCAGAACGCTGCACGCATAGAAGCTGCTTATAAACAAACAGGGTTCTAATGAAGTGGTTTAGAACAAGTCGTCTTCACAGCAGCACGAGGCTAGGTAGAGGTCTGCAAATCAATGCCTCCAATTGATTTCAGCAGAACCATTTTTGTGCATTTGGAGCCCAGTTTAACTCTGAGTCACACACACAGCAGAGGGATGGGAAAACCCTCCACACCCAAGTGAGAAGACACCTTCCTCTTGGGGGTGACACCCTACAGCCATTCGACTGGCTCACATCCACTCTGTGTGTTCAGGGTGACACTGAGTGTACGTGTGTGCTTGGGGTCCTTTTCTCTACGTGTGAAAAATACAGCCGAGGAGAAGATAACGCTCCCACGCTGGCAAAGATGAGATCATTTGTAAGTGGCTTGTTAGGGCGCACACATCATTTTCCTGATCAGCGGCAGCGAGGCTGCATCCAGGAGCCGATGCGATTCATCATGTTATTATATATTTAGGGGCTTTTGGAAAATGCTGTTATTTACTCAACCGACTGTGTATATAGACTATTTAAAGCAGATTTTTGACCCAGTAGACTGTACCAGCCCCATCTATTGTCTCAATGAGCATGTGGGGACTCTTAAATATGCAGATTACTGACACAGCAGACAATGAGCGCTGGAAACAGGCTCTACACGGTACGTTCAAGTCGTTGGGGGATGATCTGTTTCTCAGAAGCACTTTTAAGGCAGACCTAGTCCTACAGCCAGGCTCGATGGAAAACCTATCTTCAGGGAGGGGACTCTGGTTTTGGGGGGAAAACTTTTGATTTCTAGAAATAGGGTGCTTTTATTAGCATTGCTTTATGGTCTACCTATTTATCTATGAAATTTTTAAGTACCTTTTCCTGAATGCCAAGCAATGCCACCAAGAGCTTAAGCCTGTTTTATTCTAACATGCAAAGAAGCCATTCTGTTACAGTTATTACAATTGTATTCTTTGATTTAAAGTAGGAATGGAGAACCATCTATTAGACAGTGAGGCCTTTGTTTGAAAGTAATAAATACTACCTCTGGCTCACTTGAGTCAAAACAAGGCATGTGTTGGGAGGAGTATGGAGTAGCTTACCAACAGAGAAGGAGCCAGCAAGCCTCTGGGGACCAAGGGGGCAAAATCAAATGATGAACTTTTCATGGTGCTGTTGTCAGGATGGGTCCACCCCAACCATTTCCCATCCTTCAGTCATGGAGTCAGAATTCACATTCCATGAAGCAAGAGGCTGATTGGCCAAGATGAGTTCATATGTCCATACTCAAAACAAATAAAGAAAACACGAAAAAGGGAAAGAAATGAGAAAGTTCTCATATTTTTGTTTTGCCTTTTTGCTCTTTAAACAGAATATTAGATATTTAAACACACACGTGTTGTCTGGATTGTCCTGGTTAGAAAATAGTCCAGATGAACTGCAGTCTCATTAAATCAATCTCCCAAAGACCCGCGTCGACGTCCCGCTGGCTCCTTCCCACTGTGCCTGGAAGGGAGAGGATTCTCGCAGCCCAGATCTGACATCAGTCCAAACTGATCTTACGCCTTAGAAATTAAAATCTGCTACACAACCTACTTTAACAGCAAGAGGGGAGATGATTTCAATTATTAATTCATTCAAATTGCAAAGGCTAAGGAGACAGTTGGACAGGGCAGGGCACCCCCGCCAAGGCTGCCCATAGTGGGGAGTGGATGAGGTTCTGACAAAAGCAGACAGTAGTCACCTCAAAGACCCTGCTGTGCACGGGGATGAAGCAACGAACGAGACAGACAAGCCCCTGTGCTTGCAGGATCAGACTCAGGTTGAAGAGGAAGATTTCCATTGCAGGGTCTCTCAACCTCGGCGCTGTTGACATTAGGGCTGGATCGTTCTCTCTTGTGGGGGCTGTTCAGTGTAGTAGGATGGTTAGCTGCATCCTTGACCTCTACCTACTAGTTGTCAGTAGCATCCCACCCCATCGCCCTACTTGTAACAACCAAAATGTTTTCAGACACTGCCAAGTGTCCCCAAGGGGGCAGAAGCACCCCCAGCTAAGCCATCAAAAATGTGCGTGATATCAGCCAGAAGCAGAAGTGGGAGCCCACGTGAGTCTCTAATCAAGTGTGCACTGGGACCCTCTTTGGGTCAACATCGTTTCTGCTGTTCCATTTAAGCAAGATCCTCTGGTGCTGTGTGCAAGACCCTATGCAAAGTTGTAGAATACAAAGCCCACAAGGAGAGGAGAGCATTAATGGAGCCTTGTTGTGTGCTAAACACTCCAGGGGCTGGGCCCGTGAAGATAAACATCAATAGCATCCTTACTCTTAAAGAGCTTACCACCTGGGATCAAGAATCACAATTTGACTCATCTAGTGGTAGCCCTGGGTCAAGTCCTATGGATCACAAAGATTCTGTTTTGAGGGATTGGAGAAGGCCATAGGGAGGAGATGGCCTGTAAATGGGGCTCAGAATTTGAAATAGCCATTGTGTAAGTAATAAGGAATCAGGTGCTTGCCTGGGAGCACCAACCCCAAATTTTATAGTATTGACTTTCTCATCATCATGGATAATTCTTGGACAGAATAGCAAAAGGAGATTACCTTACACTTTGTCCAACAAAAAATATTATATTTTTCCATCATGATTGTTAGGCACTAACAAATGTATACACCAAGGAATAAACCAATGCCTCATGCAAAGTACATAGCAAGGCTAATGTGCAAGTATCGATAAAAATGTATCTAACTTATAAAGTAACAGCTATACAAAACTATGAAATATACATAAACTAATGGATAGGTCATGAAGCTCTCAATTGCAAGAAACCCACCGCAAACTATCTTAAGCAAAAAAGGGATTTATTTGTTCATGAAATTTCAAAGTACAATGACAGTCAAGCTTCAGGCAGAGTTGGATCAAGGTTCTAGCTTTGATTGGTTGCAGTTTTCTGGGCTCTGGGTTCCTGTGTATGTTCGCTTAGTCTTTAGGCTGCCTTCCCTCATGCTAGTGTAATTGCTTCCAGCACTTCATGAGATTGTCTACTCATGCATGAGAAGAGTATCTGTTGTCTTAGGTTAGGCATGAATCACCTAAGGAAGCCACTCTTGCCAGGTGCTTGGTTTAGACAAGTCGGGGCCCACACACACACACACACACCCCGGTGGTGCCAATCCCATGCACACTGAATAGATTGGGGAGCAACCACATTATCTAATATGATGTAATCTGGACTACTGGTGATCTGTTCAGTTTTGCCCAAGAATTAGCAAATTTCTTATTTAAATGTTTATAAGTAAAAAAAAAAATTGACAAGACCTTGGAAAGGCCACCAATGTCCCCTTGGAAACTTGATCGTTAAGTATAAGTGCTAATTGCCTTTGTATCTCCTAAGAGTCATTCAAAGGCGTTAGAGGCTACATACACGAAGGTGGTTTCTGATCATGTGCCCATGCCTGGCCCTGCTTCCAGGTCAGAAAGCTCTGCTTCTTTTTATTGTGATTCCTCCAGGAAAAGGAAAAGATCCTTTATAGCCAAAAGCAAAGTAACTAACCAATTAGCTGAACACCACCTTTTTTGTTGTTAAGAAAAATATGTATACATATATTATTATTTTTTAGAACTTGGCTTTCATGAGAGAGGTTTGGGAGCTGGCTGAGAACAAACAGGAGATTTTTAAAGAAGAGGAAAATACATTAAACAGAGGAAAAGGCCAGAGAGAATATCAAAGGACAAGAAGGTGGAAGTCTTGTGAGCCACCTATAGGTGCTGACTATTGGAGGCTGTTAGACCACCAGCTAGTCTATCCACTCCCACTGCCTTCTCCTGGGAGAACAGCCAATTTAGTTCTATCTGGGGGGAAGGGGCGCTAATATAATGACCTCAAGACTTTTCCTATTTACCCCTATCCTTTATAGGTAGGGACAGAGAAAAGATGACAAGCCTTGAAGGGACCATTCTTGAAGTAGCCCTAACCTAAAATCAAAGGGTCAAAACCCTGGAGAATTTTCCATTAGATTATTCAAGCTGTCAATTCAAAAAGATCGAAGACCTCTGTAGCTCCCAGAATTTGGGCCGTTTCCAAGAACTGCTTCATCCAACTGTCCAGCACGGGTTTGGCCTCAGATCAGACTTGCTGTTTTATATGAGTTGCCTCATTTAAAAGCTAACCTAGTTAATTAAGAGCTGAACTAGGTCAGGATTTATTTGACAGTTACTGGAGTTATTTAGAAATGCTAATCCCTTTCATCATTCCCTTTTTTTGTTTGTTTGTTTGTGTCTTGTAGTATAAAAACACTCAATCTGATAAGAGGATTTAAAGGAATCCAGAAGGAATTGATTGAGAATAATGCTAGGAGCCTGCTGGATTTTTTTTTTTTTTTTTCAGACAGCACTTGAAAAAGTAAATACTAACAATCCTGAGAATCCTAGTCATGTTGCTCTTCATGACTAGGGGTTTGTTCTTGTAATAATAATAAGAGGGGATGCACATCCAGTACTTATTATGACCAGGGATTCTGAGCTCTCTCCAGTTATCTCAATCCTCACAATCATCTTTGAGGCAGGTACTCTTCTCATCTCCAATTTACAGAGGAAGAGATGGAGACCCACGATGGTAGCTCACGATGAGAATGTAAGAAGGGGCAAAGGTGGGGTTTGAACCCAGATAGGCTTGCTCCAGACGTTCGGCACGTGATAACGCCGGGGAGAGTGGTGCACACATTTTCTTGTTTGGTTTTCTTTTAATCATAGAGAGTTTCTTCTCTGTGTGGCCCCCCTGCTTCGCAGACAACTAGAGAACAGATGAGAATCACCCTTTCTCAACGCCAACACCCAAAGCTGCCACTGACCTTGACTTTGGGGCATTTCTCAATTGTCAACCTCGGGCTAAATAGTTCTCCATTGTTCAGGGCCATCCTGTGCACTGCAGGGGGGTTGGCTGCATACATAGCCTCTCTTCCCACTTGATGCCAGTAACACCCCTTCTCCAGCTGTAACAACCAAAGAGGTCCGCTGAGACACAAATTCACTCCTGCCTGAGCACCACTGAGTTAGTGCGATGGTGACCCAATCGGCTCTGGAACCACGTGCTATTCTGTAGAGTCCAGCCGCCAGGAAGTGTTCCAATAGACTCGTTCACCTATGGTGCAAAGACAAGATAAGGGAGTGAGTCTTTATATCTTACAGAGATGAGATCTTGCTCTGCCTCACACCAAGTGAACAAAAAAGTCAAGTAGTAGGGTGTGAGGCAAGAAGCAGCAGAGAGAGAAGTTCCAGGGTTGAGGACGGGAGGGTCATTCTGATGACCTTGAACCCTCACCCCACCCATCCCTGGCTTCCTTTGCCTCCCAGACAGACTATGTGGGCACCTCCACCACCCAGCAGGATATCATGTGGAAGGGGCTTTTTTGTCATTTTCTATGGCTTGAAATGGATTAAGACCAGTGAGTGCAACCTAAGTTTGTCAGCTAGACAAAACCATGCTTTACGGATGCAATCACTCACTCATTCAGTTATTTCTTCCTCTATGCAACACACATTTGACCAAGTTGGCCTGGACAGCAGCGGGATATAGTGGTGAGCCAGACAGAATCAACCTGCTTCAGGGAGTCTTACTGGGAGGACAAATGAGTGAATCGGGGGGGGTGGGGAGGGATAATTACAAGTTGACATAAGGACTATAGAGAAAAAAGGTGGGTGGAGACTGAGATAGAAAATATTCTTGGCAGTTGGGGATCTGGGGTGAGTGAGCGGGAGTTACAGTGATCGAGGTGAGCTCTCTGAGGACAGGCATTTGAGCTGTGGCTGAAAGAGTGAGAAAGACTTTGAAGTAGGAAAACAGCAAAGGCTTCCACTTACAGCGGTTCTCAACCTGTGGGTCGTGACCCCTTTGGGGGTCGAACGACCCTTTCACAGGAGTCGCCTAAATACATCCTGCATATCAGATATTTACATTGTGATTCATAACAGTAGCAAAATTACAGTTATGAAGTAGCAACGAAAATAATTTTATGGTTGGGGGTCACCACAACACGAGGAACTGTATTAAAGGGTCGCGGCATTAGGAAGGTTGAGAACCACTGACTTAGGAGAAAATGAATTTCAAGGGCTTTAAAGAAGGAAAGAATTTGGCAAGTTCGGCAACAGGCCTTAGAAATTTGGCTTTAGAGACCTCGGCAAAGAGGACAGTGATGGGACTGAGGTCTGAGGTGGAGAAAAGATGGGTCATTTGACTAAGGTAAAGAGACCAGTGAGGAGGCCACAGCATCTCCACGGAAGACAGGATGGCCGCTGACCGAGGCGGCACGGACATGGCTGAGAGCTGGCAGAGTTTTGATTTAGTTTAAAATAGCATTGACTTAGGTACAGAGACTGAGGAAAAGGGAAGAAGCCATTGTAGAGTCTAGAATCTAACAGACCCAAATTCAAGTCCCAATTCAGCTGGCTGTCTCCAGAGACATAATCAGCATTCTCTGCCACTCAACGTCATCATCTCATGTGAAGATGGAATTTGAACAACATACAGTGCTATTGGGGGGCCCAAGTCATGGGACAGGTATAAAGAAATCAGCCCACCGGCTGTTACATATGCATTTGCTCTCAATCGCTGATCGCTAGTAGGACTTTTTAAAGTAGAGCATAAGCTGCCTCAAAGCTGGGACTCCCAATCACTGAAAATTCCGAGGATCGGTGCAGCAGGTACTTACCTGCTGATAAAAGGAATAAAGCACATCTGGGAAGCTTGAGCTAAGAGTTCTCCGCAGTCCATAGATTTGACCAGATTGTATCAGGGAGGAAACCCTGCTCCGCTCCAGGTGGGAGAATGAAAGGGATGTTACGAATCTGTACACCGTGGTCCTCTCAGCCAGGATGGTCACGTGATGATGCTGGTGGGGAATCCACCATGAAGAAGAGTAGGGAAGTCCAGTGTCTGGGCTGTTACTCGGAGAACTGAAGAAGACCAGGGCAGGGAGGTGCTTCCCTGGCTGAGGACTGAGCCTAAGACATAAAAGGTCTTTGCACCTTGACTTCTGTGATCCTGGAGACAGCAAAGACATGTCGCCGAGAAGCAAAGGCCGGTCACTCTCTGACAGCGTCTCTGAGGGAGCAGTGGTCTTTTTCTCTCTTTCTTTCTTAATGGGAAGTGGTCACAGCCACGAACTTAGCAAAGCAGCAGGTTAAAATTGGTCCGTTCTTGGCTAATGCAGTTAGACATTTTTGAGAAAAGGCAATGAGAAGTGGTCATTATCCATTATCTGCATGAAATATTTCAGAGAAAGAAGCAACATTTGCGAGAGAGAGAGAGAGAGAGAGAGAGAGAGAGAGAGAGAGGTTTGACTTGAAGCCAGGCAAGAGGGAAACAAGATCACCTCCTCACTCTGTGGGGTGGCTGTGCTAATGATGTTATTTCAAGTAAACTGGGAATATCTGTTTGAAAAAATACAGATGGTGCATCAGTTTCTCATACTTTCAGAAGGTTGTTCTGGACAATGATTCTCCGTCCCTTTTCTTGGGGGAAAAAAAAAACAACTCCAAACTTTCCAGTCTTGGCAAGAACTACATATGTGCAAGTGTTTATACATCCGGATTCGGGGACAATGTATAGAAAATCAGCAGGCACATTTTGCTGCAAATAGTTGCGACCAGTTGAAACCACGAAGCCTAAAACTCACGCGTGGGTTGGAGAGTCTCCGCCCACTGGGGAGTGTCTGCTTCCTGCTTCAGTGCACGTAGCTTTGTGCCCTGCTCCCGATTTATGCGTCTCTCGCTGTGAGGATAATCTAAGGACAAGGATTTCTAAACTGGAACTTCCAGAAAGCTTATGATGTGGCCCTCGTCTCACCCTTCCTCATGAATATTTTCTCACTCTGCTTTTTAACATTGTCACCATGACATCGCCCAGTACTCATACGTGCCGGATGAGATCCTAGGTGGCTGAGCACAAAGCATTTGCGGAGGAGACCTCTGCCTGGAGCATTCGTCATCCCTCTCAATGCAACACCCAAGGCCTCTAACAAAGATCTCTCCTCTTGGATGGCAGTTACTTCATTTCTTGAAGATTGCAGACATTATCATTATGGGTAATGACCTAATAAGTTGCTATCCGATGTTTGCACATCACTTCTATGGAAGTTCCCGGCACACAGACCACTGGCTCCTTGTAGGAATGATTTAATAGCGAGCAACAAACCCCAAACTGGAGGAAACTCTTTTCTGTGCATGACACAGACCAAGCTGGCTCATCTCCGGTGCAAATGCCATGGAGAAGCTTCTGGCGTGGGGCAGGAGTGAGAGCTAACAGACTGCCACTGCCAATGGGTTCCACCTCTGGGGGTGCAGGTGGCGATCAGGACGTAAAGTGCTAGAACGGGCCTGGCTGGTGAGACTCAGTTGGGTGGGCATCATCCATGTACTGATAGGTTGCTTGTTCAATTCCTGGTCAGGCCACTACCTGGGTTTTGGGCTTGATCCCCAGTAGGGAGCATGCAGAAAGCCACTAATAGATGTTTTGCCCTCTCTCTCACCCTCTCTCTTCCTCTCTTTCTAAAAATCCATTTTAAAAATCTTTTTAAAAATAAAATAAAGTGCCTAGGACAGGGCTGGCAAGTCCAGAGGTCGTCCTCCTGACTTCCACACTTTATCATATTTGATCCTCCTAACTGTAAAGTGAATACCGCCATCAGGCTCATTTTACAGCTGAGGAAGTTGAGTCTCTGGAAGTTCCAGTAACTTTCCCAAAATCCCATTTCCATGGTAATCGACAAATCTGAAACAAGGCCAGTAGGCCATCCTGTCCGTTCATTAACTGATCAGCAATTGAATCAGTGACTTCCATTTCTCTCTCGCTCCGTGTTTCCGGTTACAAACTGGGAGCAACTGTCTAGGCCAGCCGTGGGCAAATTACAGCTCACGGGCCAGATCCGGCCCATTTGAAATGAATAAAACTAAAAAAAAAAAAAAAAAAAAAAGACCGTACCCTTTTATGTAATGATGTTTACTTTGAATTTATATTAGTTCACACAAACACTCCATCCATGCTTTTGTTCCGGCCCTCCGGTCCAGTTTAAGAACCCATTGTGGCCTTTGCGTCAAAAAGTTTGCCCACCCCTGGTCTAGGCCAAAGGTGTTTTGTCTTATTTTTTTAAGATTTTTTATTGATTTTGTGAGAGAGAGGAAGGGAAAGAGACAGTGAAAGATTAGTTGGCTGCCTCCTGCACACCCGCTACTGGGGATCAAGCCTGCAATCCAGGCCTGTGCCCTGACCAGGAACCAAATGTGTGACCTTCCGTGCATAGTATGACGCCGAACCCACAGAGAAGCACCAGCCGGTCCGTTTTGCCTTTTGATCCCCGGAGAGGAAAGGAGTTGGAATTCTCAAAGTCGTATTCTCTTTTCACAGAGCTGGTACCCACACACTCATATGGACCTGAGCAGGGAGAAGTCGATTGGTTAAATATCTTGGTACTAATTATAAATTTGCCCTGTACAGCAAGCATGTGTACCCACCATGGATCTTGTTCCATGATTTCTATTCCATGACCTTGGGGTGGGGCTGAGAGTTTGCATTTCTAACAAGTTACCAGGGGATGCTGCAGTGCTGGTCCAGGCCGCCCTTTGCCCGGACACAGCCCTGGGAGGTGGGCAGCCCTGGGATGGTCACTGCTTTTTGGGATCGACAGATGATAAAGTCAAAGCTGGTATGAGCAAGCACCAGAGAGGCATGCCTGATCTTCAGTCTCTTTGCCTCCCCTGGGTCCCTTGGTTCAGGGTTTGCAAATGGATGGGCCCCAGACATACTTGATTTCATCCACCTGGTTTGTCCACACAAATTATCCAAAACCCTAGGACCCTGGCTGCTCCTTGATAGCAGCTGCGCTCTTTCAGTGTGGCATAAACCTTCCAGTCACCCACAGCCCCGCTGCGCCTCTCTAGTGGGTACCAGATTGTCTCCCTTCCGCCTGAACTGCTTTGCCCATTTAAGTTACCTGCCTTCCTCCAGGAATGCATGACCTTCCCCCTCCATCTGTGTGCAGCTTCTCTCCACGATGCCCCTCTTTACCCGCCGTGGCCTTTGGAGAGCGCTGTGATGCAAGTCCCAGTGAAACTCGACTTAAAGTACCTTGCATGTGCCGGCTGCATAACGTCTCTTGATTAAATGAATAAACAGATGAACCTCACAGGCACGGCCGAGTACTCACTTCCCCTCACTTCGACTTTAGGCCTTTTCTGCTGATGACCGAGACGTGGGCAAAGTCACAAAACATGATTAGAAGACAACTTGACAGTCCAAAGAGCTGTGGCGATGGCCCAGGAGAGTGCCCACCACAGGAGCACATTAAGTAAATGGACTTTTTGTTTCATACAGACCCCACCTGTTAGGCATCCATTGCGCTTGGAGAGTGCTCCAATCCACTGAATGGTCTGCAGGAAATAACAGGAGAGACGTTGCTGTCTTTAATGACTTTCAGAAAGTTCTCCCTCCATCTCTGCAGAGCACTTAGGGGCTTGGGAGAAGTCGCTCGTCATGGCACCCAGTGCATCTTCAACATCCCTTTCGACAGAGAGCTCACCTGGCCCTGTGTTCATAGAGGAGGGACTACGCCTTCCCCCTCCATCCGGGTGCTGAGTTCTGCATGGTGTGGCAGGGATAAAAAGCCACGTGCCACGACTGTTGTTTTTCCCGTTGAAAGTGTTCCTGTTAGAAATGTGCGTGAACTTTGATGATTTCTTTAGACGGCAGGAAGGCCAGGCCTTGGCTCGTGTTCCTGGGCTCTCTGTAAAGTGAATGGTGTCAGCCTATCGCCTCCTGGAACACAGAGCACATAGGTCCCTTCAACCCAGGGCCAGGCCACCACCGAAGTGGAGCTCAGCCTCCTTGCACTAAATCCTCCATCGGTTCCTCAGCCTGCCAACAAGAGTGCCAATTAGTGCCAATAATTGTAGCCGTACTCGACCATGGTCACCAAAACACTAGAGGCTCATGACAGGGAGACCTCCTCTGTGTCATCAGTTAGCGTACCTACGGGGTACATGGCAAGAAACTCTTGCAACCTCCTCATTTACGTCCGCCTGCCCACTGGAATCTTCATGTGATTTTAAACTGTCATTTAGTGGGGCAGATTGGCGAAAATGATCCTGTCACCTCCGGATGTGTTTTTAAATGAGGTCTTGGTTGAATTCTGGGCTAGCGTCTGAAATCAGCTTTATATTCTATATCGTGATAACTCCGCTGCCACTTTAGAAACCATCAGTGCTTTACCGAAACACTTTATTGTGGATTTTCAAGGCCACCCCACAAATGGACACCCAGCAAAAATATATGTCATTGAACAACAGGCCACCTCTGAATTATTTTGCACAATTTCATTTAAATCTTTCTGACTAGACATTTCTGGAGCAATTGAGGTGGTGTTATTTTTTTAATTGTTTCTCCTTGTTTTTTTCTAACCTTTAATATAAGAGGTGATTTCTAAATATTAAAGGTTTATTTCTGAAATTCAAAAATGTGCAACATATGTATTTCTCTAATACATTTCTCCTTTTTTAAGCCAAGACTTCAGGGGAAGCCCTCCCTGATGTTTGTGTAGTGTGTCTGTTGGGACAGCGAATGCACCCTGTCCATGACAAATCAGTCTGTACTTTCGAAGTTCCCATGTGTGAGAATTTTTTTAATCAAAATCTGCTCCGCCAAAGGGTGTGTTTTCTGAATTTTTGCAGTCTTGGTGCTTATCTGCACTCTTCACACTTCGAAGTCTAAATCCACAGCTCAGGGATACCTAGCAGCAAAGCTGAAGGCTGAGTTGTTCCAAAAGGATGAAGTAGGCACAGTCCTTCTGATTTCTTCATTGAGAAAACTTGATCGGGTGGTTCTAATTCACACCTGACTCATGTTGGGCAGGGGGTATCTTTACCCATCACAGGTGCCAATGACATGGCTGAGAAGCGGAGCCAGAGTTTGCCCCTGGAGTAGCCCCTTCCATTCCATGACCTACCTATTCACTCATTCACTTAGAGTTCATGGGCATCATTCTGTGCAGGGTGTGCCCTCAGTGCTGCGGGGAGCAAGGCCTCTGTCTTCAGGGGGACAGAAATTTGACCTTTATATCCAGGAGGAGGAGGCAATCAGAAACAAACAAGATTTCCGAGTGTACTGGGTGCCATAGGGATTTCAGCACGTAGATTGATAAGATCTAGAGTTGCACAGAGAGGGGCCATTTGAGCTGAAACCTGAAGAATGAAAAAGAAGCAACTATGGGTGGGTCCAAAGAAAGAACTTAGCAGGTAGAGAAATCGTTACTTCCAAAGAACCGTGTGAAGGGTGGGTGGTGAAGCAGGAGCAAGCGGACTGCTATGTCTTTGGCTTGGACAGGGAATGCACCCTGCAAGAGCAACAAAGCAGAGAGGCCAGGCCCAATCCTCACACTCTTGTGCTAAGGGCTTGAATTTTATTGTAGGTGCAGCAGAATGACATTGCAGGAGTTGAAACAGAGCAATTGTCATCACCTAATACCTTTCACAAGGAATGTGCTAGCAGTTCTTTGAAAAACAGGCCGGAGTCAGTCACCCAAGCGAACAACGATGGTGGACCCGGCAGAGCAGAGGCCGGGAGTGGAGCGGAAAGTAGCGCTCGTGTGGGTCGCTCACGCATAGCACTGACAGAGTTTGCTCATGAGTCAGCTGTCCTGGCAACGGAGACGCTTCCTGTGGCCAGAGTCGGACAGTGGGAAGGGAGGAAATGAGGAATTTAGTTCGGAATGAAAGATCTTTTACCCGGAATCAAGGAGATTCTACAGACCTTATCGGGTGCATAAGCTTTAGTCCTTTCTCACCGTGTCTCAGTGGAATTGCAATCGTCTTCTTTTGCTAAATAAGTATTCATAAGAATCAACTTGCCACTCATCCACTTCACCAAGGCTCACACATGAAGCAAGCTTATTAAACAAATCATCGGGAGAGAAAGAGAGAGAGAGACAGATGCTCATTATCCGGCCCAATCACCCCCTTCTGGCTGCCCTCCCTCTCCCGCCTCAGCTGCCCGTGGCAGACAAAACCACTTAAGTGAGGTGAGCAGTTCTAAATGTAGAATATTAACATGTGTTTTTAAAAATTACTTGGAACCCGCCGCCATTGTTCTAATACACTGACTTTGACGGATGTTTCGGCACTTTTTTTATGAGGCTCTTCAATGCGTTACCTTATCGGGTGCATAAGCTTTAGTCTGTCCTGCAGAAGAAAACAGACAAGAAGGGTCTCCCAGCACGAGTTACTCTCCTGTAAAGGCGATAGTAAACATGCTAATGCCTAATTAAGCAGAAAATTCTATCTGTACTGTGGGGGAGGCGCTGGCTGCCTCCGACTTCTCTTCTGGGGAATCCATTTAGAAGGACAAAGTGGATTGTGGAATTGAGCTGGTCCAGAGAGCTCAGCTTCCCACTGTCAGCAGAAAAGAAAGAACACTTCTCTCCTCCTTGTGCAAAAATGACTACACAGGCTGGGTGTGTGTGTGGGGGGGGGGGGGGGGGGTGCACACGCACACACATGTGTCTTTCATCAACCCACACAAAATAACATGAATTACTTCCCAGCTTCCCACTAAGTATCAGGCCCTGTGCTAGGCACTGAAAATATTGAGAGGAAAAACCTTAGCAACGCCCTTAGCCAGCTGTGATGACAGAAAGCCCTCT
Organism: Myotis yumanensis; assembly: GCF_028538775.1. NCBI lineage: Eukaryota > Metazoa > Chordata > Mammalia > Chiroptera > Vespertilionidae > Myotis > Myotis yumanensis. The sequence continues at coordinate 9,701,353 of NW_027223758.1, read as the reverse complement.
TTTTTTCCTAAATGTATCCCCTTCTCTGTGTGTGTCTGTGTGTGCATGTGCGCACGCATTTTTCCTTGTGTCTGTAGTACATTCCCCATATGTGTGGTGACTATGTCTTAGCCGGAACAGTAGTCTTGGGTCATGTGTGTTGTCCCAGAGCAAGAGTGACAATGCCCCTCTAGTTCTCAGGAGGGATCCCTCTTGGTTGATAAAATTTGCCCAATTCTTTGAAGCACTTTGGTTGACTCTGTAACAATTTTGTTTATTAATTTCGTAACAGATGTTCTCCTTGAACTTAATGATATGACTCTTTTTGCAAACATATAAATTAGTCCAAGAAAAAAGAAAATTCGGTGAGGATGAGGGGGTCGTCTAATTCAGTCCTTCGGCTATTTTTGAACCAGGGTTTTCTTGTAAGCAATGACCACTTATTAATGGTGGTTTGACTAGATCGAGTAGCTTTTTGTGTCTGGAAATTAATTTATGGAACTAGAAACCAGCACACCAGTTTCATGAAAAGCCCACTTGTCAACTTGCTAGGAAAGTGAAAACACAACACCAAGAGCAATAAAATACTGAGCACGGCCATGAATCTGGTAGCTGGACTCAATTTTTACATTTCATCTTGTTTGATGGTACCGTGCCCTTAAAATCGTGAGCTCTTGTCCCCAGAATTCCCACAATTCTCCCCTCTGAAGTGGTTATCCATTTAGTGACATTTCAGTGAACTTCCACTGCTAACCTGTAACCTTGGGGTCTCTGCAGTGTTTTCTTATTTAGTTGGTTGGTAATAGAAAGAGAGTGGAGCCTGGTGGTTAAGACCATGGATTCTCTCATCAGTCAGGGTGCATGTCATGACTATGATACTAGCTGTGTGGTCTTGAGAAAATTTCTTAACCTGAAAGCCTCAGTTTCCCCATATGGGAAATGGAAATAATAATAGTTCCTACTCCATGTAGGTATGAGATGAAACGAACGAATGTATTCGCAGTATGGTCAGCATAGGTCTTAGGAGAGTGATTGCTCACTAATATTCCTCCTCAGCAGCAGGAGCCTTTGGGGTTCCTACTGCAGCTGCTCTATCCCCAATAACCCCTTTCCCTCCTAATCCTCCGCCTGCCTACAGGACAGACCTCCAATGCATGATCCCCCTTCCCATTCCCTGGTGAGTGGGAATATTGCCATTGTCCTGGGGTTTCTCCCACCTGCACTGAGGAAGAGATAGAGGCTCAGAAGGAAGGCACCACTCTGAGATCATGCAGGCCTTGCAAATCTAAGGCCAGATCGCCCTTGCTTTGATGTTTCTTTGGTTGCATTTTATCCATGTGGCTCTGAAAAGGGCCGGTGAAGAAAATGAGCACCTGGGCACAAATAGTCCCATTCCTCATCTCCACGAATGGCTATTTGCCCATTAATTCCCTCTGCGCCCACTCTCTCATGCCTTCATTTTCCCTATGCAATTACGGGTCCTAAATCCTTTCAGAGAGGGGAAGGCATGCATCCCCAATAGCATTTTGCATCTACAAATCAAACGTAAAATTGGCACCTCCTGACGGTTCCCCACAAATCACAGTGCATTTGAAATTACAGGCACAAGACAGAGGGAATTTTCCACCGGGTCTGGGAAGGTTTTCATAAAGCTGTTTGAGAATAGTAAGATAGTCCCCAAACCTCCCATTCTGACACCATTTGCTATTATTTTAAAATCATTGTTTGCTGAGCTTACATAATTTTTTGGCTATCAATGGAAGATCTTTTTCAGGACTCCATAATCTCTCTTCCTGCTGTGTGATGCTGTACAAATAAAAATATAACAAAAGGACACCAGCTATCATGAATATGAGCCTGTACATTCAGATTACTTCTGAGCACTCAAAAATGACTTGTTAAATGATCATATGTCAGTAGGCCCTGGTGTCTTGGTAAACCTTATGATGGAGATGCCAAGGGCCAAGTCTTAGCTTTCTTGTGCACAACGTCCTTCTCGGTAGAGATATGTCTTTAATAGGCTTTGGATTTTAGTCCGGCTTTCCTGAAAGTCACACACATGAACTTAGCAACTGTCCCATTAAAGGAATATTAGAGTGCTATTCCTTAAACATGACGATCATTAACTTAGAATTCTAGGCATTTGTGAGGAACTATAGCTCCTGCCAAATAAGAAACCAAGGAGGCCCAAGCTGGTTTGGCTCAGTGGATAGAGCGTCAGCCTGCAGACTGAAGGGTCCCAGGTTCAGTTCTGGCCAAGGGCACGTACCTTGGTTGCAGGTTCCCCGGTCCTGGTCAGGGTACATGCAAGAGGCAACCAGTCTATGTGTATCTCTCACATGGATGCTTCTCTCTGTCTCTCCCTCTTCCTTACACTCTCTAAAAAGTGAATGGAAACATATCCTCGGGTGAGGATTAACAAAAAAAAAAGAAGCCAAGGAAGGTTAGGTAGCACACAGGGCATCATTTGGCTTTTCCTGTATCCGTTGCCTACCGTTCATGCACGTGTAGATGGATTGCTCTTCAGTGGGATGTGGAAAGCCCTTGTCCCAGTGGAAATCGGGTGGAACCTGTGACCTGGTGTTGATATTTCATCTCTTCTTGTCTTTCAGGCTACGCCCAGGAGGAGCAGCTGAAGGACCAGGAGGAGATAAAAGAGGAAGAGGAGGAGGAGGAAGACAGCGGTTCCGTGGTTCAGCTCCAGAGCAGCAATGACCCCGGGACAGACGAGGAGCTAGACATGGGCCCGGAGCCGAAGGGCTGCTTCAGCTACCAGAACTCCCCGGGCAGCCACTTGTCCAACCAGGACGCGGAGAGCGAGTCTCTGCTGAGCGACGCCAGTGACCCCGTGTCCGACGTCAAGAGCGTGTGTGGCCGGGATGCCCCGGACAAGACAGCCGGCGCTCGGCCCAAGCTGCCCGGGGAAGCCCACAACTGCATGGACAAAATGACGGCCGTCTACGCCAACATCTTGTCTGATTCCTACTGGTCAGGCCTGGGCCTGGGCTTCAAGCTGTCCAACAGCGACAGGCGGCATTGTGACACCCGAAATGGCAGCAGCAAGACAGATTTTGATTGGCACCAAGACGCTCTGTCCAAAAGCCTGCAGCAGAACCTGCCCTCCAGGTCCGTGTCGAAGCCCAGCCTGTTCAGCTCGGTGCAGCTGTACCGGCAGAGCAGCAAGGCGTGCGGGAGCGTCTTCACCGGGGCCAGCAGGTTCCGCTGCCGCCAGTGCAGCGCTGCCTATGACACCCTGGTCGAGCTGACCGTGCACATGAACGAGACGGGCCACTACCAAGACGACAACCGCAAAAAAGACAAGCTTCGGCCCCTGAGCTACTCCAAGCCCCGCAAGCGGGCCTTCCAGGACATGGACAAGGAGGACGCCCAGAAGGTGCTGAAGTGCATGTTCTGTGGCGACTCTTTCGATTCCCTCCAAGATTTGAGCGTCCACATGATCAAAACGAAACATTACCAAAAAGTGCCTTTGAAAGAGCCAGTCCCCACCATTTCATCAAAAATGGTCGCTCCGGCGAAGAAACGCGTCTTTGATGTCAACCGGCCGTGTTCCCCGGACTCCACCACGGGGTCGTTCGCAGACTCGTTTTCGTCCCCGAAGAGCAGCAGCCTGCAGCTGTCCTCCAACAACCGCTACGGCTACCAGAACGGCGCCAGCTACACCTGGCAGTTCGAGGCCTGCAAGTCCCAGATCCTAAAGTGCATGGAGTGTGGGAGCTCCCACGACACCTTGCAGCAGCTCACCACCCACATGATGGTCACAGGTCACTTTCTCAAGGTCACCAGCTCTGCCTCCAAGAAAGGGAAGCAGCTGGTGTTAGACCCGCTGGCGGTGGAGAAAATGCAGTCTTTGTCGGACGCGCCGAACAGTGATTCTCTGGCTCCCAAGCCTTCAAGTAACTCAGCTTCCGACTGTGCAGCTTCCACGACTGAGATAAAGAAGGAGAGTAAGAAAGAAAAGCCAGAGGAGGCCAACCAGGAGGAGAAAGCCGTGAAAAGCGAGGACTATGAAGACCCTCTACAAAAGCCTTTAGACCCCACAATAAAGTATCAGTACCTGCGGGAGGAGGATCTGGAAGACGGCTCCAAGGGTGGAGGGGACATCCTGAAGTCCCTGGAAAACACCGTCACCACCGCCATCAACAAGGCCCAGAATGGGGCTCCCAGCTGGAGCGCGTACCCCAGCATCCACGCCGCCTACCAGCTGTCGGAGGGCACCAAGGCCTCCTTGCCTCTGAGCTCCCAGGTGCTGCAGATGCGGCCTAACCTCACCAACAAGTTGAGGCCGATTGCTCCCAAGTGGAAAGTCATGCCCCTGGTTTCCGTGCCCACGAACCTGGCCCCGTACACTCAAGTGAAGAAGGAGCCAGAAGACAGAGAGGAAATGGTGAAGGAGTGTGGGAAGGAAAGTCCCCGCGAAGAGGCGTCATCTTTCAGCCACAATGAGGGTGAGTCCTGCTCCAACAACGAGCCCCCTTCCGAATCCAAAAAGGCTGAGCCTTGTCCCCCAAAGGAGGAGGACAAGCCGATGAAAGAGGGCGGTGAGAAGGAGAAACCCCAGCCCCTGGAGCCCGCGTCTCCCCTCAGCAACGGGTGTGCCCTCGCCAACCACACGTCGGCCCTGCCGTGCATCAACCCGCTCAGCGCGCTGCAGTCCGTCCTGAACAACCACCTGGGCAAAGCCACGGAGCCCCTGCGCTCCCCGTCCTGCTCCAGCCCCAGCTCAAGCACAATCTCTATGTTTCACAAGTCGAGTCTCAGTGCCATGGACAAGCCGGCCTTGAGTCCTGCCACTGCGAGGCCGGCCAGCGTGTCCAGGCGCTACCTGTTTGAGAACAATGATCAGCCCATCGATCTGACCAAGTCCAAAAGCAAGAAAGCCGAGTCCTTGCAAGCACAATCCTGCACGTCCCCGCCTCAGAAGCATGCTCTGTCTGACATCGCGGACATGGTCAAAGTCCTCCCCAAAGCCACCACCCCGAAGCCCGCCGCTTCCTCCAGGGTCCCGCCCATGAAGCTGGAAGTGGACGTCAGGCGCTTCGAGGACGTCTCCAGTGAAGTCTCGACATTGCATAAAAGAAAGGGCCGGCAGTCCAACTGGAACCCTCAGCACCTTCTGATCCTGCAGGCTCAGTTTGCCTCCAGCCTATTCCAGACGTCGGAGGGCAAGTACCTGCTGTCCGACCTGGGCCCCCAAGAGCGAATGCAGATCTCAAAGTTTACGGGACTCTCCATGACCACCATCAGCCACTGGCTGGCCAACGTCAAGTACCAGCTTAGGAAAACGGGAGGGACGAAATTTCTGAAAAACATGGACAAAGGCCACCCCATCTTTTATTGTAGTGACTGTGCCTCCCAGTTCAGAACCCCTTCTACCTACATCAGCCACTTAGAATCTCACCTCGGTTTCCAAATGAAGGACATGACCCGCATGGCCGTGGAGCAGCAAGGCAAGGTGGACCAAGAGATCTCCCGGGTGTCGTCGGCTCAGAGGTCTCCGGAAACCATAGCTGGCGAAGAGGACACAGATTCTAAGTTCAAGTGTAAGTTGTGCTCTCGGACATTTGTGAGCAAACATGCAGTAAAACTCCACCTAAGCAAAACGCACAGCAAGTCACCCGAACACCACTCTCAGTTTGTAACAGACGTGGACGAAGAATAGCTCTGCAGGTATGGGTTTGCTCCCAGGTGGTGTGACGGTGGCCTTGGAGGAGTTCCTTGAAGGGAGATGGGTCTCTTAGGCAGCTAACGTCTCCCCGTACCAGAGGCCAGTAGCCTGCTGGAATAGGACTTAGTTTTACAAAGACTAGAACCTGATAAATAAGTCCTATCTGTTCTCTCATTCGCTCCACTGTAGACTTGGGCATTAGCATGAAATGGGTTTAGGGAGATGGAGCTCACAGGTTCCCGCTTCATGATTCTTGATCCCGGTAGTTTCCCAAGGCCCAGCTTGCCAGGGCCGCCCAAGGCTACACGTCATTTTAATTAGTAAGTACTAATTTCTCTCCCGTCCCATTTCACCACCTCCCCTGCCCATAGGAATGCTAATGACTTAGAAAGTGAGACAGAAAAGGCCATCCACAGAATAAAGACTGTAGAGCTCCTGGGGGCAGCCACTGTGCAGATTTCTTAATCAGCTTATGAGTAGTTTAAAGTTGTCTTTATCATCATTACTTGTAATCAATGCTTTTTGCAGCTACTGTCAGCACTCGCTCCCTTCTGCCCCCTTCCCTTTGCTCATTCCTCCCTTAGGCTTCCCGAGAATGAGCATCTGCCCTGAAGTCAAATGGTAGAAAATAGTATTCTCTGCACAACACTGAGATGGAAAGAGAGGAGGCGTATCTTCTTCTCCCATCTTCCGTTTTCCCTAGGATAGACTGATTCCAGAGTCCATCTGTAAGGAAGATGGGTGCGATGCATGCCCTTGACATTGTATTTTACAGAAAGAAGCAAGAGACTTTCTGCCCACCCATTGCCAATGCACATGGGTCTCCCAGCTTCAAGATGACTTGCATCATGTATCATAGAAGCTCTGTGCCTTGTAGAATCACCAGTGCCCAGACTGTCAATGTCGTCCCAGAAAGAGGGCAGAGGCCAAGGTCAGATACCTTGGCAGACTAGTCACACTGGCCATCTTCAAATATGTTCGAGGCTGGGTCTTAAATCCCTTTTCTCTCAGTTTGTATCTTCTCTGCTGCCTTTTCCCTTCCCTCCATCATGACACCGCCCCATGTGTTAGGGACCCTCACATATATTCAGGGTGTCTTCCACCACAGGCCACACCCCACGCTGACTTAAAGCTTTGGCATTTGCTGGTCCAGCCTATGTTATGCTGGGTTACAGATGAGCTCTTTTGATTATTCACAATAAGACATGAACAGCTATGAATAACAAGGTAGAAGCCCTCACCGTCTCCAATGGTCAGAGTGTTTGTTTTTCAATAGGAAGCTTTCAGGTCAAGCCACAGAGGTATGAGCACTAGCAGGGTCCAGGTGGAGACAGGTGTGTATATAACGTGGCTTCAGGCTCACTTCCCAACAGGGAGGGAGGCTGGAAGAGTATGAGATGGTCACATGAAATAAAGGGTTAAAACGTCGGATCTGGGACTTTCAGTGAAAATATCTAAGACCTTGTGATAAAGGGCATGCCATCCCATAATTCCAATGGCTCTCTGGGCTCCAATGAAGACTATTGTTTTGTTTGCATGTTTTTATCATGATAATTAAAACGTGTTACTGGCAGATTCATCTCTTGCTTTCTAAGCATGATTTGTTCAGCTCGTACTATTGAAAGAAACGCTGAAAATCATCTATTGAATCTACATATGAGCTTGGGGCTCAGCAAATCTATTTATTTGCTCTATAACATTTTAAGTTTTATGTAACTTGCTATTACGCTTTTCTGGTCCTTCCAAAAAAAATGGTGAATATACACAGAATATCCAAAGAGAAGAGACATGTTGCCAATCCCATAGTAGTAGGTTCAAACCATGGTGAAAAGGACAAATAGGTAACGTTTATTTGTGCTACAATAAAGACCAATTTTCCACCTGCTAGGTTTGTAATCATTTTTTAATTTAATATCACTGCCCAAACATTGTGATGTGGAAGTGGAGATGGGGGGAGAAAAAGAAAGCCAGCCATGGTCAAAATCCGAAATGTGCTTACCTGTTCTAGGGAAGCAAAGGTAAACCAATAGTTGGGGGGAAACCCACACAAAAGGTACTGACAGCTGTTAAATGCGTAGATAGGAGAGCTCTGTTCCTCATCTCTCTGCATTTGTTCAGGAATAAATATCTCTGGTTTGGCCTTTTGGAGCCCATATTACAGGGTTATCCTTCTGTGAAATCCGCTCCATCCTGACAGAGACACCGTGAGTCTGAGATTCTGAGGGAGGCACCGCAGAAACACAGGTTTGAGTATTTGGGACTCATTTCAAGCCATGGGAGTGTGCGTGTGTTGTGTGACCATGAAATCAGTGCGGGTGTTGAGTGTGTTTATGGTGTTCTAAACATAGGCCCACCTGCTGGAACGGTTTCCCATGGCACAAAGGTGGCTTTCAGAGGCTTTGGTCACTTAGAAAAGAATCCCTGAGCCCTCGGATCCTCTTTTGGAATAATATTTATGCCAGACCTTGCCCACTGCTTAGAATGATGCATATATGGTTTTAAATGATCACCGAACGAGATCACTGCTATCTGGAACTCTGATTCTCGTTGGTGTGGGCAACAGCATAAATCGCACAAAATGACGTGGAGTTTTAGAAAGCATGATCAAGATTTTGTGAGAAAGTTGGGGGCTTTACTGTATCTACATTCCCTATAGGATGCCAATTTTGACCTGAATTTTCTTTCCTTTCTTGGGTATGTCTTAAATCCTGCAAATTGCTCTGCCAAATGTTAAATACCACTTTTCATTAAATAATAATTAGCAAATATTAAATGTGCATCCCTATTTTAGGAGAGCAGTAATCTGAAAGTATTTCAATTGGTATTTGTATATACTGTACCTTTAAAAACCACATGCTCTTAAACAATAGAAATTAAATAAAAAGCAAATTAATGAATCTAAAATTCATAAGGACTTGAAATTTTAGTCATTACCATGTGATATGGTGTATACATTTAGCAGCACATTTAGCCTTGAAATCGGTGGCAAGAATGAATTCTAGTCCAAGAGCTGCCACCTTTGATGTGGATGATTTAATAAAAATCCATGTTCATGGTGAACAGCATGTAAGGTTGCCAGATAAAACACAGGATGTCCGGTTTAATTCGAAGTTCAAATAACTGAAAAACATGGGTTTTTTTCAGTTAAAATGTGGTTTTTTTTTAGTTCAGGATAAGTGTGTCCTAAATAGTACAGTAGCCATATTTATACTAAAAAAAATCATTGTTTATCTGAGATTCAAATTTAAGTGGGAATTCTGTATTTTTATTGGCTAAATCTGGCAACCCTAACAACATGGATTATCTGACTATCTGGAAGAGCAAAATGGCTAGTCTAATATTTTTAAAATTACAGTTGACATATAATAGTGTATTAATTTTAGGTGTACAGCATAGTGATGAGACATTTATATAACTTACAAATTCTAATGCCCGCCTAACATCATACAAAGTTATTACAATACTAGAAGCCCAATGCACAAAATTCATGCAAGAGTAGGCATTCCTTCCCCCATCTGCCGGCATTGGCTTCCCTCTGGCATCTGGGACCTGGGCTTCCCTCACAGCCTCAGCTTCATCTGGAAGGTCGTCCAGAAGGACATCTGGTCTAATTAGCATATTACACTTCTATTATTATAGATTATTGACTATATTCCCTATGCTATGCTTTACATTCCCACGACTGTTTTTATAACTGGCAATTTGTACTTCTTAATCCCTTCCCATTTTCACCCATCCCCCCAACCCCACTCCCATCTGGCAACCACCAATTTGTTTTCTGTATTTATGAGTGTATTTCTATTGTGTTTGTTCCTTTCTTTTGTTTTTTAGATTTCACATATAAGTAAAAGCATATGGTATTGGTCTTTGTCTGACTTATTTCACTTAGCACAATACCCTCTAGGTTCATCCATTTTGTTGCAGATGATACGATTTCACCCTTTTTATGGCTGAGTAAGATTCCATTGTATACATGCACCATGTCTTCTTCATCCAATCTCCTATTGATGGTCACCTAGGTTGCTTCCATATCTTGGCTATTGTAAGTAACGTTGCAATGAACCTAACAATGCGCATGTCTTTTTAAATTAGTGTTTTGGATTTCTTTGGATAGATACCCAGAAGTTGAATTATTGGGTCATAGGTAGTTCTATTTTTAATTTTTTGAGGAACCTCTAAACTGTTTTCCATAGTGGCTGCACCAATTTACAAACCCACCAATGAGGGTTCTCTTTTCTTCACATCCTCACCAACAGTGTTGTTTATTTATTGTTGATATGTGCTGGACTCATTCATATCTATAAGAGGCATGGACCTTCCTTCAACCATTAAACAAATCTACCTTCCCTCCTTTCTTCCTTCCTTCCTTCTCTCCTTCCTTCCCTCTGTCCTTCCTTTCTTCCTTCCCTCCCTTCTTCCATCCTTCCTTCCTTTCTGACCCACCACCCCCCGCATTGTTTTCACCCTTCTCATCACATCAGTGGTGCTTTGGCTCCACAGCAGCTTCCAGTCCACATGGACATGTAGTGGTGACCCAGCAGTTGTGCTGACTGTATAGCAGCCCAAGTGCCGGGCCTGCCCCAGGCGCTTCATGAACATTCTTTCACTGTATTCCCACAACAGCCTGTGAGGGAGAGGTGGATTCAACCAAATTCCAGGAGAGGAAATGGAGGCAGAGAGTCTGCGTGAATTCCCCAAGATTCCATAATCTCTGAGCCTCACTCGTTTTCACCTAGCCAGAAAGCCATCACTCCATGCCCGGCACGGTGCTGATCCCAGGGAATGAACCAGTGGCCAGGACAAGAGAACGCCTTTGAGCCTAGTGACAGACATAGATGGGCAGGCCGGGGGAAACGTTGAATGGAGCCCATGGGAGGGCATCTGCCCACTTCAAGGGAAGTGAAGAGGGGACTGGTGTTTAGGAGGCAGCGTGATGTTAGAGGAAGACTCTGGCTGCCAAGGTCCGGAGCCTGAGTTCAAACCCCAACTCCTGAACTCTGGTTGATGTGCCCTGTAAAATGTGGACATATGAAAGTTGTGAGGATTAAGTAAATGTATGCAGTTCTTTTCCATAAAGCCTAGCACATAGTAGGTTCACAAGAAAATCTTATTCTAGACTGTCACTACAGGGCCCTGCCATGTCCCTCAGCCTCCCCTGAGATATATGAAACTTGCAGTCTTGCTGGCCATGGTGGCTCAGTGGTTGAGCGTTGACCTATGGACCAGGAGGTCACGGTTCGATTCCCGGTCAGGGCATATGCCCAGGTTGCAGGCTCAATCCCCGATCGTGCAGGAGGCAGTGGATCAATGATTCACTCTCATCATTGATATTTCTGCCTCTCTCCCCCTCTCCCTTCCTCTCTGAAATCAATAAAAATATATTTGAGGGGGGGAAACCCTTGCAGTCTTCCCAGATTATTAATGACTGGGAAGGTGATCCATGGGCCCTCAACCTGTGGTTTAATTATAACGATCTCAACTGACAGCAAAACTAGCACTCATTGGCCTCTTCCTTTGAGCCGGGCATGCTTCTTCATCTCATCCTGATTTTGCAAATAGCTCAAAAGGTTTCATGATTTGTCTGAGAACACACAGTAAATGTACAGGTGACATTCAAACCCAGGGCGGCCCCATACTCACCAACTGGTCTCGGCCCCTCGGTTTCTCCTCCACCTTGCCTGCTGGTTTCCGGGTGCTACTCAGGCTAGGCGTACACAATCAACAGTGCAGAGAAAAGGCTGTAAATGTGCCTCAGCGTTGAGTGATGAGCAAGGAGCAAGGCCTCTCCTTGGAGGTGCAACTGCGATCCAAATATTGCAACTCAGGGGCCGGGGCCGGACCTGCAGGATAAAGCCCCGCATCCTCACTCCCTGAGCGTTGATGTCCTTGTTCGGTGAGGTAATCATACATTCACCATATGGTGCAAACCAAGAACTGGCCCAAATTCCGGTGCAAGTAGACGTCTAAGAGTTTTGTGCGTTTTTTTTAAAATCCTCATCGTGACTTTCTGGAATTCATTTTGAGAAACAGGGTCAACCACAGGATGATAGCATTTCCAGTGCAAGCAAGAAACAAACGCCCCGCCTCTCCTAACGTTTCCACTTGACCAGGCGACGGCTTGGCGCCCCTTGCGCTTGAGCGCGCTCCATCTCGGTCGCACGTCCCCCTCATTTGGACTCCTGAACGCTCAATCCTGACGTCTATAATTTGGTGCTTTAATATAGAGTAACATTATTTTTCATTTACTCCAATCTGCCATCAGTATCATCTTTTCATTTAACCAGATGCAATTCTTTTTTCTTTCGCTAAATTGAAAATCCATGAGCGACAGGGAGTGCAATGTTTTAATTAGCTCATATTTTTTATATGGATTTATGTCTTTAAAATACATTTGTGTAATTCTTCAGCTAAATTAAAAACGTCTTTCTGTGAAAGTGAGGAGGGGAAAATAAAGAGCTAAATGGTGTCATTAGCTTAGGTAGATGCGGGTGGAGAGCAGGGGCTAGAGAGGCACAGCCTCTACCCCTGGAGCACCTCCTGGGCCGATTTTGAACTTGCCCTTTATTTAAAGAAGTCTTTCCCTATAACGATTTCTTGAAAATGGCTTCAGCAGGGATTTTTTTTTTTAAAGGCCCCGAGTAGGTAAACAAGCAGTTACCTTCAAGGAACTAATTTGAAACTGAACCCGCCACGGAACAAAACAGGAAGAAAAAAAAAGAAGTCGTAATGATAAACAGTTTTCTCCTGCATTTCTCTCTTTGTCTTTTTAAAAAAAAAAAAACTATCAAGTTTAAAGCTTTCTGCAGTGCTTTTTCGCCTGCCTTATAGGAGACAAGTGACATTGCGTGGTAAATGGGAGAAAAAGCCATGCAGAACTGAAATCTCTCTGGCGTTGACACTAACTTGCCCTCTATTGTTGGGAGCGAGCAGGAGCTCATGATTGTTCATCAGACGGCCTTAATGCGGCTCCGGCGTTCAGCTATAATTTCTGCTTGCATTTATAATTACTGTCATAGACTGCACACCTCGGTGAGCAGATTAAAGCTATAAACTATTTAGCCGCGGCTCTAAGACGAGGAACTTGATTTGTCTGGCAGGAGTTATTTGTTAGGGAGCTTGACACATCACATAAAAATGACTCGACTTGATGAAGAACAATGCGGTTTTAGCAATGCGGGGATTTTAAATCAGCCCCGACGCCACGCCCTGCAAGAGTCACAGGGCCGCTTGTTAAATGATATGTAGGCCACGGAGGTGACAGAGTGAATGCGCTAAGGGAACCAAAATAGAAGAGGATTTGGGTGCAGTGGCTGTCTCTCCTGACGCTTCCCCAGAAGGCACAGGAGCTGGTTGGAAGCCAGTGTCATGTCCTCTGAGTCAGTCCCTGCTGAAGGTATCAGGAGGCTCACCTGGCAGGACACGGGATGCCACAAGCCAAAGGCACAGGTCACATTCTGGGGGAGGGCGGGTCTAAGGGAACTTGTGCTGCTGTTGACAACGTTCACCTCTCCAAACCCAGGAGGCCAGGGCGATGCAGAGAGGAGAGGTCGTGCTTTTTCCTGAACACTCTTTATTTCTTTGTTTATTTCCTGTGTTTGATTTGCAGGAGGCACAGGATATGTGTAGGTGTGGAAGGCATTATAATAGTGGGCTAATCTCCTAGTGATGCTGTGAACACTCAAAAAGTAATCCGAGTTCAGGCTGATGAGAGGGGCTGGCTCTGCCTCCGCCTTTCTCCGCCTTGGTTTCTGGTGAAATGAGCTGGAACGGTGCCTCGACGCTGGGCCTGGTCCACAAAGCAGGTGCCCGACCAGCTTCACTCTCCTCTCTGTTTTCCACCTTGGCCACCTGCTTCAAAAAAGATGTGTTTGCCGAAGGCTTCAGTCCAGGTGTGGGGTGGGTTGTGCCATTTCATTTGAAGAAATAAGGAGAGACTTGAGTGCAGATTTAACTAAACAGCTCTGGGGTATAACATGCAAGAACCGGGCGGAGCTGGGCTGCCCCTGAGACGGGACAGAAGGAGCTCTCATCTGCCACTCTTCCCCTCTGAAGCCCCCTTCTCTCTCTGCACCAGCTACAGTCCGGGTCACCGGTGCCAACCACGCTTAGCAAGGTCTGCCTTGGCATTCTCAGTGCAGAGGTTGGTGGTGGTGCTGATGAGGAAATGTGCTGAGAAAAGGAAGTGCTTAACGCAGAGCCTGGCGGTGCCCACCTCACTGCCGTTGATGCTGACAGAGCACCAACATGTATGGAGCATTTAGTGTCCCAGCTATCATGCTAGGCCCTTTCATAGGTTATCACGGTTACCCTTAACCCGGACACTATGAAGAAAGACCTGTGGTCACACCAGCTCACGGGCGAAGAAGCCAGCCCTCAGAGAGGTGGGTGACCAGCAAGGCCACACAGATAGTCACTGGCAGGGCTGGAAATCAGGTGTGGACAAGGCAGTGACTTATCATCAGCCAGAATTTGGGCCCACAATTCTCCCAGCACCTTTCTGGGGTCCCATGGGTTATATTCTGTTGGGTGCTACACCCAGGTGTAAGACATGAGCCCTGTCCACAGGTTATACTCATAGGGGAGAGAAGATGAATGGCGGGGGGGGGGGGGGGAGCAATATTTAAATATCCTGAAAGCCCAAATCTTTGACAGAGACAACTTTTTAACACTTGGGCCCTCCAGCAAACTGGTACTTTCAGTGTGCGTGGCTTTATCAGGTATTTTTTCATCAATAGAGAGAGAAAAAATGATGTTTCAGGTTATATTATTTTCAATGCTACATTACTCGATTTCACAGTCAAATAGTTCTATTTCTGTTCACCAGAGGATTTTGTCATGTTTAATTGTTTACCGCCCCCCTCTCCACTCCCCCCCCCCCCCATACTTGCTGTAGCCTCCACTTCCCCCTTTGCAGCCTTCCTGTGGATTCTCTGGTGTGCGGTAACCATGGAGATGGATCCCTATTGGATAGTGTTGGCTCTGGCTTAGAAGTCAAAGAACCAATCAGAACCTCATCATCCCAGAAATGTAAGAGAATGAACGCGGGAGGCTATTGGAAGAGGAGGGAAGGGGGAGGCCTGTCAGGAAGTGTCGGAGCCAGGACTTCCGGGTGCAGAAATCCCGTGAAAGAGGCATAAGGTCGCTGAGCTCAGTGGGGAAAAATGTGGACATTGGGACTGCAGGCCCACCTGAGGGCCTGAGGCAGGTCATGTCACCGCCCTGGACCTCAGCTGCCCCACTGTGAGGTGGCTGCGTGAAGTCTGGCGGCAGGGAGCATTATGAGGATAAAAAGGATCCTCCTAGTGCTGTATCCAGTGCATGGAAACCCCCGATAAAGGAGAGCTTCTCTCATAATTATTCAAATATAGTTGTCCTAGAACTGAGGTGTGTCAAATGTGTTTAATAAGTTTAATAATGCAGCAACAGTGATGGCCCTGGCCAGTGTGGCTCAGTGGGCTGGGTGATGGGTATCCCGTGCACCAAAAGGCTGCTGGTTAGAGTCCGGGTCAGGGCACATCCCCGGCTTTTGGGCTCGGTCATCTGTAGAAAGGAGGTGATCCTAACTTCCTTTGGACATTCTCTATGTGTGAAATGACAGTAGTGCCTGTGTCACTCATCAGGGAGGCGAATCGGGTAAATAAAGAATGTAAACCCCTCAGCACAGCGCCCCTTTGCACAGCACAGGAAGTTTGAGGAAGTGAGAACCAGTCCCAGCCCCAGGACTGGTGCAGAGGACTAACACCGCCATGAGGCTTGGCCTCTGAGTCAGAAATGTTTCCTGGGCTGCTCATGCCCATGGAGCCGTCAAATGCCTTCAGGTGAACGAGTCGAGCGGGTCTGCATTCTCTGTGGCAGGTGCATCAGGACCTCCATTCCATTGCCCTTCAGTCCCTCCTCCCGGAGAGCCTGCTCCCCGCCTGGCTTTGCTCTGAGTGCTGAGCTCCCCTGAGGGGGAGGGAGCCCAGGCTTCACATCCGAGCAGAGGACAGTGGGTAGTGATACTAACAGCTAGCGTTTCTGAGCACATGAATGAGAGTAAATGACGTCTAAGAATGAGGGCTGCCAGGGAATACGGGGCGCTGTAAGGGACCATGACAGGGCCACCCACTTTAAACAGGGGGTCAGGGGAAGAAGACAAGGAAGTGAAAAAAGAGCCAGGCACGTGGCAAATTGAGAGCGTGTGTTTGCTTCAGAGAAAGGCCGGGGGATGACAGCTGGGGCTGGCGGGTGGGACAGGAGTCAGGGGAGGCAGGTCAGGGCTTTGTAGAACATCCTACTCTTTGGGTTGGCCTCCCTAAGCACAGTGAAGAGCCACTGGCGGGGTTTCAGCAGGCAAGTGGCATGATCTCCTTTCTCCCACAGAAGATCACTCTGGCTACTGAGTGTGCCATGGATGGGAGGGGGCAAGGGCAGAAGCGGGGGCTGGAAGGGGGGAGCGGGGGACTTGTGGGGGAGGGGCAGTGCGGAGGATGTGGAAGGCAGGGTGGTCCGGGCAATAGTGGAGCCAGGGAGCTCGGGGACCGATGACCGACTGCAGGGGAATTCCAGGTCATTTGGAACCAGGCTTGCCTAGGAAGAAGGGATGTCAGACTAAGACATGGAGGGCGTTAGGACAAATGCTACCGACTTCTCAGTGGGCTGTAGACACAACTGCTCTTCCCGCATGGTCCCTGGACCTCCCCAACTCCAAAGGCAGGCCATTTCTGCCTGTTTCCCAAGAAGAACCCCCTTTGATTCAAGTAAACCACAATTTTTATGCCACGGGAAGTATGAAGTGCTCAGTCCCTGCTGTGCTCGCCTTCCTATTTTTCAGTCCTAATTTAATTCCTCCCTCCATCTGTACGTCAGCCCCTCCTCTGAGCATCAGCCCTAGGTGGTCCGGACTTCGGCACAGATTTACTGGCAAGATGAAATGGAGGAACACATTGTTTTTCCTAGATGATTTAATGACCTTTTGGGGCATCCCCGTGACTGCTGAAATCTTCCGTAATTATTCCATTTGGCGGCAGAGAGTTCTGTTGATCAGAGGAAGGTTGATGGAGATGTCAAATGTCAATAAATTTGCAATCCATAATTGTAACCACTTGATGCTGGAGCAGACCGGGGTATGGCTTAGTCCCAAGGCCATGAATTGTTGCACCAACACAAGCACCAAAGCATTACATGTGCAAAAGCACTGCCTTGTCTTCCCTTCCTGCACAAGCTCACGTCTCTCTCCCAGCCTTGTGTTTCCTGTGTCCTTGTCACTGCCTCCTTTCCTGCAGAGGGACATGCTTCAGACTCTACTGTCTAAAGACTTCTGAGTCCACATCCTCCCAGAGCCAATGATGCTGCAAACACAGCCACGCGTGTCCCCTTGACAACCTCCCAACCTCCCTAGGATTTTTGTTGTTCTTTTGTTTTATTGTTGGGGGTTTTTTTGTGGTTTTTTTTTGTTGTTTTTTTTTTTGGTCTTGTCCAGCTCTCTTTAGCCCCTCCTAGAAACCAAACATTGATTTCTTTTCTGCTTTGCTGCTTTCCGACAGCATGGTTTATATATGGGAAAGTTCTGTGTCAGGAATTAGAGAACGTTCCTAACAGTGGGGGGAAATACCACCATATAAGCACACCCCTTGTGGGCTTGCTCTTTGACAAGTGTGAGGGATCTGGAAGATGCAAGAAAAGCTCAGAAGTCGTGGCAACACGTGACAGAGGCATTTGCATAACACTCGTCTGATTCCTTGAGCTCACCTTAGCAAGTTTAACCTCTGCGTCTCTAAGTTCCCAGTTCAAAAATGCAGTCTCCTCTGTCCTCGTGTTAATTTTTAAATTATATATCATTGTAGAGAGGCTCTTGTGGTGAAGATGATGAGCCATTTTCACATCTAAAATGGGGAATTATAACTGAACATTAGCGGTCACTTATAAGTCACCGCAAGCAAAGTGGCATCTGTAACCACACGGTATTAATTGGGAAGAAACTCGGAGCATGAGCAAGGGACCTGGGAGGGGGAGGTGGTCACCAAGAGAGAACGGTCCAAGCAGATGGTCACAAACTCCTCAGTGGGCTGAGCACCCAACCCCAGGGCCCCCAGGGATAAGTCGAGGTTTGTCTAAAGCTGGAATTCTGCTCTGTGGCTTCTTTTTATTTTTCCTACAAATATTTTTAAGTGGAAAGTTCCTTGGAGGTTGACAGATGTGGAGTAAGGCTCAGTAGGAATCCGCGGAAAGGCACGAGGATCTGTGGAGCTGAGGCAGCATCGCCGCCAGCCCACTGGAACATGAGCCGGGCACTGGGCGTGGGAACACAAGTTTGGGGTGGCTGTGCCCACCCTGGCTGGAGAGTACAGGGAGGCCTGGGGTCCGGCTGCCTGGGCTTGAATCCCGGTGTGGTGCTCACTAGTAGTAAAGCAGATGTCCGAACCTCTCTAAGACGCAATGTCCTCCTCTATGGGACGAGGATAACTGTCCCGCCTCAGGGCTTGATGAGAATAAATCATCCAGGTGATGCTTTAAGTCAATGGTTCTCAAACTTGAGTGTGTATTGAATCACCTGCAGGGCTTGTTAAAACCCAGATGGCTGAGCCCATCCCAGCGTGTCAGCTTCAGTAGATCGTGGGCGGGGCCAGAGATTGTGAATTTCTCACAAGTTCCCAGATGATAAGATGACGCTGGTCCAGGGAACCATTGCTTTAATCACAGTAGCTGGCATGTGGTAAGAAGTCTAAAAAGTTCACTCTTATTAGCTTTCATTGAGCCTTCGACCTGACACTCTGTCTGTGTGGAGCTCAAGAGCAGAGGAAACAAGAAGAAAGGACCAGAATCTCAGAGAGTCGGGGGTGGCCTGGAAGTTTGCATGGCTCTGCTGAGACCACTAAGGAATAGGCGATACCGGCTTAGGTGTTTCTACTGTATTGGGAAGTCTCCTATCTGAAGAGCCCTGATTGGCCGTCAAGGGAACAGGTCCTCGTCTTGACTTAGCCTGATACCTTTCTTGACTCTGAAAAGATGGGTCATAAAATTCTTTTGGAAGCACTAGTTAAAGCTGTTCAGCATGTTAACTCTATACATGTGTTTATCAAAATCTCTTGTTTATAATTGACTGCAAACCAACTCGAACTTAATTTAGCAAAACGGAATTCATCGGCTCATCCAAGGGTAGAGTTGGTTTCATACACAGATGAATCCTAGTTTCCAAGCCTGTATATCATCAAAACTTGGTCTTTCCTTGTCTTTCAGCTCAGGTTTCCTCTGTGTTGTCTTCATTTTCAGGCAAATGGTAGATCTCCTGGACCAGACCCAGGAATTTATCCTCCCAGCATAGGAGTCTGTCTCTCAAGGGTGCCAATCAAATATGGAGATGAGTTTAGTTGGCCTGTGGAATCACATACTCTCGAAGCAATGCCTGTGGCTGGGAGGATGGATGGCCTCCTCGGCCTGGGTCAGACACACACTCCTGGGAGCTGTGAGGTTGAGTCAGCACTTTACAACGTGGCTGACATGGGCCCGCCCAGAGGGGTTGTGATATCGGCATTGGGAGGAAGAGGAAAGAACCTAAACCCAATTCATCTTGTTCAGTCTTTACCTAGACCACCTTTTCACTCTTCTGACATCTGCTCTTTTTTTTATTCTGAAATGACAGAGAGTGTCCCCACTCTTCTCCTAGGATCTATGAATCCTCCTCTCTCCCATGCTTCCCACCACTCTCCATTTCATCTCTAATTTTTCTTGACTGGACCTCCATAATGCTTCTCCCGTGTCAGCCTTCCACTTCTGCTTGCACCGCAGTTAGGTGGTGGAAGCACACCCTGTCTCTTGCAAGGACTGGTGAAGTAGCCACGGTTAGACATTCTCATCTCTACTTACAACTCTGTGCCAGTTTGCCCAGCACAGATATGCCAGATTCAAAGTCATAACTCAAAGTTCATTCCATAAGGAAAAGAGCTATCATTCCATGAGTGTTTTTTTCTACCTCAAGGACTTTAAACATAGCCTTTATTATCCTTCTATTAACCATTCTCATCATTTAAATCTCAAGTTAAACATCACTTTCTTTAAAGACTCTTTCCTGAAAATCTAAGGAATCATCAAGCATTTTCTATAAACGGCCAAAAAATAAATATTTTCACGGTTGTGTCCACACAGCCTCTGTCACAACTACTCAATCTGCCATTGTGGCATAAAAACAGTCACAGGTGATATGTAAAAGAGTGGACGTGGCTATGTTCCAATAAAACTTTATTGATGGACACTGAAATTTAAATTTTATATTATTTTTATGTGTCATAAAATATTCTCTTTTTTTAACTTTTTTTTCAGCCATTTATAAAGGTAAAAACCATTCTTTGTTTGTGGGCCCTGAAAGACAGGAAACTAGAAAACAAATTCATAAACATGGTCATTTTGGATCCCATGAAGGAAAGAAAGTATTAAGGGCCTGTAGAGTGGTGCTCATTTATTTTGAGAGATGACAGCTGAGACATGAAGGATTGAGGGAACCTGTTTTGAAATGAGTGAGAAGAGAATTTCAGACAGGAACAGCAGTGCAAAGGCCCTGTGGCAAGTAAGAATGGAGTTTTAGGGGAAACTGAAAGAAAACCAAGATTGCTGGAACTCTGTGAGCTCGGGGTGAAATCATTTTGAATATCTAGCGCAGACTCACTTGTGCAGGCCATGGTGACGACTCTGGATTATTCTGAGTTCATTAGCGGGTTTTGAGTAAGAGAAGGGCATGACCCAATTGGCATTTCTAAAGACGACTCTGGCTGCTCCGCAGGATGGATCTCAGATGCACGCGTGTGAATCTGCCTGTCTTTCCTTCACAGGAAGTTCCTTGAAGACCTCAGACATGGACCCTGCACATATTAAGCCCTCAACAAAAACTTTGTGAAATTAATGCATTAATTAAAACCATTAACACAGCATAACTTTTTCTTGACTCCTTGACAGCAAGACTTTTTATAGCTAGGTTCCTGAAGCAGGTCAATTTACATCATAAAATTCAAAAATTACAGCTTATAACAAAAAGTGACCTCCCGTTATATAAAGTGGAAAACAAGCAAATTAATACCAGAGGTAATAAATGTCTGGACACTAATGGGACTTGAGCATAAAATATGTTCCCAGGGGCTTGGGAATAAGGATTCAAAATGAGGCTCGAATTCCTCAGCACTATTTTAAATGAAGGTCCCCATTCCTAGTCCAACTAGAATGAAAGCAGCCAGTGCTGCATTCTCATTCTTTCTCATCATCCAGTCAGCAATGTTTTTGGTTTTTGTGGGTTTTTTTTAAATTTCCTTATTGGTTAAGGTATTACAAATGTATCCTCATCCTCCCATTAACCCCCAACCCCTCCCCAACCGCCCCACTCATGCTCTCATCCCCTTGTTGTCTGTGTCCATTGGTTTGGCTTATATGCATGCATACAAGTCCTTTGGTTGATCTCTTCCCCTTACCCCCACCCTCCCCTACTTTCCCTCTGGGGATTGATAGTCTGATCGCTGTTTCTCTGTCTTTGGATCTGTCCCTGTTCGTCAGTCTATGTTGTTTTCTATATTCCACAAATGAGTGAGATCATGTGGTAGTTATCTTTCTCTGACTGGCTTATTTCACTTAGCATAATTCAGCAGTGTTTTTGAACACATACTCTGCACAGGCACTGGGATCCAGGAACGAGCAAGACAGAGCACTCTGCCCCTCATGGAGTTGATGTGCTGGTTAGTCACAGTGGTGGGGACAGCAGCCCAGAGAGAAACACAATCATTTCGGTGCTGTAAGTGCTAACAATACAGGGCAATGGGGTGGGAGAGGGAAGACTACTGGAGATGGTGGGCAGGAAGGCCTTTCTGGGGACGTGACTTATTCGCTGAGGTCTGAAAAATGAACAGCAACTGAGCATCCACCAAGTCAGAGAATGAGAGCTCCAGGCAGAAGGAACAGCACATGCCCCGTCCCGGAGGTGAGGAAACGCTGGGCATGTTCAAGGCAGCGTCTAGCACAGGGGGTCACACACTTGCTCTGTCACAGGACCGGGTAGTAAATACTGGGCGCTCTACAGGCCATGCAGTGTCTATTGCAAGTAACGGCCCTGCCATTCCACCACCAAAGCAGCCATAGCTGATACTTGAAGGAGTGGGTGTGGCTGCATTCCAATAAAACTTTATTTACAAAAACAGTTGGCGGGCCGGATCTGGCCCTTGGGCTGCATTTTGCCAGCCCTGATCCAGTAGGACAGTGTCTCAGGTAAGAGTCCCAGAAGCAGACCCTGACATCAGGATTCCTGGGCAAGTGGTTTCTTAGGAATGTGTTCCCAGGAGAAACCAGTAAGAGAGGAGAGAAGCAGGAGGAAGGGGAGAAACCCAGGCAGGGAGTGAACTCCAACAAGGCCCGGCCTCTGCTGGATTCCTTGGGGAGCTCTGGGTGTTCGTCTGGAGGCAAGGGCTGGGCTCCGGTGCTCCCACCGCAGCTAGTCATTGATGAAGGGCTGGCCCGGGGGCATAGGCTTTCGGGCCTGTGACACATTCAGGCAAAGCAGCTCCAGGAGCCATGGGCTCTCCGTGGAAGAGTTAGTTCCATGCATATCTGTTAACAGGAAAAACAGGCCGAAGCCAGAAGCAGGGCATAAGGATGAGCATAGGGAATCCAGAGGCATCTCTACAGCGCCCCCTTCAGGTGGGTTTCACTGTGGCCTAGCTCTCCACCTTTGTAAAAAAAAATGCCTGTTTCCCCAAAGGTAAATTTGTGAATGAAGATATGGTCTCTATTTACCTCTCAGAGCTGAAGTTAAATTATATCAAATTCTTCTGTCCAAAAAAAAAGTGTCAAAACAAGAGTTGCCTTTCACCTCATTGTTACTGAGAAAATATTAATCTAAGTTGTAACCAAACCAATGTAAGCATACAGGGCCCAGGCATTTGAAAGTGAGCAGGGACGCAGGTAACCAGGCTTCCATGCACACCAATTCAATGAAGGAGAGGGAACTGGCATCGGTTGAGTACCTACTGTGTGCATTGTGCTAGGAGTTTCCTTATCTTTTTCTCTTTTAATCCTCACCATGGCCTTTTAGTAGATTTCTTATTATCCTGATTTCATAGCAGAATCTGAGGTTTGACTATAAGCCCCTGGAGGGCAGACAGGGGCTGTACAATAAAAAATGCAAAATTCCTATTTGCAGGCTGCAGCTCAGGAAGGTTTTGCAACCTGCTGAGGATGAGTGCAGTTCTAACACTCGAGACCATACATTTTCTACGTGCACCTTTCAGATAGGAGAGTAAAAGGAACAAGTACACCTGACCTGCATGGCTCAGGGTTGAGCATCGACCTATGAACAAGGAGGTCATGGTTTGATTCCCAGTCAGGGCACATGCCCGGGTTGCGGGCTCATCCCCAGTGTGGGGTGTGCAGGAGGCAGTCAACCAATGGTTCTCTCTCATCATTGATGTTTCTATCCCTCTCTCCCTCTCTGAAATCAATAAATACATATATTTTTTAAGAATAAATACAAAATGGCCGGCCAGCCAGCCACTGCGGGCACTGCTCTGCACCCATGCAGGTGTCATTCCTGTGCCGAGGCACGTGATTCATGTCATTTGCCTACTGTCATGATGAGGCTCTGCAGGGACTCATCCTCACTCTCAGATCAGCAACTAACACCTGCAGGCCTTTAGCCTTCTTCCCTGGACAAATCTTTCCCGGGGTTCTTGCCTAATGGCCATAGTGATCTCACTTGTTTAATCAACAAACATTTCTTCAGCACCTACTGTGTGCCAGGTGCCCTCGAAGCCCTGGAGACACAAACTCCAATGACAATGACAGCTGGCGTTATGCAAGCATGTTCTCTCCTTACAGCGTCTCAAGTCCTTCGTAGCAGGTGTCATCATGGAGCCCTACCTGGTAGAGGGGAAAGACTGAGCCTTTAGAAAGTTGAGGAAGTGGCCCATTCTCATGCAGTGGGGAAGGGGCAGAACCAGAAGCTGAGTGTGCATCTTCCAGACCCACCTCAGTGCACCCTGTCCTGATCCCCGAGGAAATAAGAGCTAACACATACGAAGGCTGACAGCACAGGGTCCACGGCGCTGCTTTAAACCCTTTAGCTATGTCATGTCACTATCCTTCCTGCTATCCCACCAGATGTGTCCCTGGGATCGAGCCCATTTTACACAAGTACCCGAAATTCACAGAAACTGATCCAACCCCAAATCCGCTTGATCCTAGGCCTGAAAAGCAGCCTTTCAGATTCTTCTGATTACCAAAAAAAGAGGCAGAAATAACACAGTAACAATGAATATATATTCAGGGCTTGACTTGCCATCTGCCAAGCGCTGGGCTTAGTTAGCACTTCTCTTTTTTTAGGTTATGGGAGCTTTAGCCACAGTAAAGCACAGGGATATTCTTGTGCCCATTTTACAGATGAAGAAATGGGGATGTAGCAAGGTGACATCACGCGTGGTCACACAGGGTTATGTGACGGGGCAACATTCAGTCACAGATCAGTGCGCCTCCCCAAAAGAGGCAGGATTGGCCCCATTCCCATAGGGAAGGTTTTCATGAGCAGCTGCCCTTGACCTGGGTTCATGAAGAATGAATAGCCCTTAATGGTCACCTGCTCCATGCACAGCCAAGGGCGCCTGGGTGTGGAGTCCTGATGAGTTGGGGTGAAAGGACGCGATGGAAAGAAAACAAACGTGTCTAGAAATCACCTGGGCTCTGCGTCAGGTTCATAGCTGCATGCCCAGGGCAGGGGCTTCCTTCCTCCCCCAACTCCTCCTCCTCCCCTGCATCTCCCTCCCCTTCCTCCTCCTCTTCCTCGTCCAGGTCCCCCCCTCCTCCTCCTCTTCTTCCACTTCTTCCTTCACTCTCCAGAGCTTTGCCACCTCCAACAACACGAAGCGTGTAACGTGGCTTGTCAAGAACGCGTGTGTCTGTTAAGGGTTGCTCTCGGGTGTTGGACTGCCACCTCCATCTTAGTCGCACGCGCCCATCTTTTTCAATCTAATGAACTCCAACCATCAGTGCAACTTAAGTTCGGCTGTCTGTTCGTGCATAGTTAATATTAAAAATGTACTAACAGTGTGGCTGAGAAATCAAATTATGCACATAAATATGCTGGCATAGCAGAGGCGGCGGCAGAAGCTGAAGTTAGCAACACTGATGCCAGTTCACATTTGCAAATCTCCCGTCAATCTGTCATTAAACATGTTATCAAATGATGATAAGTGTGTGCTTCTTGCTTGCATTGGTGAGCCGATTCCGATGTTGATGCACATTAATGGGATAATACGCATTAACATAGCTGTGCTTCAATGAACACAAAACATTTTTTATCTGTCTCAGTTTGTTCCCCCTGTGGGCCCCAAGTAAGTGTTTTGTGTTATCAAATTGCCAAAAAAAAAAAAAAAAAGGAAAGCCTATTACTTTTAATTAGCAAACCTTGTTGTTGGTGGGGATTTTTCCCCTAACGTCCCCCCCGCCCCATCCCTGTGTGCTGGTAATAAAAGAGAGGCAGAGAGCAAGGGGAGCTGAACTGTCTTCTTTCAGGAAAACGATTAATGTCAGGATCTCAGAGGCTGGCAATTACGCTCTGTCTTAATGCACTGGCCTTTCATCCGGGCCCTCGCTCTTGACAGGACTGATCGGCTCAGTTCAGTGATATGAAAGGCGGCAGAGGAAACGATCGGAGACATCCCGGTCCGTCAGGAGGGCCGGGCAGAAACGCCATCCTGGCTCCAGATCCTGATGCTGCTCAGCCAAGTCACAGGCCAGGGCGACTGATGCTGGCCCGGGCGTCGCCCAGACATAGGGGTGTCACCCTGCTGAGTGGGGGAGATGGAGCTGCAACCGTGTCCCCAACATGGGAGCTGAGAAAATGGGGCAGGCTATTAAAAAGCCAGGGGTGCCCTTTGCCCATCACTGGGCACCCACTCGCTCACAAGAATGAACGCCAGTGCAGACATTGATTTCATGCATCGGTGTTCCGTGAGGACATCATCATCCCAAAGATCCAGGATCTGATTGGATTAATGTTTATCAGAATGAAAATCTAATTTAGAATTCTTGAACGAATACTCAGACCTCCTGGTCCCAACACAGGGCCAGTTCGGTGTCTGAGCCGTGGTGCTGGGCCCTGCTCCCACTGGGAAGCAATGCTCTGAACATCAGGTTTCTCCCCTTTCCCAGATCATCCGGCACCCCCTGGAGATCTGATTAATTCCACAGTCAGCACAGATCCGGTGGACACCTACTATGTGCGGAGACCACCACAGACTCAGGGGGCCCTGTTGACATGATCCCTGCCCTTGTGTCATCTATAGATTGGGGAGAAACATTATTTTTAAGTCACTACAGGCTGATTCATTGATTTCCATTAAGAAAAGCTTAAGTGGAGCTATAGGGGCGGTGTGTAGTAGCAGTCACTTCCCACGCTCAGCGGAGAACGTTCTTTGCCATTAAGAACACTCAGTGGTTATCGTGCCCGGCCTTCCTGGGTTCTTGTTTACATGTGTTGTAGAATGAGCATTGACTTCTTGCCATTCATGTTTGTTCCTAAGTGGGGTGAGCGGCTTATTAATGATTAGAATTATTGTTGTTGTTATGAACGTGCTAATTAAAAGGAAATTCTGTCACGCGGCCTAGGGAGGCAAGCACGAGACTTTACAATCAGAGCCGCCGGGACTGGCGTGCGGAGAGGACCGTGTAAAACCATGAAAAAGAGAGAGAGCTCAGGATGAGGGAAAGGGCTCTCAGGGTTCCTACCATCCTCCCTGGAGATACTTTCAGGGGTTTTTCCCGGCTCAGGATGTGAAAATCCTCTCGTATGTTGAATGGAGGTGTCCTTCCTATTTTCTTTGTCAAAGGGTGGACGTAGCCGGATTCCCTCAGACATGTGCCATGAGGGCCCCTTCTCTTGCACAAGTTCATTCAGATAAGGAACCCCTCTAAACTGATGATGTAGGCCAGACCCGAGTCTGGGCACTGAGGACGCTGATAAGGCCACACACCATCCCTCCCTCCAGAAAGTCATGACATAGGGGACAGGATAAGAAGCAGATGCACACTTTCAGGGCCTGGGCATGATGTCACGAGGTGAGCCAGGCACTCACAGGGGACACTTAGCCTTGTGGGTAAGAACAAGTTCTTTCTTTACATCGTTAACCAGCACTTATTGGCACACTCAGGCCAAAAGAGGCATAATCATGATAAGAGCTTATATTTACTGAAAAGTTGCATGGCACTCTGCTACTTGTCCATTTTAACTGTCTACTCTCAATGATGCATTCTCTTCTTGGTCTTTCTCTCTCGACCTTGACCTCCACCAACACGGACACCGTTTATCAGAACACAACTCCAGGTCTGGCCCACAATGTGGGGTAAGGGGACATTACACATGTGTATTGACTTACTTTCGAAGAATGATAGTTCAGATGTTGAGATGAAGGGTAAGAGCAATACAAGTAGAATATATGTAGCATGTGTACCCCACGAGCCATCATGGATTCAGAAAAATGAAGCTGAGCCCAGTACCTCTCACTGAGCGAGCAGCTGGTACTATCCGTTGATTATCCCCAGAGGATGAAGTGTTGTTTGATTCTCTGAAAGGTTAGTAAACTTGCTTCCAGACTAAGTTTGGCAAGAAGCTTAAAAACTACTACAGAGGGACGGTGCCAGGGTGGTGGCATTTTGGATTTCTTTCCCTTCTCAAACTATTTCTATGTGCTAATGTCACTTTGACAACAAACAAAATCATGGTCGATAAAAGTAGAAATCATTTATTCAGTGAGTATTTTTTCTCATTTTACCTGAACCACTCAACTTGAAACTTTGTCTTTTTTCCCTCCACGAGTATTTCAACATGGAAAATCTTTTAGTCTATGAAAAGATCCTTCAAATCTTCTCCCTTCTTGTCAGGGGCATTTTTAATTATTTTTCTCCTCAAGCCCACTTCTGTGTAGATAATTCCCCACCATTACCAGGAGGTGGCCCACAGGTAACTGTTAGTCTTAAAGGTGATGGGAAAAGCTGGCTTCAGGCAGATTGGTGATTTTTCCCAATGTCAAAAGCCAGTTACTAGTCAATAAGGTCTGGACTTATATTGATATTAAGATTTCTATTAACAGAAACCTTTTTTTCTTATAACCCATGGGTTTTCTCCACCACCACCCGCCCCCACCAAAGTCTTAGGGAATGAGTAGTATTGGTATCTCATGACAGTGATCAACATTATCAGCATTAATTCATTCAACATATTCATCATGTGCCTCCTGTTGTCAGGCACTGTAGCAGATCATGGAAATCCAGCATCAAACAAAACAGAGACAATGTCCCTACTTTCTAGAAGTTGACATTCTAGTCAAGGAAGACAGATCATGAACAAATAAATATATGATACACTAGGGCCCCTTTATCATGGTTTTGCTTTCCATAGTTTCAGTTACTCAAAGTGAGCTGCTGTCTGAAAATATGAAATTTCCCCAAACATCATCTGCTCCTGGCATCCAAACATCAACATCGTCAGGGCTCAGTGACCAGACTCACCTGAAGCGGATGGTCCTCCTTCTGAGGGGTTGTCAGGAGGTCACTAGGAGCCCAGCACTACATCACGATGCTACGTCACTCACCTCACTTCCCCTCTTCACATAGGCATTGTATCCTCACGTCATCACAAGAAGGAAATGAGGACAATAAGATATTTAAGAAAGAGAGACCACATTCATTTAACTTTTATTCTAGTATATTATTATAATTCCTTTATTTTGTTATTAGTTATTGTTACTAATCTCTTGCTGTGCCTCATTTATAAATGAAACTTGATCATAGGTATGAGTGTATAGGAAAAAAACATAGTATATATAGGGTTCGGTACTATCCACATTTTCTGGCGTGTGGTAGGGGTTTTGGAACATATCCCCAAAGATAAGGGGGGACTACTGTATGTCGGATGCTGATGAATGATAAGAAAAGGAAAGGGAGAGCAACAGGAGGGGAGGCTAACTTAGGCTGTGGAGGGAAGGCTTGTCTGAGGAAGGGACATCTGAACTGAGACCTGAATAAATTGAAGGAGGAAACCATGCGATAACTGGGGAGCTGGAACAAACCAGTGTCTAATAATCATAGCAACTAGTCACCAGAGGAATAACGTCATGATCAAAGAATCATTGAAAATTGAAAATTTTGCAATGGGTGACAAAGACCATTCGTTACAATCAGGGAATCCAAAGACGATGAAATCTAAGCAATTTCTACATTGCTATTTTTCAATTATAACTTTCATTTGTATCTTCTAGAAATTACACGAGGAGTTACAGATGGCCTGAGAGTGAGGTGCAGTTTTGGGTTTTGTTTTTTTTGGTTTTTTTGGGGTTTTTTTTGAGGATTAGTTGCCAAAGTTTAAAAATCAGAGAAATGTACTTAAAATTTCAGATTTTCAGCTTCTCTTAAAAAATTTGAAAAATGGTCCATGGTGGCCCCACTTTCCCACATGGGATCAGTTGGAGCAAAGAAACATTCCCTTCAGCTAGGATATGCTCTCCTCATTTTAACACCATCTCTGTGGCATTTTTATATTTTCCCCACATAAATTAATAAATGAGAATTCTGGGGTAGACTTCGGAAAGCAGAAGGCTAACCAGTCGGGGGTGTTGTTCAGAGTGAGCGGACATTACTGAGAGGTTTTCGGGGTGAGTCTGGAACTGGACCCCCTGGTTCTGGATCCGACTCTGCCAGTCACCGGGTACGTGCCCAGTGATGTCTGCTAAATGTTTAACAACTGGCTCTCCAGTGAAAAGCAAGCCCCATCTGCAGCGTTGACTGGTTTCTGCAGTGTAAGCCATCCCGCTGAGAAGATGTGCACAGAGGACTCTCCCGAGCTCTGGAGTCCTGGACCAGCTGCCTCTTGCACACTCGTGTGTAGGCCAGTCACCTACTCTCTCCAGCCGCCGAGACAGGCGAAGGCAGGCACTTTCCCCCAAGGCGCTTGGAAGGACTCAGGACTCTCAGCACTGTGTCGAGCACTGTGGTAGGCTTTCACTGAATGTCACTATTCCTAGCTGGGATCCTGGTAGGTGGCACCCTAATGCTTTGTGCCTCAATTTCATTATCTTAAATGTAATAAAACACTTCCCTGCCACTTTCACAGGTTACTGTAAAGATCAAGTGAAATAATCTACACCAGCTGCTTTGCAAAGTTACAAGTTTATTAAGAAAAAGAGTATTTTGCCCTGGCCGGTTTGGCTCAGTGATCATGGGTTCGATTCCTGGTCAAGGTCACATACCTCAGTTGTAGGTTCAATCCCCGGGCCCAACTGGGAGGCAACCAATTGATGTGTCTCTCTCACATCGATGTTTCTCTCCCCACCAACACACACACACTCCACCCTATTAAAAGAAAAGAGTATTTTGTTAAAGTCAAGTCAGAACCCAGAGAATGAACATTATATGACCAAGGCATACACTTTGGTTCCTCTGACACCATTTTTCCTGAGCTTCCAGCTCTCCTCGGCTCCTGTCCTATTACTCATTTAGAAGCCGTTTCATTGCGGGGCCTGGAAACCCACCAGCTCAGCACAAAATTCAGTCCATCAAGAGGTTCTGAGAGTCATTTTGTTTTAAGTCTTTTTGATCTTTCACCCCTCAATCCTCTAATCCTTTTTGTTAGAGGAATCTTCAGTTATCCCTGTTTTCATTTTTATTTCTCAACTTTCTCTTTGAAAAGCAGGATTCCCATCGTGTCTTAAAGGTGAAGGCAGTACAGGGCCTTCCTCACCAGCGCTACGTGGCAGCATTAAGACACCAGTCACCGCCGCTGCTGAGGCTCCCAGGGGAGCGTTCTCCTGGGTTTGCTAGGTTCTTTGCTCAGCCCTGCCTGTGATCTTAGAGAAGACAATATTGGGGAACATCACTTTGCTCCCCATTCAGCACTTTTCTGCTTAGTCATCGGGTTTTGGTTTTATCCCCACACCCTCCATTTACAAATAGAAATGCTTTAATGATTGGTAGGTAGGTAGGTAGGTAGGTAGATAGATGATAGATAGATAGATAGATAGATAGATAGATAGATAGATAGATAGATAATACATAATCATAGATAGATGATAGAGATTAGATAGATAGAAGATAGATAATAGAGAGTAGATAGGTGATAGAGATAGATAGATAGATAGATAGATAGATAGATGATAGATAGATAGATAATAGTAGATAAATGATAGAGATAGATAGTAGATAGGTAATAGATGATAGATAGATAGATAGATAGATAGATAGATAGATAGATAGATAGATAGAAAGACAGACAGACATGGGTAAAGTAGCAGCTAAACAATGGTTGTCCCTCTGCCGTACCCTGCTGCCTGCCTGAGTCTTGAATCTATGATCTGCTCTCTCTGTTGTGACAGAAGCTAGGAAGTGTTAAGGAGGTTAAATCTTTGAACTTGACACTTGAACTGAGACTTTCTTCGTGGGGGTGACAAGGAAATATAAAACAGAGCCATTCTTCGCTTTTTTATTGCCCAGTTGATGTACCTCCTGAAGGCCTCTTGCACATCCCCCCACCCCCCACCCCCGTGGGCAAAGGTGGGGCTGATGGGTCCCTTGCCCCCAGTTCTGTGAGGACTGCACGAGGTTCTGGGTGAGTGGGATGGAATTAACTCCTCTTCAGGACTGTTTCTCTCTTGTTCTCCAGATGTCCCTTCTCCGGGTTTGTTAAAATGGTATGCTTTCATTACGAGTTTCTCAGATCTAGGTCTGGGTTCACGTTTCCTCCGAAGCCCAGAGACTGATGTCTCGAGTCTGAGATTGGCTCCAGGCTTCACCATGCTGAGCAGCCCACCTCCTGACTCAAGAAGATCAGACGTCAGTGGGTATTAACAGAAGAGTGTGATCATGTAGTTTAGTTGCTGTAAAGTTTTACTATTAAAAGACTACAAACTATCCCATAGCATATGATATGTCTGCAATTTCCCATATTTAAAAATTAAACTCCTTGTAATTAAGCACTATGCTATGTCCCACAGCAATCAGCACACCAGGATGAGTAAGGGTGCTGCTGTTCAAAGCTGCCTGCCAGCTGCCTGGCACTTTCTGGGGTGTCTCCTCTCCAGTTCTTTCCCTCCCGCACCCTCTATCTTGAAAACACAGGCTCTGAAATATCTTTTTCCTCTATCATAACTCGAGTTTGTTCTCTTCTTCCTTGGTCTGAGGTCAAAGCCATCGTCCTAGAAACTCCCTTATATTCTTGGTCCAAGGTTAAGGTTAGAGTGATACAAACCCAGAAATACAATCTTATCTTTTCCCTGTTTAAGGCAATTGAAAGTTTTGCATAGTCACTCAACTTTCTCATGCAAGCTTTGGATATTTTCCCCAAAGAAAGGCACTGAGATGAAACCAAGTTTGGGAATTTATTTCTGCAGGTCCAGGGTCCCCATCCCAAAATGGACACAGAGTCTGCTTACTACACAGATGAGAAGAATGAAGCATAAGAGGGAAATGATTTGCTCAAAGCAAATCCAGGGGTTTGTTCCCAACCCATTCATGCCAAGATAATTCCGAGACACAGAAAAGCACACGATATTCACATCCACCCTCCCTAACACCCTTCCTCATGACCCCTAATGACTTGGCCATATCAGCAGTTTATATCACCTTACCTCAAGTGTTATCTTCTTATCATCTCTTTCCACTACAGTGGACTTTTGTACACTTTAGGTAATAACAAGAGGAATGAAGTCAGGACATAAATGTACTATATGATAAAGCTTCAAACTCAGAAACATTAAACCAATGAGAGAAAACATACAGACCTGATACGATTTCTAATCTATCAACCACTGTATGACCTGGGCAAGTCATTGTCAAGAGGTAGTATTTGGTCCCCGGCTGGTGTCATTCAGTGTTACCAGGAGGTAACAGTTCAATTCCCAGTCAGAGCACATGCCCAGGTTGTGGGCTCAATCCCCAGTAGGGGGCGTGCAGGAGGCAGCCAATCAATGATTCTCTCTTATCATTGATGTTTCTATCTCTTTCTTCCTCTCCCTTCCTCTCTGAAATCAATTTAAAAAAAATTAAGTAGCATTTGGAATAAGTTAGTTTGAATCCAGGTGCTATCACTTCTGAACTGTGTGGCCTTGGGAAGGACGTAACTTGTCCAAGCCCCAGTTTACTGGCCTGTCGAATGGAGACAGTATTAGTAACAAGACTTCCTAAGGCTGTTGTGAGGATTAAATGTTATCATTAAAACCATGTCTGACATACTGAAAACACCAAATAAATGTTGTCTGTAATGATCTTGGGACCTATTTGAATAACCCTCAACCCTGGATCCTCTACTTTAGAATATAATAGCCTCCTACGTATATCAAAGGATTGGCTATGAAATTATACACAAGGTTGAAGCTAAGAGTTCCCTCCTTCCAAGGCAGGCAAGCAGGAGACATAATGTAGCCAGACAGGGGCTCTGGCTCTGTTTCTCCAACCTCTTCCGTGGAGGTGTCCTTCCAGCCCCAAATCTGTAACCTCACCCTTTTCCTTCTAATCACAGGAGCATTCATACATTTGTTTAGGCAGATATTTGTTGAGGACCCACCACATGCCAGGTGCTCTGCTGTGCGTGGAAGCCCGTGTAGCTCTTACCTTCTAGAGGAAAAGGCAGACAACAACAAACACAAGCACACAAAGTCACGTCCAGAGTGGTGCTGTGAAGGTATCAGGCATGACGCTGGCACAGAGAACGCAAGCGGCATGGGTTGGGGTGTGAGTCAGGTGAGTGGGCTTTTTTGACAGGGCCATCAGGGAAGCCCACTCTGAAGAGGTGACCTTTTTCTGAGACTGGCTGTGGGGATCTGGGGAAGGAATGTTACAGGCAAGGGCAAAAGCAAGTCACTGATGCAAGAAAGGGCTTGGCTTGTGTGAGAAACGGAGACTGGGGAGGACGAGGCTGGAGAGCTGGGCGGAAGCCTGTGGCAGAGAAGCTTGCAGGCCATGGATCAGAAGGCGCTGCGAAGGCACTGGGCTGGGGTGAGCCCAGGAATGACAGCATCTGGTCTACGCTTTGAAAGATGCTACTGAGGGAGCTGAACAATAGTCAGGGGCAGCTTAGATCTAGTCTCTGTTTTTTTAAGCCAAATAACTAAGCTCTTAAAAAGGAGTGGTCATGGCCTGGCCAGTGTGGCTCAGTTGACTGGATGTTGTTCTGTACACCGAAAGGGTGTGGGTTGAGTTCCTGGTCAGGGCACATGCCCGGTTGTGGGCTCAATCCCTGGTAGGGGGCATACAGGAGGCAGCCGATCAATGTCTTTCTCTCACATCGATATTTTTCTCCCTTTCTCTTTAAAAATCAATGAAAACTCTTTCAAAAAAAAAAAAAGGATTGGACACAAATTTATTTGCAATACATCTGATAACTATCCAAAACTTACTTCTGTCTCATTCTTGGGAATTTCTCCACTAAAATATAAAGTACCTCTGTCAAGGCGTGAGCCTGTCTATCCCAAAAGGGGTGTGTGGAAGTCAGTTTCTGGCTTGTAAATAGACGTAGAGTTTCCCAGCACCTGTTAGTTGCGCAATCCAGCAAGTCCGTGGTGACATCCTCCCAGGGTAGGCGGGGGAGCTTGGAGCCTGGGAACCATCTTATTTCTGGGCAAACCCCCAACTTCAGGGATGATGGATAGCTTACTGTACCCCATCTGTTCCACAAGAGAACAGCCACACCCTGACTGATGACAGAACTGAGTGTTTGAACACAGTTTGGAATAATCACACTAACAAGGTCAAGAAAAAAATGAGGCAGCCTACCAGATAACTAATCAGATAACTCAAATCCTCCCAAAATTTTACAGAAAATAACTTGAACTGCTGTTTTCCCCTTAAATTATAATGACTCATGTCCCACATAATTATAATAAATAAATCTCACATAAAAATATATCCACATACATACTATG
Organism: Myotis yumanensis; assembly: GCF_028538775.1. NCBI lineage: Eukaryota > Metazoa > Chordata > Mammalia > Chiroptera > Vespertilionidae > Myotis > Myotis yumanensis. The sequence continues at coordinate 9,666,778 of NW_027223758.1, read as the reverse complement.
TATATGAGTCCTCAAAACATATTTTATGATAAAATAGGTGAATGGATTTTTCCCTTTATTTTTCTCATTTAAAAAATGTGTACAATTTTCATGCATAACTCCTGTGAATTTTTTGTCATTTTGTTGTTAATATTGTCACCTTTTTTTGTTCTTAATTCTAAGTCTAATCAATTATTCTCCACCCCAGCCCAACCCAAGTTTGCTTCCTTAATCCTCCCAACACTAAATAATTAGTCAATATGGTTGCGTGATATGCACAAAGCCCAATGAAGAAATAGTCATTGGCCTTTGGCACAACTCAGCAAGCAACCTCTCAACACCGAAGCTTGAATTTTGGCCGCATTTCCTTATTTGCTGGTGAACAGCTAAGAATTTAATTAGGTGACTACCATGGGGGATTTCTTACTTGGACATAATCCCCAGACACCAGAGGACACCAACTTCTAGACATCACCCGGAGTTCATCAGAGAATGACTATTTTTATCCTTGAAAACGTAATCTTAAAAAGTAAAATAACATAAAATTTAAACAAATAAAACGCAATTTTTCCAGGGCTTATCTTCTTTATTCCCCCCACCCCCCCACCCCAACCCCGTGCTGTTCAGCTAATTCCCTGCCAAGAAACATTTGCTGTGCCCAAGCCATTACACAAAGACGAGCCAAAGGCACTTGCGAATAAAGTGTTTATTTCCCCCAACAACAGAGACAGCAATTTTCAGATTCTCGCTCAGTGCCCCAGCCATCCCTCCCTGCCCGTTTCAGCCGGAGTGGTCTTCAGGAGAGGGGCAAGGAGAACATCACGAGCGGCAAGTCTCAGGATGTATTCAAGGGCCGTCAAATCAGGGCCAATTCGGATCCGCAGCCTCACCAGAGCACTTACATCCCAACGTGCGCCTCTTAAGGTCAGACGTCTCGTGAAACCGCTCGGGACGGCTTGTTCTGTTCGAGTTCCTTTTCATTTCCCGTCCTAATGGCAGTCGCTCACGCTCCCAGAGAAAGGCAGCTTTTCATGTTCACCTGGAAGAGATTTTCTCCACAAAAGATTTGATGTGTTTGTGTTTTCTTTACTCCTCTCTCTCTCTCTCTCTGAAAATTAATATTTTCAATCTTTAATACAAAGGGTACATGTTCTTTCTCCCATCTTCTTTTCCTTTTAAAATGATTGGCACCGCCCTGACCGGTTTGGCTCAGTGGATAGAGCGTCGGCCTGCGGACTCACGGGTCCCGGGTTCGATTCCAGTCAAGGGCATGTACCTCGGTTTTGGGCACATCCCCAGTGGGGGATATGCAGGAGGCAGCTGATCGATATTTTTCTCTCTTCGATGTTTCTAGCTCTCTATCCCTCTCCCTTCCTCTCTGTAAAAAATCAATAAAATATATATTTTTTTTAAAAAAAATTCTAATGCTTGCCGTAGCCGGTTTGGCTCAGTGGATAGAGCGTCGGCCTGCGGACTGAGGGGTCCCAGGTTCGGTTCCGGTCAGGGGCATGTACCTTGGTTGCGGGCACATCCCCAGTAGGGAGTGTGCAGGAGGCAGCTGATCGATGTTTCTCTCTCATCGATGTTTCTAGCTCTCTATCCCTCTCCCTTCCTCTCTGTAAAAAAATCAATAAAATATATTTAAAAAAAAAAAAAAAAAAAAAAAAAAAATTCTAATGCTTTAAAAAAAAATGATTGGCACCTGCCTGTGCCCCTATAGTTGTGGTGAGTGGGCGAGTGATGATAATTAGCCCCCGATCAGCTCAGCTCAACAGTTAATGTCATTAACTGGTCAAACATTCTAGTTTCAAGTTCTGCTGAGAGTCTCGGTGCTGAAACCTGTGGGAATCTGGAGGAAGGCAGGGAGGAGCGAAGGGGTCAGGATTGGCCGTTTGTCTGCCTTTTGTAGTGTATTTATTTTTGTGGGAGAAATCACTCTAAGGGTAGGAGAAACTGTAGACAGTAATTTCTAAAAGACAAGAAGAAATAAGTAAAGAAAACAATGTGATGCAGCAAGAAGAACAGATGCTTCAACATCAACAAGACCAAAGTTCAAAGTGTGTCTTTCCCCATGGCCGTGTGACCTTGGGCCGGCCACTATCCCTCTCTGAGTCTTTCTTCAACTGGTAAAATGAGGATTGAAAAATACCTCCCCTACTGGTTTACCAGGAAAATTAATAATTTGGGAATGACATTCTCAGGACGCGGTAAATCTCAATTGATGTTAGTCTCTGCCCATCCTGCCAATCAAATCAAACCTTGCATATTTATACCTATAGAACACGACAGCCAGATGCCACAGGAACCAGAGGTAAAAGAGAAAGCTCACCACCTCAGGAACCACAGACAAGCATTTGCAAAAAAAAGCAATGCCCTCTTCAATGGGTGCCCCTTCCCTTTTTATCATTACTTAGTTGCTAGGCAACTTTAATCTCATCATCCCTAAAAGCACACTGCCACTTTCAACCCCCAACTTCAAGATTTTTTAAAAAGGAACCTTCTATTAGGAGAAAATTCACCTTTGTGGCAATGCCATTTGAGGGAAGAAAAGTATATGTTTTAAAAGGCACCCCAGCCAACACGAATACATCTCCCATTTAGCTCTCAGAGATGAGAATATCATAATATTTAAATCAGTTTTGAGAAGTTTCCTTGAACAGGAAAGGGGGTCGGCGGAGGGGGTGAAGGGGGGGGATTCACTAGTTGAATACCCAGGGAGGCCACCGGGAGTTCCGTTACCATAGAGATTTAGCGCTGGCAAATGGTGCCTGGGAGCAGATTGGTGTCGGTTAATTTTTCGATGTTTGTAATTTATGTGTGTTGGCTCACGCTCCGGGCCAGTTTCGATGTTCCTGTGTACCTGCCATTGGGCGGGATGTGAGTGACAGAGCCAGGTTCCAGCCACTCTTGTCATCTGTAAACGCCGGGCGGGTTGGAAGGACGGAGAGAGCACCTGCAGAAGACGCGCACTTGGCTTCTGGCAAAGCTTTGGGGAAAACTGTGCGGGGCTTGCTGAGAGATGAGCCTTGCACAATTCTCCATGAGAATCCAGAAATAGTTCGCAGATCCATTTCAGTCTCATGAATTCTGGTTTCCTAGAACCTTCTGAATGACTCATTATTATTCTTTGGGGAATGCAAAAAAAAGAGAGAGAGAGAATTCCTTTCTGCCTCATCCTATCACCCTGTGGCAAACACGATCCCTGAAAGTAAATTGTCTTTGTGACCTAAACTGTGCAGTGATTGTCTTCCCATGGTACACGGTGCTGAGTGGGAACGTGGAGGATGTTCTCGTGTTTCTCCAACCTTCGTCGCCCTCCTCTGGGATTAGGCCGCGGGAGAATGTCAGTCCCTCTGGCAATTAAACAGAGATGGTTCCATATTTTCAAGGAAGGAGCAGGGGATGAATCCTTTATAGACACCAGCTTTTAGTAGCAGCGAGCCGTGGACTAAGAAAGGCACATCTTAGAGACAGGCTTCAGTGGATGTGAACTAATAAATACTCATTTCCATAAAATTTAAATGAACCCAGAAAAATCTACCTCTTGCTGTGCAAGAGCCCTATCTCATTCCTCAAAAGAGCAGCCGCAGCCTGTCATGCCTGGAAACCACGCCCTCAGGGCGGAGGTGGCCAGTAGCTGAGTCGAAGCTCATTTCCACTTGGCGGTGGCCATCGTGAGAAGAAGTAGCGGGACCCCTTTAAGTGCTTTCTGCTCTAGGCCTTGTCCCCTTCCAACCCATATGCCTTATAGGATAATCACTTTCAAACGTAGGCCTGCACTATTATTTTTTAATCTTGAAAATGCTTTCTTGCTTGTGACTTATGTGGGGAAGATGTGTTTGAAAAGACCACAGCTTGCCGGGCAGGCCTGGCTCGGTGTTTGAGCGTGGACCTATGAACCAGGAGGTCACAGTTCGATTCCCGGTCAGGGCATGTGCCCGGGTTTCGGGCTTGATCCCCAGTAGGGGGTGTGCAGGAGGCAGCCGATCAATGATTCTCTCTCATCATTGATGTTTCTATCTCTCCCTCTCCCTTCCTCGCTGAAATCAATAAAAATATATTTTTAAAAAAGAAAAGACCACAGCTTGAAAACTGGTTTTGGAAAAGTTTCAACAACCAATTGAGAAAAAGACCATCGCTACTGCCCTTGACTTCTGGGGTAACTGGAAGCCTGCTGCAAAATTCTCCTTTAAAACACATTCCACCACAGAAACTCAGGAAACAAAGCTATTCTGTGTGGAAACGGCTGGAGTCTGAGGTGGCAGAGGAGGAGAAGGGGTAGACACGTGGGGTGACTTCTTTTTCGTTACATTTCGATGCACGTGGACTTGGTGGCTCTCAGAGGAACAGCCGAGTCTGATCAAGTCCTCGTGCTTGTCGTGTTGCAGAAACTGGAAAGACGGGAAGGGAAAAGGTCCCAGGAGAGGAGGCTGAGGAGAGGGCTCAGAGAGGAGAACTGGAACAAGGCATGCTCACGAGGTTAAGTCTTGATATACAGTTATCAGAAGCTGTGCGCACCTATTTTAAAACGTTCTCAATTTACATTCCAAAAAACTGCCCCCCGCCCCCCAAACTCCCAAACCCAAGGTCCCTGCCTTGGGGCTATTGTGAAAGTCTATGCACAAAAAATGCAACAGAAAATTGTGAAAACTATCCTGGCCCCTCCAACCCCAAAACAGCCCAAAGAAGCGGCACATTATTCACACACAGGCTTACTCATGTGGGCACAGGGGTGGCACGATGCAATGAAAAGGCGCTCCTGGGCCTGAATTTTGATTAGCCGAGGCACAGCGAACATTTCCCTTCTCTTTCGGCAACACAGGCAACAGCCCAGATACTTAGATACTTGAAAACTGCATGTGCAGCTTAAGGAAATGTGAAACTTTAGACACCCACAGAGATGGACTGATTTCCGCCCCAGCTGAGTTCTGCATTCTCTTTGCATTTTAAATGACCTTTAAGCAATGATGAGGTCTGTCTCCTTGAGCCTTAATGACTTAATTAGAGGAGCCCTTTTTTTTAGAAGACAAATATTTCCTTTAAAACACCACTTTTTAATTTTAAAAAAGCCTTCATTTGATTTCAGGCAACATTGGAAGCTATTCTGTGATTCCCTCTTCAACAGGGAAACTGGAAAATGGTTTAAACAAATACTGAGACGAGCTCCTCTGCTATGAAGATTGTGTCTTATCTCAGACAGCTATTACATAACGTGTGCGAGGGACTGAAATTTTTCCAGTCATTTGAGATACGCTCAATCTCCCATACCATCTTGAAACCCAGAGCCCTCTTCAAATTTCTCTGAGTTTCCTGGAAACTACTTTTCTTAGTCACTCCTGGCTTTGATAGGGAGGCAATCTGGGGTCATGATTAAGAACATAGCTGCTAGAATCAAACAGCCTAGAATTAACTATTGCGTGACCTTGGACAAGATAAGTAACCTCCTTGTTGCTCAGTCTCCCCATCTCTGAAATAGAGGGAAATAGGTCCTACTGCATAGGATTATTGTGGGGATTAAATAAGTTAAACTATTAAGCATTTTGAATGGGCTTGAATGTAGTAGGTGCTCAATAAATGTTTGTTATCATTTTTTGCTTCTGCAGAATTCCTTCCTCCCACTCTTTACTCTGTGGTGATTCCTTTATCACTTCCCCAGAGCTGCTCCAAGGTGGGCACAGCCCTTTCTCTTTAATGCTTACCCACTCCAGCCTCTATGTGTTTATAGCTCAAACAATGCATCTTATAAGGTTTTATACAAAGTGGAGGTGACTAGAGCAGAACATTTAATAGTTTTAGAGTTCCCTAAACTTGAATATATATTTTGTGTATATAGTATAATAAATATAATTAATACTATTCTACTACTTGTAGCATATGTACTTTATAACTGAAAAATCCCTCTAGCCTTACCATGTTGTTTCTCTTCCTCACCATCTCTCTACATGAAAAAGCAAAACACAACAAAAAAACTCCCTCTTAATTTTGCAGACCTACATGATTCCTTGCCCCAAACCTAAACTCAGGCCTCAGCTGATTTTCCACGGCAAAGATCTGTTAATGGACTTTTCGAAATGCGGATACCACCTCCAGGGTCTTCTCTTTGCTGCTCCCCATCGGTCTCCGTTAGAAAAGGGAGCGGCCGGAGCTGTGCGGATGATGCTGCCCTCACAGAAGGCCGCAGTCACTTCTAATTTTCAATAGCTTTTCCTTGTCTGCTGGGACAGTGGTCGTGTAGCTTGCTGGGCAGAGCAGTGCCTGCCCGGGGTTCCCTGAGCTGCCCCGGACAGAAGAGACTGGCTGGGTGCGTGAGAAGTTTCAGGCACTCCTGACCTCCCAGGCTCCTGCTGCCAGATCTTCTGCTTGGTGCTAAGTTGGCCACAAGGGGTTGCCTTGAAGAGCTCACCTTGAGCATTTTTCATCTCAGGGTCTGGCTCCTCCCCAGGCATCATGCGTGTACCCTGGAAAAAATGTGTTTGGCTGCAGGGAACACAGGACCCAGCCCTCCTGGGCCTTCAACAGCAGGAGCTGCCCAAGGCGTTCTGATGCTCAACTGTTTTAGGGTCTCTGGTCCTTGTGGCCTTCCCCTCGTGCTTGTCCCCACAGTCCTAGGGTCACTCTTGCTCTGCGAGCATCACAGCTGTGGGCAAACCGACAAGACTGGGAGGAGCACCAGTGACCTCATCAGCTCTTCTTGCCAGAAGAGCAAGCCCTTCCTTGGCCTGCCCCTCCCGCTTGGGAGAACGCCATGAGTATCTCATTTGCCAGAATGTGTCCTGGGCCACACAGGGGACAGTGAGGCTGAGAAAATGAGCATTTTGCCCTTCCAGCCTCTACAGTAGAGGAAGCGAGAGCAAAGAAGTGGTAGGAGTGATGGGGGTGGTGATGACTCTGGAATTAGCCATCCAGTCAGATCAGCCACAGCAGAAAGCTAACATTTATAGATTTGGAGTGCCTGATTCCTTACCTCTTCCTCTTTCTCTCTCTCTCTCTCTCTCTCTCTCTCTCTCTTTCTCTCTCTCTCTCTCTCTTCTTATCAGCTACACAATGCCAAGAGTCTGCATGAAGCCTTGGGGAGAAAAAAATCAGTTAAATATTTAGATGATTGGCCAACACGGGAAACTTGCCTTTGGCAGCGAAGATTTATTAAGCAGGCTACAAAACAAGATGTCATTAAACGGCTTGAAAGCATGCCCTTGTAATTAAGGAAGGAGAAGATCTCCAATTTGGATAATGAAATCTGTGGCTCAGATGAGCATTTCTTTTATGAATATTTATTGCATGCCTACTGTGTGCCAGGCACTGTGTGGGCTGACCCCATGTGACAGAACAAAAAAAGTCTCCCTTATGCCACACCTACCAGTAACAATAGCTATCATTTACTGGGTCCTAATGCTCCTTGCTCAGCATTTTACAGAACAATGGCTCATCCTCACAACAACCCCAAGAAGTTGCCCTGAACTCATACATGGAGAGAAGCCAACGCTCTCGGTTCGTCTGGGACGAAAGTGTTTCCCAGGACACAGGGCGGTTACTGCTAAGCCAGAGAAGTCCCAGGCATCCCTGCTAAGACATGAGGAAAGTGAGGCTGAGTTGGTTAAATGACCTACTGTCAGAGCCAGCAGGAGCCCTGCTCAGCATTGCTGCTCTGAGTTGTTCTGAATCCATATATTCTTCTAAATTCTTTCCAAATACGCCAGGGCTGGTCCCGTCATGAACCCTGCCCACTGTACTAACTGGCGCCAAGTGTCAGAGACACTCGGTCAATTATCAGCGGTGGGGCAGACGGAGAAGCCATGAGAAGTTGTGGGTGTACAAGAATGAGTCTCCATTGCAGCAGCCAGTGGCCGCAGAGCCATCAGACAAGACAGTCCTTTACAGCAAAGTCCATACAGGCAGGCAGCCGGACACCGCTGGTGAATACATGCCTTTCTCACATAGAAGCATCAGTCCCTGTACCCACAGCTATTATCTGAGCAGCCACACGCTGCCCCACTCACCGCCTCACATCGTAGTGGTACCTGAGCTCTCAGCTCAGCAGCCTCTCCTGTCTCCCCTGCCCAGCACACTGGCTGCTTAACATGGTAGCCATATCTGCGCTCTCTCTAGCCTCTGCTCAGCTTCTCTCCCTCCCTCTCTCTCTGTCTCTCTCTCGCCTCTGCTCTGGTTAGTAACCTGTGTATTACTTCAAAGACAAAGGAGGCCAGCTGCCAATAGTGACATCCATCATTTGGGTTACAGAAGGGCACGGTGCACCGTGTGTCCATGCACCCGCTCATGGAATCTTGGCCTTGGGCGCCCAGATTAGGCTCCTGCTCAGAGCCGGCTTGGCCATTCTGGTGTATTGACAACAAGGCCTCTGTGCTCCCACTGGCCTTGACTATCCGGGGACCCCGGCGTGGTTCCCACAGCTCCCCAAGGCAACACAATCAGCATGCGGGGCTCCTAGAATCCATCCCAACGCTGCCTGTGGCCAAGCCCCTGTCTCCCCCAGGCCACAGCCTGATTCCTGACGCAGAACTCTCCCGGCCTTCCAGGCCCTGCCTCCTCTGTCCTTCCTTATGCTTCTCCTTTCTGGCCCCAATGCCAAAGAGCTGACCCCTCCCCTTTGAGGGCTAGAGCTACAGACAAGAACCCATCGCAGCGGCTGATCGTGGGTGGTCCTTTAGGGGCCAGCAGCCTGGTCCTGGCAGCTCTGTTCCGACCCGTCCACACAGGGGCTGCGCTCCCCTCCCCGCCCCCCAGGCCCTTAGTGTCTAATTGCCTGCAGACGCTTCTCAGCCCGGCTGCACATTAGTGTCACCTGGGGAGCCCTTAGCAGGCTGCAGCCAGGAGCGCTCGGAGCAGACTCTACCAGCGGGCCTGGAGGTAGGAATTTCTCACTTTTTTAAAAACTGAGTTTATCTTAGGGACAGTTGAGTGCATAAATAGTAAGATACATTCCCGCCCGTGGAACCGCCCCCCAGATCAAAATATGGCTCATTTCCAGGCCCCAGAAGACACCCACTTCCGGGTATAGCTCTAGTTTCTAAACCCCATGAATGAGTCAACTGTGCTATTAGATCTGGGCCCTGCTGGTTCCGGGCCCAGACCCTCCGAGGCCAAAGACGAGCTGTTTCCAAAGACAGAAGTGGACGGAGAGGGGAGAGAAAATAACCCCAGAGAGCGCCCACTCTGTTTGTTTGCACAGAGGCCTCTCCCTGGCTCGGCGAGCCTCGGGGGCAGAGCCGCCTCTTGCCAGGAGCCTCGCAGAGTGCCTGGGTCACCTCACCGTAAACATTTACGGCAGGGCTGGGCGGGGAGTAAACGGGCGTGTGTACCAGGAGGCATGTGTGGCCTGTATTTAGAAGGTAGCTCGAGGTTTCCGGGAAAACAGAACTCAGCACGCAGCCCTCTTTCCAGCTCCTGCCTTTTTCCTTTGACCTGAAAAGAGCGAGTTCAGGGGGGAAATGTTGATTCGGGACCTCGTTCTCTGGCGGAGTTCACCTCGGCCTGGGCAGAGGTGACGCCCCTGACTTGCGGTAATCCTGCCGTGCTGAAAGCTGATGTCAGCTGCTAAGTGGGGGAGAGGGCGCCGGGGAGGTGATGTGTGTGTGTGCTTGCGGCCGGCCTAAGCCGAGGCCTCGGGGAAATTGATGTTGTACCAGCAAGAGGCCAGTGACACTTAGGAATGATCCATGTCGTAGGCCCGTTGAGCTGCCCGGGGTCACCGGGGGAGCCTTTTTTAAAAAAATGTATAGAACGTGCGAGTTTGAAAAATATGTATTTTGCCTGGAGGGCAGTTAGAAAGACTTTATTGTGTCAGCAACTGCAGATCATTTATATAGTTTCCTGCCCACATATTTTATTCATAATGTCTATTTTATTCTCCTTTATTTTGTCAAGCTGGTGTTCGACATGGCTTCGTTTCCCTTAGAAAACAGCCCATTATGAGAGCTAGGCCACGTGGCTGTGGTTAACTCGAGAGCACTGTGGGCAGGGGTCAACGCGAGGACGGGGTTTAAGCAGCCGGGAGGGCGTTGGGGTTTGGCCTGGAGGCTTATTATACACCGTCCCTGAAGCGTTGGGGAGGGGTAAGAGCAGAGGGTGTGATGTTAACAGTGACAGAATTCGGGGGGCTAACGACCAAGCACCACTGCAGTCCCTTGTGAGACAGGAGCATGGAGGCTCGCCCCCCAACGGGTGAGACAGCAGAATGTCCCCACCACCATCCCCCAAAAGGGCTGATGGAGCAAAATACCAACTACTTGCTTTTCCTGGATTCTCCAGGCAGCTGAGGGGTCTTGGGAAATGGCTGCTCTAACTTGAGGGCTCGCAGCCTGTCATTTCTTCAGAGGACGGCCATCCTGTCACTGTTCAGGCATTTCGAGGATGTCCCGCTGTGCACTGGGCTGTGGGCCTCAGACGTGAGAATGGGAGGGTACCTCCTCCGCCTGCCCCACCCGCCGCTCCGTCCCAGAGCAGGGCCAGCAAAGCTCTCATCGAAAACAAGTAGAAGAGAGCAGATGCCCCAGAGGAAGGAGAGGAAGGGGAGGAGATGGAAAAAAGCAAAGGAAAGAGAAAGGAGACAGAAAAAGGGGGGAGGAGGGAGGGAGGGAAGGAGGGAGGGAGGGAGGGAGGGAGGAAGGAAGGAAGGAAGGAAGGAAGGAAGGAAGGAAAGGAGGGAGGGAGGAAGGAGGGAAGGAAGGGGAGAAGAAACTGTTGCATATTGGAAAAATGTAAAGGAGGCAGCTTTGAGTTCATGAGAAGGTGGTTTAGAAATCAAAAGAAAACATTTTATTTTCCTGGGCAACTAGCCTAATGTATATTTCTTGTATCTTTCACATGCATCTCCCACGAGAAAGTGCCGCCAATAGGGTGAGGTCACCATACTATGATTGCTTGCTCCTCAACTGTGTCTGTCCGGCCTTTGCAAGGCTGGGTCAGCCCTGTGCTTATGTGGGATCCGGGTGCACTAACCTTCCTGTCACTCAGAGTCATATGAAAATGAAAAGAAATCAGACCCCCTTTCTTCAGATTCCTCTCTCCATCTGTACAAGGGGAACCGTGGCCTTTGTGTGCAGTGCAATGCTGGTCCCAGAACTCAGGGAACAGAAGTGGGAGAGTTCGTGATCAAATACGTTTGGAAAATGCTGTTGACTTTGTCTCATTATTGGACGTTCCCAATGGACATGAGCAAATTAATAGCTCTGGAGGTCCGGGAGTAGAGAAATCTGTTAAGAAATGTCGTTTAACTCAGCATCCCCCAACTGTATTTGACCACAGAATTCTTTTCTCCATCTAGAATTCTTTAAAACAAGTTGTTCTAAAGAACATACTCTGCAACAAGCTGAGGGCTCAGGAGAGAGAAGACCTGAGTAAAGACTAAACTCCCCCAGCGATTCACCTAGCCCTGTGGTCAGCAAACTGTGGCTCATGAGCCACATGCGGCTCTTTGGCCCCTTGAGTGTGGCTCTTCCACAAAATACCACAAAATACCATGTGCGGGCATGCACATACAATGCGATTAAAATTTCGTGGCCCATGCACAGAAGTCGGTATTTTGTGGAAGAGCCACACTCAAGAGCCAAAGAGCCGCATGTGGCTCGCGAGCCGCAGTTTGTTGACCACTGACCTAGCCCGACCATTCCTTTCATAGATAGGGAAATGGAGTAACAGAAGTCACGTGGTCTGTGGAGGGTCAAATAGGCAGAACTAGCACCCCTGGCCCAGGACAAACGCATTTACCTCTGTGAGCCTCAGTTTCCCTGTCACAAGTAGGCCAGACCAGAGGTTTTGGTAGGCCTTGGAGTTGTCTTGATATGTCACCAAAATCTGATGAATGTGTGTGTGCGTTGATTGAAGCCAACACATGTGTATGATTTCACAGTTCATGTGCACAGGTCAGCAGGGCGACAAGCCTGTAATCCAGGTATGGGCCAGACCACAACCTCAGAAAGGCCCAACTGGAAAAAGAGTCCCTTCAAGCTTCCTCATGCTGTTGCAGAATTCATTTCCCTGCACATCTAGGGCTTCCGTTTCTTGCTGGCTGTTGACTGATGTCCACCCTCAGCTCCTCGAGACAAGCCACACAGGTCCTTGTCAGGTGGGGTTCCTCAACCTGACCACTTAGTTCATCAAAAAGAGGTGGGGAGTCTTGCAAGATGGGGAGTCACAATCCTCTGTATCCCAATCATGAAAGTGACATCCCATCCCCCTGGCCGTATTCCACTGGTTAGGGAAGGGAATCCCACCAGGGCATGGACCCCAGGAGGTAGGGACCTTGGGGACCATCTTGAGAGTCTGTCTGCTGCAATGTGCAAGATTTATCCTTGCTGTTGGTGAGTAGACCACTGCAAGATCTCTGGTCAAGCGGAATTCTGTGTTGAGATGATCATCTGAAATGCTGCAAAGCAAGATATACCTCACAACAAGCTAAATGTGAGAGTTATAGCACAGGGCAGAATTGCACCTCACAAGGCGTAAACTTCTAAAAGCAGCTCGTAACTGGAAAATTGCTCATAGTCAAAATTACCATTAAAAATCCCTTAAGCCGTCCATAAAGTACAGTAGACTCGTTTGGTGTGTTACTATATTGCACATTACCCTGAACTGTAATTCTTATGCAGGCTGGAGTTTTAAAATCAGGCAGCCAGATTGAAGGAGAGTCTATACTCAGAATCCGGGCATTCAAACCATCTGCCTTAATACAGTTTCCTAACAATAAAGAGAATATGGATGAAGGCTATTAAAGCATTCCTTCTGGCCTCTCGAGATTATTCCATTCTGTCTGAGAAGCAAGATGCAAAAGCTTTATAACAGGCTAATAGATTTTTGTTGTTGTTGATGGTTAAATGAGATAATATTCATGAACAATCATCCCTAGTCTGGCACATAGGAGGCATTCAGGGAATGTTTGCAAACTCTGGCAGTGTGCCTTGGCTAATCAGATACTCTGATCAACATGCACTGTGTTTGAAGAATCGTAGAGAACGTGGGCACATGTGTCCTGCTTGTTTGGATTGGCATTTCCTCTTGCAGGTCCCCAGTGACTCCCACCCTCATGGGCATTGGGCTCATCTTCCTGGAGTGAAGGCTTTACTGTCAATGTTTTATCAGAGTGAATCTTGTATAAACATCTTACCAGGAATAATGCAACGCCTCTCAAAGTGTAGGAAGGAAAGATTGCATGTTGGAGCGCAATATATGTGCCTCATGAGTATATAAGAGAGTAAGGTCAGGGCAGTAGACACCCCCATTCATACAAGGAGATCACCTAACAGCAACCTAGCATGTAGAGCAGTGATGGCGAACCTTTTGAGCTCAGCGTGTCAGCATTTTGAAAAACCCTAACTTAACTCTGGTGCCATGTCACATATAGAAATTTTTTGATATTTGCAACCATAGTAAAACAAAGACTTATATTTTTGATATTTATTTTATATAGTTAAATGCCACTTAACAAAGAAAAATCAACCAAAAAAATGAGTTGAGTTCGCGTGTCACCTCTGACACACGTGTCATAGGTTCGCCATCACTGATGTAGAGCAATGACCAGGAACACTTTTTACAAATGCAGGGACTCCTGGCCAGTGTGGCTCTGTGGTTAGAGCATCAACCTGTAAACTGGAGGGTCAAGGGTTCGATTCCTGGTCAAGGGCACATACCTGGGTTGCAGGTCCAATCCCCACCACCCAGGTGGGAGACAACTAATCGATTTGTGTCTCTGTCACATCAATGTTTCTCTCTCTCCCTCTCTCTCTCTCTCTCCACCCCCTCCGTCCTCCCTCTCTTCCACTCTCTCTGAAATCAATGGGAAAAAAATATCCTCACTCCTTGGGTGAAGATTAAAAAATCAACACATACAGGGAAATGGGGATTCGCTGTAACAGTGCCTGTCTGGTGCTAATCGCTAACGTGCTCTCCCTGGGCTAGGTCCGCCGCTGACATACCTGGCTTGCAGTGCTAAGTCACACACCCAAAACATTGCAACACCCTAGACCCGTGGTCGGCAAACAGCGGCTCGTGAGCCGCATGCTGCTCTTTGGCCCCTTGAGTGTGGCTCTTCCTAAGCCTTAGGAGCACCCTAATTAAGTTAATAACAATGTACCTTCCTATATAGTTTAAGTTTAAAAAATTTGGCTCTCAAAAGAAATTTCAATCGTTGTACTGTTGATATTTGGCTCCGTTGACTAATCAGTTTGCCGACCACTGACCTAGGCGGCAGTGAACGTTCCCTTATTCTCCCTGCCCTAAAAAAGAATTAGGGTTCTACAGCTGGTGTCAAAAATTCCAAAGCCACAGGAGGCAGGCCCACACATAAATGAAACAGCAGGCAGAAGACAAGGCAGTGAGGCGGACTCGGATGGGAAGGCCACCTCTGGGTCTCCGTATAGGAACCAGTTTGGGATGGTCTCCAGGCACCGAGTAGATGAAACATAACAGGCCTGCAGCTGCACTCCGCCAGCGAGCGCTTGGTTCCACATTCTTAAGGGCCTGCAGGTGGCGAAGTCTGTTTATATTGTCCCCCAACGCCCAGGTTTCTGAAAAGAAGAATGGCGTTACCCTGCATGGAAACAAGATAGGAGACTTTATGTGACCACACTCGGTCATTTCTGATTTTGGCTACCGCGACGTCCACTCTGCAACCTGAAGCTACCAACTTCTCAGCAGTGTAAGGGGGAGGTTAGGTTTGATTTCCATTATTTCTCCTTGAAGGTCTGACCCTTCCTACTGTTAACCCATCTGGTTATAAGTGAAACGCAGATTTGGAATATCATTTCTATCTGCACGTATTTAAAATGCAATGTCCAAATATTATGCTATTTGAAAGAAGACACCTGTCTAAAAAATTCCCAGGAAGGTTTTAGAGAGTGCATTTAGGCTGGGATCTAGACACAAGTCAAGCTCATTTTTCATTGCGTAGAAAACTTGGGGCCAGCCAAGACTTGGGATACATGCTGAGCGTTTCGCAAATACAGCGATGCCTCATTTGTCTGACAGGGACTGTTCCGTGGAAACGCGTTCTCACATAACTGAGGCTTATCCCTTTGCACATCGAATCATATATTTATTTTAACCATTTTGCATAGGAAGAGTTCTGAGAGTGCATTACACACTTCCCTAGCTCCTCAAATGGAATATGAGAAACATAATTTAACCTTCGCTTTCTGACTCAGGGTCAGAATCATGAATACCAAGCATCAGGCTGCTCTGGGCTCAGACAAAGAGCTGCCTCTGGGTCCCCACAGCACACGTGGGGCCGCTTGAACTCACTTGCAGGAACTGGCGTATGTCCTGTTTTTGAGATTGTACCTACCAGCTTTCCATCTCAGCCTTTAGTGTCCTCATTGTAGTGAAAGGCCCCTTGGTTCCCTACCCATTACATGTCTCTTTGGTGATATAGGAAGGTAAAGAGAAACTCTGTTTTCTGGGTGGCTTTTATTTAAGATTTTTTTAATTGAATTTTAGAGAGAGGGGTAAGGAGAGGGAGAGAGAAACATTGATGTGAGAGCATAAAACATCGATTGGCTGCCTCCTGCATGTCCCCTGCTGGGGATGGAACTGTCAACCTCTCAGTGCCTGGGACGACACCCAACCAACTGAGCCACACCGGCCAGGGCTTTTCCTGTTTTGAATGCAGCCTCTGGTGTTGTGAACCTGAACAAGTTACCTGACCGCTCTTGGCCTCTGTTCCCCCATCTAAAGGTGAGAGGATTAAACATAATGTTCTATAAAATCTATTCAGTCTATTCCAGTTCGCATAATTTTATACTGGTTTTGACTCTGATACGAGATGAACAAACATGTTAAAATTGTGTGTGATGAACAAACATGTTAAAATTGTGTGTAAACATAGAGACTGTAGATCCTGAGTGAGGACTTCGAATCCTGCCAGAAGCCAGTGCGCAGATATGTCGGTCCTCAGTTAAAGTCTGTGTGGTCGAGGCTGTTAGAGAAGTGATGACTCGGGCATTGGACTATCATGTTGTCTCAGTGTCTATTGCTGTGCAACAAAGCAACCCAAAGCTTAGCAGTGTAAAGGAACAACGCTGTGCTGTTCCTCAGGATTCTGTGGTTCAGGAATTCACGCCAGGTTCTGCTGGGCAGTTGAGCTCCGTGTATAAACCGAGGGAGCTCCCTTGACTGCATTCACCTGCGATCAGGCTGGACTGGGACTTTGGGGAAGTCCTCACTCACATGTCTGATGCTCCAGTGCTTCTGCACCTGGTTCTCGCCTACCCCCTGGTCTCATCACCCCATTCTCTAGTCCCAGCTTCTCGCAGCGTGGTGCCTGGCTTCCCCCAGGGGAAAGCAAAAGCCTTTCAAAGGGTAGGTCACAAATTGGCACATCACTTCTACCACATTTTATTGGTCAAAAACAAGTCACAATTCAAGGAGATTCAAGGAAAGGGAACTAGACGCTACCCCTCGGTGGGTAGAACTGGTGCAGGTGCAGGAAGGAAGTTAATGGCGACCACATTTGGAAACTCTCCACTACTCACTTGAGGACATCCTCACACTATAATGTAGAAGCCTAGAGATTTTCTTTCAGTGTCAAAAGTACTCATTCGTTTGGATGTACCTAATCGTTCTCTGAAGTAGTGTATGCTTGGTAAATAGCACTTTTCCTCAGGGAAGGGGATAAGCAAACCCACACTTGAACTGGGTACGTCTCTGAATTGGATTCCAAGTCTATACTTTTCTCTTGTAAACGTACAGCAAAGTTTCCAAGTTTTGATTCAGTCAATGATGAGTCAAAGTCAAATCATATGAAAAAGAAACATTACCTCTTTCTGAACTTTCTTTATAGCTGCACTTGATTCTGGTTGCTATCAAAATTCTACAAAAGTGTTTGCCCAACAAATCTAATTACCCAACTGCAATATTCTATTTGCTTTCTTATCAAGAGAAAATGGTTCCTTTCTCCTCTCGGATTTTGTGGATTTCCTTTTATCAGGCCCGATGTTCATTCATTCATTTATTTATGCAGATTTGCTCAGCCTATGCTGCGTGCCAGGCTGAAACGGTCGATGCATAAGGCAGACATCATTCTGCTCTCGTGGAGTTGACATTCTAGCACGGAAGATAGATAATAAAGAAATAACTCATCAATTACAATTGCAATGTGTGCTACAACAGAAAAGTATTACGAGTGGGTGCTATGTCATAGGGACCTAACTTAGTATGATAAATTGGCAGAGGCCTAGAGGAAGTGACGTTTCAGCTGAACTCTGGAAGTGAGTGGGTATCTGCTCTGTGGAAGGAGCGGAGGAGGAAGGCACTCCAGGCAGAGAGAATAGCACATACAAACACCTGTTAGGAAAGAATGGGATATGGTGGGTTCAAGGAACTGAGAAGAATCCGAAGTGGCTGGAATGACAAGAGCCAGGGGGAAGATGTGTGTGATATGGACACTAAAATAGCCACTTAAGAGCTATGAAACCTCAGGCATAGTAGTCGAACTCTTTGAGCCTTACAGTGAGGAGGAGAAGAAACAAGGGCCACCTCTTTTCCAACCACCTGGACCCACAAAGAAACACATATGGGAACCCTACCACCATCTGGCTAATCGCTGTTGTTATTCTAGGTGCCAGGCACCATGTTGCATGCTGGGAGTAGAAACATAGATAACAATAGCTGCACAATAAAGAGGAATCAATTGGGAGGGGAAAAAACAGTGCCCTCCAGGACCCCTGAGTTTATCTGGTAGGAAGTGGGGGCAGGAGGAGGGAGGGTGGCCCTGAAACACAACCAGAGCCAAAGGAAGTCGTTTGGGGGCACCGTCTGGTTAGGTTAAGATCTGGGGCAGCCCTAAGGACTCCAAATGTTACTATGCCCTCCCTCCCTCCCGTCCAAATGCATTTCAAAATAGTACTTTATGTTTGAAAATGTCAAGAAAAGGGCAGGCACTAAAAGTAAAAGAAATTCTTTCTAGGTTTTTTGATTATGTGATTTTGACTAAGATCATCGACACTGAACTTGACTAATTTTGTCATTTGTTTCATTATGTGTACCTTCTGGCATCCTGGCTCTGCCAGTCACCTAAGCGTATGTCTGCCCTGCCTTTCTAGTAATTCTGCAGGGACTGCTATTGGGCTATGGGGATGGGACGGAGCAAGAGAGAAAGAGCCAAGTAAGCCTCCTCTTAAGAAGTGATGCGTTTGTTAGGAAACAGATATGGTCATTATTTTTTAAATGCCTAATATAACAGAGGTCTAAATAAGGCCTAAATCTGTCTCACCTTAACTATCCAAATATAAGCGATCCCAGGACAAATGTGGTGAATTCACCATGTCCTGGTGCCTGGCCCCCTTCATTGTTATTGCTCAACACATGGCTTCTATTCTGTGGTTAAAGTGGCTGCTCAGCTCCCACCACTATGTCTGCATCTGGTCTGCAGAAATGAGAAAGGAGATAAAGGGAAGCTTGCTCATTCCTTCTAAGGATGCCACTCCTTTTGTTCATATCTCATTGTCCAGGCCTAGTCACATGGTTATACCTCGCTGCAAGGAAGGCTGGGTATTGTAGTCCTTAGCTGAGTGGCCACAACCCAAGGAGTTCTATTACTAAAAGAAGGGAAGAATGGATATTGGAGGGCAAGCAGCAGCTGCCACGACAGATGGCAGGTGGGCAAGGCCAGGATGGGCAGCCAACGACAGGAACTTATGAAAATCATCCGTGAGATTTTACAATGTCCATTTTCTAGAACAGGAGCACAGAACCACAGAGAGGTTAATGCAGATAGGGTGGCAGACCAAGGTGGTGGTGGGAGGGGTCCCACCCTGGCCACAGGAAATAAAGAAGTGCATCATCTGTATAAAAAAAGGAACCCCGTGGAAAGCTCTTCTGCTTTGAGTGATTCTAACATGTCAGTGATCAAACACTCCTCCCTGCTGGGACAGAGCATTCCCACGCCCCCTCCACCCACACCCCCGCCCCACAGCCATTGCCAAAGCAGGAAGTGCAGGAAGAGAAGACAAAGAAGTCTTGAGGCTGAACAAACGTGGGAAGGCGGAGGGCTGGGCAGGCCTGTTTCCCAAAACACACACACTTTTTTTTCCTGTTGTTAATCCTCACCTGAGGATATTTTTTCTCATTGATTTTAGAGAGAGTGGCAGAGAGGCAGGGAGGGGGGAAAGAGAGAGAGAAACATTGATGTGGGGGAGACACATCGGTTGGCTGCCTCCTACACACACCTCAACTGGGACCAGGATAGAACCTGCAACTCAGGTATGTGCCCCTGACTGGGAATCAAACCCTCGACCCTTCAGTGCATGGGCCGACACTCTGACCACTGAGCCATACCAGCCAGGGCCACACTTCTCTTCTTAATCCCAACTGCCTTGTTTGCCATCAATAAACTCTGTCCCTAACTGGAGGTCACAGTTCAATTCCCAGTAGGGCATGTGCAGGAGGCAGCTGATCAATGATTCTCACTCACCATTGATGTTTCTACCTCTCCCTCTCCCTTCTTCTCTGAAATCAATAAAAAATTGTTTTTTAATTATCTATTAAAAATAAATAACTAAATAAATAATAAACCCTGTCCTTGGACCCAGTATGTTCAGGTATTTAAGTACAAATTAGATCTTTGTTCAAATCCTGGCTCTGTCATTTCCAAGGTTTGTGACTTCGAACAAGTCAATGAGTTTACAGTCTGTCTACATCAGTGATTCTCAGACTTGAATCCATGTGAATCTGAGTCACCTGGGCAGGGGGAGCATGTCAAACTGAGGCTGCTGGGCTCCCCCAGGGGGGTTTCTGATGCGCTTGGTCTGGGTGGAGCTTGAGAACTGGCACCTGGTGATGTTGTTGCTGCAGAGACTACACTGAACAGGCTGGTCTAAGAGCAGGGAAATATGCTTCACCTTTCATTTTAAGTGATGGCAAAGCTCAAAAAAGAACCCACTGCCATGGGAGTTTTAACTGTTTTCAAAAATGGAAAATACGTAATAATAACACATTGTATCAACTAATGATTGACAACTTTCACTTCTCTTTCACAAAGCCCAGGCATTATTGATAATAACAACAACTAACAGGGTGCATCAGCCTCACTAGGTGTTAAGCTCCATGAGACAAAGACCATTCTAAACACACCACCAGCTCAATATGCCATCTGTCCCATAACGATTGTGCAATGAATATTTGACTCAAGCCCCCATGAGTTACTGAGGTCCTACTATGTGGCAGGCATTATGCTATGTATTTTATGGGCATTATTCCCATTAATAACTATGACTCCCCCTTTACAGATAGGGAAATCGAGGCTCGTAGAAGTTAAGCATCTTGCCAAGGGTCATTGATCAAGAGATGGCCAAGCCAGGACTTGCCCCCAATTCTGCTTGTCCTCAAGGCCTGTCTATTGCAGAGGCCCACAAACTATGTCCTCCAGACCAAATTCCACTAGCCACTCTTTTTTTGTAAGGCCCATGAGTTCAGAATAGTTTTACATGTTTAGATGGTTGAACAAAAAAAAAAAAAGAATCCAACTCGAAGAATAATATTTTATGACGTGAAAATTGAAATTCAAATTTCTATATCCCTTCATAAAGCTGTGTTGGGAACCCCACCACACCCACATGTTTACACATGATCTATAGGGGCTTTTCTATTATAATCACAGAGCCGAGGTGTTCACGAAGCCAAGCCCTACTCTGTGGGTTCATATTATCTTTTCCCTAATGTTGGATTTCAGGAGAAATGGCTCCGGGTGAAAGTCGACACAATTCATTGTTTCTTTATTTTTTTAAATAATACTCTGTTATGCTGAGCTGCCTCCAATCCCGCTATTAGAGGGGGCGTGTTTTGGCTTAAGGCTTCAAAGAGTACCTTTCAAGAGGCAAGTACCCCTGCAAGTGATAACTCCTTATTCGACTAATAGCAGTGAAAGAGCAGTGTGGTGTTTTGCAAAAGGCAATAGTCCAAGGAAAGGCCACCAGTATCCCTGAGTGATGAAATGGCTACTTTTCCAGCCCAACTTCCCAGAGTGAAACAAACTCATGCAGCCCAGGCTGTGGTACCCAAACATTCCCAGGCCAGGCTGTGATACCCAAAGGTTCCGGCCAGGCTGGAATTCCTTGATCTGGGGCGAGATTTGCTGGAGACTTAGCCTGTTTGCTGGATCTCAGAAAATCAAAGCTAGGGATTAGAATGGTCAAGTTCACACAGCAAATTGTTGATTGTGTTTTATCCTCTTAAATATGTGTAAGTCATAGAGAGCTCTGCCGTCAGAAATAGTGATGGCATTGATCTCTGCCAACCACAGAAGCAGCCCATGTGGGCTGCAGGGGGAAGGCTGAGAAATACTTAAAATAAAGATGTTTTCTGATGGAAGATGCAGCTCCTTGCTTCTTCCCCTCCCCCACCCCGAAAGCAAGTTTCAACCCACTACGCAGGAATGCCTGTCAGCAAAAGAAAAAAGTCCTTTTGTGGCTGCACGTGGACATCCGCAAGCAGGCCTCCGAGCTCCAGGAGAGTGAGAATGGCAGGGGAGGGGCGTTAGAGAGCAACCAAAGGACTTGTATGCATGCATATTAGCATAACCAATGGACAGACACTGGGGTGGTAGGGGTTTGCCTCCAGGGTGGGAATGGCTGGGCGGGGGCGGGGGAGGGGGCTGTGTCAATTAGGGGAAAAGGAGACATATGTAAAACTTTAGACAATAAAAAATATATATATATATAATAAAAAATAATTAAATTTTTTTTAAAGTATACAAATCCATGCAGTACAAAAGATTTTACAAGGAGTGGTGGCTGAATCGTGTGGCCAGGCCTGATGAGCAATGCTGGTCTCATAGAGAGCAGCACCTTTGACATTCCAGGGGAAAGACGCAGCCGGGAAGGAGGCCTCCTTTTGTACATCGCACAGTCCGAGTACCAGAGCAAAATATGTGCGTGTCATTCTCCTACTGGGTCACCAACCTTCTGTTCCACAGAGCAAACACCTCCTCTGCGTCAGCCCCCACTGTGGGATGTTGGGGACACTTCTCTGCCCTCGAGAGGCTTCTTGGTGGCAGAGATCTTTGCATCTCGTTTGTCTTTTAAGAACACAGGGCCTGGCACGAAGCGTAGGCTCAGCCAGTATTTGTTAAATCCAAGCTGACTGTAACACAAGGTGTGGAAAATGAACTGGAGTCATAGAAAATAACAAATTCAGCCGGGCTCCAGACAGGAGGTGAATTTGCTCTGGGCCTTGAGAGATGCATAAGAGTTAGGAAGTGGAGAGAGAGTAAAGGGCATGTTAGAATGATCCTTTGGGCAAAAGGGGACAGAGGATGGGTCTCTTTGCCCAAGACCCTTTTAGAAATAAGCACTGAATAAATCAAGATAGCTAAGCCTCTCCATAAGTGCACCCACACCTTCTAGAAATGACCTTCCTTGATTCAAAAAGCAGCATTGATGTGGCAACTTAGCCTGAGTCCCTGCATTCCACACCATGAGAGCTGGAGAAAGTATTCTGGAAATGTTTGCTTAATGGCTGAATGAATGAATGAATGAATGGCATAGTTAAAGGTGCAAAGGCTTAAATGGATAAATAAATAAATGAAAGAATAACAACTGCAGCTTAAGGATGTCTTCCATCTTTATGTCTTAGAGTGCTTTTCACATCCTCTTGATCAGATCCTTTAAGACCAACTGACATGGGGTACAACCTGGCTGCAGGGGCAGAGGGCTGGGCTGTGGTCCTGGCTCTGACTCTCGGCCCTCCTGGCCCCTCCCGACCTCCATCGATTCGTCTGTACATGGAGCTCCAAGGAGACACATCCCGTTTCCCCCGTCCACCATTCCATGAGCATCTCTCTAAACTTGTTCATGTCTCTCTTCCTCGTGAAACATTTTCCCAACTCAAACCTTCCTCGGAGAATGTTTTCACCCACGCAGATGGTTCTGTAGTATGGAAGTTCAGGCTCGGGGCACAGGTATATGCGTTGAAGGCAGTTTCTTGGCCACTGAACCATGCCCGGGGGTAGACAGCCTCCTCTGCACAAGGTACTCTCGGGTCCAACAGCTGCAGGCCCAGAAGCTGGCGGGGTGGGAAGGGGAAGAAAGGGGGCGGGTAGGAAGGGAAAGCAGACTCCTTTTCACCCTCTAAGCCTCTGATCAGATGCCACCTCCTCGGTGCAGCCTCCCCGACCTTCTGGAGCAGAGCTAGTGGCTCCTTCCCCTGTGACCTCATGGCACTTGGCATGTCCCTCTGCCACAGTCTCGATTTGGGTGCATCACAATGTCCATTTCATTTACATTCTCCTCCACTGCACGCAGGGAGTGTGTGCACCGGGACTTGGCCCCGGGTCGGGCAGCCAGCTTTGCGCTCAAAAGTTGGCTGGTTGAATCGTGAATCAACAAATGATCAAACTAATAAACAGAGAGGCAACAGTCAACGCAGGCCCAACCGCAGCAAATGCACGAACCTGGCAGCGTTGCTGAGGCCTCATTCTTGGGGAGAAGCCTCGCGAGGGGCAGGAATCACCCGGAAGCCGTGTTCGGTCTTGGTTAAACAGCATTCGGAACAGGGGGCTGTGGAAGTGGAGACGTGTTGCTCCCCCGGAAGCATTTTATTCTTTCACGTGTTGTTTGGGGTGTTAACACTCGTGCTCATCATCATTTATCCGAGCTGAGACCTCGAGCCGTTCGTTAACTGTCTGGGAGCCACACTCTGCAGCTCCACCTGGCCTGCTCACATCTCCGAGTGGAGGACTTGTTATAACGTGGGTGTTTTAATGACTCTCCCTGAAAATCTAGATCTAAGAAAAAAATGCTAATTCTTTTTAGTTAAGGGAAAGGCGGGGACGCAGCACCTGGGACGGGGCCCTGGAGGGGAAGCTGTATTTGGACAGGAAGCAGGCCCAGGGCCAGCAATGCCGTGTGTGTGTGTGTGTGTGTGTGTATGTGTGTGTGTGTGTGTGTGTGTGTGTGTGTGTGTGTGTGGTGTCACCACTGCCCTCCAGTGGAAGAAATGCCAGCTCCATGCGGGAGGGCAGGTCCATGGCCGGAGCATCCACACCTGTCTGCCTGCCAGGAGGTCTGCCCCCTGGAAGCTCTCCCAAAGGCCACGCATCATCCAACTCAGGCCCGCAGCTGCGTGGGGGAGAGGGGACGGCTTTGTGTGAGTGTGTGTGTGTGTGTGTGTGTGTGTGTGTGTGTGTTTGTGTGACATTTTTGTATCCATGGAAATAGAAGAAAGAAAAGTGAGGCAGTCCTAGAAAGGGCAGCCTTGGTACCTCAGATGCATGCCCTGTGTGCATAGCATTCCTACCTCCCTTCCTTAGCTTGCTTCTTGGGGAGTGGGAAAGGAAGCGCATTGCAGATGGTGGAATTTCAGGTACTAGTGGGAGAATAACTGTGGGTGGGATTCTATCCTTCTAGTCAGCAAATATGTGCAACTACCTTCTATGGGTTGGGTACTGAGGAAAGAAAGACAAGGAAGACAGGGGCTTCTATCCTGGACCAGCTCACAGTTCAGTGGGAGGGACAGACCTGTAAACAGATAACCCAACTCAGTCTGGAGGTGTCAGGATCTCAGCAGTTCTGGCCTTACTTGTAATTGTGGCCCTTTGGTCCCCCACAGCCCACAGGATAAAGATGTAGCGACTTACCTTTTTGCTGTGGCGTCAGTTTGATCTGTGTCACACTAAAGGAGAAGGAGCGAATCCCCTGCCCAGTGAGTGCCCCTAGTCACCCTCTCAGCAGCCACCGCCCAACAAGGCTTTGTGTCCTTCACTCACCATTGTGGGTGTCGCATCTGATGATGTGATAACAGAACTGTGTTTTGTTGTGGGAAAGTGCCATCAAGTTGGAAAAAAAACACACACATTATTGGTAAGAATTGAAATATCTTGTTGTACACAGGTATTTACAGAAAGTACGTGACTTAAGAAAAATAGGATTGGGAGAACCCCAGGAGCCTATGTCAGAAAGCCTGGGTTCACAAGTTGGGGGATCTGGAAGGACCTTATGCCACATGCCTTGCAAACATGGCAAGTCAGCAGGTCCGCAATTATTCTGATAGATTTTCCCAATGAAAATTAGCTCCTATGGTCTATGAGTTGAGCTGTCCCCAGGAGGGATCAAAGGGAGAATATTTGAAATTGAGCATGTCCTGGAAAATATTTGGCATCAAGACCATGGCCAGCGGAAGCCACGTGTACTTTACATGCAACAAGGATATGTCCAAAGGATGAAGAGGACGCAGGTGAGGGTGCACGGGAACCCCACCCTCAAATCACACCTGGGACACAGTTCCTGAGAGCTGACACCACTCCAACCACAAGCATCTGTTTTGTCTGTTGGCTACAACCTACCAAACCAGAACACATAGGTCCCAGGTTGCTCCTTCAGTCAAGGGAGGGCCCTGTTACCTGGACATGGGCTGTGGGTCGTCAACGTCCCCAGGTTCCTGAGTAGTTACTGTTGCTCAGTCACTAACTATCTATCAGATACAGCAAATGCGCGGGTCCAAGATCTGGAGCTCCCACAACACAGGAAGACCCTCCCCGGGTAGATCAGGGTTGGCTTCCAGAGATGCAATGTTAGCTCAGTGAGTGCCTGTTGATTCATCCTTTGATGCAGATAAATGTGGACTGAGTGCTTGCTATGTGCCAAGTACTGTGCAAGGCAGTGAACAGTCAGAGAAAGTTCCCGCTTACTGCAGGACGAGTGTATAACTGTACAAAGCGAGAAAATAAACAAAACTATTTCTGGGTGTGATAAGAGCTTTGAAGGAGCGGTTCTCAACCTGTGGGTTGCAAACAATGAAAATACATCCTGCATATCAGATATTTACATTACAATTCATAACAGTAGCAAAATTACAGTTATGAAGTAGCAACGAAAATAATTTTATGGTTGGGGGTCACAACAACATGAGGAACTGTGTTAAAGGGTCGCGGCATTAGGAAGGTTGGGAACCACTGCAAGGCATCAACACAGGCCGAGGAGTTTGTGGCCTGGGATGGTGGTGAAACTAGTGTAAACAGGATGATCAAGAAAGTGCTGGCCAATGTGAAACCTTTGCAATGGGAGGGGAGGGGGCGAGGGCGGGGAGTTGGGGATCAGCCATGCACCATGCAGAGAACAGTGGTCAAGACAAAACTGAACTGTGCATTTGAGGGACAGAACGGCCTTGAAGCTGCAGCCTGGTGAACTTGAAAACAAGTGGGAGAAGGTGAATTCAGCAGGACAGGAAGGGGCCAGATCATTCAGGGATCTGAAGTCCGCCCCACAGAGTATGCAAAGTGAAGTCAGTGGAGGGTATTCAAGATGAGGGGTGGTATGTGTGCTGGTGACACAGGAGGGGAAGATAGACAAGACAATGAGTCCAAACCTACTGTTGTATCATGACCAGCATGTGATGTAGTTAAATTTCCAGGAATTACTAACACTATGTAGCATGCTGTATGCTGCACCTTATAAGAAAATCCCCATAAACAAGTGCTCCAGCAGTTCATAAGTGGTTGGGACTCAGCTTCACAGACTTACTCCTCAGCAGCTCACTATGATAGAGATATAGCAACTTTAATTTTTTGCAATGTTCATGGGAGTATGTCAAATGTGGTAAACACCTATGCCCTCACTGACAATTTATTACTGATAATCCATTGATAATTGACTGTTCTCCACATAGAATCTGTGGTAAGGCATTTCCATGTTTAATTTAGTGAGGAATTGGAATCTTTCTATTCTGGTCATAGAAGATTAAACATTGTATTGTCTCCTTTTATTGCCTTGGTTGCCAGGAAGCTCGTATCACACTGCATGGTTAATCACAGAACTCTTTTAATTCTTATCATTAAGATACTTGCTTCCTCCTCCTTTTCTTAGTTTTATTATTTATTTCTTTTATATGTCATCTTAAATCTTTTTTGTGGCTAGGGGTGGAATATCAATAAAGAAAATTGCATGCTTCAAGGCCATCACCCCATCGTCTCCTTGATATATACTTTAGAAATTTTATATCCACCAGTGGCAGGATGTGAATAGTTAGTTGAATTAGCAATTAAATACACTATTATTGATAATTTCTATAAAATGTTAAGCTTCAGGACTTGGGCCAAGAATTAACACCCAGGCAAGCATCATTTCTACTAGAAAAGCAGGTTCTACCATAAATTCAAGCTCTGACTACTGCCGTCAGAAAGGTTTTAAGCGTAATATAAAGTGGGAATGTTTCTCG
This sequence comes from Myotis yumanensis, assembly GCF_028538775.1. Taxonomy (NCBI): domain Eukaryota; kingdom Metazoa; phylum Chordata; class Mammalia; order Chiroptera; family Vespertilionidae; genus Myotis; species Myotis yumanensis. The sequence continues at coordinate 9,639,643 of NW_027223758.1, read as the reverse complement.
TCACTGGAATGCATTTGCCAAAGAACTTCAACTTCTGTCTCCTTTCCTGTTGAACTTTAAAAACCGGAGAGACAACTGTCTGTCGAGACTGTTTTATCTGGAGCCAGGCCGACGGCAGCCATCCGGGGTGGTGATTTCAAGTCTCAATCTCCAAGTCTCAGCTTCAGGAAGCACCCTTATTGCACCTTGTTACTTGCAAAATTACCTTAAAATGAAAATAAAAGAGTCAAAGAGCCTCTCTTCTCCTTTGCTTCCTACAGAGGCCCGTGCTTTTCTCTGACCCTGCACTGGAGAGCATTTAAGAGGGAACTGAACTCCGGAAGCGCAGCTCTCTCTCCCTCTGATCAGCCGTATCAATTCCAGTCTCGGGGCTCTGGCATTTGCTGGCACAGCTGACTGCAACTTACACTGCAGTCATTAACCAGATAACCCCACGGGGGAGTTGGATAAGCACAGTGCTGCACTGAGGCTAGTTATATGGTTGTGAGGAGGAAAGAGGAAAAGGTGCCAAATCCCATACAATATTCTAGGTAGATTTCCATATATTTTCTAAAAACAAACCAGCAAATCATCAAAACCTGCAGGAACATTATTTTTTAACTAGAGGCCCAGTGCACGAAATTTGTGCAAGGGGCTCGGCCCTCACAGCCATGGTGGCTGCCTCGGCCCTCTCAGCCCCGACTTCATCTGGAAGGATGTCCAGAAGGTTGTTCAGCTGTCCGGTCTAATTAGCATATTATGCTTTTATTATTATATACTAGAGGCCCGGTGCACAAAAATTTGTGCACTCAGGGGAGGAGGGGTCCCCCAGCCCGGCCTGTGCCCTCTCGCAGTCTGGGACCCCTCGGGAGATAACGACCTGCTGGCTTAGGCCTGCTTCCGGGTGGCAGAGGGCAGGCCCAATCCCTAGGTGCAGCCCCTGGTCAGGCTCAGAGCAGGGCCGATTGGGGAGTTGGGGCACTGCCCCCTGTCATGCACAGAGCAGGGCGGATCGGGAGGTTGCGATGCCACCCTCAGTCACTCTCAGGGTAGGGCCGATTGGGGGGTTGGGGCACCGCCCCCTGTCATACTCAAGGCAGGGTCGGTGGGGAGGTTGCGGCGCCACCCCTTGTCACGCACAGAGCAGGGCGGATCAGGGGGTTGGGGCGCTGCACCCTGTCACACTCAGGGCAGGGCCAATGGGGAGGTTATGGCTCTACCCTGTCACACACAGAGCAAGGCCCGTGGAGGGGGGTTGGGGCGCCACCCTCTATCACCCACAGAGCAGGGCTGATCAGGGGGTTGGGGCACCGCCACTGTCACACTCAGGGCAGGGCCGATGGAGAGGTTATGGCTCTACCCTGTCACACACAGAGCAGGGCCAATCAGGGGGTTGGTTTGCTGCACCCTGTCAAACACAGAGCCGCAGGGCAATCAGGGGATTGGGGAGCTCCCCCCTATCAGGCACAGAGCAGGGCTGATCAAGGGGTTGGGGTGCCTTCCCCTGTCACAAACAGAGCAGGGCAGATAGGGAGGTTGTGGCCCCGCCCCCGTCACACACAGAGCTGCAGGGCGATCAGGGGATTGGGGAGCCCCCCCCATTAGGCACAGAGCAGGGCTGATCAGGGGATTGGGGCACCTTCCCCTGTCACTCACAGAGCAGGGCGGATAGGGAGGTTGTGGCCCTGCCCCCTGTCACACACAGAGCAGGGCTGATCAGGGGGTTTGGGCGCTGCCCCCTGTCACGCTGATCCCGGTGCCGGGAGCCTCGCAGCTCTGCTGATCCCGGTGCCGGGAGGCATATTACCCTTTTACTATATAGGATAGAGGCCTGGTGCATGGGTAGGGGCTGGCTGGTTTGCCCTGAAGGGTGTCCTGGATCCAGGTGGGGGTCCCCACTGGGGTGCCTGGCCAGTCTGGCTGAGGGGCTGAGGGCTGTTTTCCAGAAGCCGGTAACTGAAGCTCCCAACCGCTCCTTTTTTTCTTTTTCTTTTTTTTAATTCTGGGCCAGCTTTAGCTCTGAGGCCTCGCTGCTGAAAACATCGATACAATGTTGCGGTCCGGCTGGCTGAAGATTTGCTGAATGAAAGCCGGTTTCTGGGGTTTTGTTTAGCTTCTTATTTGCAACATAGTACATAGTTGCTCAGAGTTGCAGCTGAGAGGCCGGCAGCGGCAGGCGGGGAACGTTGGAGTTCATCGTCACTGGAGCAAGCAAGCCTCCCTGCTCGCTTCAGTGCATGGCTGCTGGCCGCCATCTTGGCTGACAGTTAATTTGCATAAGGATATGCTGATTAGCCAATGGGAAGGGTAGCAGTCATATGCTAATTACCATGTTTCTCTTTTATTAGTGTAGATAATATAAGTAAGAAATGTCCACAGAAGGGAAACTAAACACAGGTAGACACACAGGGTGGAGAGGTGGGAGAGGGAGGAGGATGTTAATGTCTATTATTAATGTTTTAGTAGGTATGAATGTTCAGTTCATAAATTCTAGATTAAGGGTTGACAAACTGAGGTACCCACGCCAAATTCAGCCACTTCCTATTTTTATTAACACATTGCGTACCGCATAGAAATCTCTAAGACATACGCCAGGGACCGCACGTTTTTGTGCAAACTGCACGTTATTTAAATCATCATAACTATAGATCATAATGCACTTTAGGTGTTGTTTTTTAATAATTATAACATTTTTATTTACAAAAACAAACAATTGAAGTTCCTAGTACTTTTTTAACGTGTGGTACTGCGTAAAACATTTTCCTCTATGAAGAGGGACCAAACAAAATTTACATAGGTATCTAGATTCGTTCCTTTTTTCATTGGGTGGCACAAACTCTGCAGGCTCTCGTAGGAAATTTTTTCTTTCCACTCACTGGAATACACGTAGATTCATGCTGCTTCATATCACCTGACAACCTTTTGGGTGGATCTTTATGAGGTGCTCTCCTTGCACCCCCAGGGGAAGGGCTGGACAGATTTGTCTCTGGTTCTGGAGAGTCTTCATTATTGTCACCCGTTATCCAGTCTCTCGCCACCGATAGCAGAAACTGTTTATACTTCATTTTTGCTTGTGGATTGAGGACGTTCTACACTCTAAATGAATTGAAAAGTCCACAATTTATAAGGTACAGCACTGTGGACTGTGCCCCGCCAGCATGGCCAAGGGTGTCTGAGTGGGGGGAGAGGGGGGGTGAAAGGATTAAGGAAAGACAGACAAGAGAATAATAGCTGGGTCTTGGTGGGACGCTGCTCCCTGAAGAGGAGACAACGCCAGCGCCCACAAGCCATGTCTTTATTTTATAGCAGATGCCACGAGGCAAAGTAGGGGCGTGATCAAGTTGTTTACAGCATTCTCGTGAGTCTCAACCTCACTAGTTGACATGCACCTGAACTCTATCACAAGGTCCATGGGGTTACGTGTTCGGACCATAGGTTCAAGCTTACAACCACAGCCGTTGGCTATGATTGTGCTGGGAGGGCCCTGCCCTCCAGCTGGGACTTGCACGAGGCAGTGAGAGGACCCTGTCCTTTCATTAGTCCTAGGCTTGAACCTGGCCAAAACACTGTAACTGCGCCCCACAGTGGACAAGACAATGTGTTGACATCTAAGGTCCATAACAAATGGCACACGAAACACGAGAACACTCGTGAGCAGTACGGAATGTGTTAATAAAGCTTTATTGGACACAACCATGCCCATTTGCTTACATATGATCTTGGCTAATTTTAGAATTTAATGGCAGTGTTGAGTAGTGGGAACAGAAACCTATGGCCCACAAAGCCTCAAATATTTCTTCCTCATTATCTTTGCCAGCCCCTGGTTGCCACTTTTTGACTCTACATATTTATATTTATACCTTTACTTCTTAGTTTAAAATAATTAAAAGCTCACAAGAAGTTTTGAAGAAATAGAAAGAGAAATCCTTTGCCCATTTCCCCAGAGGCCCCTGGCTAATTTCTTATATGATTACTAGACGCACGGTGCATGAAATTCATGCACTGGGGGAGGAAGGGTTTCCTCAGCCTGGCCTGCAACCTCTCACAGTCCGGGACCCCTCACTCCTTATCGCCCTCCTGTTCGCTCCTTACTGCTTAGCACACTGCTTCTTAGCAGCAGGCTCCTTACTGCTCAGCTCACTGCTCCTTAGCACTGCCGCGGAGGTGGGAGAAGCTCCCGCCACCACTGCTGTGCTCACCAACCGCCATCAGCCCAGCTTCTGGCTGAGTGGCACTCCCCCTGTGGGAGCGCACTAACCACCAGAGGGCAGCTCCTGTGTTGAGCATCTGCCCCCTGGTGGTCAGTGCACATCATAGCAACTGGTTGTTCTGGTCATTCCTCCGTAACAGTCGCTAGCTTTTATTATATAGATAGCACATCATGTTGGCCAATGTCACCCCAGTCCATTTAATAAATAAAAATGTAAAAAAATAATAATTATTATTATTATAGCACAATATCAAAACCAAAGTGGTCAGTTTTCACCAGTCTGCATGTAGCCCTTTGCTGTGATACACACAGTTCTCAAATATAAAAGTCATGCAAAACATTATTTCATGTTAAGGGTGACAATAATGGAAAGTTCTCAACTAACAGAGTGAAGGGAAAGAGCCCTTAAGAGTCCGATGTGACCCAACCGTCCTGAGCAAACCAGCACTATTTCCTCGGCTCCTGTAGTCACCCCTAAATCATGTTGCCCAAGACTTGGGTGGAGGTTCCATATTTTATTTTCTCCTAAACTTACCATCCTTTCTACTGTCTCCCTCCTACACCCTCATCATCCTGACACTAAAAAAAAAGGGGGGGGCATGAAATACGACTGGGGAATCAGAGGTGACAGCACACTGATAAGGTCCAGCTCCTCTAAAACCAGCGATTAAAGAGAAAAGTGACATTCAGTTTACTCAAATATGTTTATCTGGCATCGGCCTGGGATTCGTCTGCCTGTGGAGGCCGCCGTCCCAGCCCTGCCCGTGGAGAGCCTTACCTCAGTACAAAGCAAGCTGCAGGGGAGGGCATCCTCAAGCCTCACAGCTAGAAGGAAAGATGTCAGTTTTTGGCAAAACATGCAAGAAGGAGAACCCCCTGAGCATGCTATGGATTGTGTTGCAGCTCCCTTCCCCGGGGCTAGCATTGCCAAGGGTCAGCGCAGGTTCTGGTGCATCAATGTTTGTGTTGAGTGTGGCTGGGTGAATAAGCGTAGGTTGTAGGTCTTTAGGAAATGCATGCATATGGTCAGTAGGGAAGAGTCAAAGTTGGTGTGTGTTTTTAAAGAATGAGGACTTTATAAAGCAGTGTGATTGCGACAGTGTAACAGGGTAGCTTAAATGGAAGATGGTAACCAACCAGGCAGACGCCCACAGAAGGCCTGAGTCCTCGCCTGGACTAGAGAGGACTGTGCCGGAGAGTAGACAGGACCGAGCGTCTGTTTCTCCTGGGACCTGGGGAGGGGGGAGGGGAGCCAGGAGCCGTGAGCAAGCACATCTGGATGGGGAAGCAGGATCGGGTGGGAAGATAAACTCCAAGTAGTCAAGGAGTTGAGGATGGGCATCTCAAGACCAGTTAGGAGGCTGATGCAGGAGCCCAGGTGAGAGATGACAGCTCCCTGGACCAATAGTTCTCCAAGTGCGGTCCCCAGCCCGGCAGCATCAGGCACCTGGAAACCTTTTTAAAAGTAAACTCGTGGCCTCCCCAGAGACCTACTGATGCAGAAACCCTGAGGTTGTGCAAGCTGGTAGGTACTCACAGGGAGGCGGCCACAGACCCATCCTCTTTCCCTCTTTTCTGCTCCGTCAGCTTGACATTAGCCGCTGGTGTGAGTGGGGTGCACACTAGACTGTGAGACCCACCGCTGCCTGGGACAGGGGTTAGCTGGGAGGTGGTGAGGACGGTGACTCAGGTGTGTTTTAAACGTACAGCATGGGCACGAGGCTAAGGCTCTTCTTCAGTTTGCCACAGTCGCCGCTCAGCCTTTTCTGTTCCCTCTCCTGACCCTGTAGCCATTTGATTTTGTCCCCTGCCCTAGACTAATGGATGAAGGGGGTAGGTGTTCCAGTGATGGGAAGCCCAGAAACTTCTTCTGTTAGAAATATTGTCTTGGGTCATTTCCATGTAACATGGGAGAATCATCTCGAACAGCCTTTCTGGAGGCGTGGGAGAAGGAAAGTCTATCCTGACGTTGCAAGGAATGGTGTTGAAAAAGGAAGGGAATGGGCGAGCCCATGGGTCTCTTTTCCTAATCGGGGTCCCTTCCCAGAGGCGACCCTCGGGGTCCCTGCCGTTACTTCTCGCCAGTGTGAGAGATTGAAGTCACTCAGCCTCATTTGCCAGGCGCCCAAAGTTTCCAGTGGCAAACTGTACAAACCAAGCACACTCCCCATTAAACACTGCTATCACGTTAAGCCCAGAGCGGCCCATTCTGCCGCCCGAAAGAACCTGCAATTAACACAGGGACTCTAATCAGGGTTCGGTTTTTAATTCCTGTAATATTTTCATCAGTTAAGAAAGAATGCATTTTCACCTGCATTAAGCTTGGAAAGTAGGAAGTGACCGGATTGGGGAAGGCTTTTATTTCCTCATCTGGTAAAAATGGGAGCACGGAGGGTTCGGTTTGTTCCAGAGAAGCCTTCATTGAGAAATCAAAGGTTGCGCCTGTGACCACCTTGTTACACGGTGGCTGAGCTGCAGGAGAAAAAGATGAGGGTGTGGGGAGGAGACAGGTTTTCACGCTCGGCTGCTACATGCTGAGCTTGGCCAGTGTTTTTCCAGGGCAGGTTCTGTCATAGCTCAACCCAAGGAGACAACGCGCTCACATGCTGGACACTTCAAAATATCCAATCGCTTAAATCAAGTTAGTTTTTTATTTGAAGTTACCACAGTTTGTAAGGAGTGCCATGATCTAGGCACCTTCTGAGGGAAAACAACAAGTCTGCCAATTAACTGTAACATGTCACTGATTGCAAAAGGCACTCTGATTTCAGGGAAACTAAGATGCCCAGAGATAGGTTGTGCAAGCTGGTAGGTAAGCACAGGGAGGCGGCCACAGACCCATCTTCTTTCCATCTTTTCTGCTCCATCAGCTTAACATCAGTGACTTGTCCCCTTGCTTGTCATTCACATGGCAGGTGCATCTTCATGCCTCACGGACCCTGTTCAAAGAATGTATCAGTCAGGATTCTACCAGAAACAAAAACCACTGGGAGATATAGATACAGATAAAGATATACATATACATATACATATACATATACATATACACCAGTGAGATTTCATTCACTCATTCATTCATTCATTCATTCATGCATTCATTCGTTTCAGTGAAGTGGCTTATACAGTTGTGGGTCTAGGGGCCAAGTCAGAAGTTTGTAGGGCAAGCCAGCATGCTGGAGTCCAGGCAGGAGCCCAGGCTGCAGCCCAGGAGTGAAATTTCTTCTGGTCAAGGAAACCTCAGTTTTGCTCTAAGGTCTTCAATTGCTTGGGTGAGGCCCCCCCACACATTATCCTTTACTTAAAATCCACTGTTTATAGACTTCAATCACCTGTACACAATACCTCCCCAGCAACACCTGGATGTGTGTTTAAATATCTAGTTAGTAGAGCCTAGCCAACTTGACAGGTAAAACAAACCATCACAATGAGGGAAGTGATGAAATACCTTCTAGCAAGCTTCCCCCCTGTACATGGTGGTGGAAGAACAGTGTCATATGACCACGCTTAGCTGCAAAGGAGGCGGGAGAATAATTTGGTTTTTCAGCCTCTACAGGGGGATATATAGGGAACTCAGCTATGAGTAGATGTCGAGGGAGCCAACCCATTGTCTCTTCCATGACCTATTTATTGGACATTTAATGAGTGCAAGAGCCTGAACAGCCAGGTACTGCCCAGATTCGATTCCTGTTCATCATTAGCAAAGACAATTAAATGACATTGACTTCCAACGGGAAAACCCATTCCCCTTCCACGTGTGGCTGCTGACACTGCTTTTCAATTTAGAGGCGTGCTAAAGGCCCACAGTGCGACAGGCCCACGACAAAGAACCACCCGGCTCCAAATGCCAGCCGTGCTGAGGTGAGCCACCTGACCCAGATTCTCTGCAAGCCTTGCCTTGCCTTGCAGGTTTTCTCAAGGGTCACATGAGGTCAGGGCTGTGTCAGCGTTCTGGTGCTGTGGGCAGAGCCCGGCAAGCGCAGCAGTCAGCAGAAGCCCTGACGAAGCTGTTGTAGAGAAGTGGGACCGTGTTGGCCAATGCATGGGTTTATGGGAAGGGGTTCCAATTTTTTTTCTCTCTGAATCACTGGTAGATAATAACAGAAGACAGAAATAAGAACTAAGCTCGGCCCTGGCCAGGTAGCTCAGTTGGTTAGAGCATCGTCTCGATACACCAAGGTTGCAGGTTCAATCCCTGGTCAGGGCACATACAAGAAGCAACCAATGAATGCATAAATAAGTGGAACAATAACTTTCTCTCTCTCTCTCTCTCTCTCTCTCTCTCTCTCTCTCTCTCTCCTCTCTCTATAAAAATCAATAGATTATTCAAAAAGAAAAACTAAATTCAGCTTACTCACCAAAAGAGCCAGCTATAACTGTAATGTAAAACTCTCAGCCAGCCCATAAACTCGGGTGCAGGAGATCACCTGTGCCCTGTGCTCTTCACCCGAACTAGATGTCTCTTTCAAATTCCTCTTCTCAGCCAAAGAAACTTGGTCCTCAGTGAGGCAGCTCTCCTCCCCCCTCCCCAAGGGGTAGAACCATCTGGGGTGGGCAGGAAGTGGAGTCCTCACAGCAGTAGCTGAGGTGGCCTGTGGTGGCCTCAGGCTCTCACAGCATCTGCCCGTTCGGTCCCCTGTGGCAGGGACCCCCCTCCGCTGTTCCTGGGCCCCTGAACTCTGTGACGCCTCATCACAGGTTTTCTGCCCTCGGCCTTGTGAGGCAGCTGTGACATTCTCACACCGGGGCACACTCAGCTCTGAGAGGCAGCCACGACCGGCTATGGGCTTTGCAGGGCCCGGTTCAAAATGCAAATGCAGGGGCCCTTGTGCAACAATTATTAGGAGTCTCGAGAAGAAGGTGATGATGGCAGAGCATTTAACCCAGCCCAGGGCCCTGTGTGACTGCCTGGGTCAGGTGCCCATGAAGCCGTCCTGCAGGGACCACAGACCCAAGCACTATGCTGCCACTTCTCCCCAGGGCATCTATGGGGACTGCTGGCTTTCCTGGTGCTGCTAGAAAGGGTCCATGTTGTTACTACTCCTGAATCTACTCACACTGATAGGATTCCTATTACCCGCCCCCTGCCTTCTCACCTGGGCGCCTGATGCCCTAGCTCACCTCCAGCTCTCATCTGCCCCAGGCCTCGTGGTTATCTAGTTGGGTCCGGCAGGGAAGACTTGCTCTTTTATCACGTCCTACCTTTTCCCTGCGTCATCTCAGGAATCATGTGCTGCAAACCTACCTTTGCTAAGCTTAAATTCATTTCCTTTTCTTTGTGGTATAATCATATCTCCCGGAGACAATGCTGATGCCTGGGAGGGGAAGAGCAACCAATACAGTAATACTAGGAAAAATCCAGGCAATTTTTCAAAAGCATGATCCCACCACGCACAGAGCCACACAGTACCGCCCTCCCCAAATCTCCTTGCACAAGTTATTTGTGAAGACGGAAAGACTCACAGGGGATTGTGTGGGAGAAGTTATGTTGGTGGGCCACTGGGAAGGATCCCCTCATAGCCTTCAGGTCCTTGCTTAGGTTCCATCTCTTCCAGGAAGTCCTCTCTGATTTCACCCAACTTGAAGTAGCTACTCCTTTGAAGCTCCTATTGCACAAAAGCTGTGCCTCTCACCCGCTGCTTTCTCTTCTTTGTCCTGCGGCTCGACAGGAGGCAGCTGTGGGGCGATGGGAAACCTCGGGGCTTGGAGATGGGCAGATGTGGGGAGGGTCCTAATATTTGTAGGCTCAGGCAAGCGTTCTGACCTCTGTAAACCTTAATTTCCCCATCAGAAAAAAGTTGAGCACAACTATACCCTCTCTGCTGGCCTGTTTGTTACTGCACTTGCTGCTAGACTGCAGGCACCAGCAGGCCAAGGCCTTACCTGACTGTGAGTGCCCAGACCACACCCCACCACCCCCCTCCCCATCCCCCCAACCCCGCCAACCCTAGCACAGAACACAGCCTCTGGTGTGTAGTAGATGCTCAATAATATTGGTTGGGTCAGTGAGGGAATTCCCTGCCCTGATGGGTCCTTCCTTAAGGAGGTAGGTATGAAGTCAGAGCTTCTCAGGTTCCCTCACTCACTTCCGATCACCAGCCTTCCAGGGCATTCCCTGAGCTGCCCACCAGGGAGCGGATGTGACGACTAACATTTTGGGGCTCCTGAGCCATGCCAGGCTCTGGGCCACTGTCTCCGCTTGCCTGGCACTGAGGGGTTTCCTGGCACACGGGTCTCAGTGTTGATGCTGGGATAGTCCCCGGAGAATGCAGACAAGCTGGGCGCCATAGCTAAGTCTTTTCGTGTAGTAGCTCTTATTTATTTTTAAAGACACTTCATTTTTTAGAACAGTTTTACAGACAAATACAGCTAAGCTCATATAGAGTTCCCACATGCCCTGCACCCAAATTCCACTATTCTTTCTTTGTTTTGTTTTGTTTTGTTAATCTTCACCTGAGGATTTTTTTCCCCATTGATTTTCAAAGAGAGTGAACAGAGGGAAGGAGGAGGGATAGAGGAAGGGAGAGAGAGGGAGAGGGAAGGAGGGAGAGAGAGGGAGAGAGAGAGAGAGAAAGGAAGGAAGGAAGGAAGGAAGGAAGGAAGGAAGGAAGGAAGGAAGGAAGGAAGACACATTTATTGGTTGCCTCCCACACTCCCACAGGTACCTTGACTGGGCCGGGCATCAAACCTGCAACCCAGGTACATGCCCTTGACCAGAAAATGAACCTGTGACCCTTCATTGTGTGGGCTGATGCTCCAACCACTGAGTCACACTGGCCAGGGCAGATGCCACTATTCTTAACAGCTTGCATTAGTATGGTACATTTGTCACAACTAATGGACCAATATTGATGCATTATTAACTAAAATCCAGACTTTATTCCAACTTACTTAGTTTTCCCTGATGTCTTTCTCCTGCCTTGTGACCCATCCCAGAACACATCAACTTAGTTATCCTGTCCCCTTTGGCCTCTTGGCTGTGACAGCATCCCATACTTCCCTTCTCCTTGCTGACCCGCATGGTTTTAAGGAGCACTGGACAGGTACCTGTAGTACCTCTCTTAATCCTCACACAAATCTGAAGGGACAGCACAATTGTTCCATTTCATAGATGGGGCTACTGAGGCCCAAGGTGATAATCAGTAAAGGACAGATGAGAATTTGAGTTTCCATCGAAGGCCAGTGATTCCTTAGCAACATCAACAACAATAATATCTTCACTGCTGCTCTGTCCCAGGTCCCTGCTAAGAAGCCCATTCAGATCGTTCCATTTAATCCTCACAATCGCCCTGTGTTATGGAGACTAAAATTATGCCCATTGCACAGATAAGGCAACTGAGGCCCAAGGAGTTTAAATCCCTGGCCCAAGTCACACAACTGACAAACGGTAGAGTGGGGACCCCCAGCCAGGCCTCTGGAAGTCCCTTATGCTCTGTCCTTCCAGGACATCCTTCCTTGGAGACATTCTCTCCCCGTGTGGAAATACCATCCGAGGTCTCTCAAACTCGACTGCATCATCGGAGGGTCTTGTTAAAAACGCAGGTTCTGATGCCATGGACCTGGGGCGAGGCCTGGGAGCCCACACTCATAACTACACGGCAGGGGGCCCATAGGGAGTAGCCACCTGCTACCTCACAGCTTTGCTTTCATTCTGGGACAAAAGCGGCGCTGCCTGTGCCCACACAGGGCAGTTGCCCAGTCCCTCAGGTCACTTTCTGGCCCATTGGAGCTCCCAGTGCCAACAGCCAGAAAGAAATCTCAGAGCTGAGGAGTCCCAGACGCCAGCTTCCTGGAGACCAACTGGCAACTCCAAGCTCCCGGCAGGGTTAGTAAAAGATGTAATTAGCCCAGGTGAGGCTCATGAGCGCCAGCCTGGATTGCTGCCAGCGCCACCAGGAGCTTTATGCCAACCCCTTGATTTTAATATCAATGGCAGCGGTGACAGGAAGCTAGAAGGCAGGCGGGCTGGAGGCAGCTTTGTACCTGGGCGGCCCTCTCCCTCCTCCCCTGCACCAGCTCTCAAGGTGAGGCCTTGGCTTCCTGAGTCAGAGCTAGCCAGTGACCTCCGCCGTCCTCCCCTTTCTCAGGGGCTCAGCCTCAGAACACCAGGCCGTTCGGGGCCAGGCATTCATAGCCGGTCCAGGGCCCACAGGACTCGGCTTCACTTGGCAGTCTCCCTGGAATCCCCTTGGGCCGTGGGCACGTGGCGAAGTTTCACGGCAGAACCTCGGAGCTCTGGAGTGTTCCTGCCAGAGGGGCCCAGTCCCCCGCGTGTCGCCTTGTTCTCAGGCGAAATTTAAAATGGGCAACGGTGGCCAATGCTGTCTTTTCTCCCCGTAAATTGAGATCTTTTTGCTGATGCAGTATTTTCAGAATAGGACTCTCCGCTGCCTCCCGCACTTCTGGCTGCTGCATGGATACGGCTCACAGCTCCTGTCATCACCACCACCGCCTACCACCGTCCTGGTCACTGCCAATGACGGGATTTGTTCGGTGCTGGGCCTGTGCCCTCCATTAACGCAGGCAACGGGGAAGGTCATGCTCATGGTACCGAGGAGGAAGCAGGCTTACCAAAGCCGTCCCCCCACTGAGCGGATTGTCCCGTCTGCTCGGCCATTATAGTTGAGACCAAGGTTATTTCCACTGTGCAAATGCCCAAAAGAATTTAGATTAAAAAGTGATGGCTTTATAGGTTTGGTCATAAACCAGGATCTATCTGATCCTTGAGTTTTTATAGAGACTAAAAGAATGAGGAAAAGAAAAGAAAAGAAAGAGGACAAAAAAACAGAAGAAAGACAAGCGGGGGGGAGGGGGCGGGGGGAGATCAGGTAAATTCACAAAGTAATTCCCTAGCAGTATATAGGGGAGAAAAAAATGTCAACAATGATGTATTTACATTGAGCATTAGAGCCAGTGAATCCCAACTGGCCACGTTAGAAATAGAGGTGTGTTCATGTGTGTGTGTGACTTCAGTATGGGAAAAGTAGCCTATTGAGAATGCCTAGAAATAATGCTTTCTCTCCTGCCCCTACAAAATAGAACTTCTGCCGAGGTAAAATTTCCTAACCCGGCCATTCATATACTTAAGATAAATTTGTGGAGCACCTTCCATATACCAGGAACTAGAATTTTTTTTTTAAATCAATGAAATCTAGAACTTGCCATCTGTCAGGGAGATGGACAGCTCAACTAGCGGTGGCAATACACTGTGAGAGGTACACAGTGTTAGTATATGTTAGAGTCATTTGGGTGCAAGCAACAGAAACTGACTCAGGCAAATCACAGAAGTTCAGTGTCCTGTGAGAACCAAAAGGGCGTCGAATGTAGATGTAAAGGCGGTGGTCAGGGGAACATGGCCGAGGAAGGCATGTTTCCTTTGAAACGTGAGGAGGAAGCAGAGGAGAGGCATGGCAAGGTGTGCATGTGTGACTTTGTGGGTGCTAAGCAGGGAGCAGGGCAGACAGGTGGAAGGTGAGGGTTCCCAGTGAAGGAACAGCAGGTGTGAGGTTGAGAGAATAGGCTACAAGGGGGTGGGGGGGGAGGGGAGCGGGGGGAGGGGGGGGGCAGGTGAAAATCCTCTGGAGAGATGTCTCATTGCTGCTGGACCCCTGGACATTTCCCTGGGATGGGGGGAGGGACCGAGTGGAAAACATTGAGTGTCGGGAGAATGAGCCACACCGTGGACCCGGCCTGCCTCCCACGGAGAAGGCCACAGGAAGGGTTTGCTATAGGCATCACAGGAGAAGGAGACGACAAATTAAAACTCTTATCACTGAAAGCATCGAGCAAGTATTTTATGAAGCTGCCTCACGAGGAACTACTTTAGGAAAAAGCCTCCTGGTTAACATGACTCAGACAGCGATCTGCAGAATAATTCACCAAATTAGAGTTTTCCGAGCGTAAGTTTATCAATCTGATCCCCCTGCCCGCCCCCCGATACGTTGATTATATCTTTCATCCCCAAGAATGAGGCCAAGAGCCTCCCCCCTGCCCCTCCTCCCTCCCCCTGTAATCCTCACCCCTCATTTCTTTCCTCTCTCCTTCTCAGCATCCTGCCACCCCTAAGGCGGTGGCGTGATCCCCGCCAAGCTTCCAGGGAGTTCATTAAAAACCGCCACCCTCTCCATTGCCCACCGGGCACTCCCAGCAGCCCCTGGGGCCATGGCGGTGGCAGAGAAAGCCAGTCACTCAGAGGGGCCAGCCGCCCTGAGGACAGGGACCCCTGCACGAATGAGAGGAGCCAGCAAACAGTTAATGGTTTAATCCTTTACAGAAAAAGTCAAGGCAGACTTGTGATTCTTGATGTTAATGAAGGTGTCACACATTGTCTAGAGAAAGTTGTGCCTGGCAATCTTCCCTTTTTCGGATGCCTACCCCAGTGACATTTCATCTCCCATCCACCTTAATGAAATGCATAATTAACATATTCTAATTGTGCTGAGCGCTGCGATGATTTTGACAGAACTCACTTTCCATGTCTAATTTGATGCTAATTTAATCTGTTCCTCTCCCGCTGACATGACCTTTCTTGATTGAGTTTCACTGAGGAAATTTTTTGATGGATTGATTTATCAGCACTGCAGAGACAACAAAGGCTCGGGGCCTGGGGAGGGGGCGGCCCTGGAAGCCAGCGCCTCTGAACTCGCCGCTGGAATGTCCTCTTTCCAGAGACGGCTTGTCTGATCCACTGATGGAATTTCAGAAATGTGACATCCGTGTGTGGGTTTGATCTCCACGGTAGAGACAGTAAACAACCTATTGTGGTTGCGAGGCTTGGCGTGGAAAACTCCTCCGGGGCCGCGGAAGGGAGGAAGAAGCGGGAGAGGCCGGTCCACGGAGGGCCAGGATGCTTGGTCGGTTGGCTTCACCCAGGAGAAGCCGTGGGCAGGCAGGAAAGTGTCTGTCTTAAGTGAAAATGGAGAAATATTGCATGCACGCCGGTCACTGAGTGTGGGTGTGGGTTTATACGTCCAGATGTTCCAGAGCCAGCGGAACCTGGACCGTGTGGAGTGTGTGTGGAATGTCCCCCACCCCGCCCCACAGTGTACAGTGTCTGACGTCTATTCATATAAGTCTCTCTCTCGGTCCAGCTCTAGGCCCTTGGGAAAGCCTGTGCTCAGGATACTGCAGGGTCTTGGAGCTTGACCCATCCTCACGCAGCCCCGTGGCTGAGGGGTGGTGATCCCTCTCATGCGTAGACACAGGGTCAACACCAGGGTCGCAGGCGGGAATGAGGGAGAGTGGTCCTTCACCCTCCGTTGTGCACAAGCGGCTGCTTTCCTACAGCTGCTGAGGCTCGATGCCAGGGGGTCAGACCGGGATGTCTCTGCTTCTGCTGCCACCTGGGACCGGGGAAATCCAGGGTCCTGTGCACTGTGGATGTTTAGCAGCATCCTGGGTCTCTTCCCCCACCGCGAGTCCTGGCAACTAGCAATGTCTGTGGACTTGGCCAGATGTCCCCTGGGGAGTGAAATCACCCCCACTGATACCCACTGAGATGGAGGAGCAGCTCGACATGCCTGCGCCCCCACATGTCTGCATGGTCTGCCCCTCCCGCCCCCCCCACTTCCTCTGCACAGTGAACCCTCTCCAGCTCGACCATACCTGACCCCGGTCTAGGAGCAAACCTTCCATCCCTCTCCATTCTTTTACTCAACTTCTTGTTTTATCAGCATATGTGAGTGCATATTGTTCATCTCTACTCACTGATGCTGGTACCTAGCTCCTCTTTCTTTTTTTAATTATGATAAGATACACGTAACAAAATTCCCCATTCTAACCATGTAAAGTGTACAAACCAGTGGCTTTTTGTACATTGACAATGTGCAGCCATCGCCACTATCTAGTCCCAGAAAATTTTCATCAAAAGAAACCCTGTAAAGCCTGGCTGGTATGGCTCAGTGGTTGAGCATCAACCTATGAACCAGGAGGTCATGGTTCAATTCCTGGTCAGAGCATATGCCCAGGTTTCAGGCTCAATCCCCAGTGTGGGGTGTGCAGGAGGCAGCCAATCAATGATTCTCTCCATCACTGAAGTTTCTATCTCTCCCTCCCTTCCTCTCTGAAATGAATAAAAATATATTTTAAGAAAAGAAAAGAAAAAAAAAGAAAAGGAAAGAAAATAAACCCTGTAAGAAGGAACTCTTACCATTTGCAACAGCTCGGAGGGACCTGGAGAGTATTATGCTAAGTGAAATAAGCCAGTCAGAGAACGATAAGTATCACATGATCTCACTTATATGTGGAGTCTAACAAACAAAATAAACTGATGAACAAAATAGATCCAGAGATATAGAAGCATAGAACAGACTGTCAAATCTCAGAGGGAGGGTCGGTGTGAGGGGGTTTGGGGGGAGAGATTTACCAAGGAACTTATATGCATACTAGAGGCCTGGTGCATGAAATTTATGCATAGGTAGGGTCCCTAGGCCTGGCCAGCAATCAGGGCTGATGGGGCCTTCTGGCTGCCGGCTGGGGCCTTCCTTCCCCAGCTGCCAGCTGCTCTACACTGACCCTTTACCTGGCTGCCGGCTGCCGGCTGCCGGCTGGGGCCTTCCTTCATTCCATGCTGCCCCCTGGTAGTCAGTGCACATCATAGCGAGCGATCAAACTCCCAGTCTCCCAGTCGAATTCCCAATGGGACAATTTGCATATTAGACTTTTATATATATAGATGTGCATAACCCATGGACACAGACAATAGTGTGGCGAGGGCTTGGGAGGGGATGGTGCAGGGAGGAGGGTGTCAATGGGAGGGGAGAAGGGGGGAACATCTGTAATACTTTTAGCAATTAAGATCAATTTTTAAAACAAATAAATAAATCTTCAAAGTGCTGCCAGGAGTGATCTTCCAAACTATTTCATGACACAGAATTCCTCCAGGTAGAACTGACCATGAAAGTGGTTCTCAGTATGGCTGCTTCCAGAGTCATCCATGAAACTTCTTCTCTTCAGAGCAGAGAGCAGGACGAGAAGACTCGAACCTGCGTAGTTCCCACATTGCAATGTTCCAAGCTTTATTAGAAAAGTCTTCCAACCTATACAAAAATCCCAAGGACAGCATATTTATATTTACTTTTAAAATGTTCTATAATTGTACTTTTGATATCCTTTTAATCTAATAATTACTTCTAAGACTTCATATAGTCATGTTCATTTAATCTTCTGTAATTAATTTTTAATTTTAAGCTTTATAGTAAAACAATGAGGTCTGTATAATTTTCACTTTTAAAAATTATCAATATTTTTTGGTGGTCTAATTTATGATCAATTTGTTCAATGTCTCATGGCTTCTTGAAAGATCATTTATCCTCTCTTCATGGGGTACAAACTAAAGCATATACATCTATATGTAACAATTAAACTTTAAGAAATACGCTGTTTAGATACCATATAAACTTATGAATGTTTGACGTTATCAAATACTAATAGAATCGTTATTGTCTATTACTTTTATAGTTTTACTAGAGGCCTGGTGCATGACATTCGTGCACAGGGAGGGGGGAGAGTCCCCTCATCTTGGCCTGCACCCTCTCGCAGTCCAGGACCCCTCAGGGCATGTCGACTGCCAGCTTAGGCCCACTCCCCATGAGCAGGCCTAAGCTGGCAGCCGGACATCCCCCGAGGGATCCTTATCACTGTCGCAGAGGCAGGAGAGGCTCCTGCCACCACTGCTGCGCTCACCAGCCGTGAACCTGGTCTCTGGCTGAGCAGTGTTCCCCCTGTGGGAGTGCACTGACCACCAGGGGGCAGCTCCTGTGTTGAGCGTCTACCCCCTGGTGGTCAGTGCTCATCATAGCAACTGGTCATCCTGCCATTTGGTCTATTTGCATATTAGGGTTTTATTATATAGAATTCTATACATTTTAAATGTTATACTGTATGCACACTCCCTTATGTCTATTACAGAGTTATCCTTTATAAAAATAAAACCATCATTACCTTTAAAAGGAAGAAAGAAAGAAAGAAAGAAAGAAAGAAAGAAAGAAAGAAAGAAAGAAAGAAACCCTGCAACCATTAAGCAGTCACTCGCCAGCCCCTGGCAGCCACTAATCTGAACTTTGAGTCTTTGGATTTGCCAATTCTGGGCATGTTTCATCAACATGGAACATACAATAGGTGACTTTTGTCTGGCAGTTCCTGAGTTACTATATAACCCAGCAATTCCACCTCCAGGTTTACATCCATAAGGATTAAAGCAGGTGTTCCAACAAAAACTCGAATGTGAATATTCACAGAAGCACTATTCAGAATGCCAAAGGTAGAAACAGCCTCATGTCCAACAGCTAATGAAGGGATACACAAAATAGGGTTTATCCACACAATGAAATGTGCCATCACATGGCTCAACCTTGCCTGTCTTTTCATGATTGCATCTTTAGTGCCCAAAACAGTGTCTAGCACATAGTAGGTGCTCAGTAAATACAGACCAAATAAATGAAAGGCATAGAAGCTATATGAGGTAGAGATAGTCAAGAGCTCCGAGTAGTTGCAAGTAGGGAGCAGCCTGTTAGGAAAGTGAAGATACACTAAAAACTATAAAAACTCCATGCATTCTCTTTCTTTCTGTTTAGTGTAAAAACTCTTTCTCATCTTCCCAAATATTCCTCTTAGAAGAGATTGTACATAGTACATAGATGCTTTCCTTCAAAGCAGTGCCCTGTGAGGATGCAGCATTTATTCCAACACGGTTGCCGTGCCTGCAGACTTGTTTTTGTAAAATTTCTTCAGAAGCTGCCTGATGAGTCCACATGGAGAGCAAGCTAACGGTATTGTAATCATCATAATTACAACTCATTATAGATCAAACGCGGTTGAACTCAGCAAAGTGACCTGTCCTGCTTCACTATCCTTTACTCAAAGTGACTCCTGGCCTTGCTCAGAGATGAAATCTCTCTCTGCGAAGTCCACCTGAGCTGTGTGTCCAGGTGTGTCCCAGGGTGGCAGGCACAGAGAAGCATGGTTGGAAGGGTCAAAATCCTTCATTGTAAGTGCCCACTCTTCCAGTAACTGGGAAACTGTGCCTCAGTTTCCTCATTGGTAAAATTGCATGATCATAGCTCTACCTCTAAGAGTTCTCCTAAGGATTAAATTAGTTAATAATGTTCTCAACAGACATTAACAATGGTGCCCAACACATAATAAAGGCTTTGAGGCATGAGCTGATATAAGAAACTAGAGGCCCAGTGCACAAAATTTGTGCATGGGTAGGGTCCCTAGGCCTGGCCGGCGATCAGGGCCAATCTGTGGGGCGACCGGCAGGGCGATTGGGGAACCCCTGCTGGCACCCACCTTGGCTGGCCTGGGGCCTGTGGGCTGGGGGCAGCTCCTGCATTGAGCATCTGCCCCCTGGTGGTCAGTGCACATCATTGCAACTGGTCGTTCTGCCGGTGGTTCTGCCATTTGGTCAATTTGCATATTAGGCTTTTATTATAAAGGATGTGTCTGAGCCTTTTAATAATTGTGTGGCTTTCCCAGGGGGAAGGGGGCTATGCCTACTATCTTCTGAAATCATTATAAAGAAATCAGATACTGTTTCAAGGCACATCTTCAATGATGTGTCCATTTTTTTTGCCGTTGCCACTGGTTACCACTAGCTTAGTGGCTTCACACAACTCAGACTTCTCTTACAGGAAAGGAGGTGGGAAGTCTCACTAAATCATCTCACTGAGCTGTCAGCAGGCTGGTTGCTTCTAGGTGTTCCAGGGAAAGTCTGTCTGCTTGCCTTTTCAGCTTCCAGGGGCTGCTTGCATTTCCTGGCTCGTGGCCCCTTCCTCAAACTACTCCAACCTCTTCTGTCCTCGTTAGCTCCCATGAATGGTCTGCCCCCGTGTCTTCCTCTTGTAAGGATCCTTCTGACTACACTGGACCCACCTAGAGAAGCAAAGGAATCTCCCCAATCTCACGACCCTTAACCAACTCCCACCTGCAAAGCCCCTTTTGCCATAAGGGGACGCATTTGCAGGTTCTGGGGATGAGGAGTGAGCATTTTAGAAGCCATTATTCAGCAAATGATTTCATTTCAGGTGGGAAATAGTTCTCAGTGGGGGATCCCAATTCCCTTCCATCTCTTGGGGCTCCTCTGCTGTGCCATTTTGAGGAAAGAAACCCAATTTGGAGGAAACAACTGGAATCTGAGATTGGAAGCGACTTTTAGGACGGTGCAGTCTTTTGCAATTCTCTGCCTCGGGGACTTTGTGAGGGTTTTGTTATGTCTAGTAAGCAACCCAGGCCACTCACATGTCACATTGGAGACCATCCATTAGACTGCACACTCCATCATAACATAGCCTCCTACCTGATACATTTAAGACAGCAAAGCTCTCTAGCGCATCTGGCCTGCCGGTCTCACAGCCTCCATCGGGACTGGAATTTTTCTGTGGTTCTGCACCCTGCTCTTCCTGGGGTGCCTAGAGCAGCACCAACACTTTACAGGCAATCAATACACAAACACTCATATAAATGAACAACTGACGGAGACTGAGGGCTTCTGCAATGTTTGCAAACTCTAACACTTTTCCACAAAAGATGAAACACATTTTGTCTATTCTGCCAATATTCCTCCTGGGATTCCTGGATCTCTCTGAGTATTATCACATTCTGTGGTCACGTTGAAACTTCAGCTTTTCCCACAGGAAACCAGAAGAGAGACAGGGGGAGCCAGGTTGCTTAGAGCAATGCCTGCTCATCGAATCTTCTTGTTCTTTGGGAAATAGTTCACTTCAGTAAGATCGTGGGCATTTTTCATGAGCCGGCCTCCAGCGGGCAGAGCTGTGAAGAAATGCCTGACTTGGTGGTTCCAGCCATAATTTTTGGCCTCAGAATATCGCTGGGTGTTTTTCCTTTGTCAGTCTAAAATGAAAATGTAACATTTCTATTTCAATCCATTAATGCAAAGAAGGGGCTATTTGCATTTGATCCGCAAATTGGACCAAAATAATTCTTGTCAACTTCTGATCTGCCAATACTCAGTGTCTTTAAAAAATTAAACTAAATACTCATTAATTCACTGTTTTCCCTTATTGAGTGAAGAGATTTTTTTTATGTCAACTGTGTTTTTATCCCGAATCAGTTACAGAATATTTTGCATTATTAAAAATTGGGGCGTTGGGAAGTAACGCCTTTGAACTCCAAACAAATTTCAAACTTCAAAAAATGTTTGACAAAACAGCACAGTATTATAGCCCAGCATCTGTAAGGCAGAAAAATAGATAAATAAAATAGATATTTTTTGCAAGTAAGATTCTAGTATGTTAGTTTTAGTGTTTACAAGTATTAATTGATTCTCTGTCAAAAGAAGCATCATTCTCAGTCACATGAAAAATTAACCCAATTATAATCAATCCAGTATTTTGAAAGACTGTATGTGGTAGGCAAAATTCTAAAGATTCCCTTCTCATGTTTATTCAACAAAACACTCACCTAGGTCCTGAGTGAGGGGGGCGTTGCACATGTAATTAGCATCTCAACTAAGTTGACCTTAACATATAGAGATGATCTCTCAAGCGGGCCTAACCCAACCAGATGGCCCCTAAAAGCAGCGTGTTTTCTCTGGCTGGTAGCAAAAGAAGTCAGAGATACATCCCTACTGGCCTCCAGGAAGGAAACAGGAAAATAATTGAGGTTAGACAAATGTGAGTTCAAATTCTCCACTTGCTGGTTTTGTGGGCTTTAGCAAACTTTCCTCATACCCAGTGATTCTATTTCCTATTCTATTCTATTAACAACCTCATAAATTCACTGTGAGACATTGAGAGAGAGAATGTACACAGAATAGTACAGTGCCTGACACATGCTATGTGCACAATAAGAGGTAACCATTATTTTATTAAATGTCCTCTTTGTAATATTATTGCTCACTGACTCTGTTTTAAAAATATGTTTTAAAAGGTTTTAAAGAGACAGGAAGGGAGAGCGATAGAGACATAAAGACATCGATGAGAGAAAAACATTGATCCGCTGCCTCCTGCACACCCCCTACTGGGGATCGAGCCTCAACCCAGGCATGTGCCCTGACTGGGAATTGAACCATGACCTCTTGGTTCATGGATCTACGCTCAACCACAGAGCCACCCCAGGCCGGGCTGTTCACTGACTCTTTTGCGATCTGAGTTTTACTTCTAAACCCATGTAAGTTCACAGGAAGTGACCCAGAAAAGTACGATTCAACTATGGAGCATTGTATTAGGTTTAGAGTTTGGTTTGGACCCATTCCTCCCCTGATTATGTTCCATTTTGGACCTCTCGTTGAAGCTCAATGTTTTGCCCCTCAATTTACTGGATAGCTGACCAACCCTGTGTGTTTCCAGGAGCCCAGGCTTGTATCACCACAGCTCCTCAGAAAAAGTAGCTGGCCTGTGTCCTGTTCTTCCAGAGCCTCGCAAGGGAACTGAAAATGGTCTTATAAATTAATTTGTGCCAAGTTGATAATGACCAGTGATGACTTAGCTGCCCATATACACTCCATTAGAGACTTCTGATGCCTGAACTCTAGGGAATAAGGTGGGAATTTTAGGCATCAACTTCAGAGCTGATCTCAGGGGCTGGGGGGTGAGGGGCAGATTCTTTTGATATTACTGAAAATTGCCCCCATGGGCAACAGTCCCTGCCATGTCCAATAAATGACACCTTCTGAGGCCACCCCCTCTGCTTGTATATGTTTACCTAATTTCCCTACTTTCCACCATGAAAACATCTTCCCAAGTTCTTTTTCTCATGTTAATCATCTGTATTACTTAAAAAATAAAAGTAATATATATTTCTTATAAAAGAATAGAAAACAGGGAAAGTGAAAATAGAAAGAAACTAAAAAGCATCTAGCATCCCACCAGTCATAGAAAATGATGGTCCGGAATGTCAGTGAAGGGGGCTGCAGGGCTGGCAAATCAGGTTGGGAGAGCGCCTAGAGGCTTTGCCCTGAAGCTAGGTTGCCTAGCAAGTACCCGAGGTACCTGGAGGCATAAGCGAATTGCTGATGGAGATTAAGATAGGACGAGGCCCTCTCCCAGCTCCCTAAGACCATCTCTTGGTACAACTGCCCGTGTTAATACTTTGGATTGTAAATATTTATCACATGGGTACACATGCGTGTCACAGAAATTTTTCTTGCAAACACTAGAGTCGTGTCTGCTTGTTATTTTGTAAGGTGATTTTTTTTTCCTAGTCTCATATTGTGAACATCCTCCCCATCCCATTAAATATTCTTCTACATTTATTTTTAAAGGCCACACAAAATATTTCATGGAAGAGATGCATATTTTATTTTATCATTGGCCTGTGGTTGAATATTTATGTTGTTTTTTGAGTCTAATCCACAGAACTAGGCATCCTTGGAACTCAGTCTTTGCATACTTCCACAAATAAGTGAAATTTCTGGGTCAATGAGTTACGTATATTAAGACTTTCTAATTGCATCATACATGTCATCTCAGATTCATCACTGGGCAATGGAAACAGCAGCATTAGAAATCTACTTAGACCAACATAATAGGTTAGGCTAATGAATGGCACCACTAGTCCTTGGCATAAACTTTCCATAGAAAGCTGGGAATAGGGTGACCAACCAACCCAGTTCGCCCAGGACTGAGAAGACTCCTAAGATGTGTGGGTCTCTCAGTGCTGAAACCAGGACAGCCTCAGGCCAACCGGGACAGTGGGTCACCATGCTGGGGAAGGCAAGAGGCTGGCTGGCCCCAGGGAAAGGATTTCAATGTATTAGTCCACACTGAGAGGCAGGGAACAGCCTGGGCATCTGCCATGGCCTAGAGCAGTGATGGCGAACCTCATGAGCTCGGCGTGTCAGCATTTTGAAAAACCCTAACTTAACTCTGGTGCCGTGTCACATATAGAAATTTTTTGATATTTGCAACCATAGTAAAACAAAGACTTATATTTTTGATATTTATTTTATATATTTAAATGCCATTTAACAAAGAAAAATCAACCAAAAAAATGAGTTCGCATGTCACCTCTGACACGCGTGTCATAGGTTCGCCATCACTGGCCTAGAGCCACAGTCAGAACAAGGTGAGGTTTAACCAGGCTGTTAGAGCAAAAATGGTACAAGGCATGTATTTCGTCAGCGGCCATATCCAAGAACTTTTAAATGTAAGGATGTAGTCAGCATTTTGGAGTAGGAAACATGGGCTGGATGAAATGAGAACACCATGAGGGAGTGTGGTGTTCTTCCCTTGGTAGCCTCTATTGGAGTCTTGTGGCTTCTATTAGAGTCTCGTGGCCTCTACTGGAGTCTGGTGGCCTCTACTGAAGTCTCATAGCCCCTACTGGAGTCTCATAGCCTCTTTTGGAGTTTGCCCTTTAGGTGATGAGCAATGTTGATTTGAAAACTTTTCATGGCCTCTCTGTTAGGAGATTTTCTTGATAACTGCGGAAATGCTGAATGAAATGAATAGACAAATCTTGCCATTGGGCTTATAGAGTAACAGTATGGAATTCCACCCCTTCTTAACTTGAGAATGTATTCGTTTAAGTATATGCACACATACACACACACGCACAAATGAGTCCAAGTGGTCCATTGCAAGGCAGATTCAAAGCTCAAAACATCATAGTGGTTTCTAAATCCGTTCAAAAAATCTCAAGGAAAGTTGTGATTTAAGCTCAGCAAACCCAGCACCAGAGCTTGAAACCTTAACTACTGCCTGTGCTTGAAAGTGTGGCTGGCCTCATGGGCGTACAAGCTGTGCAGCCACACAGGGCCCCGTGCTTCTGAGAGTCCCACACTTGGTTTAATACTCCGCTGTCACCATCTTGAAATGCTTAATGATTTTTGAAATCATTAAGAGACCTCTTGTTTTCATTTTGCACAGGACTTTGCAAATTACGTAGCAGCATTGCTTGAACGGCCTTCTTGAGTTTTTAGTATAGGGGGAATTATTAACCCGCTCGAGGTCATGGGTAGCTGGCCAGAGAAGAACAAAACCTTAAAATTAGACATGAAGCCAGAACAGCCTCAGGCAAATTAGGATAGTGAGTCACCATCCCAGCTTCTATCAGACACTCACAAGGATCCATAAATCCGACAGGGATACGACTATTGATTTACCAGTGGCCACTCATTCTGATCTGGGAAGAGCAAAATGATAGAGTGAACTTTTTTTCTTATATTCCAGCTTCTTGTTGTCCTATGTTTATCAATAGAGAGTCTTAACATTGGTAATAGTCTTTCCAGAAAACAGAAGAAATAGTAAAAAGAAGAATGAATGAATGAAAGCAAGAGAAAAGAAAAAATTATAAGCAAAATATTTTCTTTGATGTGTTTTTTTTCCTCAAGGGCACCCAAAATTGTTTTGTCTCTATCAATAGAATTTTTTTTAATCCTTAAAAAACAAACAAAAGTGGCTCTTCTGAATTTTTACTAGTGAGTGTGGTCTAACACTTTTCACCAGTTTGTGTGAATTCAGTTTCTCTTTGTTTCAGAGACTAGCTTGAGTTACGTGCGTACTTTTCAATAATCATTATTACTTAGGAAAATATTGTGCACCCAGAACATATTCATAATAAAAATATGAATATATTCCATAATAAATAACGTTAATTGCTAGTTTTAACATTATAATTAATTTATTCAATAACTTATTATTATCTTAGAACCTGGGCATTTTTGTAACTAGAAGAAAACTAAAATTTAAAGGCAAGTTTTCAATCTCACTTAAAATAATCCGAATTAATTTCTAAGCTGCTGAAAGCAAATGAAAAAAAAATTTTTAATTCTTGGTGCAAAATCTCATGAAAGTTGTTTGTGTTCAAAAAACAACTCCATGCCCATGAAAACGGAGCTGTCCACTTTAAGAATAATTGAAATGAAGCCAGGCCTCTGAATTTATAGTGAAATGACTTCTCATTCTTCCCCATTGAGGTGCTATTTCTGTGCCTGACCCAGCAGCCGAGGGAGTCCCCAGACCTCAGAGCTACAGAGAAGGGATACCTGGGTCTCCCACTCTCCCAGGGTGAACCCACATGGGGACCGCCTGGCTCTGTTTATTCTTAGAGTGAGCAGTTGCATACAAATGCAAGATATTATGACGTCGGCCACCAGAGCAGAATACAGAGACAAGAAGAAGATGTTTCTATGAAAACAACATATTAATTCTAATCTAAACTCAGTCTGGACTTTCCGAGATGGAAAACTATTCCTGGAAAGAACCAGAGACCGTCGGTTTGGTTTCATTTAACATTTGCGACCACAAAGTTGTGTCTCTTCTAAGGGCCATAATGCAACCAAGACACAAAGACCGCTGTGAGACAAGATCAGTGTTTCCCCATTGGCCACCTAATAGCCTTTAAATCTACAAGTCAGTTTTCTTCTCTGTGTCTTTTTATGCAAAAAAAAAAAAAAAGGCAAAACTAGCCAAGGGTTGTTTCCACACAGTCATCAAACCTGGGTAAACTGGCCCAAAACCGTAGCAACTAAAAGCAGGTGGTAAAAAGTTCTATTAATTTTGTTTTCATCTTCAACTCATTTATAGAAAAATCCACCAATCTATAATAATAAAAGTGTAATATGCTAATTAGACCAGACAGCCGAACGACCTTCCAGACGTCATTCCAGACATCCTTCCGGATGAAGCAGCAGCAGCAGCAGGGGCTGAAGCAGAGGTGGTTAGGGGCAATCAGGCAGGCAGGCAAGTGGTTAGGGGTGATCAGGCAGGCAGGTGAGCAGTTAGAGACATCAGGCAGGCAGGCAGAGTGGTTAGGGGCAATCAGGCAGGCAGGCAGAGTGGTTAGGGGCAATCAGGCAGTCAGGCAGGCAAACGGTTAGGAACCAGCGGTCCTGGATTTCAAGAGGGATGTCCAATTGCTGGTTTTGGGATCGGGCCTAAACTAGCAGTCAGACATCCCCCAAGAAGTCCCCGATTGCGAGAGGGTGCAGGCCGGGCTGAGAGACCCCCCCCCTCCCCCCGCCCCAATGCACACATTTCATGCACACGGCCTCTAGTGTTTACATAAAATAAAATGGCAAATTAGACTTATTTAAAGAAACAAATTGTAGAAACCATTCATCCATTAGAGATTTTTTATAAATAAATTTTTAATATATTTTTATTGATTTTAGAGGAAAGCAGAGAAAGGGAGAGAGAGAGAGAGAGAGAGAGAGAAACATCAATGATGAGAGAGAATCATTGATTGGCTGTCTCTTGCACACACACCTGCACTGGGAATGAGCCACAACCTGGGCTTGTGCCCTGTCCGGGAATCAAACCATGACCTCCTGGTTCATAGGTCAATGCTCAACCACTGAGTCACACTGCCGGGCTAGAGGTTTTTTGTTTTGTTTTTTTAATGCTCTTTGGCCACTTGATGAAGCAAAAATCTCACTTTCCTCAGGTGTTGAGAAAAACCCCTCCCTTTCCTTATCAGATGACTGCTTTGAATGCTGCTTTTATTTTTTAAAAGCCCTAAAAACCTTTGAATGTTGTTGTTTATTTTTAAACCAAGAACAAATCTCTATTGTGGACATACTGTCTAAGAAGGAGCAATACTAACTAATCTTTCCAAGATGGCAGGCTTTTTCTGGTTAAAAATATGCCCTCTCTAATATTCTTACCTTGGTTGCTCTCTTAGCCTGTATCAATAGGTACTATTTACTGAAGGCACTTCATATGTATCATTTCGGATCCTACCAGCCATTCATGAAGTAAGAGCTACAATCCTGCTTTAGATATAGAGACTCAGCATCAGAAAGCTTCATTCATCAAGAGGCATCCAAGAGTGGCTGAAGTCTGCCCGCTTCTTGCTGTGTGATCTTATCAAGTTATTTAACCTCTCTGTGCCTCAATTTTCTATCTGTGAAATGAGGAAAATGAAAAAGGGTCACAATCACTTAGCCATATTTCTAAAACCCAAACGCTCTAAGAATTAAAGCGCCTTCATAAATAAGACTGCAAGGGACAATGCTTATACAAAAATATTATTCATTATTTATCTGAAACTCAAATTTCATTGAGCGTCCTATATTTTCATTTGCTAAGTCCGGCAGCATGAGCTCTGCGCTAACACTAATTTGGCAAAAACAGTGAACTGTGCTGGCTGAGGTTGACCTAACCTGTATTTGCCCCATATGGTGAAGGTCTAAGCAGGGAGCCAGCAAACTTGATGCTCGGAGCCATGTGCTTGGTATATTTGAGTGGCAGAAAGAAAACCACTGCGGATGAAATAGAAAGATGGGAGGAAAGGGGAGAAGGACAGGAGATAAAGCCAGAGGAGGCAGATCAATGCTCACAGTGCCACGCTAATGCCGGTGAGTGGTATGCTCAAGGTCACACGTTAGGCAGGCAGTGAAACCTGGATTCAATCCTGGATCAGTTCTAGCAACACACTGACCAGTCTCTCAACAAACATCAGGGGAAACGTCACCTTCAAAACATCATTTTTAAGATGTCTTCAGGCTCTGGACTAATAAACAGATTAAAGGTGTGGCAGCCACTCGACTCTACATTGACTTTGGGAATGGAAAGGGGTGCAACTTGTATCGATTATAGTTCAAGGTGGTAGCATCGATGTCCATGTCAAAGTCCTTGCCGAGTTTCTCTGTAACAGGGGCATCTTTGTGAAAAACCAAGATTTCAGAGTGAGGGGAGAAATGATATACTTTGTAAATATAGTATAAATATATATCACATTATAAACACAATAAAATGCAGCATAATTTAGATTAAGACTGTACCTCTCTTTATCTCTAATCTTATACATTGTGTGTTACCCATATCACCTCCTACATCCTAAAATTTCATTTACACAGGCAATGTGGCTATCTGGTCAACCTACTCTATGTATTCTGACCTGAACTTTCTAACTTTGTCACTAAAAGTCCATAAACATTTCTTGAACTTTTAGTCTGAATCAAACACAGTGCTGGCTGTTAGAGGCCTAGAAGTAGATAAAATACTGTCCTGAATTCATGAAGCTTGTAGTGACTACAATTTCTTTTATTCCTAGCATATCAAACAAGTGATATTTCATTATCTCCAAAAGTTGTAGATTTGGTCCCAATTTTAATAATAGTACAAACATTTAGCACATTCCTACAATATTCTAGGCACTATGCTAAGCTTTTATGTGGGTTACTTGACCTGATCCTCACAAAGCCCTAAATTTAGCATTACCCCCATTTTTCAGAAGGGAAAACTGAGTTGTTGAAGCTTATCTTATTCAGAACCCAGAGCCTGTAAACCATCCTGCTATAATAAAATATATACTGTATTAGAAACTTATCCCGTCCAATGCCGATCGCCGATCTCTCTCCCACTTTAGCTAAGATGGTCTTTTGCACAGCAAGGCTGCCTCGTGCCTTTCCTTTGCCTCACCCCAGAGGGTTGTTTCTGGCTTTGCTTTTGCACCAATGAAACACAGAGAATCCACATGCACCTAATTCTCCATTTGGGCTCTGCAGCTGCCAGCCCACCCAGCCCCCAGGATTGGCTCAGCGTGGCTGTGTTCGCTGGCCCTCTCCACACTGTCACTGCTGAAGGGCTGGTAAATAGAGAACACACCCCAACGCCTGTCAGATTCTTCTGCACCGGTGCACACACCCCGATGACGAGCAAACTCCTCTATCATTTGCCCAGGATCTTTGAATTTAGATGCTGGGTCAAGAATGAATGGCAGTCTAGCAAGAAGCTGTTCTTTGAGAGAAATGATATTTCTAGCATCTTCCCCAGGCCTGCAACATAATAGGCAGGTATTGTCCTGGTGATAAATGACAGTTCCTCCGGAAAACAATTACAACACCGTGGGTCACAAGCTGAGGTTTCTCCAGCATTTCTCTCTGCTTGTGAAGTGAGAATGACTCGGCCCCCAAAACCCAAGGTCCCTGCAAGACCAGCTCTCTTTCCTACAACCCAGCGTTTCACCTCAAATTCCCACTCATCTCAGTTAATAGGAAATTATGTCGCAGTCATTCTCGGAGCTTCCCGTCCACTCTTTCTTTAGATCAGAGATTCGTACTAATAAATGGGAGAAACACTGCCCCTAGTGGGATTTTCAGGAATTCTTCTGGGGAGTCAGTAGTTGCGAAGATTGACAGGTGACACATGCATTGAGTAGTCAGACGCTGGCGATGCCAGATGTCCTGCAATGCACAAGACAGGCCCACCCCGTGAAGAACTGCCTGGGATCCCCACTTTTATGTCCACTACATTAATATAGGTGAAGCCCCGGTTTATAATTCTGAGCCCAAACGCTAAACCCACTTGCTATAGGCACACAAAGCATCCTTCATGTGGTTTTAATGTGGACTGAATTTTACAAGAATGTAACTACCGGGTAAACTGAGGGAAGGCTGTCCTTAGTTCTAACCATACACACCAAGCTTTTTCTGCATATCAGAAAATCACATAGTAAAGGCAATATCATGAGTGGTGTTCAAGTCTTCAAGTACACACAAGCCTAACCTCTCTTTGTGGCTGTTGAATTCAGTGTTTCTGTGCATAAGGACAAATGTCAGATGCCTTAGTATGTGTTCTAGTCTGTGAAGCCTGATTACTTAAATTTTGACATAGACATTTTATCAGAAATATGGTCCTCTTATCCGTTCTTTAAAAATTTATCATTATAAAGAAAGGATTTCTAGTTTTATTAATCCTCACCCCAGGATATTTTTTTCCCCATTGGTTTTTTTAGAGAGAATGGAAGGGAGGAGGAGAGACAGAGAGAGAGAAACATCAACATGATAGAAACACATAGATTGGTTGCCTCCCACATGCGGCCCAATCAGGGCCAGGGATGGAGCCTGCAACCGAGATAGTTGCCCTTGACCCTTCAGACTGTAGGCTGATGCTCTAACCCAGTGGTTCTCAACCTTCCTAATGCCGCGACCCTATAATACAGTTCCTCATGTTGTGGTGACCCCCAATTTCATTGTTACAAATTGAAGCATAGTGATTAATCACAAAAAGAATATGTAATTATATATGTGTTTTCCGATGGTCTTAGGCGACCCCTGTGAAAGGGTTGTTCGACCCCCAAAGGGTCGCGACCCACAGGTTGAGAACAGCTGCTCTAACCACTTAGCAAAGCGGCTAGGGCAAGGATTTCTAGTTTTAAAGTGAGTATTTAGCAGACATCACCAATGTCCCACCCATTCCCCGCCACACTCATCTCCACACCTAGGAAGTTGCCCTCTGCCATCACCTGCCACCCTCTGCCTCAGGGCATTTCCCTTGACCGTGAAGCAGCCCTTGGCCAATGGCACATAAGGCATTGGTGGATAACACAAGCTCAGGTGAAATACCTGACGCGTGTCCTGCAAGTCTCCCCGAGATCCACAGTAGGAAGGAGCCTTGGTGCCCATGGTGGTAACTCTGTTGACCCACATCCTGGACTGGCTTCTCACCCTTCTGACACCTTTCTCACCTTTCCTTTGGGGTCGGCTCTCAGCTACATGACTGAACCCAGGCCTTTGCCTCAGCTTCTGGGGAACGCAGCCTAAGGCAGGCTGTTCCAAAGCATTGGTTGAAACAGAGGATCTGAGAGCGACAACACTGAGAGCCATCGTTCCAGGCTCTATAGGTGGAGTACGGTGCAATGCCAAGGAGCTTGTCACTGGGATACGGATCATCCCTCCTTTCAGGACTGCATTTCTCTCCCGATTCTGGGCCAATCTTGAGATGTAGCAGATTCTCCAGCATCAAAAATCTCAGCCTCTGGCCTCCAGGGATCCCTGTGTGAGACCCGTAGAAATAAAGCAGAGACGCAAATGAGCAAAGCTGTTTGGGTGCAAGAACGTTGTGCAGAGAGAAACGTCTTGTTTCCCACTTTTGCTAGAGACATGAATTCTTAGAACATTGGTCCTTTCGCTCAACAGATATTTCTTAAGCATCTACTTTATGCCAGGCGCTGGCACAAAACGGACAAAATCCTGTCCCTTATCAAGTTGGGAGAGGCTGATAATAAAGAAATACATAACATGGATTCTACTAAGTGGTGACATGGAGAAAAATAACGCAGGAAAGGAGGAAAAGGAGGGCTAGTGATGAGGCTGGTGATTTTGTAAAGGGCAGGTCAGAGAGGCTCTCGGTCAAGAATGATAAAGGAAACCCCCCCTGCTCTAAGGTCCTGGGATTGGCTCCTGGCTGGAGGAGTGTGGGCGGGAGGAGGCCTGCGAGGGGCCCTCCTGCAGAAAGATGCTTCTGCTCACTACAAGGAACATCGCCACCTCAGAGGCAGAGCCCAGAGCTGCTGGGTCTTTGAATGTTTCAAGGGAAACCTAGGAATTTGTCACCTCCCTAGAGGACTGCCAACCAGCAGGGTAAGGTTCTTGGCACCTTTAGGATGTTCCAACTTTCCTTCCTTCATTGTATTTTTTAAAACAAAAACCAGGAAGTCACGCTGGTGGCCTTTCGTTTACATCCGGCCCGTCCCTCCCCTGAGCCAGGCTTCCCCCGTCTTGGAAAGGGAAGAGGGAGGGGAATACAGAGAAAAAGCAAATCGCAGATTAGTGTTTTCTGGCCCACTTGTTTCCTCTCCTTCTCAAAGCGCGCAGAGCGTTGGAAGCATCGCCTTGCGCAGCCAGTGGTCGACAGGGAAGGATGTGATCTTTTTCTTTCTCCAAACGCTTGCAATGGCATGTTGCTAGAGATCCCCGTGGAAAAGCCCCAAATAAGAAATCCACGCTGGCCCGCGGACTCCGACCTTGGCGCAGGGGCACTGCCTTGGCAGCTGCCGACTCCAGCGGAACTTCCAGAGGGAGTTTTATGACCCGCTCTCATCCCAGCCGCCATTTGGGCCGGGGCCTGATTACTTCTAATGACTCCGTTTCCACAGCGATGGCCAAGTCCTCTGTCATCCGCCGTGGCCTGGAACGGCTCAGGTTTAGGAAAGAGATGCTCCTTGCACAGCACGGAGGTGCTGACGGCTGCTCTCTGGGCTGCTGGCCCCGGGAGCCCCGAGCAGAGCAGCCAAGAGCAACAGCGCAAGTGTGCGGAACCGCCCGAAATAGGGAGCCAGCGGCTTGCCCGAAACTCCACTCATTGAGAAATCTTGGTCCTTGAATGTGTATGTATTTCTCTGCCTCCTGAGGAAGCCAAGGCTGAATGAAGGGAGCTTTTGTCATGAAGAGTGATGGTTGGAGGACAATGATTGGCCCGTTGTCTGGTTCTCAAACCTTCTGCTAAGTGGCCAGTTGGCTCTTCACCATGGGCCCCTGGCGTGTGGCCCGCACTGGAGGACAGCTATCCCAGATCGGGCTGTCTCGAGCTGGTTCATTGAGTGTGCACTCCAAAGACACACCCGCCAGGGTTTCCACATGACTCCTCCCTCCATGGCCACTGCACCCCCTTTGGGGGCTCATAGAGTCTGAGGTTTGCAAGTGGGGATTTCAACATAGAAATCATGGAAACCGAGCGATGTCTTGGTGTGCAGATGAATGCCACTTTGGCCAGGAGGTGAGCAGCCAGATGCTGGATTTTGACCAAGTGAAGGTCTCCCACCATAGGGGAACCCTGTGGTCAGCGGTATGGCTACCTGGTGTCCTGCCGGCAAGGTTCCCACAGCCGCAGAGCCTCTGGGCTTGCAACTCCCGTGCCTGAGGGCTGTTCTCAGTCACAGCCTCCCGCCCACCTCCTCCCGGGCAGGCCTGGTCTCTCTTCTGAAGAGCCTCTGAGCTCACTGTTCAGGGACCCTCCCCGGGAACCCACTTCCTTCTCCATCAACTCAAAGCCCTTCCCAGGCGAAAGAGCACCCTTCTTCTCAGAGAACAGCACTCCCAGCTGCCTCCACCATGAAAGCCTTCCTTCCTCTTTGTTCTTTCCCATTCTCAATCGTGAAGGTCCTTTAGAACTAACGCCAGAATCAGCCCAAGTCCGTTCCCCTTTCCTCAAAAGCAGGGAGGCCCGGCATTCTAATCTGATGTAGCAAAGAAAGGGAGGGGGATTAAAACGCTGCAGTAAACCCATCTGGCCGCCTGTGTCTGCCTCGCCCACCCGGAGAGGATGGGTACTCGATGCCTCCTCCCGGATAGCTGTCCGCAGGAAGGCGCTTAGGGGGAGGGGCCCTGTCTACTCTGTTGGCAGTTTCTTGGCTCCTTTTTCGGTGCCAGGAGGCAAGCTGGCCTGTCCCACCGCGCAGTATCACTGAGAATTCATTCTGTAGAGTTGCTACATTATTGTCTTTCTGTCTCTCTGTCTGTCTGTCTGTCTGTCTATCATGAAAATTAGGTAGGATAATTAGCCTATTTAAGGAAATACATCTTTTAAAAATAGTTTTTATATGCAAACAAGTGGGTTGATTCTAAATGATAATAAATATTTCGGTGCTGAATCCCAAATACCAGGGATCCCTCTCACGACTTTTGTGGAAACCACCTCAGCCGCTGCACCGTGTTCTCCGCCCGAGTGCAGGCCAGTGGGCTCTGCTCAGAGCGCCCGTAAATGTTAAAGGACAGGGGCTACATCAAGGGCGAGGCAAACAGGAAGGACCCCCAGATGTGGCTGTTGTTATGATTAAGGTGAGGCATAGTTTTCCCTCTTTGGTCAAAAACTTGTGTCATTGTGCATTCTTGAAAGTAGCAGAACCACACGTCAATCTCGATATTCTAATTACTCTATGCCAGGTAATTTGCATGTATGGCTTGGGCAAAAGTAGGATTGCAGTTGTGAGTACGTGAAACACGGAGTTTATTCTTGTATTATTTTTTATTAATTACGGCATCGCAAGTGTAAACCTACTTTTGCTCACCCCTGTATTATCTCATTGAAACCTGGCAACAGTTCCGTGAGGCGTTACTGCTGTCGGCTCCACTTTGCAGATGAAGGACCGGGCCACACAACTTGAGCAAGGACTTAGCTCTAAGAGCCGACACCAGGACCCAAACCTGATCTGACTTCACAGCCCATACCCTCAACGAGGACTTTATAGAGCCTCGCTTTCCAAATGCCAAACCATTCAGACGTTTGCTAATTCTGCAAGAACTTTCTTCTACTTAACCCAACTTAGACTGGCTTTCTGTACATGTACCCTCTGTGGCAATCCTGAGATGGTAAGCACTGAGGAGACTAAAGCTACAGTTTTTCTTTCTTCTTTTTTAAAATATATTTTTATTGATCTCAGAGAGGAAGGGAGAGGGAGAGAAAGATAGAAACATCAATGATGAAAGAGAATCATTGATCAGCTGCCTCCTGCATGCCTCACACTGGGCATCAAGCTGGCAATCCCTGCATGTGCCCTGACCAAGAATCGAACCGTGACCTCCTGGTTCATAGGTCAACACTCAACCACTGAGCCATGCCAGTTGGGCTGTCTTCTTTTTTGACAAGGCAATTACTAGAAATAAGAAGACAAATATATTTATTTGTATTGCTTTATGAACTCCAGATATTAAAAAACAATAAACACTGCTACAATAAAGTAATTTCTGCACACTATCACAATATGTACAATTGGGATCACGCACTTGTTATTCACCTTCCCTGGGGCAAAGGGCCATTACAGCTACTCATCTAGGGCTCCAAGAAAATCACTATCCAATGACCTGTTTGGTCATCATTTTTTGGCAAATTTTTTTCAGCTGGAAGTGGGGGGTTCTATTAGAGAAAGTTGAGAAGTCAAAAGCTACAAGACCTTTATACAAAATGTTTACTGCTAACCCAAACCAAAATTCTTACAGGGTTTTGGACCCTATAGTCATTTTTATCACCATGGTGTTAGCTAAATCAAGCCACAAACTGATAACAATATAAGATAACATTAGTCTCTTCTCATGAGCCAAAGGAGGGGAAATAAAGATGGTGTTGGGGATTTTCAATGAGTGAAATTCACTCAGTATGGAGTAGCATGCTTTATTTGATTCAGTTCAATAAAATTTACGAAGCATCTTCTATATGCCAGACATTATTCTAGGCATTGAAGAAAACAGAATTCTTGTTCCCATGCACTTATTAAAGTGTGGACAAACAAACAATAAAATAAAGATGGGCAATGCAGGTGGTGATGTGTCCAGGAAATGTACATATCAGGGCATAGTAACAAATGCAGTGAAGAAAGACCATGCTGAGCAGATGCCATTTCTGTAGAGACGAGTGATTTGAGGAAGAAGCCTTGGAGATATCGGGAAAGGTGTTTCAGAGAAAGGGAACAGCAAATGAAAATCCCTGAGGCAGGAATAATGACCTTGTGTTTCAAAGAATGGCAAGGAGGCCAGGGTGCAGGGCAGAGCAAGCGTGGACAAGAGCAGAAGGAAGGAGATGAGGTTAGAGAGGACATCATGGAAGTCTGTTTGAGCCCTGGCCGGTATGGATCAGTGGTTGATCATCTTACATGCACCGAAAGGTCACCGGTTTGATTCCCAGTTAGGGCACATGCTCAGGTTGCAGGTTTGATCCCCGGTCATGGTGCACAGGGAGGCCACCGATCAATGTTTTTCTCTCTCTCCTTCTCCCTTCCTCTCTCTAAAAAAAAATCAATGAAAACATATATTTTTAGAAATCTGTTTGAGCCAACACAATTTTTATTTTTATTCTGAACTTGTGTGCTTCCTGCTTCAGTGGTGATGAAATCACCTTTTATAAAAAAATAAAGAAAAGATGGTAATGGCAGGGTTCTTTATTTCTCCTTAACATTCATTCTTGGCAAAAATAAAGTGTTGGGAACTCTTTGTCAATTCCTTGAAATCTTTGGAAGCTGGTCCGTGAGAGCTGGAGTCTGGGCATCTGCTCGAGGCAGCATCTTGTGGCATTCTGTAGGTGGAGGCGGCACGTCGCCGCAGGAAGTGCCTGCCCTCCCTGTCACAGGCACGCTGGGTGACAGGAGGCAGGGACTTCTATTCTGGTCTCACTTTTCTGGTCTCTAAAATGAGGAGAGCATGCAAAGGAATCCTGAGTCAATGCAAGCACAAAGGACAAAGCAGGCCGCAGGGAGAGCCCACACCCCACAGATCTGGCCTGGAGGAGAGAGGCCCCGGGGCCTGGACCCACAGGCTCTATGACGGGGCAGCGTAGACACCAAGCGGGAAAGGGATCCAGGGTGGCTGTCACCTCCTTGGTTTTTTCAAGTAAAAACAGAAATCTTGTTCTTTATGTGAAATCTCTCTGTTCATAAATATTAGCAACTATTTCAACTTTAAAGCAAAACACTGTGAGGCCCACAAGGTACATCTGTGGGCTGAGTTTGGCTGTAGCATGGTGGATTCGTTTCTGAGAGCTGCCATAACAAATGGCCACACACTGGGGCACTGGAAAGAGCGGAAAGGAATTCTCTCCTGGTTCTGGAGGCCAGAAGTGTGACATCAAAGTGTAGGCAGGCTGCTCCCTCTGCAGGCTCCTGGGAGGGTCCTCCAGCCGCCGGCCTTCCAGGTGTTCCTTGACTTACAGCCACATCATTCAATCTCTGATGACTCATTTTTATGTGTCAGGCCCTCTCTTCTTATAAGGACACCAGTCATTGGGTTGAGGACCCACCCTAATCCAGCGTGACCGCATCTTAACTGGGTTACATCTGCAAAGACCCTATTTCCAAACAGGGCCACATTCACAGGTGCCACTGCTTAGGGCTTGATGGAATCATTTGGGGGGATTCAGTTCACCCACCACAGATGGGTATGGCCTCTGATGTGAATTCTTCATGAAGGAGACTCTGCCCTAGAAGTCTGGGAACCGTAAAGAGATTCAAACCCGCTCTGTGCAGTGTAGGATGGCCATCTCTCCTGGAAACAAGTTGGCACAGGTTCCCAAAGTGGCTTTTCCGGGCCCTGAGACTTGGGCCAGGTCAGGAACACTTGGTTCTTCAGACCAGTGTGGGACAGTGTGGTAAAGCTACCACAACCCAGGGCGTAACGCGACAGGAGCTAATTCTCTCACAGCTCTGGTACCAAGGTGTCGGCAGGGACTCACAACCTTTAAGCTACAAAGAGGACCCTTGCCTCTTCCTAACTTTCTGTGGCCCCAGCAACCCTCGGTCCTGAGCCCATCACTCGCCTCTGCTGCCTCTGCTCCGTGGGCCTCTGTGTCCTCTCCTCTCCTTCTAAGCACCCCAGTCATTAGATTGGGGTCACTCTAATCCAGAGGTCATGAACTTGGGGCCACTCGATTCAACTTGGTATAGATTCTTTTGCCAATCAGATCCCTCCACCTGCCTGACTCAGCAAGTCTCGCTTTCCCTGCGAGTCACTGCAGATCTCCCCACCCAGCCACTTCCTGAAGGAGAGCGTGTGTCAACGTCCAAGCAGCCACCTGGTTTAAAATCCAGCTCCAGCTTGAAAATGTCATCACTGGTCAAGTATTTTAGGACAGAAAAAAATGCTTTATTTCCCCTAAAACTTTTTTTATATGTTTTTATTGATTTCAGAGAGGAAGGGAGAGGGAGAGAGAGAGAAACATCAATGATGACAGAGAATCATTGATCGGCTGCCTCCTGCATGTCCCCTACTGGGGATCGAGCCTACAACCCAGGCATGTGCCCTGACCAGGATTCAAACCCTGATCTCCTGGTTCATAGGTCGATGCTCAACCACTGAGCCACACGGTCAGGGCTCCTCTGAAACTTTTAAACATGCTATTTCCTCACTTCTAGACCCTCTGGAAAAGCACCTTTAAGAATCATGACATAGAGGATTCCGGGCAGGAGAACCACATGGCCCCGTCGCTTTCTTTGTCCCAGAGCATGGGGAGGTGAAGGAAAGCGCTCCGTGCCTTTCCAGTCGTCTTCCTCACTGGCCTTTTCTAACGACAGTTCTTTATGAGTTTCTCCCCATCACGTTTCTGATGAGTCTTTTTACTACTTCGTACGACAAAATACAGCAACCCCTAAAATATGGATGTCTTGTTCTTATGAGCAAATGGAAAGTTCACAAGAAAGGAAATGACATGGATGAGTGAGTCCATTCTTAGCAGTGGCATTCAGAAGCAAGGAGATTAGATAATCATGCAATTAGAGCCCATTTCTGTGCTTTTCTATAATTCTGAACACTTGCTGACTTCTTTGACTGGCTTGGTATTTATGCTTATATCATATCAATTTAAAATCGCCCTATGTGCTATGCTCATGAGGGATGACAGATTATGAAGAAAATATGTTTGGTGAAATTTTAAAAGGGGCTATCTGATTTTGACCTGTGGTGTTATTAGGAGGCCATCCAATCATCTGAGTCTTTTTTTTATTCTATCATTTATGTTCTAAGTGTTTTAAATTTTTAAATTGCCTTTTGTCTTATTTCCCTAATGAGAGTTTATTTGTATCCAGTCCATAATAACTGACTAGAAATGGCTTGCTTCTTCATGTGTTTTCAAACAGTGTAGAAATGGGGAAGCCAGTAGGATGACACTGTGGTCAACCGGAGAGAGGTGATGATGACAAAGTACAGGAAAGTCATGAGAAATAGTGGGATTTGGGGCATATTTTTA
Organism: Myotis yumanensis; assembly: GCF_028538775.1. Classification (NCBI taxonomy): domain Eukaryota; kingdom Metazoa; phylum Chordata; class Mammalia; order Chiroptera; family Vespertilionidae; genus Myotis; species Myotis yumanensis. Next base: position 9,600,106 of record NW_027223758.1, on the reverse strand, counting down.
AGTTTGAGCGACAGGATTTGCTGATGGTTTGGCTGATAGCAGAATCAGAGGGTGCAAAGAGTCAAAGATGTCTCTAAGATTTGTGAGTGTGTTTTCTATACAGTTGGAGCTGCAGGTCAATAGCACCAAGCTCCTGGAACCGGGATCCAGGTGGGGTTCAGGTAGAAATGGGTGAAGTTCTTCCTACACCAAAGGTCACTGTGAGAATAGCAATTCCAAGTTTGCTTCCTATTATAGCAAACTTGGAATTGCTATAACTGTTTGGATTGTATAACTGTTTTCTAAAGTGATGCATGTACTACATGTACTAACACAATTATTTTAAGTTGGAAAAAAACTATTTTTAACATAGCCTTATCCCAAGTCATCTTTTATGAAATTATGACTTTGATGGGCATATTTTTTATTATAATCTTCAAGTATTTGTTTTATTGATAATTATATACACATATGCATGCATTACACAAACTCATGATGACATGGATTATGGCTTAGGGATAAGAATACCTTTAAAAAGCTAGTCAAGGTAACTGAGTTGGTTAGAGCTGCATCCCGATACACCAAGGTTGCAGGTTCAATTCCTGGTCAGGGCACATACAAGAAGCAACCAATGGATAGATCAAATAATATTTTTCTCTCTCTCTCTCATTCTCTCTCTCGCTCTAAAAATCAATAAATTTTTAAAAATTAAAAAGCTAGTCAATTTTCAAAAGTATTAAGAGAATAATGATAAATTAAGTTTTAGAATATGGCAAAAATTGTGAAGGTGGCCCACAAATGATTGCAGTTTGGAAAATAAAAGAATTATATCATCTTATCTGCATGCATATGAAAATGACAGGAGAATAAAACTCAAGTTCAGTTAGTGAGAAATTCATCTGATCCACAGTCTAGATAATTCTACAAATCAAGGCGACAACCCAGGATAAAGCAAGGAGATGAAATGACAGAATCTGCAGGGTGATACAAGTGGTACTTATTCCCCAAATGAATTAATGACTTACGAAAGGAAAGTTGAGTGAGGAAAAACATTGATAATTGTCCAATAAATCTTTCTAACCTCCCATTAGTCATCACGGCATTTCTGTCTCTCTTTCACCTGCTAAGAAAGAGAAGTCAGACATAGCACATAGGGCAGGAGATTGCTGGAAGCCAAACAATGACTCAACAACACACTGGTTTTCCCATCCCAGGAGACCTATTGGGCTTTCCCTTCCCGTGTCATCAGGACCATCAAATAGGATATCAGTCAATTGTAGGTTGCCCATTTGCCCTTGTTAGAACTATTAGGAAACACTTCGCGCACTGAATTTATGTCTTCTACCTTAGTCGTGGGACTGGGTCAAGTCAGGTCACTCCTCATTACCAAAAGAATTTGAGAAGCTCTGAACTTTTATACCTTTTCCCTCAATCTGATACGTAAACTGTGGTTGTGGGTACTACCAGCTTTGCCAATTTGTCTTGATTTGTTCCATTACTCTTTCATTTGAGTGTCCCTATGCCAAATACTGATAAAACAAGAGCAACAAGAACAAACACAATCCTTGTTGACTCCAATCTCACCATCTAGCAGGAGAGAAAATACCGTCACATAAATACATGAATAACTGACAAGTGAGTGGGGTGCTACTGAGAAGTGCAGAGTGGTGCAAGAGTCTACATTAGTCTTGGGAGTTAGACAAGACCATCCTGAGAGAATAAAATTTGGGGAGAAGTTAGCCAAGTGAGGATGAAGAGGAAGAACAATCCAGGCAGGGATGTCGAATATACTATGGCTTTGACTTGAAGGGATTTGATGTGCTGAAGAACACAAAGAGAGGAAGTAGAGCCCTCTAAATGGGAGGAACAGCATAGAATGTGTGATCATCTTTATTCTTCCAGAGGTGCTATGGGTCAGTGTGCTTCACAGAACCAGAGTGGAATTTATTGACATGAGGCTACACTTGGCCTCATGGAATCAGGTGAGGAGCCACCACAAATCTAGCTCAAAAGTAGGTATTTTGACCAAAGCCTCCCTCTCACAGTACATGTCACAGTCCCTTTCAAGAACCTCACCCTTGCTCTGTTCATATCACCACAACGTCCCACGTGATAGGATAGTGAAGGAGCAAACCTGTGAATGGCACCTTCCCCCCAATACAAAGAGATTTACTTGCCTGAGTGCCTCACGGACTCTTTACACGCGGGGAAGTCCTACTCTCTACACCCTACATGCAGGGAAGTTCTACATGCTGTCCCTCCAACAGTCCTGAACAGACAGAACTCTCTGAGAAGCTTGGAAGCAAGGCTATTGCTTGGCTCTTTCTTGTTTGTCCAGAATCTATCAATTATCAGAGGTCAGCAAACTTGTAAAGGGCCAGATAGTTAATATTGTAGTCTTTGCAGACCTTAGTCTTTGTTGCAACAATTCATTTCTGCCATTGACACTTCATAAACAAGTGGCTGTAGCTGTGTCCCAATAAAACTTTATTTATAAAAACAGGCTGCCATGGTGTGCCCCCTTCTGATGAGATGACCGTCTCAATGTATATTCTCCATTTGTACTCAGGGAAATGGGAAGACAAAAATATCCTTAGATGAGAGAAATCCCAGCTTTCACTGGGTGAGTCTGTTTAAAAGATAAAAATGATAGAACCTAATACAGGGAACAAAAGTGAAATATTGGCCAAGGAAAGTTTTACTTAAGATCTCTCACACCTTAGGCTGGAAGCCGGAAACAAACCCTTCCAATTAGTATTGAGTTTACACTTTTGCATCCTGGCAGGCTTTCTCCCTGTTTAAGTGGAGACTCTCCAATCCTCAGGACAACAGCTCCACGAAGGCTCCGGGAAGTTAAATCCGTTCTCCAAGGAGCAAATCACACAGCTCAGGCTGTAAGGCAGACATTTCAGGTGGTATGATCAACGGATGCTTGGTATTTGAATTGTCCACTTACTTATAAAAAAAAGTTTTCATGTATGTTTTTAAAATATAACTGCCACATATTTCACATGCTGCTCGGGACAAGCTGCAGAATGTATTTACATTTGTTAAGAGTGAGTTGATGTAAATAAAATGACTAAAGAAAAGTAATATTAGAGATGATTGGGAATATGTTTGTGAAGACAGTAAACAAGTGGCTCTTCCTTGGGAAACTCTGAGTTCAGTGTTCGCTGTCTCAGCCTGGCTTCAACACTGGCCTAGCCACGCGGTGAGGACAGGCATCGGGTGAGTTTTTCTGTTAACTCATTGGCTTTGGATTCTTTAATCTCTCTCACCCAGCACAGTGCTCAGTACACAAAAGGCCTCAATAAACACAGAGTGAGCACGTAAATTAATTAAGTTGTCATTCACATGATCAGGTTACCTCTGAGTTGTGGAGCGTGACCTGACAGGGACTGGGGGACACAGTATTTCAGGGGCCCCTGGGCACAGAGAGGAGTTCGCAGAGCGGAAGCCAAGGGCTGGTCTCAATTCAGTCAATTAGAAGTGGACGGTCTCTTGGGATGTCTTTGCCAAGAGAAGCCCGGTGATGCCATAAATCAGGAAGTCTAATTGAAGCAATGGTTTAGGAATTACACAGCGATTAAATCAAACGGGAAAGTTTCTAAGGGACACCTCTGACACCAAGGGGGGAAAAGTCAAAACAAGCCCAGAGTCTATGGGAAGAAATGGCTCTCTTCCCAGCGGCTCTCCGGCTAATAATCATCAAAGACGTCGTGCTATAAATCCTCTTCCTTCCAGAGGCTTCTGATCCTGCCATAGATGTGCCCCGTGTAAGATCACAAGCCAAAGCGGAAAAGTCGGTGAGGTGCTTAAGTGTAGCAAACCACTGAGTGAGGACGCGGAGGGAATGTGTGGCTGGAAGTTTAGACCTGCCGAAAACTAGTTTTGAGAAACCAGTTCCCCAAGCAGACAGTGTTATCTGTGTCTGTTTACCCAGTGAGAGTAACTCAGGTCATTTCCACGTCAACGTCACCATCTTCGAGGGAAATCCAACCTGAGGCTGATAGTGTGTGTGTGTGGGGGGGGGGGGGGGGGGGGGGGGGGCGCGGTATGTGGTGTGTGCGTGGTGTGGTGTGTGTGTGTGTGTGTGTGTGTGGTGTATGGGGTGTGTATGTGTGTGGTGTGTGTGTGGTGTGTGTGTGTAGTATGTGTGTGGTGTGTGTATATATGTGGGGGGGGTGTAGTGTGTGTGTGTGGTGTGTGGTATATGTATGTGATGTGTGTGTGTGTGTGTGTGTGTGTGTGTGATCAAAAGCTTATCTAAAATGGTGGTAAAGTCTTCCAAGCCAGTGTTTGCAAATCATACTGGACTCCTCCCATCTACAATAGAGGTGAGTTTAGGTAATAGGTGAGGGGAAAAGACTTTCTTTAGCAATTATGTATTAATTTGTATAATTAAACAAAAACATACCTGTTGCATGCATGACGAATTGTTGCTTAGAATGAAGTGAAGTTTTGAAAAAGTGTGTTAATTTTTCTGAAAAGAGTATTGAGGAGATCACTGAAAACAGGGAGAGCTCTCAGACATAGCAGAACTCATGGAGGTAGCTTCCCACGCTACTGAGCATTGAGGAGCCCTGGGAGCTGCGACTGTTTCTGACATTCACTGGGAAAGAGAAGTCCACACCCTTCACTCCATGAAATCCAATGAAAACAGTAACGGGGGCAAAGGGGGACAGAATGCACTTTTCAAGCTTAGATTATCCAATTATCCCACTGGTCAGTTTGATTATACGTTTCCTGAAGAGTAACTAAGCACTGAACTGAACAAGCAGGTAAACTCTCTTCTGCATATGACGGAGGGATTACTTACGTGAGGATTGAAGAGAGTGGAGGTTGTGTGGGGGGAAAGCACAGGCTGAGCCCTCAGGTGTTCACTGGAATCTTTACGCTTAGTCTTTAGACATCCTTCCTCAAAGGACACTGCAGACACATGTGTCTCCTCAAGGATACTTACCCTACTGATAGTATCTAATAGTTAATTTTAGTTCAAGCTGTTGTTACAATAAAAGCCTGAGGAGGCAGGCAAACAGGATTGTCTGGTTCCTATAGTTAGGCAGTCCCTTAGCCCTCTCTTTCACAGAAATGTGTGTCAGAGTAATCATTCATCCGTCGCTCAGGGTCTGCTGGTCAGACCTGGCATGTGTGCATCTCTATTTTTTAATATTAATGACTATTATTATTATATATTATTATTAGTTTTGTTAGGAAATCCTCTCTATCCCAAAGAACTAGGAAATACCTATAAGAAAAGAGGTACTATAGTGATGACCATGCTGATCTCATGAATGAAGATATTTCCAGCTCATCACATGCATATTCTTGTACTAGGGGTTCTAAGCCAGGCCCAGCATTTAGTAGCCTTGTGGTTACATGTGACTCACTTATCCTCTAAGCCTTGTTGTGTCATCTGCACAATGGGGACAATGGGTTCCAGCTCTCATCTGTAATTAGATCAGAGGTTGCCGATAATGTGTATAGAATACCAAGCATGATGTAGGTTCATAGTCCATGCTAATTCCTTCCTCATTCTTCTTCACAGAGAATGGGTACATAGTAGACCCTTGTATATCCAAAAAGCAGGTTGCAAAATCTTTAAGGGTACCAGTACCGCACAAAATCGCCTCCATCAATCTTTGTTTTCTGGCTTAGAACCACCACTTTCTGGACCGTTTCACTTTTTCCTTCCACTATTGCTCACATTAGCAGTTGGCTTCCACTGGGCAGCCATGCTCATGAAGGAATGTTGCTTTTGTACCTTAAGAGTTACCTATGCCAGCCAACCCTTTCTTCTCAGCTGAATTCTGTCCCTTTCTTGGGGACAAGGGAAAGGTGTGCTGTTTCCAAAACTGCTTTTAGACCATGAAATTCAGGACAGGGCTGCTCACACCACGGGGGAGGGTGAAGCTCTGAAGCCGTCCTGGTGCTACAGGGTGTAGTCTCCTTGGATCCTGGGGTTCACCTGGAGGAATTCTTTCATTCCCTACCCAGGTCTAACTCCACGGCGGGGCGGGGGGGGGGGGGGTTGTCAAACTACAGAACCCTTCCTCAGAGACCCGTCTTCTCTCCTGGTTCCTGAGACTACTTTTCCTCACCAAATCCTGACATTTATTACCACCTCTGGTGCTGGGATTGGGAATGAGTGAGGGTCCCGTTTGGCTGAGAGGTGTTTTATTAAATCTGTTGTTTATGCCAGGTCCTGGGTACTTTGGGTTCCTCTGTGACTGTCCCCCATCCAAATGGTTAAAAGAACTGGAGAAGGGGTGCAGGGTGTGGGGGTGGAAATCAGTGAATTGTCACAATGTTACCTCACCACATAAACCAACACGACACAGGGCGCTATGGCGGGGTGAGTACAGGGCTGAGGGAGCACACAGCAACTGTAAGGGAGGTCAGAGGGGACAAGAAGCAGAGGGTCCGGCTGATGACCTTCAGAGTGCCCTTCCTGAGCTCTGTGGCCTTTCCCAGAAGCTCCAAGGCTCCCTGGAGCCCACAATTTCCTGTCAGGATTATAGCATTTGGCCCTGCAAAGACTGGGATCCCAAGGTCACACACAATTAATAGTAACCATGTATGGGGCCCCCAATTCCCAAACCGGACCAGAGAGACATCCTGATATGAGGGGGAAGACACAGTCCTACCATTTGGGTTCGAGACAGAACTTCTCCACCTCCTAGTTCTGTGACCTTGAGCAAGTCACTGCTCCTCTCTTAGTCTCGGTTTTCTTATTTGTAAAATGGGGTCCTAATCTCTACTTTTGATCTATGATTTCATATCTATGAACATTAGGTTATTCTTTGATTGGATAATACAATCAGAAAATTAGTTGTGAGAATGCTTTGTATGCCAAAAAGACTGCACCAATATTAGGCGGTGATTTTGTTGCCTCCCATTGGCCTGCATGCAGACCTAAATCCCGGGATGTTCCCTGAGAGTTCTTTGAGAGTGGAAATTTCTAGGACTTTTGTTTTATAACTATTTGACTGCTACTTACCAAAAACCATGCACTATTTCCATTCTTCCTTAATACCTCATTTATTTAAGCTTGCTAGTTATTTCGATTCTGGAAGTTTCCCATGATAAATGATTAGCTGCTCTCTTAATAGAACTTGGGGAGGTAACTAGAAGCTTGGGCTTCCTGAAGAAGCCAGGCCTGGCTGTTTTGTCATTTGCAGCGGTCCCAGAACACTCCTCAGGATGACGTGGGGGCTGCACCTCAGACTCTGCATGTCACCCTTCTGCTATTTTGGAAACCTGAGCCAGTCAGAATGGTGCCCCTGGGAAGGCCCCCGTGACCTTGGCCAAGGGGAGGTGTGAGAGCCAACCGGCTTCCCCCAGGAGCTGTCAGGCGGAGCGATTTCTTCCAGAAACACGGGGAAATTTATGTGGCGAGCACACAGTTGGGAGCGGGGAGCCGGCTCTTGCTTACAGACAAATCACAGGAAGGGACGGGAGGGAGGAGAGGGGAGGCGGGGGGAGCGGGGAGGAAGACATTCATTACTGCGGGCGCGAGAAGGGCCAGGGCTGGAAACCCCAGAAAGGAGGCAGGTGAAGGGCAGGCCCCAAACCGCTCCATGAACAAAGCCATGTGCTTCTAGCCACAGGAAGGCGTTTATTTAAGTCTAATTAAGATGAGAGTCCAGCATTTTTAACCATTTTATTTTGCGGTGGGACGACATGGCACAGTGCGCATCTTCTTTCTTTAAGGCATCGCTTTGTGAATCCTGCCAGAGTGGTGTCCAAGAGATGTGTGCTGGGCTTGCAGTCAGTGGTCTGACCTCTGGTCCCAACTTTCCCCCTTCCCAGCTGTGTGACTTCAGCAAGGAGCTTGACCTCTCTGGGCCTGTGTTCTGTTTTATAAAATGACTAGAGGCTCAGTGCACAAATTTGTGCACAGGTGAGGTCCCTCAGCCTGGTTGGCTATCAGGGCCAATCAGGGGAGCCGGTTGGCTGTGGGGGAGGGACCAAGGGAGGTTGGCAGGCTGGGGGAAGGAACTGAGGGAGGTTGGCCAGTGTGGGGAAGGGACCATGGGAGGTTGGCTGGCCACCCCCCCCTCAGGGCCAATGGGGGGGGGGGGGGGCGCTGGCCAGCAGGAGGGAGGGACTGCAGGAGGTTGGCTGTGGGAGTGCACTGACCACCAGGGGGCAGCTCCTGCATTGGGTGTCTGCCCCCTGGTGGTCAGTGCATGTCATAGCAACTGGTTAGTTGACAGGTCAACTGATCATTCCTGCCTTAGGCTTTTATATATATAGATTGCAATGTCTGTTGTAAGTGGAAATACTCCCTAACCCAGTGGTTCTCAACCTTCCTAATGCTGCGATCCTTTAATACAGTTCCTCATGTTGTGGTGACCCCCAACCATAAAATTATTTTCGTTGCTACTTCATAACTGTAATTTTGCTACTGTTATAAATCGTAATGTAAATATCTGATATGCAGGATGTATTTTCATTATTACAAATTGAACATAATTAAAGCATAGTGATTAATCACAAAAACAATATGTAATTATATATGTGTTTTCTGATGGTCTTAGGCGACCCATGTGAAAGGGTTGTTCGACCCCCAAAGGGGTCGCGACCCACAGGTTGAGAACCTCTGCCCTAACCAGAAAATTGAGACAGCAGTGAGGAGCATGCGGTGCCTGCATTTCTTAGCAATCTCAAGTAAATTTGTTGTTGTTGTTGTTAATCCTCACCCTTGGATATTTTCCCACTGATTTTTAGAGAGAGTGGAAGGGATAGAGGGAGGGAAGAGAGAGAGAGAGAAAAGAACATTGATGTGAGAGAGACACATCGATTCATTGCCTCCTGCACATGCTCCTACTGGGTGGGATCGAAACCTGCAATCCAGGCATATGCCCTTGACCAGAAATCGAACCCGAGACCCTTCAGTGTGTGGGCTGACACTCTAACCACTGAGAAACACCAGCCAGGACTCAAATCAATTTTTTTTATATAAACAGAGAATACATCTAAAACTGCAGCTAAATGATATTTTCATTTTCTATTTTATTTTGTATTTGTTTCGGGTGTACAGCTTCGTGGTTAGACAATCATATACTTTACATAGCATTCCCCTCAATATTTCCAGCACCCCAACTGATAGTATATTTTTTCATTAAAAAATATAGGAATCAATCCCTGTGCAGTTCTACAGGAAAAGTAGCCATGTGTAATAGGGCTAATGTGGAAGCAGGAGCAGGAAGGGAATAACCTTCGTAAAGGGGTTTCATTACTTTGGAATGTCCTATTACTGCTCTATGATGTTTCAGCTTCTCAGGAAAAAAAAAAAAAAAAAAAAACGTAAAGGAAAACTCAGAAGTTAGTATTGCACGCACACCAGCTGAGTGGGTGTTTTTCACCCCCGCCAGAGTAGGAGGCTAATGTGTGATAATGGCCTACTCCTGAGGCCACTCCTGAGCTCTGGGTGGAGAAAAGCGGGTGGGAGCTGAAATGGGGAAGGGCAGCTGCTGGCTTAGTGGTGGGGAGCATGGAGACGCTGTCCTCCCATCGCTGGGCATGGCAAGCCTTTCTCACAGCTTGTCTTCATATTTGCCTGATCCCCTGTCACCTCAGAGGTGTTTGAAGGTCACTGGTAGACCCTGAGTTTTATTCCAGGGTCCCCAGCCGAGTGCTACTCAGGCCGAAATCACTGGCCTCAGGGGCATCGCTCATTCAGTCAATTCCATTGCCTCCTCCTGGACGGGGGCTGTGTGCCTGGGAAACTGGGAGGACAAAGCCCGTCCCTGCCTGAGGCAGGAAGGAGCTTGGAACTTTTGAGATTCCAAAAAGAAAACTCTGGAAGCTGGAACCTCGTGAGCAAAGGAGGAGGGTCGTTGCAACCAGCAGGAGAGGAGAGCAGAGGCCAGACCACGGGGACACAAGGGTGACTTGTCGCCCCCGCCCCACGGCGAGGACTTTGGCTCATCGCCTGGGTCCTGTCTTCGTCTTTCGGGGGGGCACTTCCCTGCCCTGTGCCCACCAGCCTTTCCTGCCCGGGGGAGGCGGGACCCGCAGTCACGGATGCAGATGAAACCCGCTGCGAGTCTCAGCGCGGCCTGAGCGTCTCACTGCAGTGGCGGCTCTGTACTCATAAACAAGCCTTGCTCACGTACTTCTAGGCCCGCTGTTTAGAAACACGCAGAGCGGGTGGGGGAACAAAGAGAATAAATATGGAAATCACATGTAAAAACTTCTGGCTCTTGCAACCAGCTTCCTGGGGGATTTTCCTCTGTGTCCTCCACCCTCACTCCGCGGAATGACTGCTAGTCATTAAGGAAATCTGCGAGGAGCTGGCGGTGCAGGAGCTGTGCACCCAGGTTCCCATCCTCATTTGCATACGCCGGGTTTTGATTGGCAGCTGTACATGAAATGCCATATCAGTTGAAAGTATGTTGTGAGCTGGCACTAATGATCCCGGGGCCCCAGGGAAGCCTGCCATATTGTAATTTGGCTATCAGGCATGAAAGAAATAATTCCAAGTGCCAGGAATGCAAGACTGAGTAAGTGTTTCGCCGCTTCAGGTTGCCACGGGTGACACTTCTGATTTAGGATAAACGAATGCCCCGTTGCCTGTGGGGTACGGCGAGTTTGCATTGTATCTGAGCTGTGTGTATAAAACATTAGTCTAGGAAAATGGCTTCGGTGTACGGCGGGAAACAGAGGCCTGCTCCCAGAAGGCGGCGAGTGTTTACAACTAATCACCGGATGAAAGGGTCTCACTGCCTCCTGTAATGACAGGCAAACAGGATTGGCTTTCCGGGGATGGAGAAGAATGGTTATGTTGACTCGGCCTTCTCTCGCCTTTTTTTTTTTTTTTAATGAAATGCTCTTTTGTAAAGAAAACCACATCTGTTTCCTTTTATATATGAAAGGGATTTAAATTCTCTTTTTCCTCCCTGTGTGTGAATAGCCCGGTAGTGTACCTTGGAATTGAATAACCGTTTCTGATGTCATAGGATTTCAGAGGCCAGGAGGATGGCAGGCACTTCCTTGTCCTGGGCTCCCGACTTCACACTCACACAGAGCGGCTTCAGAAGTGGGAGTGATCGCTTTCACTTGCATTTTCATTCAGGCACCGAGGCACCTTCCGAGTGTGTTGAGCTCCACAGGGTCTCCTCTTCTGTAGCAACCGCCCCACACAACCACCATCCGACTGCACAAAACAGCTGTCTAAACAGCAGTCTTCCTCGGAGGAACTACTGGAAGTTGGCTCCTGCCTATTGAGGACCTGGCTTCAGGATCATGTTAAGATCTGTTAGATCTGTTTTATTTTCCCATGATTCTTCTTCTTTTTTTTTTTTTGGTTAATCCTCACCCGAGGATATTTTTTCCATTGATTTTTAGAGAGAGTAGTAGGGAGGGGGAAAGACAAAGAGAAACATCGAAGTGAGAGAGACACATTGATTGGTTGCCAGGGAAGGAGCATGCAACTGAGGTACGTGCCCTAAGGCTGACGGTCTAACCACTGAGCAAACCAGTGAGAGCTTTCCTTGATTCTTCAGCGATAGTATCTCCCTTTGGACTCCCTTCCTTGGACACCCTTAAAGTACAGATCCGGGTACTATTCGACAGGACAGAGCAGCAGTCATGAAAAAAACAATGGGGCCATTTTGCACCACAGGCAGAAGCCAGTGGAGTAAAACAAGTCAAGGTTGGGGGGCTGGACTTCATTTGTTCTCAATTCTCCATGTGGGGAGAAGCCAGCCTGACTCTTGGACTCCCCTCTTGCTCATTATTGAGGTTTGCCCACATGATGGTTGATTTGGCAAGAGCCATAGTGAAAAGCTAAGGATACATTAACAGATAATGAGGAGTATGGTCACATTTACCATTTCTACCAAATCGACTGAGAAAAGTCCCTTCCTACCAATCGCTTGAGCAAGTCCACAGTGGGCTTGCTTCTAAAATAGTATAAAGACTCAATCATAACAACACAACAAAAATGTGTTGAGCACCTCTCATGTGTCGAACGTTATGTTATACGTTTGTAACATAATACACAGATTCCAAATGGTGTAGGGGAAGGATTTTAAAATTGAAAATAGGATATGCTGAAGTTGTTAACTCAAACTCTCAATTTTTTTAATGCCTTTACTTGGCACACATACCCAGGATACAAAAATAAATGAGACAGGCCCCCTGTCCACAAGTAACTCTTAGTCCAAATGAAAACACACACCAACACACACACACACACATACACACGCACACACACATACAATCTACTGTGGCAATACAGGCACTTAGAGGGACGTGAGGCTGACTGGTGGTCACAAGCGAAAATGTCAGTTTCCAAATACAGGAAGCAAGTGGCCCAGCGTTTCTCTGTAACTGTCAAAGAACAGTATAGATTTAGATTTAAACTCAGAACACCTCAGTGTGTACCTACTATGTACCAGGCACTATATTTAGATACTTTGGCATATGTTATACAGTTTAATTCTTCCAATGACAGATTATTCACTGAAATTAAGGCTATAGAGCTTCAATATTAAAACAAAATGCAATAAACCTTGCAGGCAAGTAAGAACATGCTAGAATGCTTGACCTTTTTCCCGTTTGTCATCAAAGATTTTCTAATGATATCGGTATTTGAAAACCCATACAGCTGCGTATAGAGTTCCCTAATGTTCCTTTCTTTGGTGGTAATGTAATCGTTCTTAAACATGAGCAGCATAAAAATGACTCAACAGAGCTAATTCCACAAAAACCATTCATGCTGTGCTTATGGGGGATTTAGGGGATTCTCCAAGGGTAATTTTGTTCTGTGCAGTTTTCGCTTTAAGCTCTGACTTAGGGCCCAACTCCTACATGACAGTGTGTCCAGAGCCTGGTGAAAGGTCTCTGGGAGCCCAGAGAAAACTGTGTCTAGCTCCACATTAGGCTTGGAGGAGGGGTAGTCACGGAAGGCTTTATTGAGGAGGTGACTTTTCATAATGGGTAAATTAAGAGAGAGAATTCCAGGCAGAGTGGCCAGGACAAGCAAGCATCAGGAGGTGATGAAGTGCAGAGGTGAAGCTAGAACGGTGGACACACAGTGTGGCTGTTTGTACATTGGTGGGTTGGCTACCTGCTTGATTCCAGACCTCTAGACCTGTGCTTTTCAACTGGGGTGAGCTGAGCCCAAGGGACATTTGGAAAGGTCTAGAGGACTGTGGTTGTCACAATTGAGAGACAGGTGCTCCTGACAGCAGAGCACAGGACAGGCCCCCACAACAACTGATTGCCTGGCGTGAAGTGTCGTGGTGCTGAGATAAAGAGCCTACTCTGTGACCACTGGCTACTGGGCCATCGCCGCTTGTCTTCACGTTGTTCTGGTGTCTTGGAGGTAAACGAAAGCTGGTTTAAACTTTGTGTCTTGAAACCAGGATGTCTAAGGACAAATTTGTACTTGGCATTCCTGTTTCCTTTTGAACTGGATGGGGGTGGGGTAGGCAGGGAAGAGAATGACTTTAGAGAGAAATATTAACCTTGCAAATGTGCACATTTTCAATCCACGTCCTCGTGACAGGCTACAACTTGTAATCAGTATAAAATGATTTTCCGGGAGAGTAAATGCTTATTTTCACTGTCTCAATGTTGGCACTGGATTACTTGGTATTAATCCCGGGGTGACATAGTCACATTTGGAAGCCGTGAGATTTATTTGGATGTCTTGTGGGGCCGGGGGCAGCCTTCATTTTACATCCTTGATCTTGGAGAATTTAAATAACAGAGCTGCTTTTCTATGCACACCAGGGGTGGAAAAAGAAAGTTATCCACCCAGGACAAATCCCAAAGCCATGTAAAGCCAGGAAAGGGGAGGATGGGATGTCACCATATCCGTTGACAACCCTGTGCTTAGCAGCAACAAGTATGAGTACAGCAAAGAACAGGCACTTATTAAACACCAAATGTGTGCATCTCCTCTGGCACAAGAAATCTGAGAGCATGTACCCAGTGTACAACAGTGCCTTCTCCCACAGGTGCCCAGGCCATGAGGCTACGCTTGGTATCATTGTGCTGTCCAAATTTGCCATTGTTATCTCTTACTCACAGCTTTCCTCTAGAGCAGAAGCCAGCAAACTTTTTCTATAAAAGTCCAAATAGTAAATACTTCAGTTCGCCAGCCATGTGGTTTCCTTTGTAACTACTCGGCTCTGACATAGTGAGAAAGCAGCCATAAACAATATGTGAACAAATGAGCATGTTTGTTTACAGTCAATATGCTGTGTTCCATTAAAACTTTATTTACAAAAGCAGACAGCAGGCCTAGATTCGTCCTGGAGGCCATAACTCACCAGCCCATGACTGGGAGGATCTAGTACCATATTTTAAAGACATTGCCTCCCAAATATTGAAGCAACACTCTTAAGAATCATTCAACTAGCCCGACCAGCATGGCTCAGCAATTGAGCATTGACCTATGAATCAGGAGGTCACGGTTCAATTCCTGGTCTGGGTACATGCCCAGGTTACAGGTTAGATCCCCAGTGGGGGATGTGCAGGAAGCAGCCAATCAATGATTCTCTCTCATCCTATAAAATAAAAGGCTAATATGCAAATCGACCAAACAACAGAACAACCGGTTGCCATGACACGCACTGACCACCAGGAGGCAGACACTAAGGCAAGAGCTGCCCCCTTGTGGTCAATGCACTCCGACAGGGGGAGCGCTGCTCAGCGAGAAGCCAGGCTCACAGCTGTTGAACACAGCAGCAGTCAGTGGTAGGAGCCTCTCCTGCCTCCGCTGCAGTGCTAAGGACCCCTCAGGGGATGTCTGCCTAAGCCAGTCGGACATCCCATCCCCCAAGGGGTCCTGGACTGCGAGAGAGCGCAGACCAGGCTGAGGGACTGCCCCCACCAGTGCACAAATGTCATGCACCAGGACTCTAGTCATTGATAATTCTGTCTAATTCTTCCTCTTCCTTCCTCTCTGAAATAAATACAAATATATTTTTTTAAAGAATCATACAACTATTCTCATGTTTTGACTCAATGATTTCACATCTCAGATTCCTAAGTGCATCTTTGGATTTTTACATACAAGGTTTTACACAAGAATGTTCACTATGGTAGTACTTATAGTTATGAAAATTTGGAAGCAATTTTATTGGCCATCAATAGGGTGTCAGAGAAATCTTGTTCTACCATTGAACAATGGACTATTGGGCAGCCTTTGAAAGTGACCATGCTGAAGAGTTTTAATGGTGTATAAGATGTGATGTTACGTTGAGAAAAAGTGATGTAGGAATTGTGCATAGTTTGGTTCCAAATAAGTTTAAATGTGTATAATCATAGAAAAAGACTAGAAGCAAATATACTAACTTGTTATTATGGTTAACGCTGAATAGTGAGATTTTGGGAGATTATGAGGTGATCATTTTTCATTAATCCCCGTTTGGAGTTACTAAAAGAAGGCAAGTCTTGGCATCCAACAAATTCAGCTTTGCAGGTGAGCAGGTGACCGTTGCAAGGTTATTTAAGTACTTCAGGCCTTAGTTTACTTCTTTATAAAACACATATAGCATCTGATTTGCCAGATTTCTGTGAAGATTAAATAATGTAATCTGTATATATAAAAGGCTAAGTGTCCATCTGTCTGACTGGTAACTATGACACGCACTGACCAGCAGGGGGAAGACACTCAATGCAGGAGCTACCATGATGCACACTGGCCATTTAAAAATAAATGGTACCATGGGTGCCAACAAACCAATACTTGGCTTTCCGCAAGTGGGACACAGGCCCTGCCACCACCCCAGAGTGACACCCCACCCCATGGTGCAAAATGTGGCCCACGGCCCAGCCCAAAGGAAACAGTTGCTGTGGGTGCCAAGTAATGACGTCACAAAGCAATGCTTGGCTTCCTCTCCTTAGATACTAGCCTCCTTGGAATTTCTTCAGCCCAGGAACCAGACTTGCTTTATAGCCAGGTGCAAACATTTTACAGTTTAACGAAATGTTTGTGAAGTGTTTTCCCATGCCTTATCTCATTTGATCTTCACAGAAGTCCTGGAGCAGGTAGATAGGAGACTTAGTGGAATCCTATTTTCTCTTCATTAGCTGGAAAACGGAAATTTAGAAAGTTTAGAAACTTGACCCGACTGAAAAGAAGTAAGAAATGTGGAACCTGAAAATGACTTCAGGTTTTCTCACTGCACAGAATATAGTCAAACACTGCTACAATTAAATATTTTACCCTTTGTTCTCCCTGTGTGATTTACAATGATAATGTGCTTTGTGTTGATATTTACTGCTGTGTTGCTGACAATTACCTGAAAAAGAAGTTGGAGCTTCACTGGGCTAGAAAAAGTTTAGCTAAATCAGAAAGCATGTCTAATTAAGCAAGTTTATTCTATATATCTACACTAATAAAAGAGAAACATGGTAATTGGCGTATGACCGCTACCCTTCCCATTGGCTAATCAGCGTATCCTTATGCAAATTAACTGTCAGCCAAGATGGCGGCCGGCAGCCATGCACTGAAGCGAGCAGGGAGGCTTGCTTCCTCCAGGGACTGCAGACTCCAACATTCCCCGCCTCACTTGCCGGACTCTCAACTGCAACTCTAAGCAACTATTACTATGTTGCAAATAAGAAGCTAAACAAAACTGGCTTTCAGTCAGCCCCGGACCGCAACATTGTATCCATGTTTTCAGCAGCGAGGCCTCAGAGCTAAAGCTGGCCCAGAATTAAAAAAAAAAGAAGAAAACAAGGAGCGGTTGGGAGCTTTTAGTCAACTGCCAGCGGGAAAACAGCCCTCAGCCCCTCAGCCAGCCTGGCCAGGCACCCCAGTGGGGACCCCCACCCTGATCCAGGACACCCTTCAGGGCAAACCAGCCGGCCCCTACCCGTGCACCAGGCCTCTATTCTATATAGTAAAAGGGTAATATGCCTCCCGGCACCGGGATCAGCGGAGCAGCGAGGCCTCCTGGCACCGGGATCAGCATGACACGGGGCAGCGCCCAAACCCCCTGATCGCCCTGTGGCTCTGTGTTACAGGGGGTGGGGCCACAACCTCCCTATCTGCCCTGCTCTGTGCCTGATAGGGGGGGAGCTCCCCAATCCCCCGATTGTCCTGCGGCTCTGTGTTTAACAGGGTGCAGCGCACCAACCCCCTGATCGGCCCTGCTCTGTGTGTGACAGGGTGCGGCGCCCCAACCCCCCCCCCCCCCACGGTCCTTGCTCTCTGTGTGACAGGGTAGAGCCATGACCTCCCCATTGGCCCTGCCCTGAGTGTGACAGGGTGCAGCGCCCCAACCCCCTGATCCACCCTGCTCTGTGGGTGACAGGAGGTGGTGCCCCAGCTCCCCTATTGGCCCTACTCTGTGAGTGACAGGGGGCAGCGCCCCAACCCCCCTGATGGACCCTGCTCTGTTAGTGACAGGGGGCAGCGCCCCAACCCCCTGATCGGCCCTGCTCTGTGCATGACAGGGGGTGGCGCCGCAACCTCCCCATCGACCCTGCCTTGAGTGTAACAGCGGGCGGTGCCCCAACCCCCCAATCAGTCTACCCTGAAAGTGACTGAGGGTGGCATTGCAACCTCCTGATCCGCCCTGCTCTGTGCATGACGGGGCGGCGCCCCAACTCCCCAATCGGCCCTGCTCTGAGCCTGACCAGGGGCTGCGCCTAGGGATTGGGCCTGCCCTCTGCCACCCGGGAGCAGGCCTAAGCCAGCAGGTCATTATCTCCCGAGGGGTCCCAGACTGTGAGAGGGCACAGGCCGGGCTGGGGGACCCCCCCCCCCCCCCGAGTGCACAAATTTTTGTGCACCAGGCCTCTAGTATATATATAAAAGGCTAAGTTGACTGGCACATGCGCAATACATATAAAGCTCTTGCTGGTGCCAATCGCACGCATATGTTTTGATCTGTCATTGTTGATCATGAATTTGGTTGACACTTCTATTATAGAGAAAGGGCGAATAGCAATATTAAAATATTTCTTCTAATTAATTTCCTTTTAAAGTGCATGAATCAGTGCACCAGGACACTAGTATATATATAAAAGGTGCAGCAGAGTGCTCATAGCATAATCACTAGCCAAATGTAGCCATGAATATCATTATTCTTCCTTCTAAGCAGTTTTCTATCTTGATTGTAGTGATGGTTACATAAATCTATACAAGGGATAAAATTGCATAGAGCTACACACACATATACGCACAAACACATGCACAAACAAATGCAAAAAACTGTCCAAAGTAAGGTCTTTAGCCTAGTTAGCAGCGTTGTACCAATGTCAAGATCCTAGCTTTGATATTGTACTAAAGTTATGTAAAATTGATGGCCCCAATGGGGAACCTGGGGGAAGGGTGCATGGGACTCCACTATTTTTATGACTTACTCTGAGCCTACAATTATTTTAATTTTAAAAGTTTTAAAAATACATTAGCCCTAGCTGGTTTGGCTCAGTAGATAGAGTATTGGCCTGGGAACTAAAGGGTCCCAGGTTCAATTCCGGTCAAGGGTACATGCCCAGGTTGCTGTTTCGATCCCCAGTAGGGGGCATGCAGGAGGCAGCCAATCAATGATTCTCATCATTAATGTTTCTCTCTCTCTCTTCTCTCTCTCTCTCTCTCTCTCTCTCTCTCTCTCTCTCTCCCCTTTTCTCTCTGAAATCAATAAAAATATATATTTTTAAAAAATAAATAAAAATACATTAAAAATTTTCAAATTCCAACCGCTTCCCTAATTTGCATCTCATCCATTCAAGTGAAATGGGGTGGGGGCGGGGGGAGAATAGGGATCATTTGTTCTCATTTAATAGAAGGTAAAACTGAGATGCTGGGTGACTGTTCTCCAGGTCAACCAGAGAAAAATCAGCGGGGGTGGGGGATTCAAGTCACTGAGCAACCAGGACTCTTCCCAGGTGCTAGCCCTGCCCGCCCCCCATTGTCCTATGTTTTGTGGGATTGATGTTCCCTCAACAAGGAACATGGCCCCTGAGGTTGAAGGTGTTCCCCGTCCTTCAGGTGGATGTGTGTGGAAGGTGTTCTCTGGGTGGGGCTCTCAGAACAGAACCAGAATTCCATGAACAGATATTCCCAGTTGATGCTTGGACTAAAGAGAGGCAGGAGCAAGCAACGCTCTCACAGAAAAGCAATCGTTGCTCAAGTGTTTTCATATCCATGTGAGTTTATTTTATTTTTACATGTACTTGTTATTGAAACTGAAAGTAAACTTTCTATAAATTAAGAAAATTGGCTTAGAGTTGGTAGAGTTATGGCTATCCTTGCCAAAAAACTCAATTGATTAATTCCACAAATATTGGTTGAATGTCGACCATGTGCAGACACTGTGCTAAATGCTAGAGAGGGGCTCGTGAGCTAGACAGATCCAGTTTCTGCTCTTGAGGAACGTGGTTTAGATCAAAAAGCAATCGATTGCAGCCTGAGCTTTCTCACTGGCTTGCCATGTGCCTTAAAAGCTACCTGAGCCTCAATCTCCTCCTCTATGAAGCAGGTTTCCAGCCTTATGTAGTGTTGACCAAAACACACGCTCCTAGCTCCACCTCTTGAATCCAAGGCAGACATCACTAATCAATCGTGGCATTCTTTCCCACTGAGCTTCAAGGGAGACAGCCTTCAAATCCTTCAGAACTAATTGGCACTATTGGCCTTTGGGGTGGATAATTCTTTGTTGTGGAGCTGTCCTGTGCACTTTAGGATGCTTAGCAGCATCCCTGGCTTCTATCATCTCGATGCCAGTAGCACACCATGCCCTCATCCCTGTTGTGATAACCAAAAATGTCTCCAGGCATTGTCAGTGTCCCCTGATGGAAGGAGAAAATCACCCCAATTGAAAACCACTGATGCCCTGGCCAGGTAACTCAGTTGGTTAGAGTGGCGTTCTAATAGGCCAAGGTTATGGATTCAGTCTCCAGTTAGGGCACATGCAAGAAACAACCAATGAATGCATCAATAAGTGTAATAACAAATCAATGTTCCTCTCTCTCTCTCTCTCTCAAGTCAATAAGTAAAAATATTTTTAAAAACTGCTCCAGTTGGATACTTCCAATGATTAGATTTTATAGTTAACAAAAGTTACTTGACACCTAAGGACAAGCTCATTTCTTTAGATCTTTTCTGATCTTTATATCCTACTAGAGGCCTGATGCACATAATTCATGCTAGAGTAGGCCTTCCTACTCTAGCCGGAAGCCAGCACCGGCTTCCCTCTGGCACCCAGGAGCCGGGCTTCCCTCTGGCCACTGGCAGGCACCCGGGGCCTGGGCTTCCCTCACAGCCCCAGCTTCATCCGAAAGGTTGTCTGGAAGTATGTCCAGAAGGACATCTGGTCTAATTAGCATATTACACTTTTATTATTGTAGATGTTTCCATCAATTTAGGAAAAGTGAGCCATATTGCTCTTTCTTTCTTTTAATGATCTAGGAGAAAACAAAATTTTCTGATAAGGAAACTAAGGTGCATAGAGGTTCAATAACTGGCCCATCCTTCATAGTTATTCTGGGCAAAGCTGAACAGCAGATGCACAGCTTCTGAGCCCTGCACACGTGGTTCTGTACTCTGGTTGTGTACTCTGGGTCCATCACAAATGATGGCCTGGAAACACCCATCAGACAGACAGTCCACAAGGCATTCAGGAGCTCAGACTCATCAGGAAGCATTTGTCTTCAAGAATGGACAAATCAACACTTTTCTCCAAAGAAACCCATCAGGAGCAAGGTCTTATGGGTAACATGAATAATATAAATGGTCCCAAACCCCGCATTCAGAAAACTTCCTGGTGTATGTGTGTGTGTTAAAGGTGTGGAGAGATGCAGACATAAATTCTGGCACAAACATCACCTTGTGAAGGTCAAGCCCGTTTTTGCGAGGGAGCGGGTGTTATACTCAGGAGCAATGTCCTCCCTTCATATAGAGACATTTGTAGAACGATATAAATTTGTACTGCAGCCTCCCCCAAAATACCAAAGGAAATGAAGGCATCTATCCATGAAAAATTGCTTTTCAGCCCGGCCAGCGTGGCTCAGTGATTAAGCATCAATAGGAGGTTACGGTTCAATTCCTGGTCAGGGCACATGCCCGGGTTCTGGGCTCAGTCCCCAGTGTGGGGTGTGCAGGAGGCAGCTGATCAGTGATTCTCTCATCACTGATGTTTCTATCTCTCTCTCCCTCTCCTTTCCTCTCTGAAATCAATAAAAATATTTTTAATTGCTTTTCAATTATTTTTGCCCATCCACATCCCCCAAAGCTCCATTACCAGCCATCCTTAACAACTCTCCAAAAAAGTGCTCCCAAGTCCCCTGCAGCCCCAGCCTCCCTGACTCTGTCCTCTTTGACACTCCAAGCACTTCCTCCTTGCCTTTCTACATGTAACTTTTCTGCTCTTTTTTTTTAAAATATATTTTATTGATTTTTTACAGAGAGGAAGGGAGAGGGATAGAGAGTTAGAAACATCGATGAGAGAGAATTATCGACCAGCTGCCTCCTGCACATCTCCTACTGGGGGTGTGCCCGCAACCAACGTACATGCCCTTGACCGGAATCGAACCCGGTACCTTTCAGTCCGCAGGTCGACGTTCTGCTCTTTAATAATAAATGAATCAAGTAAGCCCTAGCTCCTTTAAATACTCTCTTCACCCATTTCCCTGATTAAACAACAAGGTCTAGGAGCCACCGTAGGGGAGCAGAGTTCTCTTCCACATGCAGGGAGGGTAGAGAAGCATTAAATACCACTGGGAGGGGGGCTTCCATCCTGTGAGGTAGAAGGTGAAATATATAAAGAATATAGACAGCTAACATTCAAGCAGATTAATGAAATATCTGCAAAAGCACTTCAAAAAGTACAAAACATAATATAACATTGTATTGGAGAAGCAATTTCTGGAAGAAGAAAAATGTGACTTCGTTTTTTTTTTTTTCATTTTTTTAAATATATTTTTATTGATTTCAGAGAAGAAAGGAAAGGGAGAGAGAGAGAGAGAAAAAAATCAATGATGAGAGAGATTCATTGATTGGCTGCCTCTTGCACGACCCCTACTGGGGAATCGAGCCTGCAACCTGGGCATGTGCCCTGACCAGGGGTCAAACCGTGACCTCCTGGTTCATAGATCGATGTTCAACCACTGAGCCATGCCGGCCGGGCAGAGAAATGTGACTTTTAGATGAATCTTGAAGACTTGATGGAATCTGCACTGTGGAATCAGAGGTGATGAGTGAGCACCGGAGAGCGGGCCCAGGTGGCAGTGCCAGCAGGAACAGTTTCTGTGCAGGGAAAGGTCGGGTGCATTCAGAGGACCTGGATCAGTTTCTCCACTCAGGCTCCTTAAGTTTATTTCCTGTCTGGGGCATTCTGTGACACATTTCCTAATGGAAAAATCATTCTCAGTCACGCTAGCCAAATATCTTGAATAAATAATGTAGAAATTATTAAGACATTTTCCAGAGGACCCCAGCATTTCCTGTCTTGACAGTGGGGCTGGATTTGACATTGGCTCATTCAAGAGGTTAAAAATAAAAGCTGTGGCCAATTCAAACTTCCCTTCCAACTGTTCTTTAATAACCTGAGATTGGGCTGTGAGACAATACTTACTAGTATAACCAATTTCTTCAGACCATCTTAACATCATTCATTAAGTCATGAGCATGGCCAACTGGACGTGCCATTGGCTAATCAAGCCCTGCCTTTTGGGAATAAGAGGAAACATGAACACAACCTATGGTTTTATCGGTCAAGCTATAAGATATTAAAGAAGAGAGGGCTTTTAAAAAAAAAAAAGAAGAAATGTTCCAACAACATGCTGGATGACTTGGGTATGATCAGAGAGAGACACAGGCAGAAAGGTATTAAGAATCTTAAAGGAATTAATGCAAAAATATTAGTTCACACGTATACAGTGCTTCCTACCTGCCAGCTCCTGCCTAGTTTATTCTACCTAGTTTATTCCTGATAATGACCCTAAAGGAGGCGGGCACGTATCCCCACTGTACCAATGAGGAAACTGAAATGGAGGAAGTTACGTGATTTGCCTGGGCACACAACCAGTCAGTGAAATAGTCAGCCTGTGTCTTTCTAAGGAGCCTCCAGAGACAGCAATCACAAGAGGATACTGAGAACCTCCTGCCCTGAACCCTAAATATTACAGAAGCTGTGGTGCCACCACCTCTCAGACCCAGGAAGCCTGGCTGTCCAAGGCCAAGTGGAGGCAAAGCCAGGGCTTGAACATGGATCTCTGACTCCCAGGAACCACTACCTCCTGGGCATTAATTTTCTCATCTGTACAATGGGAACCAAAAAACCTACTTCCTATATGATAGATTCTCCAGGGCAGTGGTTATCAACCTTCTGGCCCTTTAAATACAGTTCCTCATGTTGTGACCCAACCATAAAATTATTTTCGTTGCTACTTCATAACTGTAATTTTGCTAGTGTTATGACTCGTAATGTAAATAGCTGATATGCAGGATGGTCTTAGGCAACCCCTTGTGAAAGGGTCATTCGACTGCCAAAGGGGTCTCGACCCACAGGTTGAGAACCGCTGCTCTAGGGAAACCCCTCAGAAAGTAACAGCATGTAAGAAATCCTATATAATAAAAGGTTAATATGCAAATGAACTGAACGGCGGAACAACCGGTGGCTATGACCCGCACTGACCACCAGGGGGAAGATGCTCAATACAGGAGCTGCCCCCTGGTGGTCAGTGAGCTCCCACAGCGGGAGGGCCACTCAGCCAGAGCCTTGAACCCAGCTTGAGGCTGGCTGGCGCAGCAAAGGTGGCGGGAGCCTCTTCCGCCTCCATGGCAGCGCTAAGGATGTCTGACTGAGAGAGGGCACAGGCTGGGCTGAGGGAGCGCCCCACCCCCACCCCAGTGCATGAATTTCATGCACCAGGCCTCTAATATTTTATAATTTGGAGTATATGAAGTCAGACACATTGATTTGAATCAGCACTGCCAAGTATTATGAATTTTATTCATGAGCAATTTAGTTCCCTTCCTAATTATCAGGGATTTTTTTCACCTGTAAAATGATAATAATCACACTTATCTCATGGAGTTCTGGTGAAGATTAAATAATATAATGCATGCAAGGATAATATCCTTTGCACTCTCCTTTGCACATAGTAAATGCTCAATAAATATTAAATAATAATAGTAAAGAAACCATAGCTACAACATGTGTTATACTGTGCTTAATTACAACAACATTGCAATATGAATTTAGATGAACCAGAGCAATAGAGCTTGAGTAAGAAATAAAGTAAACATGCAAACAACAGAACTTTAACCTAGTAACGGACCACTCCCAAAGTTTAGCATATTACTGGAAAGCGCTAATGGAGCGCTGCCCATTATTCATGAAACAAGCAGTAAGGAATCATGCATAATGGAACAGAGTCTCTGCTAACAGCAGATTCACACGCGATCATTTAAACTTGTTTGTATGGAAATAAAGGACGGGTCTTTGAAGTGAGCCTTAATGAGATGCTGCTTGATCCAGGGTACCCTGGGAGGAAG
Organism: Myotis yumanensis; assembly: GCF_028538775.1. Lineage (NCBI taxonomy): Eukaryota > Metazoa > Chordata > Mammalia > Chiroptera > Vespertilionidae > Myotis > Myotis yumanensis. The sequence goes on along the minus strand of NW_027223758.1, from coordinate 9,575,652 downwards.
AGTTCCGTTTTTCCTCCAGCGCCGGCTCTTGTTGGTGGCGCGTAGGAAAGACAGGGCTGACTTGAATTATGAATGGCCCTTCTTGTCTTTGTGACTGCAGGTGAGGAGGGGGCGCTGGTCTGGGGGCACAGGGAAGATGGAGAGGGGGACCCCAGCTCTCTTCCGAGGTGGTTTCTGAATCAGAAACTTGCAGGAGGGTTTGGTGGCCTGGGGCCTCATCATGAGAGACCCTCCAAGATCAAGGTCAGCTGGCGGGCCCTGGCGGGAGACGCTGGTGTGTTAGCATAGCCCTTCGCCTTGCCACAGTCTGCTGGTGCACGAAAGGGCTTTGGCTCCATCCACACGTGTGCCAGAGGAGGCCTGGCAAGCAGCTGACAGTGCCAAATGGCGGCTGACCCGGCTGCTGTCACAGTCTGAGGAGGTCTGGTGTCTGGTCAGCGTGGCCTGGCTGTCGGAGGCCTCGGGGAGTTAGTGAGAAGAAAGGGTGGGTCATTCACGGGCATGGCAGTCAGCAGAATCCTGTTCTCCCGACTCCAGCCACGGGTGCTGGCAGCTCCAGTGCCAACATCTGCTTCACCGAGGTGGCCAGTTCCCCGAGTCTCTTTCCTGGTGTTGGGTTATTATCAAATGCCCATGCTCTGGATCCATCCTCTTCTTATTTATTTTTATTTTTTTATTTTTAATATATTTCTTACTTATTTCAGAGAGGAAAGGAGAGGGAGAGGGAGATAGAAACATCAATAATGAGAGAGCATCATCGATCGGCTGCCTCCTGCACGCCCCCTTCTGGGGATCAAGCCCACAATCCGGGCATATGCCCTGACCGGGAATCGAACCGGTGACCTCTTGGTTCCTGAGTCAATGCTCAACCACTGAGCCACACCTGGCTGGGCCATCCTCTTTTTAAATAATTTGGATTTAACTAGGATAAAGGTCCATCCAGAGATGAAGAACAGAGAGAACTCTCAGAGCAGCATCGTGCGTGGTACAGTTCCGTGTCATAGATGCCCCTGTCCACACAGATGCCTGCCTGCGTGTGCATGTGGTCCACGCATCACATACAGGGAGCACCACCTCTGAGGGCTGTGGAATGAGAAGGTGCACTGGTCTTCTTAGTGCTGAGGAATCTCCATAGTAGAGTCGCCACGCTACCCCCACACTCAGGGGTGAGGCTTCAGTGTTTCTAGCTGCAGGTCTGAGCTCTGAGGCCCCACGTGGCATCCTCCTCTCTCCTGTAACAGTAACCTCAGCCTAGTTTGACTATTTCCTTCCACTGAATCGATGCATTCTTACACGTTTGATTACTAACCACAACCATGAGCAAAAAAAATAGATAATTAAATAAACAGGGCATGGGGTGAGTCTTGGAGGAAAAAGCGGTCTTTTAGTAATCAGAATCTTTATGTATGTCATCTCATCATTCTGCTAAGATGTTGAGAGCACCGGATTTTTAGAGCATGACCTGGTCTTTGAGCTCAGAAAAAAAAAATCCCCCCATTTCATCAGGCACAGACTTTGTGTCTACTCCTCACAAGCTCAAGCTAACCACCCAACAGCTTAGGGGTGGCTTCTTCTCTTCCTTTTTGGAAGAGCAGGATTGGAATTTCATCGTATTGATCATAAACGGGAAAAAGTACATTGCAGAATAAAACGTAAAATGCTTTTACGGCATTTTCATCATAAGGCTGCCTGTAATAGAGTTGACCTCATATTCACCTAAGATTTCTCTGGCTCCAAGTTCAGCTTTCATGCCAATTAACATGTTAATGACATATATCACTTAAAGAGCCCATCATAACTTTTATCACATCATATTACATCTATTTCCTTGTAATTAAATCAGAATTACAGGGTGTAATTACTTTTCTATTCCTGAATACCCATTCCTTTTCAGACATTTAAATTCAAGTGCAAGTACTAAAAGACATTTAAAAGTAACAACCTAATGAAAATATTGTCAATTAATGAAAGCATTGCATTTCACCCTCCATCCAGTTTCTTTTTGACAAAGTCCTTTCTCCCCAGGTACATCGGATGGCATGTCGTGATCGATGGTATTCAGTCAAATGCTTTCTATGTCTCCTAAATCGTTGGGGCTCTAGTCTCTGTTAACAAACAGTTCTCACACGTAAATATAATTACATACAATTATTAGCGGAAAAGGATCAGGTATGGTTTATTAAGGAAATACCTATAATTACCCAAGTCTAAGACTTCCCTTTACATGTGAATTCAGCTGGGGGTTGGAGTTTGCAATCATTCTACCTGCAAAACAGATACTGCCTTTGATTTGGGGAAGTTGGTGACTCCTGGCAGGACCCAGAAAGGGATACACCTTTGTTTAAAAGGCTTAATTGCAATGCGTCTCCATAGACTGTGGACCCCAAGGTGATTAGCTGGCCCTCCAGTGGTTCTCAACCTTCTGGCCCTTTAAATACAGTTCCTCGTGTTGTGACCCAACCATAAAATTATTTTTGTTGCTACTTCATAACTGTAATGTTGCTACTGTTATGAATCGTAATGTAAATATCTGATATGCAGGATGGTCTTAGGCAACCCCTGTGAAAGGGTCGTTCGATGGCCAAAGGGGTCGTGACCCACAGATTGAGAACCACTGCAAGATCTTCCAACCCCTCCCAAACATCGAATTTAATACTTAATCTTACATCAGACTTAATTTTTTAGCATCATGGTAACTTCAAGCCATGCCTCTGTGGACTGGGCTAAAGCAGGGTCGGCCGAACATGGCCAGTGGGAAGGTGGTGTTGGGTGACAAGCACACCCATCCGCTTGCAGATTCTCCGCGCTCGCGATGCAGAGATGAATCATTGCACGGCACCAATGGGCGTGTCCGTGTTCCCGTAGAACTCCATTTCTTGACACTGAGATTTGAATTTCATGTCATTCTCACATGTCCCAAAATACTATTATTCTTTTGATTTTTTTTCAACCATTTAAACATGTAAAAGCCATCCTCAGTCTGCAGGCCTTACAAAAATAGGCAGCGGGGTAGACTCGGCCCAGGACCCCCGCTTGCCTGGTTGAAGGGGTTGTTGAGCAACATCAGGTTCTCTGGGTCCCTGAGTCAATCTCAGCATCCCTAGGGCTCAGCGCCCTCCGGGGAGAGAGCAGAGGCCGTCCAGCTGTGCCTGGGTCCTCCCCCTGCCTCCAGGTTGCCAGCCCCCAAAACGCATGTCCTCCCACAGAAAGGCAACCCCCTCCAGTTCTCTGAGCCTTGGACTCCGAGCTCTTTGCTGGTTCGCCCAAATGTCTCCAGCCTTCGGCACAGAGCCCAGTGCCAAGGAGGTACTCAGACCTCATAAGGGGAGAGAAGGAGCCAAGGGATGCAGAAAAGACCCAGCATCCTTTGTTCCGTTCTCAAGGCAGCCTCTACATTGTTAATGCTTATGATAAGATAAAGCCATTACTTACTAGCAAAATGAATAATTAACTGTTTTTCAAAACCTCATGGTTTGGACAACAAGGAAGACTGGCAACTGTGAGTACCTGTGAGCGGTCCGTCTAAATGACTTCTTGAAATAGCAGAGCCCCCAGCCCCCGCAAAATCTGCAATATTGCCATCGATTTCCAAATGAGTTGAGCCCATTTCCTGACAGTTTGGGGGACAAGAGCCAAACCATGAGGCTCCTATTTTGTCTTCAGCCTTTTACAATTAAGAGCTGGCCTTGTTTAAAGCTCAACCTGTCATTATCTTGAATATTGAGACAGGACACTTTGATCCAAATGGAATCTGACTGCCCGATACAATCCAAAGTGAAGCTGCTTCCAAGCGCATCTTTCACTCTGTACATCATCCAGGCCAGCTGATGTCTGTTTCCGCGAGAGGTGGGCTGCTCTCCTGATGGTGCAACGGAGAGCTGATGTTGCATGAACTTTCCTGCTGTTGTTTCTCTCCAGCTGACAGCTTCGCCCTGCACCCCGGGCCTGCCTGTTCGTCTCACGGAGACGTTCCCCGGGTCCCTCTCTCCCGATTAGCCTGGGCAATGATTGGGATAATTTAGGACCTGCACCGCTTGATCGTCTGTACAGTTACAACAAATAAAACATTTTAATATGAGCAGTCACTGCATGTTTACTCTATCGTATTGCTGAGAGCTGAGCAGATGCCAAACGCTATAACACGAGGGGGGAGGTGAACCCTAGAATGATGACACTAATAAGGAAATTACAAAAGGCCCAACAAATGGCATTTGTGTTAAATCAATAATGCTCTGTTTGTTTGTTTTTTAATTCTAATCTTTCGCTGAAAAAAAAAATTTATCTTTCTAAACAGTTGGCGATTCCTATTCTTGTTCGTCTTCCTGAACATAATTAAAACCATGTTGTGGTGTCTACTTAAGACATCAACTTTCCCAAGGCTGTCTTGTCCACTGCGTTTTAAACAAAGACACTTGCTTTGGCACTGTGCCCTTAATTAATCATCTGAGGCTTTATTGTGGTACCCAAAAAAAAAAGTCTTTGTTTAATGATACATCACAAGCCCAGTTTCTGCAGAACTTAATCAAATACAGAACCAACTTTCTAATCAGCTTATTAATGTAGGCCTGGGTTTCAGGATGTTATTTGATAAAAGGAGTATTGGTTTGTGGGACCCTGTTCCTATAGGCGGCTTAGGAATTCTTCCACAGACATGAGATCGACCCTTTGTTCTTGGAGTTGGGAATGGAAGCCCATTATTTATTGAGGAAGAGAAACTTTGCTGGCTCCGTGAAGGTCACTGAACACTCGGGCCTGGCTGAGGAGGAGGCCAAGGCGTGAGTGGCCCGTTTGAAAAGGGCCTTCAGAATTCACATCTTCACTGGCAAATTTTCAGGGGCACTCTGAGAATCAGATGGTGTATTTCAGGATAAAGACGATGCTCAGCCTACCCTGGCTGACACCGCTCGCTCTGATCTGGCCACAGATCTGTTCCTACTTTACTCTGCTTACAAACCGCTAACGTGCATCCTCGCCACACTCCAGGCACAGCCTGGGCAGAATGCACTCAGAAGTCTCAAATGCAAAAAAAAAGCAAACAGAGCCATTGCTAAACTACACCAAGCCAGATCTAGGATCTTGAAATGGGTCTCAACAGGATAATGAAATGATCAGAGGACAGGGTATATCATTGAATGCCGTCACCTCTCAAAACGCACCATTCCCCAGACTCGGTGTATATGATCGCCCAAGAAGTTGTGAGCTTCTTAGCTCTTATTATTCTAAGAAAAAGTCTTAACATTCCATTACAGTGGTCACTTTGGAAGTTGTATCGTCTCTGCTATATTTGTGAGAACTGAAAACTCGTGATGCTCATCATTGGTAGTTTGGAAAACACATTAATACGAGCTGTAATTCCATGTTCCCTAAGTCCTGTTGCTCTGAGTCAAATATTATTGCAAGTGTCATTTACGTAGGCCTTTCCTTATGCCAGGCACTGCGTTCAGCACCTCTGGGGCATCTTCTCCTATAAGATGGGAAGTGCTGTCCCCATTTTACAGGTGAGTGAGTGGAGGCTTCAAGTGACCGGAAGTTCTTCTACAGCCGGGACCATGGCCTCGGCCTCTCCCAATCTTCTTAATGTGATGCTGAGTCGCAGAGTGTCTCCAGCTCATCCCAGACTTGGCACTGACGGATGTAAGCAGAGGAAATTGTGAGCATCTCCCTACAAACTACAGCCTTGGTCCCCAAGAGAATGCTGTGTCCCAATGGTCTAGTGGGATCAGGATTGGTGGTTCATAGCAGAGCTTGAGACTCTGACAGGTGTGGCCTCAAATCCCAGCTCCTGCCGGGTCCCCAGGAGACTCACATGACTTCTCTAAGCCTGTGTCCTCAACCTTAAAAACATGGCTAGTTACAGTACCTACCTCATCAAAGGGATTAAGTGAACTCATTCAGGCAAGAGCCCACACAACACGCATTAAGTAAATGTTGAAACGTGTAAGCACTTGTTGAGTGGGCATGTCGCCTGCATGGTGATAAAGCACCATTTTTCTTCTTTCTCCAGTTAGAACCTTTTCAGGGGGAGTGAACGTACCCCTCCCTGGGTAAGACTGGAGACAACCTGCACTTTTCTGCCAATTCTTAGGAAGTTAGGCCTTCGGTCACTCAACTCAGGAACTCAAGACTCAACTCAGGAACTCAATTTCAATATTAGAACATGGGTTCCCTCCTTTCCTGAGGTCTCAGCTCCTGCTCTGGGCTGGAGGCCTCCTGTGGGAGGAGGAGGGTGGAGTGCTCCTCCACTCTTTCTCCTGGCTCCCCAGCCTGCTGAGAGCAGCTCTAGCCCCCCAGGGGCCGAGGTCTGGGGCGTGAGGTGGGCCGTTGAGACAGGGAGGGGGCAAGAAGGGTGTTCGCTGGCTGGGTGGCTCCCAGTGTGTGCTCCAGGCTGATGATTAGAGCTGACTCTTTTCTTTGTGTTTTATTATTATTATTATTATCATTATTATTATTGGAGTAAAATAGACATATAACAGAATGTACCAGTTTAGTCATTTTTAAGTGTACAGTCGGCAGCATTAAGTACACTTGTATTGTTCTACAACCATTACCACCATCTGTCTCCATAGAATGCCACTCCATCTCCTGAGTCACCGTGGCTGCTGGAACAGAGAACAGTAGATTGGGTGGCTTATAAACAACAAAATGTCACTGTTGAGCAGCTGGAAGTCAGAGGTCAGGGTGCCCGCCTGGTCAGGTTCTGATGAGAGCGTTCTGTTTTTTCATTGTGTCTTCACCTGGCAGAGAGGGTGAGGGAGCTCCCAGGAGCTCTTCTTATAAGGGCACTAATCCTGTTCACGAGAGCTCCATCCTCATGACTGAATCTCCTCCCAAAGACCCACCTCCTAACCCATCTCATTGGGGGTTAGGATCTCAGCATACAAATGTGGGGATACCCAGCACAGTCCGAGCCTCCTGCATTTTCATGGGCTGTTTGGAATGTCACTCTGGACTCTCCCCCTGCAGTCCCGTGATCCAGGCAGATGCCTCCATCTCACAGATGGTGAACTGTGACCATCCACTCTGTGCGCAGGGTCAGCGTCCCCTGGGTAAGGTCTTCTGAGCACCACCCCAACATGCTCTGTCCCCTGCATGCGTCATATTCTCTCCTACATGGCCCACAACAAGCACCTGAGTCTCCCCTGGACAAAGTCTCAGAGGCCAGGCGGGTCCAAGCTGGCAGCTGCCCCTGGAATGCCCTGTAAGTGGTTAGAGACCCTCTGCTCTCACCTGCCTTAGCTTCCTGGATGGAGTCAGGTACCAGAACTCTCCATCTCCCAAGGAGAAAAGTGAGGAGGTGAGACAGGGAAGGAGAGCAGCAAACAGCAGATCATACCCAGTGCCCATGTGGGCAGAGAACTAGGGGAGCCTGCGTGGAGCACCCTAGGGGAGAAGCTGGGGTACTTACACACCAACTCCTGTCTGTCAGTGCTCGAAGAGGCAGGGTGTTGATTGGACATTCATACACCCACTGCTGGGTACCCAGCAGGCACTGGTAGCCAAAGAAAGCCCTTGGGCCAAAGACTACAGGTTCCAGCCAGGAGATCTGCAGCCGGGTTCCCTAAGTGCCAAAACTGTGCCCCTCATTGGTTATTATCTCCACTTGCCTCCTCAGCATTTAGCACACAGCCTGGCATATAGCACGTGTTCAGGAAATATTGGTAAAATGCACATAGCCATGCATATATGCATTCAGGCATGCATGCATACATATGTAAATGTGACATGTCAAGAAGCTAGATCAGGAACCCTGAAGTCATGTGTTGTTAGGAGCCATAAATAAACTAAGAGAGCCCCATGGGAGGCAGAAGGGGGTGGTGGGGAGTGTGGAGCCGTGGAGCACTTGCCCCGTCCGAAGGGGGCAGCAGCTAGTCACTTCCATGCAGAAACCTGGACCCAGTTGCCAGTTGCCAGATCCCCCAAGAAGAAGCTATTATGCGAAATGTTCTGGTTTTTAGCTTGTGCTTGACCCCAGAGTTTTCAAAACCCTGTGCAGTTCAAAAACCAAAAACAAAAAAATTATCTTCAGGCCAAGGCCGGTTCTCCAGCCAGCAGTCGGAGGCCACTGGCATTAAGCAACATTTGAGATTAAAAGTATTTCTCTTCCCGTATATTCTTCTGCGTTCTCTCTGCTGGCACAAAGCCAGAGCCATAGGTGTGAATGGCACAGTAGGTTTGGCCACCTAGAGGCCGGGGGAGGAATGAGATGCCCTCAGGTGACCTCCCACATCCTAAGGGCCTATTAACCCCAGTGAGCCACAGGCTCTCTTTGTGGCTATTTTGCCAGCAGCCTTCCTCTCGCCACATCACCCCCTCTCTTCGCCTTCTGCTTATGCCATCAGCTAATGAGTGGGACTCAATGGTGGATCCGTAAGAGGCGCGGTGTCCTGCCAGGACTAAGCACCATGTTAGTCATTGTGTACGTGCTGGCAGGGTTGCTAGGCAGCTAGCAAATGTGACGTCTCCCCTGGGGCAACACCAGAGAGAGGCAGGGGATGGCGAGCTCTGCCAGAGAACGATGAAATCAAGACAGTCAAGTGACCCAAGATGAACTCAGGTGGTTTCTGTTCTGTCCGAGGGAAAGATACACCCGCTGTTGAGACAGGAGTCCACTCGCTTACCCCATAGGCCAGTGATGGCGAACCTTTTGAGCTCGGCGTGTCAGCATTTTGAAAAGCCCTAACTTAACTCTGGTGCCGTGCCACATGTAGAAATTTTTTGATATTTGCAACCATAGTAAAACAAAGACTTATATTTTTATATCTATTTTATATATTTAAATGCCATTTAACAAAGAAAAATCAACCAAAAAAATGAGTTCGCGTGTCACCTCTGACACCCGTGTCATAGGTTCGCCATCACTGCCCTAGGCTAATAAAGGAAGTGACACGTTCAAAGATGGGGCCACGCGCTATTGATAGGAGCCTATGTGATGGGAGCCTAAATTGGGGAAGGATTTGGCAAAAGCTGACGAAATTTTACATACTCATTCTCTTCAACCTACAAGCTGATGGCTGGAAATTTCTCTTTCCATGTCTCTGGGTATATATACAAAGATGGGTGCATAATGCTATTGCCTGCACCTGTAGGAGAGTGGTTAAGGCCATAGACTCTGGGGCCAGACCTACTAGGTTTGAATCTTAGCTCTACCACTTAGCAAGTTGTGCAGTCTTGGGCAAGTCACTTCTCTCCCCTATGCCTCAGTCTCTTTGTCTGAGAAATGGGACTATTAAAGTACCTATTTCATATAGTACGTAGGAGATGAAGTGAGTTGACATGGGTCAAGCACTATTTAAATGCGGGTATTTTTCACCCATTGGAATTGCATAAGCATTTTTTAGTTTTATATACCAGTACATTTAATATAGCCTTTAAAAAGGAATAAAGTATGTGTTGATATAGAACAATTACATAATTTATTACTTAATGGCAATATCAAGTGTCTATAGTAGTCAGTTTTGTGTTAAAAATAATATATATACATTATACCCAACAAAGCTGTTTCTAAAAATAATTGTGTTTGTGTGTGTGTGTGTGTGTGTGTGTGTGTGTACACACTTGTTTATCTATGTATAAATGCTTCTAGAAAGATCAGAAATAGGTTGGAGGGGTGCTTTTGATTTTTCTGGTGTTTGAATATTTTTTACCAAGTTTCTGTGCTATTTTTTCCCAAGGAAAATCTCTTTTAAAAGAAAAATGCAGCACTAAGCTCAGTGGCTAATAGCAGTGGACAGAAACCCAGGCTCATGAACTCATATTCCTCCGGGGATCTTTCTAATCTACCTTGTTGGCAAGGCTGCGGTTGGTGAAATAACCCAGGCTCCCCAGCAGACAGACCCGCGGAAGCGCTGCCTCTGCCACTTGCCTGCTGGGCAGCCTGAGACAGGAACTGTCAGTCTCTGGGCCTTTCTTCTGTTCAGTGAACAGAGCAGCTCCTTATGGGTTTTTAGAGGATGGACTGAGAAGGTTTGCAAAGTACAGAGGCCAGGACCTGTCATATGTAAATAGGGGTTATTGTCATATATGGTGGCTGATTGCCAACTGCAAGCTTTACGAAGGTGGCAGGAATCAAGATGTTCACTGTTGTCACTTATGCAAATTAAGAAGACAACACCTAGGGGAGAAAATACCTTTTCTGTCTCTTTCTCTCTCTTTTCTTTCATCTTTAACACACTCCATTACCAAAAGCCCTTAAGGCTTCTGTTGATAACTTACACAATAAACACATTAAAAATCAGCAAAATGCCAGGTCGGCTATTGTCTAAGATTCATCTTTTTAGTCCAAAGCACAGTCGAAAAATGCCTGGGGCGGAGGGAGAAATTAAAATCTGCAATGATAACATTTCAATGTAGTTGATTCTAGAGAAACAACTGATGATGCTGTGGCCTCAGTCGTGGTTCAGGGCTCCCACCCACCCCCCTGCCTCCTTCCACACGTCCTGCTTTTCCTCCACATCCCACCCACCCCATCCCCACACACCCTCACACACACACACAACCTTCTCCTTCACAGACCTCTGAATAATGCCACTTTCACTATCCTAAAACTGTTTTCTACATAATTTACCTATCTATATCTATCTGTAAAATTTTCCAAAAATCCATAGAATATTTTCACACTATAATATAAAAAAAGAAACAGCGAAAATTATAGTAAAACAACATGACCCATATACATATCTTTGTATGTATATGTGTCATGTTCAATGTGCATACACACACAGATAATATATATATACCCATGTATATATATATACATATTATCTGTGTGTTTGTGTGTGTGTATACACATTGAACACAAACACACACTCAGGCACCACTGTATTAACAGACATAAGCAAAATTCTGGATTTAAGAAAAGTAGGATAATATTTAACCAACAATTATTTGCACCTTTTCATTCTATTTGCATTTTTTAATAAAAACTAAATAATACCTGTGTGTGTACACATGTGCCTGTGTGTGTGCACATGCTCACATTCTCTTGGTGCCAACAACTACCACCAGTGCAAAGGAGCCAGGGGAGGGCTTAAGCAGGGGGCTCACAGCCAGATATGCAAGGTCGGAGGGTTACCCAGTGCCCAGGTGAAAGGCAGATGGCTGGACACAGGAGTGAAGCAGGAAGCCATCAGAGGACACCGCAGGTTGTTAGCTGCAGCAGGGGCAGAGGGAGGGGAGAAAGGAAAAGCTCTCTGTGCCCCACTATTCAGCCCAGCACTTTGGATGTTTGTTGGAAGTTTTCGTAGTCGGCAGGATGACGGTGATGGGAAACACTGTGTCCAAATAGGGAAAAAAACATATGCTTCTCTGACAATATAGGTGCACTGGACATAGTAACAATATCTAGAAAATCTGCTAACTTGGCCCCATTTCTTTGTACAGTCATTGGGTTTTATTTACTTGTAAGTTCCCCTGGACTATGAGCTCTTTGAGAGCTGGGTCTTTGCTCTTTTTATCTCTGTCTCCCCAACATTTAGAACAGAGATTAGCATTTTTGTCTGTGGCCAAATCCTGTTCACCACCTGTTTGTAACAACCACACTCATTCATTAATTAATTAGTCCTACAATGACAAGGTTTAGTCTTGATACAGAGACCCTATGGCAGCCGTGGGCAAACTACGGCCCGCGGGCCGGATCCGGCCCGTTTGAAATGAATAAAACTAAAAAAAAAAAAAAAGACCGTACCCTTTTATGTAATGATGTTTACTTTGAATTTATATTAGTTCACACAAACACTCCATCCATGCTTTTTTTCCGGCCCTCCGGTCCAGTTTAAGAACCCATTGTGGCCCTCGAGTCAAAAAGTTTGCCCACCCCTGCCCTATGGCCTACAAATCCTAAAATATTTCCTACCTGGTCCTGTAGGGAAAGTTTGCAGACCCTGGACCTAGCATCATGCAGAAAACATAGTAGATGCACCATAAATAGTTATGCGATGTATAAATGTGAATAATAATAGGAATTCCCTTCATCATATAGAGAAATAATCCATTGATTCCTCTTTGGCTAGATCACTCCTTGAACTTAATCCCCAAATATAATTTTTTTTTTCTGAGTCACACTCATTCTGTCAATTGGTCCAGTCCTTTGGAGCTCCACAGAGCTGGATTCAGAGGGCCCTTGAAGACAGCAAACTGAAGCATCTCGAGCAGATGCATTCTCAACCTGGGTACTATTGACATCTTAGGCAGGGGCATTCTCTTGTGGGGCTGTCCTATGCCATATGGAATGTTGAGCAGCATCCCTGGCCTCCACCCACCAGATGGCAGCAGCACTCCCTCTCCTCTGCGGCTGACCATCAAAAATGTCTCCTAGAAAAAAAAAAATGTCTACTAGGAGATAAAAGTCTCCTCCTAGTTGAGAAAAATGGCTCTAGAGTAGCAATTTTCAGCTGCCCCAAGAATTTGTAAAACATGCAAAACCTGACTACTTAGTCAGGGGCACTGACCTCTTTTCCCCTTAGATTGTCAAATAAAAAGAATGACAACAGCCAACACAACAATAGCCATCCAGTGTGAATGAATCAAAACTACTCCTTTTTTCTTTTTCTTTTTTTGTCATATCAGCAAAAAATATAATATATATTTTTTGGTGTGCCACAGAAGTTTAGTTTATATGTGCTGTGAGATGGAAAAGGTTGAAAATCACTGAGAGAGAGAGAGAGAGAGAGAGAGAGAGAGATTATAAATAAGAACTAAGTACTGGGGACCATTTGTAAAAGTCCCTGAGGATATCCCCCACATTTAAAAATATACATGAAAAATAGCTTATGGGATCCAGTAAGTTTTGTCAATGCCGTGTGCTCTATATCCCATTTGGGGAGTTTGTATTCCCATTAGCATTAAAAAAGAAAGACCGTGACAAGTCCTGCAGTAGAGTCCTGGTCAACCCAGTCTCACCCCGGCATGGTTGCCTACACAGGTATCTATCTCTTCACATAACACTTATTGGCATCCCCCAAAGCTACATTTTCATGGAAACCAATTTGAATAGGTTTGGTTTAAACTAAGAGCCCTTTTCTCTGCAATGGTGCACAATTTCTCTTTCTCTGTCCCACGTGGATTCATGCCACAAACACTGTGAGTGTCTCCTTACTAAGTGTCAGACACTAGCTGGAACCAGCTGGAAATGGAGCAGCAACAAGACCCACCGTCTCCACTTGAAAAAGCTCACATCCACAGGCAGTGGACCCAGGAAGATCAAAGCATGTGGACACTGACACTTTTCTCAGAACTCAGCGACGCAAACTTTCCAGTAGATGGTTTTGGGGAATGAGTGGAACAGACCAAACCCCTCCTCTTGTCTCTTGTGATATTTTAGCCCCACCTTAGGAGGGCACAAAGGTGATTCTTACCAGAACTGTGTGGTTTTATTTTTTCCCACTTACTTAAATTTATTGGGGTGATAATTGGTTAATCAGATTATATAGTTTCAATTATACAACTCTATGATACATTATCTGTATATTGCATTGTGTGCCCACCACCCAAAGTCAAATCTTCTTCTGTCTCCTTTACCTTTGACCACCCTCCACCCTCCTTCCCTCTGATAACCACCACACTGTTATCTGTGTCTATGAGTTTTTATTTGTTTGTTTTTCTTGTTTGTTCATTTGTTGCTTTCAGTTTTATATCCCACATATGAGTGAAATCATATGGCTCTTGACTTTTTCTGTCAACTTATTTCACTTAGCACAATATTCTCAAGATCCATTCATGTTGTCACAAATGGCAGTATTTCGTCTCTTCTTATAGCTGGGTAGAATTCCATGTGGTTATCAAGGAAAACAGTGGTGGTTGCTTAGGAATAAGACAAAAGGAAAACTGATCAGAAGTTTGTGCCTTCCTAAGAAGGAAGGAACTGAAAACTCTTCAGACCCATCCATTAGATCCAGTGTCAAGCATACAGCACCGCAGCCCTAAGCAGCCTCTGCGTTAGAATGAACTGACTTCCACCATCACATGTACACGGCCTAGTCAGGCCTCTCATTTACCACCTGTACAGAATTAATTTTCTAAGGTTGGACTTCCCTCACAATAATCTAGAGTCCAAAGGATAGGAAGCAATGCTGGGAGAAGAGGGAGAACAAAGCCGTCTTTATTCACCATAAAATAAATTTGTTCAAATCACCCCTGAATACACTCACATTCAGTACAAATAATTAAGTCCCCTTCAGTTTATCGTGAGGACTTCAGGGGCCACGTGGCACATATTAAGAGCATGGAATGCAAGTACTAATACCTACTTGGTAGTGATTGGAGTTCCTGCTTTGGGCCAGCTCCTACAAAAGGACATTATCTATTTAGCTCCTTGCTACGTTCTTCACCCCATTTTATAGATGAGAAAACAGAGGCTTCAAAAAGTGCAGGAACTTACCCAAGGCCACAAAGAAAGGTAAAACTCCTGGTTAGAAACCCAGCGCCTTGGGTTGCCTCTATATGTTTGGACCTTGGTGTGCTTGAATTCCAGCCCCAGCACTTCCCACCTGGGGCTCCTGCCTGGATTACACACTTCTCCTGAGTCTCAGCTTCCTCGTCTGTGGGAGCAGAGACAGGCTTCTCTACACCCTGGGCAGCAGGGCCTACTTAGCCCAGAGTCGGGTCTCAACAAGCCCCACACTCCTTCCTCTTTCAGAGTTCTCCATAGACTTCGCCAACCCCTTTTAGAAAATCTCTTCAAAACAAGGTATTCTGGCGACGGCTCTGAGCACTTTCACGTGGCACTTCTTCCATGCATGGGCTCGCCTCCCTTCAGGCAGCCCATGACGGGTTCAACATAACCAAGCCAGCAAGTCACCAGTTCATCCTTAAACCAGTGGGTTTCTCAACCAGGGCGACTCTGCCCACCTGCCCAGGGAACAGTGGCATGATCTGGAGACATCTTTATCACTACTGGAGGGTGGTGGCACTGCCAGCACCTCGTGGGTAGAGGCCATATATGCTACAGGGCATAGGGCGGCCCCCACCCCACTACTGATTATCCAGCCTACATGTCAGTATTGGCAAGGTTGAGAACCTTGGTTAAAATCCAGGTTTATCCAGCGCCAACGGCAAGCACCTTGCACTCTTTTGCTTCCCTAGCTGAGGGTTTCTAAACCTCAGCTGTACAGACACCTGGGCCAAACTTTCCCTGTTGTGGGGGGACCTGTCGGATATGTATAGGATGTTAGCAGCATCCCTGGCCTCTACCCACTACATACCTGTAGCTCTGCACCCTTCCTCAGTCGTGACAACAAATATGTCTGCAGACATTGCTAACCACCCCCCACATCCTTCTTGTGCCCCAGCCTTGCTCTCCTCCTTCCCCTGAGAACACAAGTCATCCCAGTGGAGAATCATTATCCTAACCCGTGGCCAGCAAACTGCGGCTCAGGAGCCACATGCAGCTTTTTGGCCCCTTGAGTGTGGCTCTTCCACAAAATACCACGTGCGGGCGCACGTACAGTGCGATTGAAACTTCGCGGCCCACGCGCAGAAGTCGGTTTCCGGCCTGGGCGAGTCTATTTTGAAGAAGTACTGTTGATATTTGGCTCTGTTGACTAATGAGTTTGCCAACCACTGTTAACCCAAGGAAAATCAGTTTAACTATAAAATAAGAATAACAAAACGGCCCTAGAAAATATTAAGAGGGTATTCTGGATAACCATTAAATATGTTTTTAAAGTAGATTTGTGTATGAGTGTGGTTCTATTAAATACCTGGGCATGTCAGGCAGAAAGAAATATTATCTCCTGTGATTTGCTCCCATAGTGTTGTTAGAGCCACAAATTGAACGCCCTCTTTATTTCCCAGCGTAGGTTCTATCATTGAGGTCACACTGGCTTCCAGGGACTCTACACTAAAATAGAAATAAAGAGGCATGTCCTTTTTTGTTGTTATCAATGTTCTATTTTTGGAGCCCCTTTATTATTCCAAAATAAATTTGATCTTAATTTGAAGCAATGTTACTGGGCATGCAGCAGCCAGCAGCCTGGGGCTCTGTGACTGACTGACCCCGCAGAGAGGAGCACCTCTCACTCAGAGAAGCTGCCCATCCTCGGGGTCTGGCACCCTGTGAGGAGGTGCTCATCTCCCCAGAAGGGAGCCTGTCCCCCTCCAGTAACTAAAAATCTACGTCTGAGAAACCGAAGGCATCGCTGATGATGTTCATTTATTAAAAATTTTCATACAATAGAATATTATTGAGCCATGAGATAGAAGGAAATCCTGCCATTTGTGACAACGTGGATGAACCTGGAGGACATTATGCTAATTAAGATAAGCCAGGCAGAAAAAGACAAATACTCGGGATCTTACTTATATGCAGATTTGTTTTCAAGACAAATTCATAGAAACAGAGTAGAATGGTGATTACCGGAGGCTGGGGGGTGGGAGCAATGGCTCAATGCTGGTCAGAGGGTATAAGCCTTTAGTCAGAAGATGAGTGAGTGGGGGTCTGATTTCAGCATGGTGACTATCCTATATAATAAAAGCCTGATATGCTAAGTGACCCACCATTTGACCGTTCGACCAGTCACTATGACACACACTGACCACTAGGGGGCAGATGCTTTGACCAGTAGGTTAGCTTGCTGCTGGGCTCCAGCCCATCGGGACTGGGTGAGAGGGGCTGGACACGCTGTGGAGCCCTCCCGCAGTCCCTCCCCAGCCCTGATTGTGCACCGGTGGGGTCCCTCAGCCTGGCCTGCGCCCTCTCACAATCCAGGACCCCTGAGGGGATGTCGGAGAGCTTGTTTTGGCCCAATCCCTGCAGGCCAGGCCAAGGGACCCCATCAGTGCACGAATCTCTGCACCAGGCCTCTAGTCATTAATAATAGTGTGTACTTGAAAGTTGCTAAAAGAATAGACCTTCAGCTTTCTCAATACACTCACAAAAAAAGAGTAAGTGGGGTGACATGTGTGTTAATTAACATGATTGTGGTAATGTTAATTGTGGTCATACAATCACAGGGTAAACTTGAAATAGTTACAGTTTTATTTATCGATTATACCTCAGCACAGCTGTTGGAAAAGAGACATTTCCATGGCAGGGAAACTGAGGCACAACCAAAACCTAACATGAGGGTATAAAACAGGGGTCCACAAACATTTCCTATAAAGAGCCAGACAGTGAATATTTCAGATTGTTCCGTCACACAACCTCCGTTGCCACAGCTGACTTCGGCCACTGCATCGTGAACCCAGCCAGAAAGACACGCGAGGAAATAGGCCCAACTGTGGTCACTTCCTGTGGTCACTGACACTAGCATTCTGGAATTTGAAAATCTCATGTAATGATCACATCACAAAACAGTCTCCTATTCATTTTTTTCTCAGCCATTTGAAAATGTAAAAACTGCCCTGGCAGGTATGGCTCAGTTGGTTGGAGCATCGTCCCATGCACTAAAACAGTGGTTCTCAACCTTCCTAATGCCGCAACCCTTTAATACAGTTCCTCATGTTGTGATGACCCCCAACCATAAAATTATTTTCATTGCTACTTCATAACTGTAATTTTGCTACTGTTATGAATTGTAATGTAAATATCTGATATGCAGGATGTATTTTCATTGTTACAAATTGAACATAATTAAAGCATAGTGATTAATCACAAAAGCAATATGTAATTATATATGTGTTTTCCGATGGTCTTAGACGACCCCTGTGAAAGGGCCGTTCAACCTCCAAAGGAGTCTCGATCCACAGGTTGAGAACCGCTGCACTAAAAGGTCACCAGTTTCATTCCCAGTCAGGATACATTTCCAGATTTCAGGTTCGGTCCCCAGTAGGGGGTGTGCAGGAGGCAGCCTATCGATGTTTCCCTTACATTGATTTTTCTCTGTGTCTGTCTCTCTCTTTCTCTCTCTCCCCCGCTCCCTTCCTCTCTCTCTGGAATTAGTAAAACATTAAATAAATGAACAAACAAACAAATACAATCTAAAGGGCATTCTTAGCTCATGAACAGGCAGCAGGCAGCATCTGGTCCATCCACCTCTTACAGGGAATGTGACAAAAATGGGAAACTACCATCTCCAAACAAAACTCCCAAATCCCACTTTTCTGTCCTTATGATGAAGATGACCACCTTGGTTATTTGGAACTTGGTTTGGTCAGCTCCACAGGAGTAATCTGCCAATCCCTGAACTTCTGGAACCTTCTGTCGTTACGGAAGGGCAAACATGGAGTAATTTGATGCTGGCTCATTTCTTCTCCTGCTACGGTTCTATGAAATAGGTGTTTAAAGTAGAAGTAATCAATGGATTGGATTTCTTCAGGACTTCCTGGTTGAAAAATAGAAAAGAAAGGAAAAAACCTCTCAAGTTCTAAGTTTTGCAAAACACAAAGCTCTCAGGGCCCCTGTGGAAAATATGCCTCCAATTTCCATCTTCTCTCTCTAAGCACAGTCAAGTGTCCATGCTGAGGGCAGAGCCACTTGGCTCAGAGCTTCTTGGTGATTGCTTATAAATTCTCCATCAGCCCTGGATTAAGTTTTTTAAAGGGATTTCTCTCTATCTTTTTTTTTTTTTTTTTACCATGATCACAATTTTCAGATTTCCAACTACTTATAAAACTTTTTTCCCCCTCCCCGTCTCACGGAGAAGGTCAGTCACTTTTAAGATATAAGAGAATTTGAGAACAGATTAATGACAAAGACAAATGATGATTTTTATTTTAGCGGAAGTTTCGGTGCGTTGTCTGCCTGGCCGGGCACTGATAATAAAGTGCATTTGACATATAACTGCGTAAGTTCTTTGCTTTAAAGTTCAACGATGGATCAAAGAGCAAATTCTTTCTTGAAAAAGAAATGTCCTGGAAGGAAAAATAATAGGAAGGTTGGGGGGAAACCGCATCCATCCTTTTGTCTCTCTCTCTTCTCTTTGTGGCCCAGAGACCCGGCATTGAGTGACTTCTTCAGAAAAGAGATCAGTGAAATTGTCAGTTGATTACTTCTCCTTGATTAGCATTTATAAGAGCCCTGTGATACAGTATTTGCATTCCTATTTAGCCGTGATTTTTGTGGGGCACCAATGATTAAACTTGTCACGGGGCTTGATTGACGGGGTCAGATCTTCACTTTCTACTCTTTTGAAATTAAAAACAAATGTGTCAGCTCCCTTCATGGGCCGGAGCGCCGTGCAGCTCGCCTGCCTTGTCATTGCAGATAGGTCAGGAATGTTTTAATTTTAGGGATGGATTCTGCTTGTCAAGGAGAGTGTGATGGCGTGTGGTTCTGGAGATGAGATGTGAAGGGTGTAAAACAAAGAAGGGGAAGAACAAAGACAAAGACACTCACATTATTAGACAGATTTAATTAGTCTGAATGGATATTATGCTAGATGAAGCAGTGAGCTGTGAAATTAACCCTTGATTACGGATTGGCAGATCATAGTCATAAAGAGAATCAAACCTTGGTGGAGAGACGCGAGGTGCGATTTCAGCTTCCCTTACCCTTCGGGGTTGCATGCCAGGTCCCCACTCCCTCCGCCCTCCCCTGCCTACTTGAACAGCAGAATCGGTAGAAGGAAGTGAGCGAGTTCATCTTCAGCTTGTGCAAGGAGGTGCGCCTGGAGGAAGAATTCCATCTAGCTTTCCCCTCTTCCACTTGAGAGAAAGCGACTAGCCAGCAGTGGGTGGGTGTGACGCTAAGGGGCTCACAGTGATACAGGTTTCTGAATCCAAAATAGAGAGTACGGAGAGCTAAGTCTGAAGGACGGTTGTTTCTTTTGAGCATCTGCATTGAACAGCTCTATCAACTGGGGTGGAGGGTCACCCCCTGGGCAAGCTGCTTCCTCTCCGTGCTCTTCTCTGTGAATCCTAGCTTCATCGTGACTCCCAGGAATTCTAGCCGTACCATAAGGGGGATGGGAGGTCTAGAGACCTGACCCAACATTGGTGTCCAAAAATCGCTTCTACTAAGGACCTCGACAAGGAAGGGGCAGTCGCCAGTGACAATGCACGTAAGAATGTATGTGGGTCTGCGATGATGTGACCTTCTAGGGAACCCGTTAACTTACTCAAATCATCAAAGGGGTTAAACTCTGCTGAGGATGGCCTGGTGTAACTGTACCCACTAGTGTCTCTACTTTCAAGTGAGCCCTTCTAGATCAGTGGTTCTCAACCTTCCTAATGCCTCGACCCTTTAATACAGTTCCTCATGTTGTGGTGACCCCCAATTTCGTTACAAATTGAACACAATTAAAGCATAGTGATTAATCACAAAAACAATATGTAATTATATATGTGTTTTCCGATGGTCTTTGGCGACCCCTGTGAAAGGGTCGTTCGACCCCCAAAGGGGTCGCGACCCACAGGTTGAGAACCGCTGGTCCAGATTATTCCCCTGCTCCAATTCCAGGAGGGGAAGGGTCGGCTGCATTTTATGGTGGAGGCATGTCTGTCAGGCTGTCCCAGAGTCATGCAAATTAGGAATTGAGGAAACGGAGTTACAGAGCTGGCATTGTGGTGGTTCCCCAAACTCAGTCTTCGCATTGGTTAATGGGGATACAGCTCCTTCTCTAACCACCTCTCGCGATTGTGCTGAGCGTGGAGTCTGAACTGTGTGCACACAGCCATCAGGTGTTGCTATTATAGCTCAGGTAGAAAACAAGGCAGGGTTCTAAGTCACCTCTCTAGCTCTACCTCCAATCTTCTCCATCATGGCTTCTCACCTTGATGTGTAAGTGGGTCCGATTTAAGAAACGCTTGGTGGAGGAACTCCCTGAGGAGAGTTTTCAAATGTGGCTTTGGGACTCTGCATCCATTGCGATCAATTGCAAATTATTTATTCCCAATTCTTGTTGAAGGCTGAGGGTGGTCAATGAGCTCACTGGGGTTACACTGCCATTTTCGGAAAGTCAAAAACAGAAGGGAAATCACAATCCTAACCCTGGCTCTGCTATGGGACTGCCGTGCGTGTGGACAGCGTGCTTCCCAGGTCAGGGCAGGGGAATGGTAGCCGTCCACTGCGCTACCAGGAAGATGAGGCTCCTGTGATTAGCACATACTTGGAGCGCCGAGACTATGGGGGTCATCATATGGCTCCAAGAGATGCTTGCATTTCAAGGTCCTTTGCTTTAAGGTCTCCGGAAATTCAGACCGTTTCTATAGCTGAATGCCGTGGCTGTATCACTATGTGGACATGAGGATGGTTTTCTTCCCAAAGATGATGTTCTGTTTCTGAAGAAATTCCTTTCTTTGCTCCAAGTAATAAGAGAAACAATATGTTGTATCCAATTTGACTTCACTGAGTTTTAGAGAAGAAGGGACTTTTTGAAATCAGCTCATTAGGGAACTCCCTGCACTATGTACTCTGGTCCCTGAGGCTATGCAGGGCGATGTAGATGGTAGTTGGATGATCTTTTGTTAGGCGGGAGGGTTACATATTTGTTTTCAAGTGTATTCAAATGCATGTGCGTGTACACGCATATGTATGGGGATTTCTCAACTTCAGCACTAGGGACCTTGTGGGCTGTTGTCAGCTGTCCTATGCATTGTGGGATGTATAGCAGCATCCCTGGCCTCCACCCACCAGATGCCAGCACCATCACTACCCAAATGAGACAACTAAAACATCTCCAGACATTTCCAAATGTTCTCTGGGGCTCAAAAATCACCCCCAGTTGAGAAGCACTGACATACAAGGTGGCAAAAACGTAGGTTTACAGTTGTGAGTACTCAAAACACAGAGTTTATTCTTGTGTTATTAGTTCTTAATTATTGTCTTATTTTCCATATGAACAGCTAGAAACCTTTTCCCCACCCTGTGTATCTATGATTCCATGGATATTATTGCTTAAAATAAGGCTTTAAAAAGTGACTCATATTAAAGAAAGATATTAGGTTAAAAAATAGTAGCAAGAATACAGGTGATTGTCAAGAAGATTGTATGTGACAGGAAGTTTAGGAAATACTGATTCCATCTTAAATCCACACTCTACAGTGGGGAGAACTGAAATCCAGAATGCAGAATGGATTTTGACCCAAACCTCCCAGCTGTTTGTCCCTGTGTTAATCTCACCAAGACAAGACAAGAAAGCCGCTTAACACTGTGCCTAGCACATAGCAGCTCTTTATATGTAGCATCTCACTTAATATTTACAGCACCCCGATAAGGTGGGAATTATTACCATTCCCATTTGTAGGACGAGATAAGGAAGTATCTGAAATAAATCTATGATGGGGAAGGAAGATGATAAGCCACTTGGTGGCGCTGTGAAAAGGGGCATGTGACTTACCATTTATGCTTTCATGCCAGATTTGAAATACTTATCTTAGCGCCCACGATGTACCAAGCACTATGCTGCATCTGTCCCAAAATAAGCATTTCATTCATATGCAGATGATGTTGTGTTGAGTTGTCCACTTGAAACCTGAAAGGTTTTGTGAACCAATGTCACCCCAATAAATTTAATTTTCACAAAAGGTGAGAAAACGAGTAAAATAACTGTCCCAGCCACCTTTGTCCCCTCTACGCAGAGGTGCAAACTTTCCCAGAAACCCAGCAGAATCTCACTTAAACCTCCTCGGCCAGAACCATGTGATTTTATCATTCCCAGCTTTAAGATCCTATGACATGAGTATGTGGTTGGGCATGTTGCCACCGAAAGCAAAGCCAGAATTTTATCAGCAAGAAAGAAGAGGGAAATGGATATCAGGGAGGCAACCAACAGCATCCGCCCCAGGGACTCTTCCGGTGGCAAGGATGCCTATCTGTCCCCTCTCTGTTCCTCCTCAGTCCCTCCTCATCCAGCAGCCAGCATTGGTTGGAGATCTGTTTCCCACTCTGAATTAGTATTAATGAATCGTCAAATATGGACTAAGGAAGTATTGTTGGCCTAAAATGGTCTGAGTGCAATGAGCTATTTAACCAGTAGGAGATGCCCCTATCATTGTCATCATCATTGTCGACTTCATCATCATCACATCACAACAAAAATGACCTGTTGAGCACTTAACTGAACTCTAAGTATTGCACATGCACCATCTCACATAACCACCACGGTGACCTCATAGGTGTCATCAGTCACCTGTCACAGAAGAGGAAATTAAGTGTGTGAAAGGCCACATGGTTCGTTTAAGGTTGCTCAGTTTGGAAGTGGCAGATTGGGCCTAAACTCGAGCCTGAGGAAGCCCAAGCCCACTGTCTTCACCATCAAGATGTTAACAGCATAGCCGAAACCGGTTTGGCTCAGTGGATAGAGCGTCGGCCTGCAGACTTAAAGATGTTAGCAGCATAGGATCATTGTACCGAGATGAACTATCGTGAGAAGTAGCCTCCCAGCACGACAGACAACATACTAGTAATTGCTGGAAACAGGGTTTAGAGGAATCACAGGAAGACGGTTTCATGAAGGCCAGATGGGTTTCATGAAGGAAAGACACCTGAGTTGTCCCTTAAGAGTTACTTGACTTGGTTTCCACCTGTAGCGGTTTTAAAGGCCAATGCTGGACTTCCAGCTACAACAAATGCAGACACAAGAACGTAGGAAGCCTGGACAACCACAAAGCAAGCAAACGTCACGCTCAGCACAGGTCTATTTGGACGCGTGGGGTTTCTCTGGGGCCGCGGGCAGTCCTGCGGCCATCTGCCTGGCACCCAGGCCGGCAGTGGCTGACAGTGCTTTAGCGGGGTTCCGAGCAGGCAGATCCAGAGACCAGCTGCGGAGGGTCAGGATCGGAGGGGCCCCTTCCACGTGTTTATTCAGACTGGTTTGCCTAAACCCTACCTAGAACCCTCCACGCTGAAATAGGAGAGTGCGTGCTTTCTGTCACATAGTACTTCTGAATGCCCATGAATGAAAAAGAAAAACAAAACTAGAAGTCCAGGATACCTGATATTCCCCAACCACAGAAAGACAGGAAGCCTCAGAATCAGCCACCAACCTTTTCATGACGGATTTCCCTGTTGGTTTGGAGGCCATACTGGCTCTTGAGAACTTAGGTGAGGAGCAGTTTTAATTCAGGGCAGCTCAGTTTGACCAAAAACATCTGAGTGCTTCCCATACACCGGGCTCCATGGGAGATTCTCGGGCAAGATGCTGGGGGGTGAAAAGACAAGGAAGCCCAAGAGGAGAGAACCTTATGGCAGGGGAAGCAACACAGACCTCTCACTGAGACAGGACAGGGCTGCTCTGCCTGTGACACTGCTGTGCTGGTCCTTTCCTTATCTAGTTCCTTTTTCCCAGAGTGATGAGCACAAGGTGCAGAAAGAACCTTAGACAAAAGTGAAAAACAGATCCATATGAAAAAAAAAAAAAAAAACTAAGGGAAGGCTTGAGAGCAAGGTAGCAACAAGCCTCTGTTTGAGAATCCAAATGTCTTAAGTTGTATGCCCAGCTTCCCTATTGCTGTGTGACTTTGGGTGAGTCCTTTTACCTCTCTAAGACTCAGTTTCCTCATCTGTAAAATGGGCCCAATATACTCCCTGCCTCACAGGGCTGCTGTGAAAATTAAATGAGATGATGCAAGAGAAGCACTTAGCACAGTGCTAGGCACATAGTAAGCTCTCTGTTAATTTTTGTTTTCAATAACAACGATGACGGAAATGTACTGGTGCCGTCAGTAAGCTCAGTGCAGTGTCTGGGATGTAGTGAGCACTCAGGGACGGTTTGCTATGGTTGTGTTTGTTGCTGCTGCTGTAAAAGGCTTTAACACAGTGTCTGGCGAAACAGCCACTCAGTGAGCACAGCTATGATCCTTCCAGAGCCCCAGTATGTAAGCGTGAAACTCATACTGTGAGAGAATCTCTGAAAGAATGTTCCTACGGAACCCTACCCATGGTTAACAATGGAAGGTAATGTGCCTTCTTTTTCCTTTTCTATTCTTTTTTTTTTTGTTGTTACTCTTTACCTGAGGTTATTTTTTCCATTGATTTTTAGAGAAAGTGGAAGGGAGGGCGGGAGAGGAAAAAACAGAAAGGGAGGGGAGGGTGAGAGAGAGAGATCAATTGGTTGCCTCCTGAAGGTGCCCCAGCCTGGTCTGGGATCAAACTTGCAACCCAAGTACCTGCCCTTGATCAGGAATTGAATCCATGACCCTTCAGGGCACAGGCCAAGGCTCCAACCATTGAGCCACACCAGCCAGGGCTAATGTGCCTTCTTTTCTTTCTCCGTCAAGAAGCCACCCTGGTCACCCTGATCCTGCCCAAAGTCATTATGAGAGTAAACTTCACAAAACCAAAGCCAGGGGCTTTGAGTCTGCCATGGGTAGGGCACTTGCTACCCAGTGGTGTAGCTATGCTTCTATATCTGACCTCCTGAATGGCTTACCTGGGCAGACGGGCAGGGTCTGGCTCACAAGTTATTTCAGCGCTTTCCCTCATCTTCATGTATTCTTGGCCCAGGAATTTCGTGTGATCAGGCGATAAGCCCCAGACCTCCCTGGGAATCCCATCTCTTTGCTCCCTTTCTCCCGGCCCCCTCCCACAGCAAGCCTTCCTTTATTTTAAATCCCTGCTGAAACCCCATCTCCTCTAGAAAGCCTCGGGGCTCCTCTTCTCTTCTCCAAGCTAGAAAAGACCCTCGCCTCCTCAGGGCCAGACAGAATGCTCCTGTGGGGCCTGTGTCCCTCTGCGTCTTGGTGTATAATCATGTTTGCACTAGCAAGGGCTGTGACGGCCGGTGACAGAAAGTCCACTCAAACCAGCATAAGCACAGAAGGAATGTGTTGACCCCTGTGAAGGTCAAAGGTGTAACTAGATTCATGCAAAGCTTAAATGATGCCATGGGAAGTCTGGCCTTCTCAGCCTCTAGATCTGATCCCTCTGCAGTGGCGAAATTCTCATGCAGGTCCCCACGACCCCCAGTGGCTCCGAGGCCACCCGGAAGCACCAGGCTCAGCTTCTCCACAGAAAGGAGTTCCAGCAAAAACCTTGCATTAGACCGGCGTGGGTCACGTGTTCATCCCTGGACCAATCAGTGTGACCAGGAGAATGGAACACGCTGATTGGCCAGATGGAGTCAGGTGCCCAGCCTTGTAGCTTGGATGTAGGGTGATCCACCCAAGGCCCTGGCCTGAGAATAAGAGAAAGGTGATTCCCCCAAGAAAAAATTAGTGTCATTACCCATCGTCCATGGCAGCTATGAAATTCCCGCTGATTCATCTTTTGGTACTTCGTCGTGCCTGGCATTGTGCGCCTCATAAAGTAAATGCTCGATAAAATTACCTAATGAGGGGAAAGAACGAGGGAGGTGACGAAACTAAACTTACCTGTTGGCTTTGCATGTTTCTTCCCCTGACACGTAAAGCTAAGCTGGCCAACCGGCACTCACACGCCATGTGAGCACACACACACCCCCCCCCCCCCCCCAACGATTTTAGAGAAAATCTCAGTACACCAGACATCGCAGAGCCTTTTATCTGGTGTCCAAAATGATGCAGAAGATACTAACGTCCCATCATGCACGGTGCCTGGCTCTCTGTGAAAATACGTTGTTTTTTTACTTGTTTGTTTTTTTGGGGGGGGGGGGGGCGGGGGGGGTGTTAAAATAAATTTCTTTATTGATTTCAGAGAGGAAGGGAGAGGAGAAAGAGAGAGATAGAAACATCAATGATGAGAGAGAATCATTGATTGGCTGCCTCCTGCATGCCCCCTACTGGGGATCGAGCCTGCAACCCAGGCATGTGCCCTTGGCCGGGATGGAACCTGGGGCCCTTCAGTCCGCAGGCTAACGCACTATCCACTGAGCCAAACCGGTCAGGGCAAAATATGTTGTTTTTTAACTTAACGAGAGAGAATGCACCCTGACCGCGTCCTTGGCCGGTCGGTTTCAACCTTTCCTTTCTGGCCATTCCTGGTCATAAAGGATGGGCTGGACTTCCAGCGTCCTTTTCACTTCTTCGTTATTAAAAGCAGGATCAGTTAATAAATAATTATGATGCTCAGTTTCCAGGGAACAAGAAGATAAGGGCAGGAACACTTGAGCCTCACAAATTACATGCTACAGTCTAGATTTCCACTCGGAGTGCAGAGCAGCCTCGCGCTCCTTTTCGTTCCCGTGGCATAAATTGTTCTAATTATACGTGCAAGAGCCTCCATCCCCGAAGATATGAGTTGGAAGCGTGGTGTCTGTTCTTTTAATTCCGAGAAGCATTTGCAGTAACGTGTTCCCACCCCCCTTGTTTTCAAACTGAATTGTTTCAGTGGTAGCTTGGTGTGTCAGCTTGTAAGTCTATAAAACAGTTTTATACCAGCTGGAGATTCAACATGCTACATGAATACATAACAGTGCCTAACCAAGAAGGTTTGTAATTCAGTAATTAGCTGTAATTAATGAACACAAAGTGAAGACTCATTTACAGTTTAAATTATCACATTAGCTCCTGTCACCCTCTATGTACACAAAACAGCAGGAATTCAATTATTTTTATTCTTCAAAGCTAATTTAAAATTTAAGGGATGCCATTACATGAAATAATAGGTAGGAAATGTAATCGAAATCACTGGGAACAGTTGGCCGTCCTTAGAATTTAAAAAAAAAAAATGCGATGGCTGACGATTTGGAAATGTTTTATCATCTGTGAACAGATGAAGGATTGAAATCTCTGCTCTTTTCAGTGTATTTAATTTGAAAGAGGAAGCAAGTTTGGTGGTTGCCGAGTCCTTGTGCGGGGAGGAGTATCACGCATAAATGTAAAAGCAGCCGAGAGCTGATAATGCTGTTGATAGTAGCAAGATGACAGCCGGGGAGAATCACATTCCATTATTCTGAACGGGGGCTGAGTCTCCCGCAACGGCACGGAGTTCCTGGAACTGCCGCCCATTTTTGATGCAGACCTTCGGCCGGGGAGACCCTGCGTCATTGGCACAGGGCCGTCGTCCTCGGTTCTTTGTACACGCATGTGGGACACAGACTTTAACTGGTACCTGGCACCTCCTCTGTCTCAGGCACCGTTCGAAGGGCAGGATCCCGGCCACACTCTTGACCTCATGGAGCCAACATTCCAGGAGGAAGAGACAGACAATAGCAGGGGTCCTCCAGCTTGGCTATTGACAGAATCCAGGGGAAGCTTTAAAAACGTATGTGTATCAAGGCCTGGGTCCCAACCCCACATCATTGAACCAAATTCCCTGGGAGTCAGTCCTGGGCACCAGTATTTTTTTATATATTTTTTTATTGATTTCAGAGAAGAAGGGAGAGGGAAAGAGAGATAGAAACATCAATGATGAGGGAGAATCATCGCTCAGCTGCCTCCTGCACGCCTCACTTGGGATTGAGCCTGTAATCCGGGCATGTGCCCTGACTGGGAATCGAACTGTAACCTCCTGGTTCATAGGTCGATATTCAACCACTGAGCCACGCCGGCCAGGCAGGCAGCAGTATTTTTAACAGCTCTCCAGGTGAGTCTATGTCCAGCCAGAGTTGAGAACCACGGTGGCCAATTAACATATACAACTAATAAGTTAGCATTCTCTGGTGACTAGCGCTGTGATGAAATGAAGCAAAGGGGGGCTGTGCTAGCACATTCAGGGGCAGCATCTCTGGGCAGTGACATGGGAGGAGACTTAAGCGTAAAAAGGAACCCATCCCGAGGAGATCTGGGTACATGTTCTAACCCAGGTGTCAGCAAAACTTCCTCTTCCTCCTCTTCTTTTATTCATTTATTTATTTGCCCTTTTAATCCTTTAAAATGCAAAAGCGTTCTTAGCTGGAGGGCTGTGCGGAAACAAGCCCCAGCTGAATGTGTCCCATTCGAACCACGTTCTAGAAAAAACGGACCAGCAGGTGCAAAGGCACTGAGGCAGCTGTGGGTTTAATATGTTAAAGGAGCGGAAAGGGTAGGTGGGGCTTAGTGGGTAAGGATGAAGAGACAAGGAGGCTAGCGATGTGGGTGGAACTTAAATGTTCTTTTATATATGATGAAAAGTCAGTGGAAGATTCCAAGCAAGGAATGAGTGTGTGTGTGTGTGTGTGTGTGAAGGAGATGCTCCTGTTCCCATCCTCGTCACGCTACACCCTCCTAACACTGCCACCGGTCTCCCAGGGCAGTTCCCGGAAGGAACAACAGAGCCGGCGTGGCCAGGATGCTGTAGCTGCTGCTTTAGCCGCTTTGCTCCTGCACATTCCCCCGCCTCCTCCACGTTCATTTTTCTTATTCCTTTAAATAGGCCACTCGAAGCTGCACGGTCTCATTTTTCATAGGTGATCGACTGCTGAGTGGGGGTTTAGGTAGACAGAGGGAAGGCGCTGATAAGCCGGGCACGGATTCTATTAGGGAGATGCGGTGGTAATTAATGAAGCCTGCCAGTAATTGGGAAGGTGTGGGTCCCCGTAATATCGTAATGATAGTCATCCGTCTGCCCGCCGCCCATCACCCGGAGCCACGGAGCCATCCCTCACGGCTCTGATCTCAGACGCGTCGCCATGCAAATGCCCCTGACAGGACGCTGTCTCCGGCTCCCTAATTGGCCGGTATAGAGTTGTTTATGGATGTCGTCGGCATTTAGGCCTCCATTGGAGCTTGTTCAAAAATCGTTAGCAAAGTTGCCTGAACGGCCTTGTCAAATATGTACCCCCCTTTTCCGGTTTCTGTTTTGAAGGCGGTGGAGGTTGGGGATAAAATTAAGCTGCACATTGTGTGGACTGGAGCGCTCTGTGCGGTGGTTATTAAGCCGGTTTTGAAGTAAAAACCGATTTACAGTGATTTCTCATCCCGTGAAGATACAGCTTCAGTCTGTGCGGAACGGGGTGCTTTGTTAATAGCACGCCCTCGTTCTGAAGAGCCGTCGAGTACCTGAGCGCCATCCTGAGACGCAACCATTTGCACAAATTATGGTTTTGCATTGAGACTGGTTTCTAGACATCATCCCCATTTCATTCCAAATGGGCACCTTCGCTGGCCGCATGGAGCACATTCTGTTACCAGTATTTTTTTTTCCTGCACGAAAGTGGTCACTCTTTGAGTCCCCCACCAAACTGGAGGGTGCTGTGAAATGCTGTAAATTCTTTTCAAAGCCCTTATAAGGCTGCTAAGTGGGCTGGGTGTCTCTGTCATGACATTTAAGAGGGATCTTTTAACTATTTGGAAAACATGGGCAGTGCCGTTTTAATATATAATCGGCACACTTTAGAAGTATTCAAGTATGAAATAGCGCTGTGCAGGCGGCATCTTGATCAGTTCCAAGGCGGAGAGGAGTTGAAGAAGCTCTGGTCTCCATTTCCGCCCCCTGGAGAGAGAGAGGCGTGGGCGCACAGGGCAGCAGAGATTTGGGAGTCTTTGTTCCCAGTTCTTCCACTGAGGAGCTCTGTGTGGCGTTGATCAAATCACCTGGCCTCTCTGAGCGTCGGTGTCTCTTCTGTCTCACCCTCGCTCAAAGGTAGATCTAAGGCTTCAAACGAGCTCATTGTTGTGAATGTGCATTATATGGAAAGGGCTTTGCAGTCAGACCTGAGTAGCTGTGCCACTGATTGGCTGGAGAACTTGGAGAAATCACTTCCCCTCTTCTGAGCAGTTTTCACATCTGTGAAATGGGCCAGATAACACAGACTCTGGAGGAGTTGAGGAGCAGATATAATGGGTGAAGGCCCCCAGGATGAGCTTGAGACTCCTCCGTTCCTCCTCAGAGGTGTCTGCTGCCCCTGGACACGGTGGAGGGCTGGGCCTGGCATCCATGGAGTGAATGGAGCAACCGTAAGGCACCGTCAGCCTTTAGGAGACAGTGACCACTGCTCTGCATGCCTCTGCTGGCTCCCGACCTGACCTTCACACCGGCTCTCACCGCTGCGAGGGAAGCACTGATGCTGCGAGGCCGCAGCGTGAGGACCAGGGGAAGGGGGATCCTGAGAGGTGACCTACCTTTCCTTTGCTGGGATTGAGTTTCCCAGGATGGGGCACACACCCAGGTCCCCCCAGGACCCCCCAGGCCTCCAGGCCAGCAGGGATGAGCAGGTCGTCCCAGTTCAAACAAAACTCCCTCCCGGCCTCCAGCCCCAGGCTCTCGCAGGCTGTGGTTCTCAAAAACCTTCTCTTCCATTTCTAACTGTAGATGAGTTGTGTTTCTCTGTAGAACAATCTGGAATGTTCCAGATCCTCTCACGGAGCAGAAATGGCTGCTAGGCAATGCTCGCTGGCAACAGACAGCTTCACCTCAGCCTCCAGAAAGTTCTGTGGGTCCGTGACAGTGGCCGGCGGCCCTCTTACCCACAGCGGCTGTGTCCTGTGTGGGGAGAGAAAGAGGGGGAAGGCAGGGGGCCTCCAGGCAGTCAGTTGGGATCCCCGTCGCATTTTGAGGGCAAGCCTGTGGTTTCCTGCCGTCCACAGGTAAACAGTAGGCACCCCGTAGTCACCGAATCTTTCCTCTGTGGACTCCTCGCCACCGAAGAGGTGCCGAGGGCTGTCGAAGGGTCAGGCGCCCGAGAGCTTCCAGCCTCGGGGGGTAAGAGGGGTATGTGGCGGGGGGGGCGGGGTTGCTCCACAGCCAGGACTTTCTCACCAAAGGCTCTACTCATCCCAAATGATACACCCACTGGATCACCTGCCGGAAGCCAATGCCAGCATGTCCCAGGGCTGAATCATCTGTAGGTGGCTGAGGGCATTTCCCCAAACCTGAAAAGGATTGTTTGCTGCCAGACAGCTGAGGGCATCTTAATCTACATGTTATTGCCTCCTACTGGCCAAACACCTGAACAGCCGTAGGCAATTCCTCCAATCTGACAATGAATTCTGTATAAGAAATCCCTTTGATGTGTATCTCTACCTTGCCTTAGGACAAATTGTGTTAATAAAGACCAAGGGGTCCTGAGATGAGGAGAACTTAGTTCCGTTAGCTAAGTCTTCTCTGACTCCCCAAAATGCCTTCCAAAATTATGTTTCATCTCTGGGCTCTTGATTAATTTACACGCAGCACCTTCTCCAGATTCCTGAACCCTTCTAGATGCTGGATGAAGACCACCGACAATCACCTTTAAATTAAAGCTTTTGCTTTGCAGATTGGCCCCCCAGCCCAAACCCCAGCTCTCTTTCTTCCTTCACTCACTCTCCCCTGCTCCCTGGATCTGCAGGAACCGCTGTAACGAGTGTGTCGGCCTCTGTCGCCAGCGTGGAGGCTGACACGGTTCAGTGGGCTGAAGCCTCGAACTGGACCAGCACACGTGCCAGGCTCCCTCCATGCACACACATGTGCTGCCGGTTTCCTGTACAGAGCAAAGCGGGAGGGAAGCCAGGGGGAAACTGAGGTGCACAGAGCTCCTCTGAACCGAGCGGCCACCGACACTGGGTGCAAACTGCTGTGAGAGCAATCGTCAGATGCTCGCACACACGCAGCAAGAAGATAAATTTATTTTCATCCTTCATATTTGGGGCTCTTTCCTTCCACTTATTTATGCTTTAAACAACAGTTACAGTAAATATAACAATAAAAAAAGCGCCTGCAGTGGACAGGAAGATGATCGAGCAGCCCTGATATACGGCAATTCATGTTTCTTCTTTACAATCGCTAACGAATCTTAACTGGAGCCATGTTCCGTTCCCATGTGAGTGATAAGCAATGATTTATTATGAAGTGTCATGAAACCGGAATGCCATACAGTGAGACATGAGCTAGTGGAAAACGTTTTCCCTGTTCCCCAACCTCATTACTCAAAGACGCAGTATCCCCTTCCCAAGCCTAATTGAACTGGCTTTTCCGAGTACTCTACTCATTGGCGATGCAAATCGACCAAGGAGAGGATGCCCAGCAAAGTCGCGTGCCTCGGGCCCCGTCCGGCCGTGCCAGGGCTGGCGACAAGGCTGGAACTGGCCAGCCCTGGAGGTATGTTCCCAAGAACTGTCTCAGCTCTGCGCCAAAGCAGCAGGCATGCTAATGCACTCAGGAGATGAACCGGCCGGGGAAAAGGGACCCAAAGAGCAACTTCGATGACTTGGACCTCGTGTGATCCATGTGTCATGCCGTCCTACTTGGAACTCACGTCTGGATCCTTTAAGACTTACCACCGGTCCCAGGGAGCCAGCTGCACCCGGCGAAGGAGCACAGGCATGGAGCAGACTGAGCCTGGGTTCAGGCCCAGTGAGCCCGTGTCCCTCCGGAACTGGTGTGGTAGGTTTCACAAACGGACCCTGTTCTTTAGCCTTCCCTGACCCATGCTGTTTACCGCGTCCGTTTGTAGGGTCCTCCGTTCTGGTTCCAGGCGAGGCTGTGCTTTGGCCCATCGGCTAGGATGCCAACGGTGGCTTGAATAAACGGGGAAAACAGCTGGGTGCAAACTGCTGTGAGATGCTGTGTGTGCAGATGCTCACACACACGCAGCAAGAAGATAAATTTATTTTCATCCTTCATATTTGGGGCTCTTTCCTTCCACTTATTTATGCTTTAAACAACAGTTACAGTAAATATAACAATGAAAAAAGCGCCTGCAGTAGACAGAAGAGCTGTGTCACTGTGGTTGTCCCAGCTGTGGGGCAAGAAGGGAGCGGCTCAGCTTTCACTGGTCTCTACTTCCTCCCTCTCTTCTAGGCTCCTTTCATCTTGATGCATTGGATTTTGGAAGGAAGATTAATGGAAAGGGGAACAACCTCTCGAGTTAATAAAATGCTGTTGAAATCCTCTCTTGTCAACCAATGCCCCTTGTGGGTGGGCATCCAGAGACTGACTCTCTGGAGGGGGCTGGGGGGTGGCAGGGGGCAGGAGTGGGTCTGTGGGAGCCTCAGATCCTAATATGGGAGATTGGTTCCATTCAGGATGACTTCTAACTCACGGAATGTCTTCCCACTCAGGTTTCATGCTTCATCATCTTCTCTCTAGAGCAGGATACCATAAGCAGCAAGACAGCCCTTGAACTACTGCAAACCTACGCATCTTAGTTTCTTGCCAAAACAATGAAAGTGTAGGGGGCACTGCTGGGCCCTCTGTTTTGCCATCTTTATCCAATAGCTTTTGCTGCTTCTCAGTCATGACCGTGTATAGAACAGAGAGCCTGCTGCACAAGCATGGCCCACAGGATGTCAGATGCCAATCCCCCTCCTCGCTGGAACCCCATCCCTTCCAGTGCTTCTCTCGGGGTCGCTCCCCTGGCTTCTGCAGCCCCTCCACAAGTTGTTCAATGGATTCTTCTAGTCTTCTAGTCACCTAGATAGGCTGGTGGCCGGTGAGAGAAATGGTGATTGATGGCCTGTTCTGCCACTAAATAAATCCCCTGGGATGTATCTAACAGCCCCCCATTTTTTATTCTTTATTTTGAAATAATTTTAGACTTAAAGTTGCAAAGATAGTAGAGAGATGTTTCACCCAGATTCCTGTAATGTTTTACATCGTACCTAACCACGAACACTGGCTCAGTACTATTCACTGTACCATAGACCTGTTCCAATACTACTCAAATTTCTTTTTGCTGCTCCGGGATCTAATTTAAGATTTCACATTGGATTTGGTTGTTGTGTCTCCTCCTCCTTCTATCTGTGAAAACCCCTCAATCTTCCCTTGTCTTTTATTATTTTAACAAGTATTATTTTGACAAGTACTGATCAGTTATCTTGTAGAGCACCTCCCAATTTGGGTTTGTGGATGGCTTCTCATGACTGATCCAGGTTATGCATTTTGGCAAGAATATCATAGAAAGAATGTGCCTTCCTAAAGCATTATAGCAGGGATGCCATGATGTTGATGTGTCATTTCTGGCGATGTTAACTTTGATCACTTGGTTAAGATGGTATTGACAGCTTCCTTTAAAATATGAACTTCCCATTTGTCCTCCCAGACCACTCAGACTGTCTTTTTTTCCCCTTTTTTATATGTATTTTTATTTTTCAAATACAGTTTGCATTTAATATTATCCTGTATTAGTTGCAGATGTACGCATAGGGGCCATAAAATCATGCACTTTACAGCGTGGCCCCCCAACATTTCAGGCACTCGCCTGTCCCCATACAGAGTCCTTACAATACTATTGACTGCATTCCCTACACTGTAGTTTATATTTCTGTGACTATTCTGTAATCACCAATTTGTATTTCTTAATCCCATCACCTTTTCCACCCAATCCCTCAAGCCCCTTCCCCCTCCGACAGCTGTCAATCTGTTCTCTGTATCTATGAGTCTGTTTCTATTTTATTTTGTTCTTTAGATTCCATGTATAAGTGAAAGCATGTAGTATTTGTCTTTCTCTGCCCAAACTGCCTTTTTTATATTAGTAACCACTCGTACCCACTGGGCAATACTAGAAGACAGGGCCCCCAAAATCAGAGAGCTCTTGATTCCCATACTAGCTGGGATCCTTTGGGCAAGTTGTTGAGATGCTGTCTGCCTCCATGTCTTCCTCTCCAACGGACCTAACTCATAGGGTTGTTGTAAGGATTAAATAAAGAAATAAGTAAAAGCTCTCAGCATAGTGCATAGCATATAATAAGCCAATTACTTCATCTCTCTGGGTCTTAATCACTTCATCTACAAAAAGATAGTGTATGTATAACAGAGCAATATGTACATGAAGGTACATGTCATGGTTCTTTCAAGTTCTTCTACTCGTTTCTTCAAAGAAGCTTCTACCCATAAATGCGCTATGCCTCTCCTTTTTGTTTTTCTCACGGCAAGTGTTATGTTGTGCCGCTGTTAAATGTGTCTGCCTTAACTGTCCTCCATAGACTAGAAGGTTCTGGGAGTGTTCAGAAACTTGTCTTTCTCTTCATAATTCTGTTGGACCCCTGGTAGCACACAAGTTGGGTCGGGGGACAAAAATGCCAGCCTTTCAGATGTCCTAGGCATGAATGAAGACCACGGGGTCACCCATCAGCTATGTGTGATCATTCCTTGCAGCTACCTGACATCACAAAAGAAACACTTGATCAATATTGGGTGGATGGATGGATGGATGAATGAATGACTTCACCTTTGGTTATGCATAGCAATAAAGAAAAAGAAATTTAACTTTTATCTTCTAGATTTTGAATGCCTCTGCCAACAGCTAAATCTCTCCTAGGGAGGGCAGATGGCAGCCTGTACAATGAACAATTTAATCTTTAGAAAATGGAACAACTTTGCCAGCAAACTCCATTTTTCTCCACGAACACATTGTCAATAACATGTGCTCTCAAATATGTGGTGAAATTGATGACTGGGCCCTGATTTATGGAAACAACAACAAATTAAATGATTACCTTTCTCTTCCTCGCTTGGGGTCCTTCCGGCCAGCCATGAATTTTTTTCCCTGTGCTCTAATAATAGAGGAGGTCTAATTAAAATGCCTTTCTGGCTGATTGTGTGTGTGGAGTAGAGGGAAGAAAGGAGAGTGTCCAGGGCATCTTAATTTAAAACCAGGAGGGGAAGAGTCACTGGTGTGATAATGAAGACGAACGCAGGGAGCCTCTGGCGCTCCCTCCTCACATAAAAGCAGATATTGACAGAATCCTTCAAACAAACACTTTTGTAGCCACTTATTTACCTTCTTGGATGAAATTTTCTTGGTTTTGAACAGACTTGAGGCTTTGGATTGTATGAAATAGAACAGAGTGGAGTAGGGGTGCTGGAAGAAATGGGTCTCTCCAGCCTGGCTGGCGTGGCTCAGTGGTTGAGGTTCGACCTATGAACCAGGAGGTCACAGTTTGATTATTGTCAGTGTACATTCCCAGGTTGCAGGCTTAATCCCCAATGTGGGGCGTGCAGGAGGCAGCCAATCAATGATTCTCTCTCATCATTGATGGTTCTATCTCTTTCTCCCTCTCCCTTCCTCTCTGAAATCAATAAAAATATATTTTAAAAAAGAAATGGAGCCCTGACTGGTTTGGCTCAGTGGATAGAGCATCAGCCTGTGGACTAAAGGGTCCCGGGTTCAATTCCAGTCAAGGGCATGTACCTTGGTTGCGGGCACATCCCCAGTAGGGGGTGTGCAGGAGGCAGCTGATCAATGTTTATCTCTCATCGATGTTTCTAACTCTCTATCCCTCTCCCTTCCTCTCTGTAAAAAAACAATAAAATATATTTTTTTTAAAAAAAAGACATGGGTCTCTCCAGCAGTAGCTACATTGGATGTTTAAGACTTTTCCTGAGTTACAGTCAGTTCTTCACCCAACATGGGTTCAGAACCACCATCCTGAGACTCCTCCTTCTAGAATGATGACTCTGAACTTATGCTGGGTCAAGAAGTTTTGTGAGAATCTGGTCAGAGCTACAGATCCTTTCTCCAGAAACTACAAATAAACAACTGTGTGTTTACAAATAGAGAGAGAGAGAGAGAGAGAGAGAGAGAGAGAGAGAGGAATGTAAACTTTTGCTTATAGTGTCATCTATCTTTTGTTCTTGAACAACCTGAGTAACAATTGCTACTCAAAATTCCAGGCTTTGCCTTGGCTGGTTTTGCTCAGTGGTTAGAGTGTTGGCCCGTGGACCAAAGAGTCATGAATTTGATTCCTAGTCAATGGCCCATACCTCAGTTGCAGCTTCCCCAACCCCAGTCAGGGTGAGTGTGGGAGGCAAGCAATTGATGTGTCTCTCTCACGTTGATGTTTCTCTCTTTCTCTCTCTCTCTCTCTCTTTCTCTCTCTCTCTCTCCCCTCCTCCCTCCCTCTCCCTTCCACTTTTTCTAGAAATCAATGAAAAAAATATCAGATTAAAAAAATAAAAGAAATTCCAGGCTTCCCCAACTCTGCTGCAATGCTCGTCCAAGGTTAAGAAGTATTTAATTGAAGAGGCCCTTGCTTCCTTAGGCCACAAAAGTTCTGGCTGTAGACTCCTTTGGACACCTAGTGAGGCCCATGGAGGCCTTCTCAACAGTAATGCTTTTAAAGACATAAAATAAAGTATGCAGGATTTAAAAAAATCACAGAAATACAGTTATCAAATATTAAAGATACCAATTTGTGATAGTAATATATGAATTTCTTTATATACAGGGTGGTGCAAAAGTAGGCTTGCGGTTGTTTGTATGAAAAATAATACAATAATTAATAAAGCATAATACAATAATAAATTCTGTTTCCCATATGCACAATTATAAGCCTACTTTAGCCCCACTCTGTACATTGAATAGCATACCCAACACTAAGGCTAACAGCTAATTTCAAAGTAATGATGAGTGTATATGATATCGCAAGATGTTTATAATGGGACAAAAAATCTGTAGCATTTTGATGAAAATATTGGTCATATAAATCAGGAGGCTGCTAATACTATTATGATTTTGTGTCTACATTCACAAGTGAAGGAAATTCTGACTTTTACTTAGAGGTCAATGAAATTAAAGGTGTCATTTTCTTTCTACCCAAGGTCATGGGTCCCCTGAATTCTATGCACCAATGTCACCTTCTAGTGAGGCCTTCCCTGGGTCCTTCCCAAAATGACCACATTGATATTCACATTCCATCCACTCACTTTTTCACCATCCTGCTTTCCCATCCTCAGAGCACGTAGCTCACTGCCATGGTCTTGCATTTGTATGTGCCTCTCTCCCTCTGCAATGCCAAGTCCCTGAAGGCAGAGGTCCTAGCTGTTGTCTCCCCTGCCGCGTCCCTGTATTGAAACACTACCCAGTGACTGGCCCCAATGTTGGCTGAAAGAAAGAAATTGCTGTGTTCAATGACAAGACTAGAGCCAAAAAATGCACAACCAACGTCTTGCAGGCTCACCTGGGCCAGTGGCATTGGGCTTAGTCATCACCCCATCATCATTATATAAAATTGAAGTAATAATTTTGGAAAATGGTTGAATATGTTTTTCAAATACAATGTTATACGGAGCCCTTATATATACCAAAGAGATGAAATGAAGTTGTTGCTTGAAATAACGGTAGAAAGACCCCAAAAGACTCTCCCAGGCACATGCCCATGGTTGCCCCTTCTGGAAGTTTCCACATCCCCTTCCCCTCTGAGAAGCTCTTTGAAAGTCCCTGTCCTGAAAGAGAACTGATACCTAAGGCAACACTTCTCAGTCAGTCCACGGTTCCTGGGAAGTTCCAATGTCCTTTCCGCATAAGATAAAAATGATGGAAGCATCAGTGTCTAGAAACTTCCTCCCCTAAAGCATTTGTAATCCACCCAAAGCGAAATTCTAAAACAAAGCTGTGGTGCTGCATTGGCCATGACATTGCTTTATGATTTTGTGGAAATGTGCTGGGCCTCCATTTTGTTCTATTTTGGGGTGACCTTAATAATATAATACCCCACAGGAAGGGTGGGCATGGGAGAGAACAGAGTGGAATATACCTTCCAGAATGTGGAAGAAACGGTGGCCTCCAGGCCATTGAGATCAGTTTCAGGCCTCACACACTTGTTTTTCCTCCCCTGGTGGTTTGCTTGCTCAGGCAGCCCTAACAGAATACCACAGGCTTGGGGGCTTAACCATCAGAAATATATTTTCTCACAGTTCTGGAGGCCGGAAGTCCAAGATCAAGGCGCCGCAGCATTGGTTTCCTCTGAGGCCTCTCTCCTTGGTTTGCAGAAGGCCGTCTTCTCCCTGTGTCCTCACATGGTCTTCCCCCTGTGCTCCAGCGAATCCTGGTGTCTCCCTCCATATGTTTTAATCTCCTCTTCTTATAAACACACCAGCCCGATTGGATTAGGGCCCACCCTAGTGGCCTCATCTTAACCATCTCTTTAACGGCTCTATGCCTGAATCCAGCCATATCCTGAGGCATATGAATTTTGGGGGACACAATTCAATTCATAACACTGGCTTCCATGTTATCACCAAAGCTTTTGTATTGTTACTTTAACTTCAGTGGTTGCTTCTCACGACCACCTCCCTGGCCTGCCCCTGGCCTCAGAGGGAGCAGCTTGGGGCTCTAGGAGCCCTGCATGCTCCTCCATACAAGCTCTCCATAACTTCCTTCACACAGAGATGAGAGGACCCCTCCCGCTTCATTTATAGCTGCACTTAGAAGGT
Source organism: Myotis yumanensis (assembly GCF_028538775.1). Lineage (NCBI taxonomy): Eukaryota > Metazoa > Chordata > Mammalia > Chiroptera > Vespertilionidae > Myotis > Myotis yumanensis. The sequence continues at coordinate 9,535,871 of NW_027223758.1, read as the reverse complement.
ATAACATTTCATAGTAAACTTGATAAGTGAGACATTTAATATATATCGTTGCTTCTGATTTGGGGGTGGAGAAAACCTTGAGTTCCTGCCAGAAAACAAGCGTGCTTCCGTGTTTTTCAGAGCATAAGCAGAATCACAAGTAGAGTGTGAAGAGGCCTCTAGAAGGCAGTGTGGTCTGGTGGGAAGGGGGAGTCTAGTGTAGGTGGTGGTGGAGTGGGCAGAGGAAAGTTCAAATCCTGGCTGCACCTCTTACCAGCCATGGTGACCATCCCTTCCCTTCCCATGAGCGGGAACACTTTGTAGAAAAGTCTTGATGGAAATACCCACTTCTGCTCTGTTGTGGGGGCCTCTCTGTCCCCCACCAGCCTCACACAGTGCCTGGTACAAGGCAAAGCCTCATTATTTAATAACTAGTGGCCTGTTGCACGAAATTTATGCACGTTAAAGGGTAATTGATTAGAGGAAATATTTTAATATTGCTATTTGCCCTTTCTCTATAATAGATGTGTCAGAGATGAAAGAAAATTATTAAAATGTATATGAAAATCTTTCTCCTGTCAGAGTCTGTGGCATACCACAGGACCCAGAGTCAAGTCCCCGCCCACCTGGGTGATGAGATCCAGATCTGACTGGCCCCACCCCTGTCAAGCCCTGCCAGGTGGGAGGCACAGCTTCAGGTCCCCCACCAAGCCCCACCGGGCTGGGGGATGCAGCCTCAGGTCCCCCAGCTCATCCTCAGGTCCCCCGGCTGGGCACCAGGGTGGGAGCATGGCCTGAAGTCCCCCAGCCCAGGCCGGGGTGGGGAGCGTACCTTGAGGTCCCCCGTCAAGCCCCACTGGGTGGGGGGTGCACCTTGAGGTCCCCTGTCAAACCCCGCCGGGCAGGGGGTGCAACCCGAGGTACCTCCACCTGGTCTGGGGCAGTGGGCGCACCTTGACATCCCCCATCAAGCCCCACTGGGCGGGGGGCGCAACCTGAGGTCCCTGTCAAGCCCCATCAGGCAGGGGTCATGGCCTGAGGTCCCCTGGCCCGGGCCTGGATGGGGGTGCACTTTGAGGTCTCCCATCAAGCCCCACCAGGCAGGGGGCATAGCCTGAGGTCCCCTGGCCCGGGCCAGGGCAGGGGCATACCTTGATGTCCCCCATCAAGCCCTGCCAGGCCGGGGGTATGACCTGAGGTCCCCTGGCCCGGGCCAGGGAGGGAGAATACCTTGATGTCCCCCATCAAGCCCCACCAGGTGGGGGTCACGGCCTGAAGTCCCCCATCAAGCCCTGCCAGGCAGGGGACATGGCCTGAGGTCCCCCATCAAGCCTCACTGGGTCGGGGGCGCAGCCTCAGGTTTCCCCCGGCCCGGCCTGGCACTACACAGCCTCAGGTCCCTGCTGATTGCCCGTTACAGCTCGTTACGGGAATCCCGCCTCCACTGTGGGTGCAGCCATCTTGTGACAGTGTCATGGTGTGAGGGTCAATTTGCATATTACCTCTTTGTTATATAGGATAGTGATTGTTGTTGTTACTGAAGTGCAAACCAATACACAAACCCCAGGGACTTGAAGGTCTTGTGCAAATTGTTTGTATGGAAATTCAGTTGCTCAGGTTTTTATCTGAGATGCAACTAGACTAAGGTGGCTGTCTTTATAAACAGTAGTGCATTGTGTGTGTGTGTGTGTGTGTGTGTGTATGTGTGTGTGTGTGTTGTGAAGGAAGTTCATCTACACAGAAATGCAGATTTAGGAGTGGGGAGAGGAGAAACAGAGACAGGGAGAAAGAAGTAGGAACACTGTTGTAGAAAACTGAACTTCATGTATTCTACTGAGTCTTTATAAGACGGGTTAATCAATCAATCAACCATGCAGTAGAGCAATAGTTCTCAATCTTGGCAACACATTAGAACCCCCTGGGAAATTTAAAAACCCAGTGCCAGGCCTACCCCAGACAATTAAGGCAGAATCTCCTGGAGTGGCCCAGTGTGGGTTAAGGTCAGTGTGGGGAGCCCACTCAGAGGCAGAAGGCAGTCCTATTACTTTGTGCCACTTATAGCTGTGAACTTGGGTAAGCTGCTTAACAGCCCTGAGCCTCAGTTTCCTCATCTGTCCTGAGGAGGAAATCAGATACAATTGGTTAACCACTGGGCCCAGGCTCAAGGACATACTGGGTTGATAAATGACAAATGTTCCCATTGTCACCCAATGGATGTGAAGTCTGGGCCTTCATGTCGCCATCTGCCAGGTGGTTGGCTCAGGGAGGATCCCTGCAGTCATTCATTTTCATTTCTGTGGTTCTACAAAGGTTGAGCAAGGGTGAACTATGAAGAAAAACTCAAGTTTCTTCACCAAGTGACACCCATGGGCTGGCACTTTGAAGACTTAAACTCAGCAGTCACCTCCTGACAGCTAGTGGGAGAGAAAAGCCGGAAACCAGCCTTCACACAAACCAACGTATCATTCATGAGATAGGCAGCCTGGGGACCCAGTCTCAATCCTGGGCTAAGTAAAGGTCTTTCTGAGCATGTGCTACTTTAGCCAGAGGATGACCGGGGCAGGAATTACCCGGGCAGAGCCATGGGAGGGGTCCCCGGGCGAGGGGCAAAGCAGCTGCAAAGTCTGTGAGGGGGCCAGGAGCTAGACATTTTTCCGGAGGTTTCTTTAAGACATAAACAAATGAATAAAAGAACATCTTTTCTTCTTAGAGCATCTCAAGGGACTTGGACTTTCCCGGTATACTTTGGGGAGTGCTGGTGGAGTCAGATGAAACTCAAAACTCAGTGTGAGATCCCCACCAACCTTGGTTTCCTTCCAGCTCCTCTAGGAAATGGTGTGGGCGGTGGGACAGTTCACCCTCCTGACCTCCGTCCTTCATCTAAAGAGGCAACACTAACTCACATTTTCCCAATCTATCTCGGGGGTTGGGAATTATTACCAGCAATCAAATTGGCAAAGGGTCATAGTTGTTATTAGGAAACAGTATGGCACTTTGGTAACAGAAATCTGGTTTCAAATTCTAGTCTGTCACTTGCCAGCCATGTGATCTTGGTCCTGTTACTTAAATCTCTATCCGTTATTTTCCTGACCCCCGAAAAAGGGGATTCGGAAGGGTTACCTTTGGGGATTATTATAAGAATGAAAAGAGCAGCAGTCAAGCTTCAGCAAAGGGTAGGGACCCAATGAATGACACATCATTGAACAAAGGAGGCTCTTCTTAAAAAGTGGCTCTTCCTCTTAGCACGTGTCCCCATGCCAACCCCTTTCCCAGGGCGGGCACACCACAAACTGGGCCGCCGCAGGGGCCTTGGACACATGATCACGGTGGTAAAAACAAAACAAAACAAAACAAAACAACAACCCTCTTGCTGTTTATTTTCCACACTTGGAAGGCATGCAGTTCCTCCTAGACACCAGCAGCTCACATGCAGGCAGCAGTGAGTCCGCGGTGCCCACACAGTGACACTCGGTGGTTGTACGTTAGTTGTAATAAATAACACTCGGCTGCACGCTCCACTTAGGGAAGACGGGTTCCATTGTGAATCATGTGGTTGGCGGTTTGGACTTTAAGCTGTCCGGGTTGTTTATGGAGGTGTTTGCCAGTATCTAGACCTCTTTCAAACAATTTAAGTGCCTTTGGAGTATATGAATGTGGCTCAATAAAAATGGGTGCAGGGAAATCTCTCTTCCAGGCCCCGGAAGCAGCCGTGTGGGAGAACTGCCGCCTGGTAGCCATGACATCATGATGGCACCGCCGTGGGCATGCTCCCTGTTCCTTGCCAGAGTACTGTTCTGAGCCTTGCCACCCGTTTAACTTTCCTTTTGAAGGGACAAAACAGCTGGGTCCTTTTTCAGTGCTTCTCGTGTTGCATTATCTAGCTCTACTGAGAAATGTGCCTTTAGAACATGCTGGTTAGTTCCATGGACAGCAGTGAGTACTGGCTGGAGAAGCTTCCAGATCACATATCTGAGTGGAAATGCTGGCTCTATCACTTGCTAACTCTCTGACCTCGATTCAGTTTCTTAACCAGTTCAAGCCTCTGTTTTCTCATCAACAGATAGGGACAATGGGGCCCTGTCTCAGGCATTACTGTAGAGCGCAGAGCTACAGTGAGCACTGAGAAAAGTGGTAGGTACTGGGACTGCCTCCTGCTTTCTTCTTAATAGCCACAACAAATGTTTGAGATGCCATTTTACCCTTTTCTTATTTATAAAAAGGAAAAACTTTCCTTAGCTTCACATCCAAATTGACAACTGATTTCTTTTCAACACTGGCTAATGTACGAACTAAAGAGCCTCTCTTCTACTTACTTTTTTAAATTTCCAGAAAGAAGGAATAATCCATTTTCCAAGACCTAATGATTACTTACTTCTCACACATAAGTAGAATTTTATGTATGTATTTTTTTATTCTACATCTTATTCCGCAGCACTTTTAAGGGACTATATTGCATGCAATGCAATGAATTCATGAAAGAAAAGAAAATCACTTTTTAAATCTACATTATATTGAGTATATTTTGTCACCAGGCACCATTGTGGAAGGTACTATTATTGTTCTGATTTGGAAGATTTGGAAACAGGTTCAGAGGGGTAAGTCATTTCCCCCAATGTCACACAGCGAGTAAATAAATGGCAGAGGCAAACTCTCAACAAATATGTCAAAGGAAACTAGAGGGAATCTGAACAGAAGCCAGAGGGTATAAACTAGAGCAGTGATTCCCAAAGTGGGCGCTACCGCCCCCTGGTGGGCGCTGCAGCGATCCAGGGGAGCAGTGATGGCCACAGGTGCATTTGTTTTAACTTTTTTTGTATTACCTTTCTATTCTGAGTTCAATAAATAGTTTCATAATTTCAAACTTCAATGTTTCTAATTTACACCTTTCTTTACTATATTTTAAGAAAAAGGTAGAAACATTAATACATATATCTTTCTGTTTAATTGCTATTAAAATTTTTAAAAAATTAATTTCCAGGGGGCGCTGAGTAATATTTTTTCTGGAAAGGGGGTGGTAGGCCAAATAAGTTTGGGAACCACTGAACTAGAGCCTTCAGACAATACACAGTTACTAAAGTCGGGCCAAAAATTTGACTGTGAGCTTCCTAGTAGTGCAAGCAAAAATGGACACATGATCCATCCCAAGACTTAGCTTTTCTATAGGGATTTATAAATACACAAGGCTTCCCTGGTATGTAATGTCTGGCAGAAACACCTTGCATGACCTTTGTGATATTATAGAGTGCAAAAAAGACAATAGGAGGTTCCCATGGTAAAACCAAATATTTTTAAAAATTAAAACCATTCTTTTCTGTGTGTGTGTGTGTGTGTGTGTGTGTGTGTGTGTGTGTTATTTAGCACTGGGCTCCATCCCTTTTCAATAATTATTCAATCCATGCTTTGTTAAAGCCGCACACGGAGACGAGCTTCGTGTTGAACGCTGGCTGAGGGGAGGGCGAGGAGAATGCCCTCTCCCCTTACCACTCTCATTTAGATTGATGTCCTTCTGGTTGTAATTGGTATAACTGTTCGGCAGTTCAGACTTCATGATCCCATTATTAGTTGTCAAGAGATTTCCATAGGGCAAACCCTCAGCCATTTCTCTCATTCCTGTTTCCTAACTAGTTGGGGAGCCTGAAGTTGAAGAGCATGCACCAAGGAAAACATTTTCTCTGCCGTTGAAATCTTCTAGGCCAGTGGTCGGCAAACTGCGGCCCCTTGAGTGTGGCTCTTCCACAAAACACCACGTGCGGGCACGCACGTACAGTATGATTGAAACTTCGTGGCCACACTCAAGGGGCCAAAGAGCCGCATGTGGCTCTCGAGCTGCAGTTTGCCTACCACTGTTCTAGGCTGACACACATGACACAGATGATATGGCGTGACAGCATGTGCACCATTCTCAGGAGACTCTGTGTCTTCCCGACACTGTTGTTGTTCTCCAAGATGTCACCCCATTTCTGCCTGTTTCAGAGAACAGCCCTTTTGCAAGCATCTTGGTCATGGTGGTGATGAGATTGTAAACTGTTTCCGTGGCTGCCCATTAAGTCGACAAAAAGGGAACTTATTTGCTTCATTTCTTCCAATCCGCCCGCTCCGTTAGCCACGAGTTGGTGGTGAGGCTGGAGTCAGCTTAGATGTTGGCTGTGCTCGGGACTGACCACAGGAAATCTCTCTGCCAGCTTCAGAGCTGCAAGCAGGTGGCTCTGGGCTGTGTCCTGAAGCACAGATCATGCATTTGAGACATTCAGCAGATGTATCACAAGTTGTGCTTTAAAAGAGGAAGTTCAGGAGTTGAGATTTCCCAGTGTGTCCATTACCACCTGCATGCCATCGTACTTAAATGTTCCAAAAAGAAGACGGTCAAGATCAATAATAGTATTGCCTCCTAGTCTTCAAGGATCTAATCAAGCACCAACCTTGACAAAGAATTGGTGGTCTCCTCAGTCCAGCTCTGACATCAGCAACAGTTCGCTTAGTGGTTAAGAGTAAAAGCTCTGGGATGTAAAGGCGACCTGGCTGCAACATCTGTCACCCCGTGGATCGCCAGGGATGATTCAGCTGATCTGGCTGGCTAGGCGGCTGTCCCCTCCTCCCTTACCATCCCTGTGCATCCCTCCCGAAGCTGCACACTGGGTCAAAGAGGACGACCTTTCCCCCAAGAGAGGACCCGTCTTCGGTCAAGGGTATACGAGTAGCTGCGCTCTCATGCTAGAACTTCCAAACAAGCTCTCAAGAGTAAAGGCTCTGTAATGTAGAAAATGTATATTCCAATTAATTGTTGGAATATTCAGTTCCACTTACTGTCATAGCACCTTGGATGAGTCACTTCAATGATCTAAACCTCAGTTTTGTCCTCTGTAATATTGGATATCCCTTTGGGTGGTTGAAATGATTAATAGAAATAGCTCATATGCGGTGGGTCTACAATTAACATTTGTGGATGTTACGGGTATATAATTTGTAAGTTCTATCATTGACTCAACCTCTTTGAGGTTCGATATAAGAAAGAAAAAGCCTCTCTCACCATTCAGGAACCCAGCCGGTTTATTTTGTGACCTCACTCTCCAAGAGCAATGAGTCTATGTTCAGTGACAGAAAAACTGCAGGGAAGAAAGGAATTAAGAAATGGCAAATATACTAGATAGCATTTTAAAATATTACCTGCCTACTCACATGAAGCCACATCGAGTGTACAAAAAGTATTCCCTACATTTAACCAATGATTTTATTCATCCTGAGGATCGGAATTCAACCTAAGTTTAAGGGTTTCTGCACACAGAGATTTCTCTTAGGAACAATTAGGAGAAACACTAATGATGAAATTCAGCAATGTAGGTAAGCCCATTTGGATTTTCAAATTGTAAAATCAATTTGGAAAAATATTACCTGTAGGCTTCTCCCAGGATTACACGGTTAAAAATCACTCGTCTCCATTCCCACTTTGCTTCCTTGTCACGGTCTTTTTTTAATGATGCGTTTTCTATATGTCCAGCATTTATATCTCACTCTCTTTATTCCCGTTTTAAGAAGTCCTAAATAAGGAGTCGGGCGTCCTGACCCATCACTTAATCATCATGGGGCACATTGTTTAAACTCTCTTAGCCTCACCTCTTTATCTTCATGCTCCTATTACTTACCCAACATATTTCCCAAGAATGCTCTTTGAAAAATTGTAAGTTGCTGCCCTGGCCAGGTGGCTCCTCTCCTCTCCTCTCCTCTCCTCTCCTCTCCTCTCCTCTCCTCTCCTCTCCTCTCCTCTCCTCTCCTCTTCTCTCCTCCTGTACACCAAAAGGTTGCATGTTCTATTCCCCGCCAGGGCACATACCTAGGTTTCAGGTTTGATCCCCGGTACAGGAGGTAGCTGATTGATGTTTCTCTCTCACATTGCTGTTTCTCTCCCCCACCCCCAACCCCACCCCCTTTCCCTTCTTCTCTCTCTGAAATCAATAAACGTATCCTCGGGTGAGGATTGAAAAAAAAATTTTTTTTAATGTAAATTGCTTCAAAACGGCAGAATAAATCATTCTTTGGAGCTTAAAGTACCAGACAGATGGTTCTAGTCTCTTCTCTTCCCCCGTTACATGTTCTAAGTTGGCTCTGATAGGATTAGACAACTAAGCATTCCAGGTAAATCTTTTTTTATTCTGTTATTTCTTTAGTAATAAATGCTTTTTAAAAATTTCCACATTGGAATAGATAACTTTGAATTATTGTCTTCAGGGCTTCACTCACTCACCAAGTGTTTGTCAAGTACCTACTGTGTGCCAGACACTGGCTTATGTGCCCGGATACCTGCTGAATGGAAAGACACACGGTCCCCACCTCTCTGGGGTTTACAAGCCAGAGCAGGAGGCAGGTGCTAAACCAACAGTTACTTGCATCTGCAAAAAGTCCCACAAGGACAACATAAATGTACAATATTATTTTTTTTAAAGAACTTACTCAAGTCCAATGGGTAAGAGCAGACTTTTCCGAGGAAGTGACAATTCCACTAGGACTTTAAGGATGAGAAGTTGCTAGCCGAGCAAAGAATGGGTGGAATGGCATTCTAGGCGGAGGGAACGGCACTGCAAAGACTCTGAGGCCTGTTTCAGGAGCCGTCAGAAGGCCAGTGTTCTTGGGACATTTCAACAAGGGCAGAGACCCAGGCGAGGTGAGAGCAGTGGCTAGGCCAGAGCAGGAGGAAAGTTCTGGAAAAACAAGGGGTTTCTTTCTAAGTGCAGAATAGGTCACTGAAGGGTCAGCAGGGAGGAAATGGGGAGTGACTGCCTCACTCTGCTGTAAGTTTTCATCAGCTCACTTAGTTTGCCATATGGAGCATGATGGACTGGCCACAGCGCGGAATCAGGGGCCCAATGGGCAGTCACGACAGGCACTGGGGACAATACGCACGGGCTTGACCTGGGGCGCTGTGGGTGGAGACGGAAAGCGAGTTTGCCGAGGAATTTTATGAGTAGGTGTTAAGGATGACCCAACTTTCTGGCCAGAACAACTGGGCGGTGTAAGGTTTCATTCCCTGTGAATAGAAATGTTGGAGGGGACAGGCTGGGGCGGGGGCTCAAACGCCCCGCTTTTGAAAAAGTTACCTTGTGAGACGTCCACGTGGAGATGTCAGGAAGCCAGTTGGATGCACAGATCAGGGACTCACAGGCCTCAGCGTGCAGATATTCCACGTCACAGAACAGCGCTGCCTAGGAAGGGCTTGTGTCGAGCAGGGGTCCTGGCCCTTTGCAGACAAAGGCTCCATAATTTCCCCTCTACTATCCTGAAACAACATTCATCGATCACATGACCAGCCTATGCACATCCTTTCAAAAAAAAACCCATCGTGTGCTGTGACTGTACAATACAGAGAAAGGGAAGGCTTTGGGCACAGAACTTCACTAGAACAGGACTCCTCACACTTGACCGTGCCAGGCGCTCAGCTCCCATGAAGATGCTGAGTCAGCAGGGCGAGTGGCTCGCACTCGGGGACGAGTTCTGGGAGGAATAATGAGGGAGTCCGGCGTGTGCTCCTGTGTGCGGATTCCCTGGGAACCTGTCGGCGACACCCACAGATCATCTCGGGGCTGTGGAGTGGGCATCTCATCTATCACCAGCAGCCATGGCACAGGCGACCGGGTTTTCTAAAAGGACAAGTAATTCCCACTGAAATTCCAAACCAAACACCGTTTCTCTTGGTTGGCCAGGTAGCTTTACTTCAGGACAGTGCAGTGTGTGTGCAATTGTGCAGAAATGACGTTGGGTTTATATGTAAAATGGAGTTGAGTTCTAGGCTCAGATTGAAAACATTTTCCACCTCTGTCAGCAGTTCTGAGCCTGTGATGATTTTGTGCCCCTCCCCCCCGCCCCCCACCCCCCACCCCCTCCCTCCCACTCCCAGCTCGGACCACTGGCAATGCCCAGAGATATTTTGGCTTATTGCGTTATCGAGCTCCAGGTAAGGGAGATGGCACTGGAATCGGTAGAGGCCAGGGGGCTGCTAAAAAGCCCCAATGCACAGGACACTCCCACAACCGGAATTGTACGGCCCAAGATGTCAACAGTTGAGAAACCCAGACCTGCTGCGGGATTCCTGGCAGAGAATGAGGGACAGGCCGCCCTGTAAGAAACCGTCCCGCACATTGCCCAGGGGTCCCACCCCCAGCCCCTAAGCATCCAGTGCTGGTGGTGCCCACGGGGGAGCAGTCACAAAACACCCCGGGACAAGATGCCGCTCTGAGCAGAGGATGCGGAGTGGGGAAAGGAGAGGGCGGGGGCCCTGAGCAAGGCCAAGAGGGGCAAAGAGCCAGCCAAAATGACTTGCCAGAAGGATTAACCATTCTAGCAGTGCCAAATTAAAGCATATATAATCCCGTGCATCTGTTGGTGGCTCTGTAATTAATACAAAATAATTACATCTTCTCGCCTGGCTCTCCCTCACAAACTCTACTTAATGAACATTGCCAACGACTTTGTAGATATGTAATTAAATTTTTTATTTATTTCCGTTGTATTTGTAGAGGAGTCGCTCAACATATTAGAAAAAAGAGGGGCAACCCCGTGCAGCAGCGAAGCGTGACCGCCGCCGTTTGCGAGGCAACCCAGGTCTCTGCTTTCTCTCTCTGAACCCACTCCACATGCTTCCTTCTGAACGCAAGAAATAAGAAGACTAGTCCTCAGTCTCCTTTCCTGGGTTTTCTAGTTTTAATTTTCTGCCAGGGTTTCCTCTTTAGACCTAAAGAAAAATAGGTTTTTCTTCTTTTAAAATAAAGAATAATAAGAAAGGGTATATTGTCCCAACATGGTCCAAAATGCAGGTGTCCTGTGTACCATTCTCCTCTGGTACAGCAGCACTGACCTTCCAGAAGAATCTACCGCTTCCATTACGTGGTGGGATATGAGGAGGTCTCTCAGATGGAAATAATGCCATAGCCAGGTCTGAACAGAAGACACATGGATCTGGAATTTAACTGAGTAACTACACAGATATTCTTGGGGAAATGACTTTCCTTTATTAATAATGCCAGCGTTTAACACTATTATACACCAAGCCATCACACGCAATATAAAAAGCAGTGATTGAAGAGACAAAAAAAACCCAGAATCTGAATACCCTTCTCCCACTTACCCACCGGGTGACTGCGGGCTCACCCCTCTGATGCCCATGTCCTCGCTGGGAAGTGCAGACACTGACCTCCCGCCTTGCAGCACTGTGAAGCTGACAGTCAGGCTTGGGCTGAGCATGGAAAGCATAGGACAAACTCGGGAAATGTCACGTGGTCACTACAAAGGACCCTTTCACACCGAGACTCAAAAAAGCCAGCAACGTGAGTCAAGGATCAGAGACTGAGATCTTCAGAACTCTTGGCTTCCTTGGTTTCTGTACAAGAGTTTGTCATTAAGGTGTTTTTCAGAAAATGGCACTCAGGTATATGAGAGAGCACTTTGCAGGGAAGAAAGGGGTTACCAACCCAATCTGGGGAGCCCTGTGTTACATAAACACATGTTGTGTTTGGTCGGGTTGGGTTTTAATTGCAAGATTTCTCAGTCTTTAATATGCTAAGGTGTATTGTGATTTCCAAGAAGGGGACTATAAGATAATAAAATTATGACTTTCTTTCTCCTTGCTCCCCTTCCCAGAACACAAACTTTGCCCTAAGAGAAACCCAGACAGAAAAGTTTGAGTGTTGATCAGATCTTTTACAGGTTCAAGAAAGTGTTGGATGAAAGAAGGTTCTGTAAAACTGATTCCACATTAATATCATGGTCAGGGAGGCGAAAGTGAGGGCTTCCAACAGACCTCACATGAAACCACACCAAGACTTCATCCCGTTTACAGTGTTTGTTCTCTAGAGAAGATAGGCTTTGTCATTCATATCCTCTTTCCTTCCCTCCCTCCTTCGACCTTCTGATGTCCTTGCAAATTCTGGCCTCTGCTTTCTTTCTCTCTTTCTTCGACCCCTGTCTCTTCCTCCAACCACATAAACTTTCTCCTTCAGGGTCCCAGACCCGCCATGGGTTCCAACCAAGTCAGAGGAAAGGCAGCTAGCTTTTGCCTCTGAAACACAAACCTGGCGTCAAAAGGAGTGACGCCGTCCACTAATGGTGATCTCTCACCTCCCTGTGATTAGATAGGGAGGTGCCTGAAGAGAGCATGGGGACTCCCAAGGCGGGGGTGCCTCAATGTTAAGCCATCCTCCGCTGTGGGCCCGTGGACAAGTCACTAACCTCTCTGAGACCTTTTTTCCTATTTGTACTTTGACATTGTTTCAAGGGTTAGCGGTATCATGTGGAAAGTAACTGGCATTTAGTAGGTATAGAGGAACTGGTTGCCAGTATTGTAGTCATACTATTCCTTACCAAGGGATTGTTTATATTGCCTGTTATGGCTATTTTGCACATAATTTTTCTACACACATCAGGTGTCATATGATCTTCAACTTGTCTTTATTCTTCTACTAGAAACATGGAAATTTCCCCAAATATTAATTATATATAGGTTCAACGTGTTTCTTTCTCACTAAATGATCACTATCATTAAATCGTTGATTTTCAATCTTTTTCATCTCAGGACACACATAAACTAAACACTAAAATTCTGCAGCACACCAAAAAAAATGTATTACTATAATTTTTGCCCATCTGCCAAAAAAAAGTATGATTTTGATTGATTTACAAAAAATAATAGTAGTCATAATTACCTACCCATTGTGTTCCAAAGTGACTTTTTTAAAAAATCAGGTGCTTATACTTGTATATAAGGATTTCTGGAATCAAGAATTAACCAACTATGCAATGTGACTGATAAGATACAACTCCATTATATGTCCATTATATGTATGATTCAAGACAAGGCATTCACACCACTCGGCTATGGATGTGTTGGCTGTTGTCATGTTTTTATTTGACAATATAAAGGGAAAAAAGGTCGGTATTGCATATTTTAAAAATTCTGGCAGGCACACCGGTTGAAAATCACTGCACTAGATAACAAGATATAAGCAAGGAACACCGCCTAGATTGGGCTAATGGAAATTATATGCATGTTTACAGTAATCCAAATAGCACATATCTGAAAAAAATTCACTTCAGTAACCTCCCATAGCAAAGCACACTTTAAGCAGCACCTCCCACCACAAAAAAATGATCCTTTTTTAAAATATGTTTTTTATTATTCAAGTGCTGTTGACATGTAATATTATATTAGTTTCACATGAACAGCATGGTGATTAGCATTTTACATAACCTATGAAATGATCACCATGATAAGTCTAGTACCCATCTGAAAAATGGTCCTATCTTTTGACTTGGGAATTTCACACTCGGGAATTTAAGCTTATGAAAAGACAACATACTGAAAGGCTTTAAACCAAAGATGTTCATCACAGTGTTATATATCACTAAATAAAATTGGAAGCAAGTTAAATGTCCAACATTAGATTAGAAAATGGTTATAGAACCCATGTAGCTGTTTACAATGATACTTGCAAGTGGAAAAATACAGAGAGAAATATTACACAGTGGATACTTACAACTATGTAAGCCCAACAAAAATGTACAGACAGCTCTGGCCTGTGGTTACAGTGTCGGCCCAAGCACTGAAGCGTTGCCAATTGGATTCCCGGTCAAGGGCACGTTCTTGGGTTGCAGGTTCAACCCCCAGCCCCAGTCGGGGCACCTGTCTCTCACATTGATGTTTCTCTCTCTCCCACTCTCCTTCCTCCCTTCTACTTTTTCTAAAATCAATGGAAAAAAATAACCTCAGGGGAGGTTTAACAAAAGAAAAATGCATGGACAAAGAAAACACTAGAAGAAAATATAGCAGAATGTAAGTAGGAGCTCTCTCTGAGTAGTGAGGCCATCTGAGGTTAAATATTTTATTTTTCAAAATGTTTTATAATGCAAAAATCACACATAGTATTTTTTATTTAATTGTGGCTAAATGCATATAACATAAACTTTATTATGTTAATCATTTTTAAGTGTATATTATTGTACAGCCATCATCACCATCCACCTCTAGAACTTTTTCATCTTATAAAACTAAAGCTCTATCCCCATTAAACAAGTCTCCATCCCTCCTTTCCCCAGAGCTCCTGGAATCCACCTTCTGCTTTGTGTTTCTCTGAGTTTAATGACACTAAGTAGCTCAGATCATTAAAAGCATACTGTATTTGTCATTTTACAACTGCGTTATTTTCACTTAACACAATGTCCTCAAGGTTCATCCATGTCATAGAATGTGTCAGAATGCCCTTCCTTTCTGAAGCTGAATAATATTCCATTGGATGACTAGACCACATTTCGTCTATCCAGGCATCTGTTGATGAGCATTTGGGTTGCTTCCACCCCTTGGCTATCTATACTAATAATAGAGAAATATGCAAATTGTCTGGGACACCGTCACAGTAACAGTAACGATCAAACAGCAGGCTGCATGGGGCGACCAGGCCAGCAGGGGGGTTAGTGAGGGATGGCCAAATGACTGAATAGCAGGGGGGGCAGGTGAGAGTGACCAGGCTGGTGCGGGGGGGGCGGGGAGAAGTTGGGGGCGACCAGGCCAGCAGTGGGGCAGTTGGGGGTGAACAGGCCAACAGGGGAGGGCAGTTTGGAGCGATCGGGCTGGCAGGGGAGCAGTTCAGCATCAATCAGGCCAGCAGGGAAGCAGTTAAGGGACAATCAGGCTGGCAGGCAGAAGCAGTTAGGGGCAGTCAGGCAAACCAGGAGGCAAGCAGTTAGGAGCCAGCAGTCCCAAATTGTGAGAGGGATGTTGGACTGCCGATTTAGGGACAGGGATCAGATCTAAACCAGCAGTCGAACATCCCCCAAGGGGTCCCAGATTGGAGAGGGTGCAGGCTGGGCTAAGGGACACCTTCCCCATGCACAAATTTCATGCACTGGGCCTCTAGCTGTGAATAATGCTGTGAACATGATGTACAAATATCTCTTCCCTACATTATATTTTAATTTTTTCCCCCTAAATTGGCTCTTCATTTCTGTATTCCATCAACTGGTTATAGCATACCCTAGACCAGACCTAACTAGGACTCTGCGCAGAACATTAATACCAATGCACTGGTCTCGGTGGGCAATTTGACTACCTGGGGAAATAACCACCCGAGCTATCCCTCAGAAAGTAACGCACCTTTTGTTGTTGTTCTGGTTCCCATTACAGGACAAATGCCTTAGTTCCAGCTCTCCAGCCTGGATCCCCTCACCGGAGCCCTGGGTTGCACCACCCCCGCTTCTGACACTGAACTCCTGGCGCCCTGCTCTCGGAAGATTGCCCAAAAAACCCGCCCAGCCATTTCTCTTCGTCCGCACTAACAATTTGGTAATGAAGTATTGATTTCCACTTCTCTGCTTATGGACGATATTAGATTTTCATTGATAAACTGCAGTGGGGCCGTCTCGTCTCCATGGCCCCCTTTTCACTGTCACGAGGAAACAAAGTGCCCCTGAAGAAAAATCACGCCCGAGAACACCGGTGGACTTATTTTGTCCGTTTGTAACACTTGACAGGAAAGGGGGGGGGGGGTCGAAGTCTCCATAGTTTCATGTCCAAGTGGGCTGCACGAGCTGCGGCCGCTGGGAAGCCGGCTTCTCCGGGTAATGTCCATTTCCTATTTATAACCCCCCTGGGAGCGTTTGTCTAAGGAAATGTTTCTGTTCGGAGCAACAATTACGGTTGCACCTGGATTGCCCAGTCCTGCCCCTGCACTGGGGAGCCATTCATCACCGCAAAGTGGAAGAATTATTAAGTTAAACCAGACTTTGAGCCAAGGAAACCTCCGGACAATGTTCATCTTCTGTGAGAGTTGTTCAAACAGTCAGGCTTAACCGTGTGGCTGCCGAAGACGTGTTCTCTATGGTCGTCATCTTCACTGGGTTAGAAAAAAAAAATTAGTTTTAATCCTGTGCCACTGTCGTAGGAGCCTGCAGATTGGGAGAAGGGGGAGCTTGGTGCGATGCCCACTCTGAGAGGAAGCAAGAAGCTGGGGTCACGGCAGGCTGGGAAGTTCAGCCGCAGCCTGGCCCGCAGTCTCTTCGGCAGGACGGTTGTTTATGGCTCTGAGGCGAGCTCGGCTTCAGAAGCAACAGAGAGCATGAAATAGGGTGTCCATTTGAAATGTGTTTCTGCAACTTTTTTCATTAAAACTTTGAGGGCCCAATTTTAATTTGTGGAATATTCCCGTTAATAATGAGATCTAATTAAGACATCCATTAAAAGCCCGTTAAAGTTAATTTAACGTAAAAATTCCAATAGAACTGTATTAGATTTTCTCCATTAAATTAACGTTATGGATTTTTAACGGATGTCTTAATTATACGTTATTATTAACAGGAATACTGTATTACACAGATTAAAATCAGGTCTTGCGTCAACTTGGAAAAGCTACGAGTGTGTTTTAATATTAAAAGTCTTGCATACCTAGTGCACACTCTGGAAATGCAGGGGGTAGATCTGTTTACTCGAGTTGAGCCTTTTCTATACAACGGAAAGCAAGCTCTAATAGAGAAATCCATCATTGCATTTAAACAGTGAATTTCCTTATTCTCAAAGGACAACTAAGGCTGGATTGTGTTGCAACCTGCTACTCAGCAATAGGTGATTCTTGGCACAACACAAAGAACTAGATGATTTTGAAACAAAAGGAGTATTTTTGTTGTTGCTTTAATGGCCAAGGTTATCACACACCAAAAAAATCTCAACACCAACAAAATGAAACCAAATATATCCTCTTCACCATTTCTCATGGAGGCTGCCTGTTGAATTGTTTTTGGAACTTTTGACATGATCCCTAAATTCAACATTGGGATTTAAAAAAAAAAAAAACTTCTTATTTACCTCCTAGGGAAAGTGTTGCCCTTATGCCACATATAATAGCAAATTGCTTTTTTTATGGCATGCATAACCTAGATGGGGAAAAATATGGCGCTTCGGGGAAGGAGGGAAAAAGTAAATGAAGTTCCAGGAATGTCATTCTGAAGTAATGAGGCATGGACAGAAAATACAGCCCTCACATCATCGGATTGAGATGGCAGTCGAAATAGCTTCATTGAGGTGTCAGCACTCATCCATCAATCAATCACCCACAAGGAAAAATCACAACAGTACAACAGGGCGGCTTTTATGGGATTTACTCATGGGCATAGGAAATAGCGGCTCAAATGTAGTTCTGACATGAAAAGCAAGGTGCTGATATTATTTTTTATGATGGGAGGATCATAAAGTGAATTGAGAACAGCGAGGTCTGTCTTTGCTTAACCTATTCAACCAGAAATGAATGGAGCTCAACCGGAAAGGAACAGTCTTTGGATGGGTTAAGATTGAAGGGTGGACTCTACTGAGCCCTGTCCTTCGACAACGAAATTCTATTAAAGGGAAATCAGTGCATTAGCATTGAGGTTCTTGAAGCTGTGCAAAATTGCCTGCTCCAACCCAGGGGTATTCGATAAAGTTTCATAATTCAGATTCTGCCGCAATGTCCAAAAGCAAATTCTTGAGCTCTTGTTCCAACCAGGGGGGGATGGAGGGGAACAATGCAGTTCTCAGCTCCGTGGAAATCGTCTCCCTTCTAAGAAAAAAAATAAATCGTCTGCTTCAACATATAATCCATACAGTTTTGTTAGTGCAATTTCTATGGAGGGGTGGGGTGGGAGGCGAGAGACAAAAATATTGATAAATTTGGTAAGACTCATGAATCGTCGCTTGGTAACCGTAAATGTCACTGCTGAGGGACAGCTGCCAATGTTCTTAGGAAACAGATCTGGGCTCGCGCTGTGAAATACACACAATTCTGAGTATATTCCTAGAGACTCAGCCTGTCTTCATTTGGCCAGCCCTGCGAGGCTTCTCAAGCTCCTTTCTGGAGGGAAAAACTAAATAGCATGAACTCAGGAGAGTGTTTGTATCTGCTTTACCATCCTTCTCCTCTCTGTGAATAAATGTAGTTCTGATCAGCCGGGACTTGGGAAATGGAAAGGAAGATGACATGCAAATTACACTCAAGAATCTCCATCCGGCCACTACCCCTGGTATCAGTGAGGGGGGGGGGGGGGCGCGGTTGCCTGTCCTTCCCCCTCCCTCTTTCTAGCTAAGGCCACCGACCAGCTGCAAAAGGAAGTGTCCATTGATAAAACTGTATAAATAATTAAGTTTTATGTATTTTGCCCCGTTTTACAACCTGTTACAAAACACTGGGGACATAGGGCAGAACAGGAAACACAATGTATTCAGCAAATTCATCCAACAATTCTTAGTGGGCAGCTGCTGTGTGCGCAACACCGTCCTAGGTGCCATGGGGTACAACGTGAAGAAGTCACACAAGGCCCTGGGTATGGACCGCAGCTCCCAAACATATGACACCAGACAGCTGGGGGGTGGCGGGGGGAGAGCGGGGGCTCACATGGGGTCCAACTCCCTGTGTTATTTGTGCTTTGGTTCTGTTTTTCAAAATAATATTCCAGAATAGGGAATTCTCCTTCTGAAAAATATACCAGGAGGAAATAGCTTAAAAATAGGTCAAGGCCTAAAAGCAGAATATAATCATAGAATAAATTGGATAGCCCGGACAGTCCCCACGGAATTTCTTTAAGGTCACCAGTAGATTTCTTAAAACTCACCCCAAAATGTGCCTACTTGGTTGTTTGAGTCTTGCACAATTAATGTCACAGGCACAAGCCCCTGAGCTTAGTTGAAATGCAGAAAACAAACAGATGAAATGATACATTTGGGAAGCACTTATGTAACGCTGGTCAAGCAGTGAGGAGGTGTGTGTGTGTGTGTGTGTGTGTGTGTGAATTTCACTGTTATTTTCTAGGGCCACAGTAAGAGTCTATGATTTTCTGAACGTTTTCACAGTAAATCCAAAGATTACGAGTCCTTCCAAGGTGCTTGCGTTCTGTTACTTCTCCATCTGTCATTCCCCCGGTTATTTGCGTTCTAACCTTTTTCATCCAGTTTCATTTTTAAGCTTGTTAAGTGTTTTTGCTTTTTTAAAAAGATTATAATGTTATTTTCACATTATTATTTATTCTCTGCAACACGAATAGAAGTATGTTGATGAATGCTAAAATAATAATAAGAAAATAAGTGGGGGGCTTTAAACACACACATATACATCTGTCGTTCTAAAGGCCAATACAAGTATATCTATTCGGTTCATGCATTAGGCAACAACAACAAAACCAAACAAAAATCACAGCTGAACTTTTGATTTATGTCTTTTCCCCCTGTAAGATATCAAAATGCTAATTTCACTTCTTCCCTCCCTCTCTGTGGCACTTTCTCAAAATATCCACGAAATACTTGGAGGCAAAGATCTAGCAGGAAGGAGAAGGAGAGACAAATTTCCAGCCACCCCAGACAGACACACACGTTTTCATTGTAGGGAAGCATTAAACACTTGACACTGGTGCATCATCTTTAGAATTTCTACCAGGGAATCTCACCTCTTCATCCAAAGTACAAGCCACTTATCTCCTGTGGTTTCCTGTGACAGGTTCGGAGGCAAACCGAGATACACAATTTCCAGGCCAGAGTCAACCTCCTTCCCATAGTTACGAACCATGGGCTAGCGGGCGTGGGTGTTTCTCCAAAAATTATTCATGCGCAAGGCAGCCCAGAGCTTGAGGGAAAACTGGAAATGTTTTATGGATTAGGAGAGGACTGTTTTAAAATGCTGGGACCAGGTGGAACGCTATTTCTGCAAGAGGATCCTGCCCATTTCCTTTGGAAAAATATATTGCAAGCAAAATGGCTCTTACAAGGAATGGCACCCTGAGCTGACACCTCTCAGCACGCAAGTGATTTTCCCGATAGCCATCTGAGTATCATTAAGGCCTTTTAAAAGAACGATCTGTTTGAGAAAGTCAGATTCCATACTCACAGCCCTGTGTGCGATGTTTATTTGCTTAAAGCTGCTTTGGGAAGTACAGTACACATAATAACTCTTTTGTGAGAATCCCCAAGAGAAGTTGAAAAATTTGAGCAAATGCATTACTAAAAAAAAAAAAAAAAAAAAAAATCTACCACTCCCTTCAACCCCTCCAGAAAATAAATTTCAATGTGTTCACTGAATTATCTTGAACCTGAAACCTGTCAGTCCCCAGGCAAAGGCTTATATTTTATATTTACAGAACTTGAACAGTCATGCGCTTGTATCTCAAAGGTGAAGACTTCGTGCAGTAATATTTTCGCTCGCTTTCTAATTGACCTATGTAACACCCAGGAATTATAAATGTGTGCATATATTTTTTAAATACACAAAATTAAACCGGTCTGCAGAGAAAAGTATAAACTCTTCGTGCTCTGAGTTGAGATAAATACAACCGAAACGTTCTGGTGTTACAATACAATATTTTGGCTTATCACACAGCAGATTCTAGAATGAGCAATGCAAGTCAAAAAAAGCTTCCATACGAAACAATTTTCATTTGGCTCAGGGTTTCTTAAATGCCATGATATCTCGGGATACAGTATACTTTTTAGTCTCTGGCATGCTGGCATCTTTCTAATTTTTCTGGCTGTGATTTTAACAGCCAGGTACGATCAGCCTGCTATCATCAAAGTCCATATCCCTTTGAAGTCAACCAGGTAGTTGATCATATACACTCTCTTTAGCGGTCACCCCGTTCTCACTCTGCAGAATGCTTGTAGCTTTTTAGAAAATTTGACACATCACCCATGTTTACATTGCATAATTCCAGATTTACATGAATTCGGGGGGGGGAGGGAGCTTTTTGAAAAGGCAGTGGCTGGGGGGCGGGGGGAGATAGGGCAGAGTGAGTCAGGAAAATTACATTCATCCTCACTCTAAAAGACAGTGTTTATTTGCCAGCGAAGAAAGGCAAACACATTTTTATATTAGGAAAGCAGGCTAGTCATTTTCCAAAAAAAATGGCGGCCACCATCCCTGTCTAATATCTCTGTGCGGACGCACTCATGTTCTAGGCCTGCATGCTGTGTATAATGCGTTTGCCTGTAGACATGGAGGGAAGCCAGGCAGTCCTCCTGTGTACCATGCAGCGTGGATGGCTGGGAACGTACGCCCCGTTCATTTTTATACTGTACATATTTGTATATATTAACTATATTGCCATGTATGAACACAGATTTTGTTATATTTGCTTGTTTCTGTTTCCTACCAAACTGGCCCACAATGGGGATTCTTTTGTATAGAAGGGGGAAAAAATGCTTGTAACTTTTTGCTGATCATTCTCTTTCAATAGCTTATGAAAACATTAGGTCTGAGTTTACAAAGGAATTCTGAGACCCACGTTTGTCTGTCTGCATGAGTCCCATCCCACTGCCAGATCGAGGGAGGAACCGGCGACTTAATTCCGAGTTTTCCTTTCAAGGCATGCTCTACCCCTTGGGAAAGCCGAGTAGATTACCCTCTTTGTATTTTATCTAATAGTGCCTGAAAATTTTTTAATGTCTTCTTAGAGGAAGAATTCATAATTGTCAAAATTTGAAACATTAGCTTAATTTTGTTTTTATGACCTCGCATTTCTTCTCTTTATTTATTCGGTGGCTGTTGTAATGGGGCCCCAGGCCATTCCTGACATCGGCCTGCTCTTCTTCTGCATTAAGGATGTTTTTAAAATTACAGAGATTATTGAGCCAACAGGCTGTTTTAATCAAAACCATGTTTCACTTGTTTTTGATGATTATAAATTGTCCTTGCAATGAAAAAAAAAAGTTTTCTGCCAGGAAAATTATACCACCCTGTGGCCAAACAGATTCATCACAGATAGACACCCGTGCCCACCCTTCTGGGGCCTGGAAAATTCGCCCCTGGCTGGTCACACTGACCTTCACCCCCCACCGTCCTGCACGCTAGGGCTCACGGCAGTGACTTAGCAAATGTCCGCAGGCTGGGCCGCACTGTCACCGCCCAAAGACAAACAGCCCCGCTGGGAACAACGGTTTTCCGGCTGGAAAAAAACACAGGGATTTTCGGAAAAGGTGCTCCTGCTTGTGTCCGTTGGTGCCACCAGCCTGTCGTCCCTCCTAATTAGAAACAATCTGGTCTTGATGTCCCCTATCACTTACATCAGGTTTAAAAAAATAAAAAATAAAACCTTCAGGTCAGCTCTCCTCGTTGAATAAGAATGACTTAGTTTGGGTGCATCCAAGATGTGTGCCTGCGATCGAGCTGCAGCGTGGACATTGTCCCTAGAAGGAGAGATTATTTACAATATAATTTCACCAGTGGAAATGAATTCTGATGGTGGAGATGAAGGCAACCCTTAAGTTATATCACCAAAGGCATTATTTTTTACATCTAAAGAGTTTGGGTTGTTGTCTTTTTAGGAAAATTATTCTACTTTAGAATTGTAATTAAAACCCTCAATAATAGTACTTCTTTTAGCTATTGTGAAAACATAACAACCACACGCTCACCAAGGTTATGTGGAGCCCCTCATTTCCATCCAAAAGCTTTTTATAAGAGTATTATTTACATCTTTGAACATGATAACTCTTTCCTTTCTGACAAAAAAAAAAAAAGTTCTTTATTTCTTCCCGCTCAGCAGTTATTGGGATAGACTGTCCCCATCTGAAACCTTATGGTAATTTGCATCGGGAAAGCCAACAGCCGGCACTAAGGACCTGAGTGTGTTCACTTGTGATGTTGCTGTTCCTCATTGTAATGCTTGTGAGCCCCTTTCTGCAGCCCAGCTCCCACCACAGCACACAGGCAGGCCCCCAGCACCTCAGCTTTGCAAAGGCTTCATTTCCGTCAACGACTTCCGCTTTGGCCAACTGAAAAAATGAAAATTTAAGGAGAGAAGAAGAAGAAAAGAAACACAGATGCACTTAAAACATGAAAAGAATTATTTATATGATAAAAATATATTTAGATTTTCAAAGCACAAGACTGAATAGAAGTGCTCTTTTTATTCTTTCGGAAGATGTTACTGTTAAATGTCTTTCTACATCAGGCTTAATAAATCTGTAATGACATTTGATGGATTGGCTTCTGCCTATGTGTGTTTTTTAAAGATGGTGAGAGAGAGGAGAGAGGAGAGAGGCGGGAGAGGGGAAGGAGGGCGTGGAGGAGGAGCGCTGGCCCCCAGGGGGCCATGCCAGGGAATATGGCTGGTACCTCCACCACACCCAGCAGCCACCCTAATCTCCAGTGGATTTTTTTAACAAATGCCAGCACCCCAGCTTGGCTTCCAGGCTGCCTCTGCACGCTCCCAGATCTGGCCAGCTTGTGCCCGAGAAATTTATGATGCAATCTGAGCAGAGGCTGTGGGCAGCTGTCTCACAAATTCAAGGCTACAAGGCAGAGGGCGGACATGATTGAGGCAGCCCGGCCTCTCCACCCCAGAGCGATGGCCCTGCCTAGCACTCAGTTTCCCTGTGTTCTCCCCTCACTCCTCTAATGTGCTGGGAGAATCGGACTGTGTTTCACACACGAGCTGCCCAAGCAGACATGGATGGCCGCCCAGAAATGACTTGTCTGTTCACAGCGAGCTCACAGTGTCCGGGTCACCTGATTGCATGAGACCCCCATTCATTAATGATGGTGGCTATAGTGTCACCTGTGGGCTCCACTTCATTGCCACGGCCCCATGTCTAAGCCATAAAATAAGAGAGTCCAGGCTAGAAATAGCAGGACAGGTGAGGAAAGGAGTGTGGGGGCAGCGAAGGCAGTGTTGGAATAAGCAGTGTGGACCAAACCAGAGTTGTTGGTCTTCATTCATTCAGTGACTATTTCTTGAGCACCTACTATATGCTAGGTCTGAGACTCACACTGATAAAGCAGGGTGATGAGGGTTCTGAGAACAAGGTCTAGAGTCAAAATCTGGGCTCTGTCATGTTATCTCTGCTCTAAGGCAAGAGAAAAGGAAGAACAGGACACTAGGAGAGGGGGAGTCTAGGGACTAGAGGAGTACAGAGGTGGCTCAACCAACCTGAGAAGCCATGAAGGATTCCCGAAGGAAGGGATGTTGAAGATAGAGCTAATTTCTCAAAGGAGCATTAGAAGAACAAAAATATACAAACACACATCCCCCAGTTCAGCAACAATTCTGTTGCTTCTCACTTCAAAATACAACTCAGATCGGCTCACTTGTCTCTCTCCTGGACGTCATTGGTGGCCTCCTAACTGGTCCGTAAGCCCGCCAACCCAAATCCACTCTCCATATGGCAGCTGGAGAGATGTTTTAGTAAAGTAAGTCAGACTGTGCCACCTTTGTTCCTCAAGGCCAAAGGTAAGCACACATTTTCCTTGACAGGTCAGATGGTAAATACTTTTGGCTTTGTGGGCCATCGGTCTGACACAACAGCTCAACTCTGCCATTAAAATGAAAAGCAGCCACTGGTAATAGTAGACAAATGGGTGTGGCTGTGTTCCAACAAAATTTAATTACAAAAAAAAAAAAAAAAAAAAAAGCAACAGGCTGGATTTGGCCCATGGGCCATAATTGGCTGACCCCTGTGCAAGATCCTCCAACACCCCAGTCTCCATCTGTCCTTGACTGATTTCCTGTGGACACAGGCCTGGGGATGAGGATGTGTGGGCAAGTAGTTTATACGGGAGGTGAAGCCAAGGAACAACAATAGAGGAAAGGGGAAGGGAAAGCAAATATATGGGCTTCAAGAGCAATGACCACCATGGGCAATGGGGCCAATCCCATGGAACTTGGAGACAGGGCAGAACACACCTCAGGCATCCACCTGAGAGAACTGGGGTGTTTATGCACCGCCTGTGCTCAGCTATTGGTGGAGGGCTGCTGCAGGGCATGGTGGGAGCTTTGACACCCAGGACTTTCAGTCCCTGAAAAGAGTGTGAGAGGTAGGCTTCAGGGGCCAGAGAAGACCCCAAGGCAACAGACTGCAGCCCAGGGGCCAAATCTAACCCCTACCTCTTTTTTGTTTTTATTTTGTTGATTAATTTTTAGAGAGAGAGAAAGAGGAAGAGAGAAAGAGAGAGAAACATCGATTTGCTGTTCCACTTATCTATGCATTCATTGGTTGATTCTTATATATGAGTCCTGACCAGCCCATCAAACCTGCAACCTTGGTGTATCAGGGAAACACTCTAACCAACTGAGCTACCCAGCCAAGGCCTGATTTTTTTCAATAATGTTTTATGAAATACTAGTGGCCTGGTGCACAAAGTTCATGCATTGGCGGGGGGGGGGGGGGGGGGAGTCCCTCAGCCCAGCCTGCACCCTCTCCAATCTGGGACCCCTTGGGGGATGTCCGACTGCTAGTTTAGGCCCAATCCCTGTGGGCAGTCGGACATCCCTCTCACAATCTGGGACTGCTGGCTCCTAACCGCTCACCTGCCTGCCTGCCTGCTTGATAACGCCTAACCACTTTGCCTGCCAGCCTGCTCGCCCCCAACTATGCCCCCCTGCCGGCCTGCTCATCCCCAACTGCTCTCCCTGCTGGCCTGCTCACCTCCAACTGCCGGCCTGCTCGCCCCCAACTACCCCTCTCCCGCCAACCTGCTCGCCCACAACTGCCCCCCCGCCAGCCTGATCCACCCACAACTGCCCTCCCCTCCTGGCCTGATCGCCCCTAACCACCTCTGCCTCGGCCCCACCACCATGGCTTTGTCCAGAAAGACATCCGGAAGGTCTCCAGGAAGGTATCCCAGTCTAATTAACATATTACCCTTTTATTAGTATAGATAGGATATGACATGCCACCATAACTATAACATATCTATCAGTATTACTCCATGAGAACACGTACTTCATGAGATAGGAAGGCATATAATACATTACATTGTATATGTTGTAAGTAGTAGAAAATACTGTATTCGTAGCAATAGTATACACCCTGTGACTTCCCTTCCTGACTTGGGAATGGTTCCCCAGTTCTTTGAATGTTTCCTGGCCCCTGATGTATTTGGAAAGAAAATAGCTCTGAGTTTGGAGAAATTAAATTACAATCATGACTCTAATTCAACTGCCTCCTGTACTTCCAGCCAGATAACAGGAAAAACATCCCAGGGCCGGCGCCTCCTATGGCTGAGCTCCAGAGTGAGGGCCCAAGGCCCAGCGCTGGGCGGGTGACAGCAACTGGAGGCACCTTGGGTCCATCCTGCTGTCAGCCCGGCGACTGAGGCCATCTTCTCCCAGCCCCTCCCGAGCCCCAGTGCCTCCTAACGGGGTCCCGAGGCTGTGCCCCCTATCCCGCTGCCCTCTCCTCACCGGAGACTGGGACGTGGCAGCGCGGGGCTCAGGCATCCCATTTTCACTAAAATGTTCAACCCATGCCCAGTCCACCGGTGTCTGCAGGTGGCCCGGGGGCAGAGAGTGACCCCAGAGGCGTTCACCACCCCTACCAGAGCTCAGCCATGATAGTCCGGGGTGAGACAGCCCCGCCAGGCCCCGTGGCTGCAACTGGGACCGGCTTCCTTAGCCAGGGACCTGGCGCTGGGTGGGCAGCAGCGACACTTCCTCCCCAGCCCACTCTGGAGCGGGTCCCTACAGTTTCAGAACCGAACTCCGAGGGCCCTCTGGCTCTCCCTCAATCCTGCTAAGGCTTGCTTCTCACCCTTGCTTCTCACACTTGCTTATCACACTTGCTGAAAACCTTCTTGGTCCATTTGCCATAGTAATCAGTTCGGGCTGAAAGGACTGGGGGACTTTGCCACCCCCTCCCCCTCCCCGACAGGGCTGAAAGGACTGGGGGACTCCGACGGGGCTGAGGGAACTGGGCGCCGCCATCGTGTGGCTATGGGCGTTGCCATCTTTTGTGATGGTGTGACAGTCAATTTGCATGCTCCATCTTTATTAGATAGGATAGCCACACCCATTCATTTACTCATTATCTTTAGCAGCCAAGTTCAATTGCTATGACAGAGACCCTCTGTGGGATTCACATGTCCCCTCGTCTGCACACACTCTTCAAGTCATAGTGACATGGTTGTCACTAGATTTTTTTCTCTTGGCCCCAAAACTAAAAATATTAACTCTCTGGCCTCTTAACAAACACATTTGCCCACCTTTGTTACACTGTCATTAAATTGTAGACTCCAAGAGGGCAGAGACCAAATCCTGTTTGGTTCAACATTGTAGACTCAACTTCTAGAACATCCTATCATGTCTCACTTATCACAGATGCTCAAAAGAATATGTGTTGAGCTCAGCCTGTGTGGCTCCATGGTTGAGGTTCAACTTACGAACCAGGAGGTCACGGTTCTATTCCCAGTCAGGGCACATGCCCAAGTTGTGGGCTCTGTCCCTAGTGGGGGGCACCCAGGAGGCAGCCAATCAATGGTTCTCTCTCATCATTGATGTTTCTGTCTCTCTCTCCCTTTCCCTTTCTCTCTGAAATCAATAAAAATATTTTTTAAAATGATATGCGTTGAAAGAATCAATGAATGTGTGGAGGAGTCCTAGCTAACACCCCAATATGCACCCCATGCTGATGCTTACCCAATGAGTAAGACATGATGTTAGGAAATGTCCCAATCCTCCAATGACCCCAGGATGTGTGTACTCAGACCCCGTTTTACAGGTGAGAAGACCAGGATGCCCCTGATCCCATACCCCTCGACATGGTGGACCCAGAATTCAGACCCAAGTTTGTGATACAGGAAAGTCACTCTCTCATAAGCCCTAGCATGGGGCTTGGCAAATAGCCAGTCCTTTACAGGTCCTGGCTTGATCACTGGGCCAAGTTCTGTGGTTAGAGCAGAAAGTGCCCGGGTTTCCCAGGCCAGCAGTGTGACCTGGAGAGCTGTGCGATGGGGAACGGAGGAGAGACACATTGCAGCAAAAGGCAGTGTGGCAGCAAAGAACTTGGACATAGGAATCGGTGTCTCATCCTCCCCCTAAGTTACCTAGTCCCCCTCGGTCTCCTTCCCAGGCTCCAGAACTCAGCTCCTCCTGTCCCCGGGGAAGTGGAAAGACCTTGGGAAGACACCTGATATTCTTCCTGCACCCCAGCCACTCCTGCTCATCCTCACCCTTTTAGTGGCTCTCGGTGGCCCTGGGAACCTGTCCAATGTCCTTGGCCAGCCTGAGGCCCTGCCTGGTCTGGCTCCTGCTGTCCGGGACACTGGCCTCTTCCAGCACATTCTACACTCCAGCCCAACGAGAGACCTCTCAATGCCAGCCCTCGCCTTTGCAAGTGCTGTGACCCCGCGTTCTTCTCTGACTCTAGTCTGGAAGTCCCCTGCCCTCTGGTGGCACCTGGACTTCCCTTTTGCAAAGCCATTGCCGTTACAGGGATTTGTGCTGTCTGCTGTCCACTGCACAGGCCGGAGGGCAGAGCCGCAGGCAGCCTTCCCTAGCTGCGTCCCCTACATCCCCTCCCCTGCACGACAAGGTGGGCGCTTGGTGAAGGTGTGCTTGGCACTGCACTATAGAGAGGAAAGGTGTGTCGTGCCCATGGTGGAGATGATGACACGGGGACCCAAAGGGTTCAATGATGTCTTTGAGATCGCACGGTGCTGCGAAGTGAACCAGAAATTATTGCATCCAGCCCACGGTCACCTCAGCTGGATCACGTTTCTGTGTCGCCTTCTGCTCCTTCGCTCTCCCATCCAAAGCCAGGAAGCAGGTATTAGACGGAGAGAATACGATGGTATAGTTTAGTACAGTTTAGTATAATTAGGATAGGATAGGATAGGATAGGATAGGATAGGATAATATAGCAGCAATTTTCAACCATATGCTGCAAGAATGCTTAAAACCTGCAAAACCTGACTCTTTAGTCAGGGGCACCGACCTCTTTTCCCTTAGATTGTCAAATAAAAAAGTGACAGCAGCCAACACAACAATAGCTGTCTGGTGTGAATGAATCAAAATTATACCTCTTTTTTTTTTGTCAGATTGGCAAAAAATATATTTTTTGGTGTGCTGCAGAATTGTAATAATTAGTTTATGTGTGCCATGAGATGAGAAAGGTTGAAAATAGCTGTAGAATGGTATGATAGGATAGGGTCTGATATAATAATATGTAACACAATAATATATGGTATTAATAATACTATACATTGAACATTGTTTATATAATACACATTAATACTTAACTGTTACTGAGCATTTACTCTGTGTCAGGTTCTTGGCCAAAATGACCTTTTTAATCTTTATAGTTGCCTTAAAATACACATTCTCAACAATGCATATCACTCCTACGAGGGCAAAAATTAGTTATTGGGGAGGTGAAAAATATTTGCCATTACAATGCTCTGTGGTTCCCCAGGGGCCACAGTATGTAAACAGAAAAAGTACCATATATCTATGGCATTAAAATGTCACTGAGGAGCCCTGGCTGGTGTGTTCAATGGTTAGAGCATCGGCCAGAGCACCAAAGGGTCTCAGGTTTGATCCCGGTCAAGGGCACATACCTGGGTTGCAGGCTCGATTCCTGCCCTGGATCGGGACTCGTGTGGGAGGAATTAGTCAATGTGTCTCTCTCACATCAATGTTTCTCTCTCCCTCTCCCTCCCTCCATTCCTCCCTCCCTTCCACGCTCTCTGAAAAGCAATGAAAAAATACCCTCAGGTGAGGGTTAAATAAATAAATAGAAAGAAATTTCACCGAGGAGGCAGACAATTATGGGAGAGGGTGTCTTTAAAAATTCCTCAAGGTTACGTTTTTTTAAAGGTTAATTACACTGTCATAAAACGTAACCATTGTCATTAAGTCCATGGTGCAGATGCAGAGAGGTGAGCTAGTCTGCCCAAAGTCACACGGCCAGTAATTTGCACGTCAAGAATTCAAATCCAGCCAGGCCCATGTGGCTCAGTGGCCAACCTATGAACCAGAGGTTGTGGTTCAATTCCCTGTCAGGTCATATGCCTGGGTTTCAGGCTCAATTGACTCCCAGTAGTAGGCATGCAGGAGGGAGCCAATCAATGATTCTCTTTCATCATTCATGTTACTGTCTCTCTCTCCTTCTCCCTTCCTCTCTGAAATCAATAAAATATATATTTTTTTAAAAAAACATACTTTAGAATTAAAAAAAAAGAATTCAAGTTCAGGTCTGTCTCATGCTGAAACCATGCTTTAACTTCTTTTTTTTTTTAATCCTCATCCAAGGACATGCTTTGGGGGAGGGAGGGTAGGAGAGAGGGAGAAAGAGAGAGAAACATCTATCGGTTCCTTCTCTATGTGCCCCGACTTGGGATGGAACCCGCAACCCAACTATGTCTATGTGCCCTGACCGGGAATTCAACCAGTGACCTTTGCTGCACGCGGGATGATGCTCAACCAGCTGAGCCACTGAGTTCTGAAAGCCGTCTCAGGACAGTTAGGTGAGAGGCCACCTTAGGCACATCCTACAGATCTAACCCTTCAGTGTGGGCTCAGACCAGCAGCCACCTGGAGCTCATTGGAGAGACCGAGTCTCAGGCCCCCCAGACCTGCGGAATGAGAACCTGCCACACGCCCGAGGGCGGTCTGCCCATCGTGTGTCGAGGGAGCCGGCCCCAGGGGCACAGGTGAGTGACCCAACCTCCTGGAACAGAAAAGGCACAGAAACCTGCACTTGTTCCCACCGGTTAGGTCCCCAGCCCCAATCAGACACTCCCTGTCAGACTAATTATACGGAGGGTGTTCTGTGACTTGCTGTATTCCCAGAAAAAGAAAGAGAACTGAAGTTCTCTTTCAGGTTTGCAGGGGAGATAATGTCAAATATTTACCGAGCAAACATCACTGTAGAGGCGCCATCTCTTCCCTCTGATTAAGGCGCTGTCAATCACCTGGATGAGAGGCCTGTCAGCCCTTCTCCATAGAAGCCACCTGTCATCTCCGCTGAGCCCGCGCCTGCCGGGCTGGGGAGCGGTGAGGAGCTCTGGAGGCAGGTCCTGGGGAGGCGGATCCAGGCTGCAGGAGACCCACCCGGGTGGGTGGGACGGCTGGAGGCTGGCCTTTGATGACGTTGCTGATGGGAGGTCGGGGAGAGGCCTCTGTGCAGAGGAGACTGAGCTCTCTCAGGAACCCAGCCACAAAGCCCAGCACCCACAAGCAGAACCGCCCAGCACAGGCGGTGGACCCGCCCGCCCAGGACTCGGGAGGTCAGGGATGGGCCTGAGACTTTGCACGTCCATCCAGCTCCCAGGTCCTCTTCTGAAGACCACACTTTGAGCACCAGGCCCGAACCTGGATTCCCGACCGGTGG
This sequence comes from Myotis yumanensis, assembly GCF_028538775.1. Classification (NCBI taxonomy): domain Eukaryota; kingdom Metazoa; phylum Chordata; class Mammalia; order Chiroptera; family Vespertilionidae; genus Myotis; species Myotis yumanensis. The sequence goes on along the minus strand of NW_027223758.1, from coordinate 9,504,802 downwards.
CCTCATTTCTCCTCTCTCCGTGGTGTCATCCTTCCTGACAAAGCAGCCAGGGTGATGCTTTCAAACAGATCATTCAACCCTTGCTCACAACCGGCCAGTGGCTCACATGTCACTCACTGTAAAACCCCAAGACCTGCCTGGCCGGCATGGCTCAGTTGTTGAGTATCAACCTATGAACCAGGAGGTCACAGTTTAATTCCCGGTCAGGGCACATACCCAGATTGCTGGCTCAATCCCCATTGGGGGCTGTGCAGGAGGCAGCCGATGACTGATTCTCTCACATTGATGTTTCTATCTCTCCCTCTCCCTTCTTGTCTGAAATCAATAAAAATAAAAATAAAAAACCCAAGACCTTGCCATGAGCCCTTGAGCAGGCCCTTGGTGCTGACTCACCTCCCACCACACCCACTGACCTCCCTGACCACTCAGGACTCCCAGCTCCTCCCTCTCCCCCTGATGCCCAAGTCATCACCACCGTGACCTTTGCACTGGCTGTTGCCTCTGCCCTTCATGTGGCTGTTCCCACACTTCACTTACATCTCTGCTGAACTGCCACCTTGTGGGTGAGGCCTGCCCTCTCTAGGCCCTTAACCCACTTTAATGTTTTCCTCATAGGACACATGCCCCCGGATATGATATTAAATAGCTATTTGTTTACATCAGCGGTTTGCAACTAGGCAATTCTGCCCCCGCCCTCCAAACGACATTGGGAAATGTCCGGAGACATCCTTGATGACCGGGACTGGGGAGTGTTCCTACTGGCATCTGATGGGTAGAGGCCAAAGGTGCTGCCAAATACCTACCAGTGCCCAGGACAGTGCCCAGGACAGAAAATGACCAGCCTCGGATGTCAGTAGTTCTGAGGCTGAGAACCATGGTTGACATGCTGATGGCCTGCCATATAGTAGTAGTAGATGCTCAGAAGGTATTTGTTGGATGGATGGATGGATGGATGGATGTGTAGGGTGGATGGATAAACAAACAGTGTCTCAATCTGAAAGCTCAGAAAATATATTACTAATCCCTTACCTCCTCTCCCACAATTTCTATTCTTCCTTCAGCTTATCTGAGACTTCCTTGATTTACACACACACACACACACACACACACACACACAGTGAGCTTCTCCTGATGCACCACAGACAGCACTTCCCCTTTCCCAGCAGCACTGACCAGAAGGTGATAATGTTTGGTTGGTTGTCGGCTCCACCTGCCTCCCCCACTCAACCATCAACTCTATGAGAAGAGAGGTATGTCTGCCTGTTCACCAATGAATGCCTGACAGATAACCACTCCCTACATTTGTTGAATAAATGAAGATAATTTAGGGGAAAGAGCTTTGAAATATGGCAACAAATACATCTGTTGAACAAATGAGTTGATTGAAATATTAATTTGTCATGACCATCCTGAGATAGAGAAGTAGCAGAAGGTATTCCCATTGCCCCCATGCTTTGAAAGCAGCCTGGGCCTCAGTGTCTCTTTTTCCCAGAAGATAATGAATAGGCCTTTGTTTCCAAATAGAAGATGCTAGAAGGATCTAGATAGACCAGGAAAGAAGACCTCCAAGGACTGGGGGAGAGGAGCAAGGCATCAGTGGCCCCGCCCTCAGGACCCAGGGATGGAGGGCAAACCAAGGAGCTACAATGACCCAGCATCTCTCCCAACATAACCAGAGGGAGCTGACTATCCAGCCCAGCCGAGGGGTTGGCATGGAAACTTGTGGTTTCCTATGGCCATGGGCTTGGTAACTTTAGCAAAGGACCCCGTGTTCAAGCTCGGACTGGCTTTGAAGGAGTGAAGATACGAAGGACAGGAGCATCCCGGTTTTGATCACAGTGCCATCAAGACAGAGGCCCCTTTGCACGGTGTCTACAGCCCTGACACTACGCTTACCTCTGGGGAAGGAAGGAGCTCCCCCTAAATAGGACAGAGTGGGACCATTCCAACCTCCAGAACAACAGCAGCAACAGGACAGAACGCAAGCCACCTATGCCTAAGGTTAAATTTCCTAGTAGCCACATTTTAAACAGTAAATAAGAATACATAGGTGGATTTAATTTAATAATATATTTCATTTCCCAGTATATCCAAAATATTACTCAACATGGAATCAATACAAACATTGATAAATATTTTACACTTTTTAAAATTCTAAGTCTTCAAAACCGGGTATATTTTACACTAACAGCACACCTCAGTCTGGACCAGCCACACTTCCAGTGCTCAGTGGCCCCACCTGGCTGGCAACCACCATACCAGTTCCATTGGATGGGAACTTGTAATACATTTGTGGTGGGGTTGTGTGTGTGTGTGTGTGTGTGTGTGTGTGTTTTATGGTGTAGCACCCACTTTCCTCTTTTCCTCTTTCTTCTAATAATCATGCCCACATTTTTTGGGCAGGGGGGGAGGGGAATTCGCTCTCTATATTGCTGGTCGTTATAGGTTGAATTCTATCCTTCCAAAGTTGTGAATGTGATCTTAATTGGAAATAGGGTCTTTGCAGGTGGGATCGATTTAGAATGAGGTCATTAGGGTGGGCCCTAATCCAATATGACTGGTCCTCTTCTTAAGAAAAGGAAATTGGGACACAGACATGAACCAAGGGAAAAGTATGTGAAGAGACACAATGAGAAGATGGCCATCTACAAGCCACAGAATGCCTGAGGCCACCAGAAGCTCCGAGAGAGGTCAGTCACAGATCTTTCCCTATTGTCTTCAGAGGAAACATAGACCCGCTGACATCTTGATTTTGGATTTCTGGCCTCCAGCACCGTGAGAAAATAAATTCCTAAACCACCCAGCTTGTGGTACTTTGTTAAGGCAGCCTTAGAAAACTAATACACCATGTGATGAATTGTCCCAAAATTTAACAACTGAAAACAACAAACACGTATGATCTCACAGTTTCTGGGGCCAAGAATCCAGGCATGGCTTAGCTGAATGCCTCTGGCATAGGGCAGGGGTCCTCAAACTTTTTAAACAGGGAGCCAGTTCACTGTCCCTCAGACCATTGGAAGGCCAGACTATAGTTTAAAAAAAAAACTATGAACAAATTCCTATGCACACTGCACATATCTTATTTTAAAGTAAAAAAACAAAACGGGAAAAAATACAATATTTGTATTTGCATGTGGCCCACGGGCCGTAGTTTGAGGACCCCTGGCATGGGGTCTCTCACAGGGTGTCAGGTGGGGTTGCGGTCTCATCTCAAGGGTCAACTGGGGCATGGTCCACTTCCAGGTAAAATCAGTGGCTGTGGGCAGGATTAGTTTCTCATGGGCTGTTGGACTGAGGACCCCAGGTTGGCTGTTGATTTGAGGCCTCGGTCAGTTCATTGCCACTTGGGATTCTCCTTAGGGTGGCTCACACATGACAGTTGCTTCATCACAGCAGGCAAGCAAGTGCAATGAAACAGAAGCCAGGCTCTTCTGTAACCTCATCATGAAAGTGTTACCCCCTCACTTGTGCCTCATTCTCTTCATTAGAAGCAATCCATTAGGTCTAGCTCTCAACGGGAAGCCATCATACCAGGAAGTGGGGATCACTGGGGCCTCAGAGGCTGCCTGTCCCCCTCTCCCAGGCTGTGCAAAGGGATTGGCACACCTGCCCATCACACTCTTCCTCATCCAGGAAAGAGGCGATTCACTCCTACTCCCTGGAACCCCAGAGCAGCTCTGTTTCCTGCCCTCCCCAAACCCAGTTCTTCAGTTGGCAGTTTGTCAGCTACCCCGTACCATTTCAAAAGTGAAGAGTCAATTTGGTTTCTTACATCCATCAAACTCTGACTGATAAAGGGTAGAACAAATTTGCTGCATTTAGAAAAAAAATTAATTATAAACTTTGAATCCAAATATTGTAAAGCAAACACCCACCTGTTCAAATGGATGGATGGGTGAGTGGGTGGATGGGTGGGTGGGTGGATGGATGGATGGATGGATGGATGGATAATGGATGGATGGATGGATGGATGGATAATGGATGGATGGATGGATGGATGAATAATAGATGGATGGACAGATGGAGTTAAATCTCTATTTGACAGGCACACAAGCCCTAATTCCTTCACCTGCCCAAGAACTTTTAATATCAAGGTCTAGGTAACATCAAGTTTCCTATTTCAGTTACATTTCTTTTTTAAAATATATTTTAATTATATTTAAAAATATTTTTTTATTGATTTCAGAGAGGAATGGAGAGAGAGAGAGAGAGATAGAAACATGAATGATGAGAGAGAATCATCGATCAGCTACCCACTGGGAATTGAGCCTGCAACCCAGGAATGTGCTCTGACTGGGAATTGAACCATGACCTCCTGGTTCATAGGTTGATGCTCAACCACTGAGCCACACTGGCCGGGCTCAGTTACATTTATTGGTTTTTATCTACTTAAGGCAGAATAGCAACAGTGGATGTGTGTATGTGAGTGTGAGTGTGTGAGGGTATGTGTGTTTGTGGGTGTGTCCTAATCTGTTCACATTTATTGGCTTTCTTAGGTATTCTGAAATTAACCAGGTCCGCTAAGGGACATTAGTAAATATTTGGTCATAAAGTATCTTCAGAGAACCATTTTCTGAGTTAACCACACCTGATAAAATCCTCTTACATCACTGAAAGTCTTGTCTGGCTGTCAGGCAAGGAGATCGTTTTATTGAAAAGACTCATGATGTAGTGAACAAAAGCTTAGGAAATAAACTCTAATCCCCAAAGGAACACTCGATACAACTCGACTCACACTAAAATATTCAATTTATGGCCTATATTGAATCCTATGTCTATAATTTACTGTCCTAACTACAAAGGAGTTTTTTAATACAAACCAATTTCAATATATTTTACTATTTTCCTTGCCTCTGTTAAAGCAGAAATAACAAATTTTGCTGAAAGATTAGGAGACAAATGCAATAGATATTCCCAGGCACGCATTTACAATCACCTGGTGTTCGTCAGCCTCCTAGTGCCTGTGATTATGTGGCGTGCCCTGGCCCCCAAATAAGCACTCTTATTTTTAACTGCCTTCCCTTGTAGTTCTGATACATGCCAAGGACGCTTGCTCTCAGGAAAACAACAATGTGTTTATTCAATAAGTATTTACAGGACACCTACTATGTGCAAGAATTATTTACAACATTGAGCAAAGTAGACAATAAAGTCCCGCTCTTTAAGGAGCTGTCATTCCAGAAGGGAGAGAGAAAATAAATAAGAAAGATGTAGATTATGGAGACTATTCAGGAATCAGCAAAGTCCTCACAAAGAAGGTGACATTTGGGCAAAGATATGGAGGAAGAGTAACCATAAGTGTTGGAGCAGAAGGATTGAGAATCTGGTAAAGGATATAGATCAGTGGAATAGAATAGAGAGTCCAGAAATTAGCCCAAACCAATATGGTCAATTAATATTTGACAAAGGAGGCAAGAACACACAATGGAGCCAAGATAGTCTCTTCAATAAATGGTGTTGGGAAAATTGGACAGATATATGCAAGAAAATGAAACTAGACCACCAACTTACACCATACACAAGAATAAACTCAAAATGGATAAAGGACTTAAATGTACGACAGGAAACCATAAAAATTCTAGAAGAATCCAAAGGCAACAAATCTCAGACATATGCCAAAGCAATTTCTTCACTGATACAGCTCCTAGGGCAGTTGAAACTAAAGAGAAAATGAACAAATGGGACTACATCAAAATAAAAAGCTTCTGCACAGCAAAAGAAACCATCAACAAAACAACAAGAAAACCCACTGCGTGGGAAAACATATTTGCCAACGTCATATCTGATAAGGGCCTAATCTCCAAAATTTATAGGGAACTCATACAACTTAACAAAAAGAAGATAAACAATCCAATCAAAAAATGGGCAAAGGATCTAAATAGACACCTTTCAAAAGAGGACATTCAGAAAGCCAAGAGACATATGAAAACATGCTCAAAGTCACTAATCATCCGAGAGATGCAAATCAAAACAACAATGAGGTACCATCTCACACCTGTCAGAATGGCTATCATCAACAAATCAACAAACGACAAGTGCTGGAGAGGTTGTGGAGAAAAAGGAACACTTGTGCACTGCTGGTGGGAATGCAGACTGGTGCAGCCACTATGGAAGACAGTATGGAGTTTCCTCAAAAAACTGGAAATGGAACTCCCATTTGACCCTGTGATCCCACTTCTAGTAATATATCCCAAGAAACCAAAAACACCAATCAGAAAGGATATGTGCACCCATATGTTCATGGCAGCACAATTCACCATAGCTAAGATCTGGAAACAGCCTAAGTGCCCATCAGTAGATGAATGGATTAGAAAACTGTGGTACATCTACACGATGGAATACTATGCTGCTGTAAAAAAGAAGGAACTCTTACCATTTGCAACAGCATGGATGGAACTGGAGAGCATTATGCTAAGTGAAATAAGCCAGTCAATGAAGGAAAAATACCACATGATCTCACTCATTCATGGATAATAAAGACCATTACAAACTTTTGAACAATAATAGATACAGAGGCAGAGCTGCCTCAAACTGATTTCCAAACTGCAGTGGGAAGGCCAGAGAGGGTTGGGGGGCAGGAGGGAGGGGAGTAAGAGATCAACCGAAGGACTTGTGTGCATGCATATAAGCATAACTAATGGACATAAGATACTGGGGGGTAAGGGAGGGCAGGGGATTGTCAAGGGCGGCGGCGGGGGCGGGAGGACACATATGTAATACCCTTTGTAATACTTTTAGCAAAAAAAAAAAAGAGAGAGAATCTGGTAAAGGGTCCTTCTGGCTGTTGTATTTAGAATAGACTCTGGAAGTGCCAGGGACAAAGGGAGATTGGGTAGATGGCAATTGCAACCAACCTGGTGAGAGGTGATGGGAGTGGACCAAGGTGATAACTGAGGACATGGGAAGACATGGTTGGATCTTGGGTACATTTTAAGTTATAACAACAGGAATTGCTCTCACCTCAGATGTGGGATGTGAAATTAAGACAGGCTTTCAGGATGTCCACAAGGTTTTAACCTGAGAAACAAGCATTGTGACATTGCCATTTTCTGAATAGAGAAGACAGGGGAAAACTTACGTTTGCAGAATCAAGATCAGGAGTTCAGTTTTTGACATGTCATGTTTGAGATGCTGTCTTAATTATCTTATGGCTGCATAATAAATGTCCCCAAAACTTAGCATCTTGTTTTAACAAATATTTATTATCTCACGGTTTCTGTGAGTCAGGAACTCAGGAGCAGCTTATCTGGGTGGTTCGGGCTCAGGGTCTCTCGTGAGGTGGCCGTCAAGGTGTTGGCTGAGGCTGCATCATCCGAAGGCTTGACTGGGGCTGTAGGGTCCACCTCCAAGACGGCTCCCTCACATGGCTGTTGGCAGGAGGCCTCAGTTCCTCATCACATGGGTCTCTCCATAGAACTTGGTGACCATCTCACATCAGGGCAGCTGGTTCTCCCAGAGTGAGTGACTCAAGAGAGTAAGGCAGAGTCTCAGCTGGATGTCTCAGTTGCTTGTAGCATCATCCTGTAACCAAAAAGGGCACATACCTAGGTTATATGTTCAGAGAGAGAGAGAGAGAGAGAGAGAGAGAGAGAAGCTTTTTATGACCTAGTCTTGGAAATCATACACTGTCATTTCCATAATATTCTGCTAGAAGAAAGTCATTAATTCAACCCACACTCAAGGAGAGGGAAATTAACCTCCACTCTTTGAAGAACATTGTGTCAACATTTTTAAAATCATCACAGATACCTACTAGACATGCCAAGTGGAGATATTATATACGCATTGGTTATATAAATTGGGAGCTCAGTGGAAGGTCTAAAATGGAAATATAGCCTAGGAGTTGATGGTGCATTTATGGTTATTATCATTATTCTTATGCCATAGTGGTTATGAGCACAAGCTTTGGCGTTAGATCTGAATTCAGATTGTAAATTATGCACTGCCTAGCTGCTTTACCTTTAGCAACATAGGAAATCCTCTTGCAGTTACATCTTCTCTATAAAACGGGGATAATAATACCTACCTAGTCTTATCCTCATGGAGATTTGGTCCATCCAAAAACCTGAAAGTGAGGTAGGCTGGTTTCCCAAAAGAGAATTCAAATCATGGTACCAGGCTGCAAAGAAAGGAAACTGAGCAAAACTAGCAGATGCCCCTACAAACATTTTAAGTGCAACAATGCCAACCAATTCCTATGAAATATGTTTGCATGCTGGTTTATAAATCTTTCCTGTCTTAAAAAATAGTCAATAAACTCTTGACCATTGAATGATTGACCTGAGTAGATTTTTGCTGTATAAAGAAAAGGAGAAACAGCCCAGGCCCGTGTACAAAAAGGTTGCCTGTTCAATTCCCAGTCAGGGTACATGCCCAGCTTTCACGCTCAAACCCCAGTAGGGGCTTTGCAGGAGATAGCCAATTGATGTTTTGCTTTCACATCAATGTTTCTCTCTCCCTTCCTCTCTCTCAAAAATCAATTTTAAAAATAAATTAGAGAAAAGAAAAAGAAAATAAATAAAAATAAATAAATTAGATTCCAGCATCCACCTATGAATGAGGAAGTCATGGTTCGATTCCCAGGCAGGGCACATGCCAGGTTTCAGGCTTGATCCTCAGTAGGGGGTATGCAGGAAGCAGCTGATCAATGATTCTCATCATCGATGTTTCTATCTCTCTCTCCCTCTCCATTCCTCTCTGAAATAAATAAAAATATATTTTTTAAAATAAATAAAATAAAGAAATAAATTATAGCCCTAACCGGTTTTCTCAGTGGTTAGAGTATCAGCCCTCAGACTGAAGGGTCTCGGGTTCAATTTTGGTCAAGGGTTAAATCCCCAGCCCACTCAGGGCATGTGCGGGAGGCAACCAATCAATGTGTGTCTCTCTCACATCAATGTTTCTCTCTCTGTGTCTCTCCCCCTCCCTTCCACTCTTTCTAAAAAAAATAATAATAAAATTAAAATAAATCAATGGAAAAAATATCCTCTGGTATTAACAAAAATTAAAAATAAATTAGAAAATCTTTAAAAAGAAAGAAAGAAAGAAAGAAAGAAAGAAAGAAAGAAAGAAAGAAAGAAAGAAAGAAAGAAAGAAAAGCAGAGTGTCAGGGAGGAGAAACACACTTAGAAACCAGATCCCAAGAGTGAGAATGACCTAAAGTCCCTCCATCCCCACAGGAACCAGCAGAAGTCTTTGGGAAGCTCTGGAGTCCCACAGGCTTAGGAAATTCAGACGCAAACGCATTTTTACCTACACATCAAGGCGCATGAGTTCCCTACTGTCATGCAAACTGTAATTATAATATTGACCACACTTTCCAAACTATCGCCACCACCACACTCAGCAGAGATTAGGAAAATTCACCAGAGTTATGACCCCCCCAAAACTTCCACACCATAGTACCTGGATCCAACAGGTAAGAGATGGCAAAGAAAAGTGAGGATGATAATGAATCCAGACAAAGAAGCTAGTAGGATTCGAGACCAATGAGTTCCAGTTTTAGATAAGTTTAAGGTCATTAAGTTTGTAGACACAGCTCATCTGAAGGAGGTTTATTCATTTTTTATAATGTATTTATGAATGCCTGAGTATTTTTAATAAGATGTTTCAGAGCTATCAAAATGTATTAGAGAATAATAAAGCAAACACCTAAGTTTCTACCACCCAGCTTTTTTAAAAAGAAAAAGTTTTATTTAGTTAACAAACCCTTATAAAATGATTTGAGTCTTTAAACCAAGGGCATGGATGGCTATGATAAACATTTTTTTAAATGGAAACAAGTTATTAAAAAATAAAATTAACAGTAGACAGAGCAACATAAGAAATTTTAACAATAAAATTACAGTGCATTGTCTTGGTGTGCTCTTAATGGGCTATGTTTTTAAGAAGCTGATTTTCTTTTTATATATATGTATATTTTTAAATATGTTTTTATTTATTTCAGAGAGAGGAAGGGAGAGGGAGAGAGAGCTAGAAACATCAATGATGAGAGAGAATCATGATAGGCTGCCTGCAGCACGCCCCCACTGGGGATGGAGCCCACAACCGGGACATGCGCCCTGACTGGGAATCTAACCTCAACTTCCCAGCTCATAGGTTAACACTCAACTACTGAGCCACACGGGCCTGGGTGTTTTTCTTTAATGAATAACTAATTAAATTCTTTTTTTTCTTTTTTTTTCTTTTTTTGGCAATAGATCCCTGTGAACCTTTCCCCTCTCTGATCATCTATATTATAAAAGGCCTGTGGCCCTAACGAGGTAACGACCAAAGACGGGCATGGGTGGGCAGGACTGTGAGGGCAGCGAGATGCTCAGCTTTCAAAGAGAAAGAACTGAGAAGACTGGGGGTGTTCCACTTTGCCAAGAGCGTGGAGAACGAGGCGCCATCAGCGTCTCTGTGGGAAGTGAATTTAGCAATAAAAATTCAAACTGAACATGCACAGACCCAGTGACCTGCAAGTCTGACTCCACACACGTACCCAGGAGGAATGCTCTCAGGTGAGCACAGTGGGCACAGCGAGCTGTGTACACCCAGAAGAGGGCCCACATGGATTGTGGCTCCGCCCACTGACCCAGTGCAACAGGCCGTTTTCAACATGGGATAAGTCTAGACATACTGACATGAACCAGTCTCCTACACATCGTGTTAAAAAGTGAAAACTAAGCAACTTACAGAAAAACTATGAAGTCAATGAGGCTATTTGCATGTTTTTAAACCCTGCACATCTATGTGATGCATGGGGAAACATGGCAAAAGATACAGTGGAGTGATAGTAAGATTATCTCTGAGGGGGGAGCCCAGGGGATTGGTGGGTGACCAGTTGCTCTGCATTATTGCAATCGCTTACAAGTCTCTGTTTATGTTTCCTGGGGAAATTGTGCAGAGGACTGGGCTGAGAGAAGGCCCAGTAAAAAGGAAGCGCACTGTGCAGTGATTCATCATCTTCCTGACAGCTCGCTGAAAAAATGCGTATTTTGCACATCTGTACAAAACACACTTGGGGGACTCCCAGATTCACTGAAAACTGTCCATGAGACCCAGTGACCCCTGGTTTAAAACCCCTGCAGGGGCCCTGGCCCGTCTGGCTCAATTGGTTGAGTGTCCTCCCATGCACCAAAAGGTTGCTGGTTTGGGCACATGCTGGGGTTTCGGGCTTGATCCCCAACAGGGGGCATGCAAGAGGCAGCAGATCAATGTTTCTCTCTCTCCCTCTCCCTTCCTCTCTCTCTAAATCAATTTTAAAAAAAACCACCCTGCAGTGGAGAGGAGTGTGGATGTAATGGAGCCTCGGGTCTCGCTGCTCCTCCCCAGGAGAGTGGGGTCCGACCCGCTCCCCTGGAATCTGAGTGGCCTTAGTGATCTCCCTGGCCAACAGAATGCAGCCCCATGGTATTCTGGGACTTTAGAGGCTGACTGTAAGAAGCCTTGCTTGGGACCCAGCCCCCATGAGAAGTTGCTGACTCCCTGGCCACCATGCAGCAGAGGCCAGTGTAGGAGGCAGGGCCAGGCACTGAGGAAGGCGCCTTGCACCTCCAGACCAGCCCGCCCACCGCCTTCAGGGATCTCCACACCACAAGGAGCAGAAAAACGGTCCAGGAGACCCTGCCCAAACTCCTGACCCACAACGTTAAGCATCTAACGCACTTAAGCCACTAAGTTTTGGAATAGTTTGTTGCTTGGCAATAGCAGAGCAAGAAAGGGATGCACTCCTGTGATTTGGGGTAAAGATGGGGGCCCCACACATCCAGGGACACTGGGAGGGGTCCTTGCTTCAGACCTGGTATCGTAGGTGTGTCCTAACCTTCCATTGGGAGGACTTCCTTCCTTCCTTCCTTCCTTTCTTCCTTCCTTCCTTCCTTCTCTCTTTCCTTCCTTCCTTCTTTCCTTCCTTCCTTCTTTCCTTCCTTCCTTCCCCAAATAAGTAGGAAGCATGGGCCAGACCCTGGAGAAACACAGGTTGGTTAGCTACAGTCCCTATTCTCTAGGGCAGTGGTTCTCAACCTGTGGGTCGCAACTCCTTTGGGGGTTGAACGACCCTTTCACAGAGGTCGCCTAAGACCATCAGAAAACACATATATAATTACATATTGTTTTGTGATTAATCACTATGCTTTCATTATGTTCAATTTGTAACAGTGAAAATACATCCTGCATATCAGATATTTACATTACAATTCATAACAGTAGCAAAATTACAGCTATGATGTGGCAACAAAAATAATTTTATGGTTAGGGGTCACCACAACATGAGGAACTGTATTAAAGGGTCACGGCATTAGGTTGAGAACCACTGCTCTAGGGCTTCACAGTCTCAGGTGAGTAGATGTGCAAATGAATAATGACCGTATATCTTGAAATCTCATATATAGTAACTGCATTCCTAAATAATAAAATCCTAATATGCAAATCTACCAAACAGAACGACCAGTCGCTATGGCGTGCACTGACCACCAGGGGGCAGACACTCAATGCAGGAGCTGCCCCCTGGTGGTCAGTGCACTCCCACAGGGGGAGCACCGCTCAGCCAGAAGCCAGGCTCACAGATGGCAAACGGATGGCAGTGACAGGAGTCTCTCCTGCTTCCACAGCAGCACTAAGGACCCCTCAGGGGATGTCTGCCTGCCTGCTTAGGCCCGCTCCCCATGGACTGTGAGAGTGGGCAGGCCAGGCTGAGGAACCCCCCTTCCCTAGTGCAAGAATGTCGTGCACCAGGCCTCTAGTTGTTTTATAGTGATAATGAAACACTTTGCATTAATTGGCTTTAGTAGATAAATTCATTTCATCCTCACAGCAATCCCAAGATGGGTCCCATTCATCAGATGAGGAAACTGAGTCACGCAGACCTTAAGAGACATGTCCAAAATAGAGTCAGAATTTGGACCCAAGCTGCCTGGTTCCAAAGCCACCAGACTGTTAAGGGAAAGAATAAGGAGGGGGGTGGGGGGAGGCAGGAGACACAGGAGACCTTCCAGCAGGTGATGGTCCAGGTGCAGGTGCTTTGCACTAAGGAGGATGAAGGACGGAGGTGGTAACAGGATCAGGCTTGAGATGCAAGGGAAAGATCGACTGACAGTATTGGCTGACAGTTGCATTTCTGGTAAGAGAGGGTAGAGGTCAGAGGTGAAGCAAGATTGGGTGGGAAAATGCAGTTCAGTTTGGAGTGTGTTCATTTGGCGACTTACATTGGAAATCACAGATGCGTTCTGGCAGCCGTGGTAAATGAGTCCACATTTTGAAAAAGGAAGTTTCACCCTAAAAAAAATAAAGATGCCCTAGCCCTGTGGTTCTCAACCTTCTGGCCCTTTAAATACAGTTGCTCATGTTGTGACCCAACCATAAAATTGTTTTCGTTGCTACTTCATAACTGTAATGTTGCTACTGTTATGAAACGTAATGTAAATATCTGATATGCAGGATGGTCGTAGGCCAGTGATGGCGAACCTATGACACGCGTGTCAGGGGTGACACACAAACTCATTTTTTGGTTGATTTTTCTTTGTTAAATGGCATTTAAATATACAAAATTAATATCAAATATATAAATCTTTGTTTTACTATGGTTGCAAATATCAAAAAATTTCTATATGTGACCACACCAGAGTTAAGTTAGGGTTTTTCAAAATGCTGACACGCCGAGCTCAAAAGGTTCACCATCACTGTTTTAGGCGACCCCTGTGAAAGGGTGGGTCGTTCGACTGCCAAAGGGGTCTCGACCCACAGGTTGAGAACCGCTGCCCTAGCCCGTTTTGCTCAGTGGATAGAGCATCAACCTGTGGACTAAAGGGTTCCAGGTTCGATTCAGTCAAGAGCACATGCCGGGGTTGTGGCCGCGATCCCCAGTGGGGAGCATGCAGGAGGCAGCCGATCAATGATTCTCTCTGCCATCATGTTTCTCTCTCTCTCCCTCCCCCTTCCTCTCTGAAACCAATAAAAATATATTTCTTAAAAAATAAAGAGCCTGCTTCATTAAGTTCTTGGGCACAGAAGCAGGAAGGTGGTTGCCAGGGGCTGGGGGTGGAGGTCAGTGTTTAATGGGGTTCCGTGTGGGAAGATGAATGTCTGGGGGTGATGGCTGCAGACAGTGAACGGACTGACTTCACGTCTCAGAATCATACACTTCAAAGTGGGCAGAACGGCCCATTTTACCACAATCAAAGACAATGCCCTGCGTTTTTGGACTCTTGAAAAGTGGGCAGATCCCCGTAGGCTGTGGTGCGCCTCCGGGTCCCCACGCCCCTCCCCCCTTCCTCAGGCCCAGGCCCAGGCCCAGGAAGGCTGGTGAGGAAGGTTGGTCTCCGAGGCAGGGGAGCGTGGCTGAGCAGGACCTCAGGTCTCTGGTCCAGCTCTAGTTACGATGATTGCTGCTGCCCGGTGATTAGCTGGCTGAGCCAGCACTGAAGAGTCATTTATCGAAGCCTGGGCCTCCTTCTTCAGCAGCACAGCGTGGCCTCACCCTGCACCCGGCAAAGAGGCCGCTGCGGTGGCCCGTCGGCGCAGGGTCGGGATCAGAGCCGCATTCACACGGGGTGCGGCCGTGTTCACCCCAACAGCCCCGCAGCCCCGTCTGTCCGCAGACTGCGAGCAGAGAAGTAGCAGCTTTGTTTCTTTCTTTCTCATTGTTTTAGGGGTGCCTCTGTCTTAATTTCCTGGGGCTGCTGCTGCAAATAACCACAAACAGGGGGCTTAGAGCTGACATGTATCCCTCTCCCTCTGGAGGCTGGAAGTCCGAAAGCAGGGTGTCAGCAGGGCCCGGGCTCCTGGGCTTCCAGGAGGAGCTCCTGCCTCTCCCAGCTCCTGGGGCGCCAGGTGTTCCTTGGCGCGTGGCCGCATCACTCCCGCCTCTGCCTTCCCATGGCCTCCTCCCTGTGTCTGTTTGTCCCCTTTCTGTCTCATTGGCCACAGAACCCACCCTAATCCAGGGTGACCTCATCTTCAGGTCTTTACCTTAATCACATCTGCAAAGGCTCCTACTCCAAATAGGGTCACATTCGGAGGCTCACATATCTTTGGGGGAGACACAATTCATCCCACACATCTCATTTCCGACCTGGATCCTCCAGGCCACCGCCCTCCTGAGTCACCTGCTCCTCCCAGAGTCTTAGCAGCGTCCTGGGCAGGGATGTGGGGGAGGGAGGGAGGGAGAATGTGGTCCTCAGGCTCAGCCACCCAGGACCACGCCAGCTGCCCTGGTCCCCAGCTGCACAGGCACCTCAGAGTCACCATGCCGGAAAGGGCCATGGTTCCAGGCGAGCACACCGCATACATTCGGGCACCGTTCCGGTGCCAGCCACCCTGGGGCAGTCTGCTGGACCCACAAACCCCTGCTCAGGAGAGTGTTTATTTTAAACCACGTGAAATAAAACCCCCGGGATTACAAGCAAAATCAATTATTTTACATAGCTATATTTTCTGTTGTGGTTAATCCTCACTTGAGGATATATTTTCCATTGATTTTTAGAGAAAATGGAAGAGAGAAAGGAATAGAGAGAAGGAGGGAGGAGGAGAAAGAGGAGAGAGAGAGAGAGAGAGAGAGAGAGAGAGAGAGAAACATCAATGCGATAGAGGCACATTGATTGGTTGCCTTCCGCAGGAGCTCGGACCAGGGCCAGGGATCCAACCTGCAACCAGGTACATGCCCTTGACCGAGAATTGAACCCAAGACCCTTTGGTGTGAGGGCCGACGCTCTATCCACTGAGCAACACCAGCCAGGGCAAAAACAATTACTTTAAATAAAGGTATTAAAATGTAAATTACAAATTTGAACTAGTGTACCACATGTGCTGCTCTGTTGATGCATTAAGTGACAAGCTGCAGAGCAGAGTTGACTATGACCAAAGTCATGATGAATGAATAAGAGTCCCAGCCATCATGACTGATGTAATAATGGGAAAATATCTGTGGCTTCTATTGGTGGCAAAGTCACAGGTACTCTGGCCCCTGTGTGGTTTATTGCCAACTTTCACAATCAAAGAAATGTTGCCTTAGGGTTGGAACTTGGTGAACGTCAGTGTTTGCTGCTTTCTTCCTGTGCACATTCGTAGACCTGCTCCATTTTGTCACTGAAGTGCCCACACTAAGAATCTCCATTCCGAGGGGGCAGATGAGGATATGACAATAGCTGTGATCGACAGCTAAGATCACACAGGGCCACTGAGGGCGTTTCAAATGCATCTGCACTTTCCTGACACTCCTCTGTCAAGAGTAGAATCTGGAAACAAATGGCAGGAAACAGGAGCTGAAAAATTAATGCACATTTCCAGAAACTTCCAGAAAGGACATCATTACTCCAGAGAGGAGGCAGGTACCTGATTCACCACTAGAAGCATCTGGAACCTCCACTGCTTTTCCACCTACATGAATAACAATACATCCTATATAATAAAAGGCTAATATGCAAATCGACTGAACAGCAGAATGACCAGTCGCTATGTTGCTCACTGACCACCAGAGGGCAGCGTCTCAACACGGGAGCTGCCCCCTGGTGATCAGTGTGCTCCCACTCTGCTCAGCCAGAAGCCGGGCTCATAGCTAGTGAGCACAGCAGCAGTAGTGGGAACCTCTCCTGCCTCTGCAGCAGCGCTAAGGATGTCCGACTGCTGGCTTAGGCCTAAGCCATCCATCGGACATCCCCCAAGCACTCCCAAGCTGGGAGAGGGCACAGGCCGAGCTGAAAGACCCCCCAGAGGGCACGAATTTCATGTGCTGGGCCTCTAGTTTTAAATAATAATAGTTTGCCTTTATTGAGCATTTACCAGGTACCAGGCTTCTCTCAACTGGAATAAATTAACTCATGAAATCCTTCCAACAGAGTGAGACTGACACTGTCAATATACTTATCTCATAGATGAGGAGACAAAGGCTCAGAGAGGTTAAGTAGCACAACCAAGGTGGCACAGCCCGGGAGGGGCTGTGATGGAATTTAAACCCAGCCTCCAGAGCCACTACAGTGAGACTCAGACTACAGTTGTGGTCCAGGTAGAGAATCACAGACTTGCTTATCACCCACTTCCAAAATCTGTCTCCTCCATTTCTTCTTTGCTCTTTCAACACCTCAATATTGAGAATCTGACGGCCTTGCCACTAGAGCAGTCATGGGCAAACTACGGCCCGCGGGCCGGATCCGGCCCGTTTGAAATGAATAAAACTAAAAAAAAAAAAGAGACTGTACCCTTTTATGTAATGATGTTTACTTTGAATTTATATTAGTTCACACAAACACTCCATCCATGCTTTTGTTCCGGCCCTCCGGTCCAGTTTAAGAACCCATTGTGGCCCTCGAGTCAAAAAGTTTGCCCACGCCTGCACTAGAGCCACAAAGATGAGTAAACCCCAAAACGATGGATGCCTAAAATTCCATCCAAATCATTCTTTTTTTTAGCTGGAAGTTTTGTCTTCTGCTGGCAAATCTTTGGGATGCCTCAAATGAAGGCATGCTTGGTGGGGGTGTTAGCTCTCCTCCAAGAGTCACATTCTCTATAGTGTAGAGATGTTTCAAAGTGGAACGGTCTTCTCGTTTAAAAAAAACAAACTCTACCCTCTAGCAGGAGGAGCGTGGCGAGCCAAACCGGCTGTTTGCTGAGCTGCCTAGCGGTTCGGTGCCTCTGGAGAAGTCTCTGTACATGGGGATGAGCCGAAGCCATTGGTTCGGGTGCGGGAGGAAGCTGTGCATTTTGTTAGCAGGGCTCAGTGTGTGTGCACGTGGGCATGCGTTCAATGTGGTTGCCTTGGGTGGAAGAACGCCCCGAGGAAGGGAGTTGGAAGCCAGGAGGGCAGGACAGGAGGGGGTCGTGGCTCTCACCCTTGGACCAGTTCAAAACAGGTGATACAGACCAACGGTGCTAACTCACCAGGACCCTCTGGGAGGCACTAAACTGAAGCAGAGTTGCTCGGGCAGGGCTCAGACTGGAAAGAAACAAGTGAGGCACTTGTTTGTGACACATTTAAGGGGTCACCAAAAAACTCAATAATCAAGATAAATTACATTTTTTTTTAAATTATGTTTTTATTGATTTAAGAGAGGGAGAGAGAGGAAGAGAGAAAGAGAGAGAGCAAGAGAAACACATCAATTGGTTGCCAGAGACCGAACATGCAACCTAGGCACATGCCCTTGACTAAGAATCGAACCTTCAACCCTTCTGTACTCAGGCCGATAGTCTAACCATTGAGCAACACTGACCAGGATGATAAAGGATATTTTAATGCACTGTCCTTTTTTTTTAATCTTTACTGTTGAAAGTAATATGTCACCTTCCACCACCCCCCATTGACCCCTTCTAGCCTGCCCTTGCCCCAGGCCTCCACCACCCTATCGCCTGTGTCCACGGGTTATGTTTATATGCATACAAGTTCTTTGGTTGATCTCTTCCCACCCATCCTCCCCCACCTTCCCTCTGAGGTTCCGCACTGTGTTCCATGCTTCCATGTCTCTGGATCCATTCTGCTCATCAGTTTATTTTGTTACTTGGATTCCACATATGAGTGAGATCATGTGATGCTTGTCTTTCTCTGACTGGCTTATTTCACTTAGCATGATACTCTCCAGGTCCTCCATGCTGTCTCAAAGGGTAAGAGATCCTTCCTTTTCACTGCTGCATAGTATTCCAATGCAATGTCTTTTATAAATCAAAATTACTGTTCCCCAAAAAATCCATACTGAACAAAATACCAGTGAAATAAAGACAGGACCGGGGGTCCAGAGACAGCATGTAGTGAGTAGCTGGGGAGAGAAGCTTTCTGGAATCTTCTGTGGGGAAACTGAGTAGTGCTGGCCCCTCAGGGAGGAAGACGGGCAATGGAACTTTCAGAGGCAGAACCTGCCACA
This sequence comes from Myotis yumanensis, assembly GCF_028538775.1. NCBI lineage: Eukaryota > Metazoa > Chordata > Mammalia > Chiroptera > Vespertilionidae > Myotis > Myotis yumanensis. The sequence goes on along the minus strand of NW_027223758.1, from coordinate 9,485,975 downwards.
GACATGGGCACCTTCATGGGCACACGTTGGGACAAGGCAGGGATCAGGTGCCAGGAGGAGAAGGGCCGTGTCAGCTTAGTTCCAGGACTCGATGGAGAACTGGGGGACTCCCCACGAGGCTTGTGGGGGCAGGGAGGTCCCACACTCCCCCTAATGGCCCAGCAGCCACTGTAACTGAGGGTCCGTGAGAGAGGGCAGGCAGAGATGTTTGTGTCTTTCAGCGAAGACAGACGCCCAGCAGGGACAGGCACCTAGAACCTGGACCCTGCCGGCCCTCCTCCAGCCTGGAGGCCGGGAGAGGAGGGAGCCCACAGTCAAGTGAACTGCAAAGTAAAAGGCGGGTCTGACGGGGGAGCAGGAGCGGAGAGAGTCTAGTCAAGACCACCGACTCCTGGAAGACAAATGGGTTCTGGAGGCCTGACGTGCAGCTGGTGACGATAGCTAACAGCACTGAACTACGTGCCTGAAAGTGACCGAGAAGATAGATCTCACGTGTTCTCGGCACAAAAAGAATGGTAACTGAGGGGCATGGTGGAGGTGTTCGCTACGGCCACGGAGGTAATCCTTTCCCAGCGTGTGATCAAACCAGCAGGCGCACACCTCCACTTCCACACTGTCTGTGAGTATTTCTCAGTAAAGCCGGGAATCCTACTCTGCTATTTAAAAAAGGAATAAAATGTTACCATTTTCGACTGCATAGGTAGGCCTAGTGAGATAAGTCAGAGAAAGACAAATACCATGTGATCCACTTATATGTGGAATCTAAAGAGCAAAATAAGTGAACAAACAAAACAGAGACAAACTCATAGACACAGAGGTTGCCAGAGGGGAGGACTGGGTGCAAAGGGTGAAGGGATGGAGAAGTGCAGATGGGTGGTTACGAAATAGACACAGGAAATATAATCATTACGGAGTACAGCACAGGGAACATGGTCAATGCTATCCCAGTAGCTAGGTAGAGTGCTAAGGGGTCCCTGGAAATATTAGGGGGAACACTTCGGCTGTGCATGTGAAATAATGTACAAAGTAATATTGAGTGTAAACTCTCGCTGAAAATAAAATTTTAGAAGAAAAAAAAGAAACTAGAAGGCAATGACATTGGCCCCTGTTTAGTGTGTTTGCATCCTCCACAAAATGCATGGGGTTTCAAACCCTAATCTCAGTAGGGGTTTTGGGGGGGAGGTAATGAGAGTCGAGCCTTGTTGATTAACTCATCAGCAGAGACTTGGGGGCTTGCTTCCTCTCCCTGCTCTCTGCCCTGTGAGGACACAGCAAGAAGACGGCAGTCTGCAAGCCAGGAAGCGAGCCCCACCAGACACCAGGTCAGCTGGCACCGTGGCGTGGACTCCCAGCCTCCAGAACAGCGAGAAATCAGTGTGGTTTAAGCCACCCCATCTACGGTGTATTTGTTACAGCAGCCTGAACAGACTAAGACAAGCCCTGTCTTGAAATGCTGGGAGTTTCAGAAATAAGCGCCCTTCTCCCTACATTCAGATTCCACCCCCAAAAAATATATAATTTTTAAAAGATGTTTCTGATTAGGCTTGGTCTCCAGAAACGACTAAATAGAAAGAGATACTTTCTCCTCTCTCATAAGAAAATTCATAGATGATTTTTCTATGTATATTAGATTAGATCACATGGCCTTTTATTATGACATTTTAAAATTTATGTTATGCCTCATTTCACACGGAACTTAACACAGAAATTTGGACATATTTTATGGAAATAACTATTTAACTGAAACTGTGCTTTGTTACTGTAATATTTTTTTAAAAAAAAGTTTCTTGGAGAACGATGTTTTCACGGGACCATGTAGGCATTCTGAAGAAGAGATGCTAAACCATGTTTTAAAAATTCTTGCAGCACACCTGTTGAAAATCGCTGATCTAGATGAATGTGGGCAGCTTTTTCTTTTTTTTTTTATGGAAATTACATAAAAGCCGTCCTTTAACTGGACTGGAACAAACCCAGGCCCAGGGCACTACCTAAAAACAATTGGTACTGCCCTGCCAGTGTGGCTCAATGATTAGAGGGTCCAGAGTTTGATTCCCAGTCAAGGGCACATGCCTGGGTTGTGGGTTTGCTCCCCGTCCCCACTCGGGGCTCATTCAGGAGGCAACCAGTCAAGGTGTCTCTCTCACAATGATGTTTCTCTCTCTCTCTCTCTCTCTCTCTCTCTCTCTCTCTCTCTTCCCCTTCATCTCCCTCCTTCCCTTCTACTCTCTCTGAAAAGCAATAGGAAAAATATCCTCAGGTGAGGATTAACAAAAAAGATTAAAAAAGAAACAATTAGTACTAACTGCCCACAGTGTAATTAACAAAACGAGTATGTTATTCCTACTTGGCCTCTGATACACCACCTTGTGTGTTTGTTGTGCACACTCTCTGAGAAATTGTAAAACATTCTAGCCTTTGACCCAGCAATTCCACTCCTGTAAAATCTAACCATGAGAAAATCTGAAATGTGAACAAAGGTAAAAGCACAAAGATGTCCAGCACAGTGTTTTCTATGAACAATGAAGACTTAGAAGCAACTTAGAATAAGTGTTATGGTGTGTATGTTTGTGTGCCCCTAAAATTCATATGTTGAAACTTGACCCCCAACAAGATGGTATTAGGAGGTGGGGCCTTTTTTTTTTTATCATTTTTCATTTGTCAATTACAGTTGACATATATTATGTCAGTTTCAGGTGTACACCCCCGTGATTAGACATTATGAAACTTGTAAGTGATTACCTGAAAAATCTCATACCCATCTGATACCATACCTAGCTATTAGAATACTAAAGGCCCCGTGCACAGATTCGTGCACCAGTGAGGTCCCTCGGCCTGGCCTGCACCCTCTCGAAATCCAGGACCTCACCGGTGCATGATCAGGGCCAGGGAGGGGCCACGGGAGGGCTCCAGGGCTGTCCAGCCTGTTTCGCCCAGTCCCAATTGGCTGGATCCCAGCAGCAAACTAACCTACCAGTCAGAGTGTCTGCTCCCTGGTGGTCAGTGTGCATCATAGCTACCAGTCGAATGGTCGCTTAAGCTTTATATATATAGATTATTGACTATATTGCCTATGCTGTACCTTACACCCCCACGACTATACTGTAAATACTAATTTGTACTTTTTTTTTTAAGTCCCCTGACCGAAAATCAACCAGCAACCTCTTGGTTCCTGGGTCGATGATCAACAGCTGAGCCACACCCGCCAGGCATGTTACTTCTAAATCCCTTCACCGTTTTCACCCATCCCCCCAACCAGGAGATGAGACCTTTGAGGGGTGATTAGGTCATGAGATGGAGCCCTTATGAATGGAACCCCACAGAGCTCCCCAGCCTTGCTATCATGTGAGGACACAGCAAGAAGCCTGCAACCCAGAAAGGGCCCCACCTTACCACGGCGACACCCTGATCTCAGGCTTCCAGCCTCCATCCAGCACTCGGAGAAATAAATGTCTGCTGTTTATAAGCCACCGGCCTGTGGTACTTTGTTATAGCTGCCCAAACAGACCACGACACTAACATAGACAAGTAATATCAACATACACATTTCACTCATCAGTGGAAGATGAGACTTTTGAAAATCACGGTGACAAAGAATATTAATAACTGGGGAAATGTTTTATCTTATGCTGTCAAGGGAGCCCAGGAGGATGCAAATTCACTTATAAAGTTCAGCCTCAAGAAAGCCTTTTCTTTAGTAATGAAAAGCACCATGCTCACCCTCACACATTGGCTGGGAGGTTATGGGCGATTTTCTTTTTTTGATGGTCAACCAGGGTGGTGGTTGTTTTTTTTTATTTATCAGGAAACACAACACTTTTCTTTCTCGAGCAGCCAGAGAACAGAAAGGCAGGACAGCCCCATGTGAGGCAGGAGCTTTGTGTTGCCACAGCCTGGATTCAAATCTCAGCGGCCCACAACTTTTTTTTACTAGAGAGAGGGAGAGGGAGAGAAAGAGAGAAAAACATCAATTTGTTGTTCAATTTATTTATGCATTCATTGGTTGACTCTTGTATGTGCCCTGACCGGGATCGAACCTGCAACCTTAGTGTATGTGGGTGATGCTCTAAGTTAGAGTGGTCGGCAAACTCATTAGTCAACAGAGCCAAATATCAACAGTACAACGATTGTAATTTCTTTTGAGAGCCAAAGTTTTTAAACTTAAACTATATAGGTAGGTACATTGTTATTAACTTAATTAGGGTACTCCTAAGGCTTAGGAAGAGCCACACTCAAGGGGCCAAAGAGCCGCATGTGGCTCGAGAGCTGCAGTTTGCCAACCATGGCTCTAACCAACTGAGTACCTGGCCGGGGCCTGCATAAGCTCTTCAAGGACTGGTTTCCTTTCCTGTAAAATGGGGATGACAGAAAGTTCCTGTTTCCCAGGGGAGTCGTGAGAATTGAATGAGACGGTGGGTTGACTGTGCGTGGTCCATTGAGCATGCTCAGTAAGGACATTCCCCTCTGTTCTGGTGAAAAGGGGCCATGGATTTAGGGGATTCAGAGGAGTTACTTGTCCTTGTTATCTAGATTTTCTTAACCATTTGTACACTATAAGCGTCTATAGACGCAAGCGGCAGACCTTTCTTAATTAAATTCAAAATATTGTGGCAGTTATTAAGTTCCTCTCAAACCAAAAGAATTAAGACCTTTAGAATGATGCCTCCCAACGGGGATCTCTGTGCAAGTCTTGAAGTTTTCACTGATTTGCTTTTCCTGTGGGTTGTCTTCTTGGTTTGGGGCTATTTGGGGGCGGGGGAGCGGAGGGGTTGTTTGTTTGTTTGTTTTGGGGGTGGGGTTTTTTTCCTTTTTTGTCAATTTCGACAACTGCCCTTTAGTCTTCAATTATGTTTTCAACTGTGCAGCCCTCTCTTTTATGAAATAATGGTGACAGTAAATGCCAACTGTATTTTCTTATTATCCTTAACTGGCAAGATCAAAACTTGGTATCCAGCAGTACGATGCCACCCCTTTTGTTCAATGTTATTGGTTTATGAATTCCAAAGCTGGCCCCACCCAAAGGGTAGGCCGGCCTGGCCACTTGCTTTCATCTGCGTTTGAAATAAGCATATTGTCAGGGGCAGGGGTCGGCTAGAAGGGGTTAATGGGGGGGAGGGGGACATATGCAATAATTTCAACAATAAAGATTTAATAGCCAAGACCGGTTTGGCTCAGTGGATAGAGCGTTGGCTTGCGGACTGAAGGGTCCCAGGTTCGATTCCGGTCAGGGGCATGTACCTGGGTTGTGGGCACATCCCCAGTGGGAGATGTGCAGGAGGCAGCTGATCGATGTTTCTAACTCTCTATCTCTCTCCCTTCCTCTCTGTAAAAAATCAATAAAATATATTTTTTAAAAAAAACACTTTCTTTAAAAAAAAAAAAGATTTAATAAAAAATTTTTAAAAGCATGTCGTGCAATCACCTGCCCTGCCAGAGAAAGAAGAGTTAAAACGTTCTTCCGTGGCTGAGGGGTGCCCTGAACTGTGCGTCACCGTCTGACTGTGACCACCTGGCCCCCGGGGAGCCCTCCCGGGATCACAGCTGGGGGCTCTGGAGGCACTGTCCAGTGGGCAGGAGCGTGGTGTGCGCCCTCGCCATCCCGCTGCCTAAGGGAGAGCCCTGGCTGTGGCCTCCCGGGCCGATGCAGGGGCTGTTTTATATTTGTTTACCCAGAGTTCTACAGTTGCTGATTAATTTTTCCTTAAGTTGCCCTAGAAATCTAGCAGCCAGCTTCTTTGTTCCAACAATTGCTACTCTTGGTTAATACTCCCCCCTGGTGGACAGAGCTTGCATTGCCACTGCCTGGGAGGAAAAAGCTTTTCTCTAGTCCACAGGCTGAGGAAGTCGCTCTAACGGGCTTTCTTCAGAAAAAGAGGAACGTGCCTTCCCCACCTGTGCTGGGCTCGCAGTGTCTCAGAGTCTCGGATAGAGAGAGTAGCCCAGCGAAGTGGAGACAGCTCTAGGATGTGGGTGTGGATCCTGGCTCGCTGCCGAGAGACCACCGTCCGGTAAACAGAACTCAGGCCAGTTGTCAGACTGAGAGAGAAAAATTTTAAAAATATATCACCTGTGCCCCTTGGTGTAAATAAAGGTTCCATAACCATTAATTATAACTCAGTTCTTGTAGTAGAGACTCAATTCGATGCCCAGAATATATGTGACATCTATAGTGATTTTTCAAATGTTGTCATGAATAAGGTGCAAATTCGCTGATAAAAGTCTTGGTGGTTTTTGTCATTAAGGGTTGTGTTGATGAATATCATTCACTTGCTTACTAAAGTATATTTATTCAGCATCGAAGTCACTTGCAGTAGAAATTCAATAGGGGAAAAAAGGCAATTTTTAACGTTTAGAGTAAAAGTCTGAGAGAAAGTATCACACTAAAAAATAGGTTTACATGTAATTAAACTTTTTAAAAATAAAAGGAACATGAGGCAAAAATGTGGGTTTTCATATTTTAAAATAAAATTTAAAACGTGTGTGACCCATATGACCAAATAATTCCACTCCTGGGTGTACACCCAAAAGAACTGAAAACTATAGCCCATTCACAAGTGGGCGGCAAGGAATACTGAGTTGGGGCAGTGTGTGCCAGCAAGGCCCGGCCACTGGAATGACAGGTGTCGGTCGGGACATTCCCACTGGCAGGGAGCACCACCCCCAAAGGGCATCTGGAAACTCTCCTCGCATAACTGGCAGTTCCCCACTTCACGTGGGGTGAGGGGCAGGGATGTTCCCAGGCCAGGGGGCCATGGATGAACAGTCCCTCACAAGAAAAAGTTGTCCCGCCTCAAATGCCAACAGCACTTCCTTTAGAAACCACTGCAAACTGAAAGCCTTGCGCCAGCCATGTGTCCGTCTCCACTGGAGAGAGGCCTGACACAGGCAGAGCGCAACACCCTCAGTTTTCATTATAAACTAGAGGCCCGGTGCACAAAATTTGTGCACTGGAGGAGGGTGTCCCTCAGCCCAGCCTACACCCTCTCCAATCTGGGACCCCTCAGGGATGTCCAACTGCCGGTTTAGGTCTGATCTGTGGGATCGGGCCTAAACCGGCAGTCGGACATCCCTCTCACAATCCAGGACTGCTGGCTCCCAACCCCTCGCCTGCCTGCCTGCCTGCCTGCCTGCCTGCCTGATTGTCCCTAACCGCTTCTGCCTGCCAGCCTGATCACCCCCTAACCCAGTGGTTCTCAACCTTCTGGCCCTTTAAATACAGTTCCTCATGTTGTGACCCAACCATAAAATTATTTTCGTTGCTACTGTTATGAATCGTAATGTAAATATCTGATATGTGGGATGGTCTTAGGCGACCCCTGTGAAAGGGTCATTCGACTGCCAAAGGGGTCGTGACCCACAGGTTGAGAACCGCTGCCCTAACCACTCCCCTGCTAGTCTGATCAATGCCTAACTGCTCCCCTGCTGGCCCAATCACACCCAACTGCCCTCCCCTGACATCCCGGTCGCCCCCAAATGTCCTCCCCTGCCAGCCTGGTTGCCACCAACTGCCCTCCCCTGCAGGCCTGCCCCTCCCAAAACTGCCCTCCCCTACTGGCCTGGTCACCCCTAACTGCCCTTCCCTGCAGGCCCGGTCACCCCCCAATTGCCCTCTCCTGCCAGTCTGGTCGCCTACAACTGCCCTCCCCTGCCAGCCTGGTTACCCCTAACTGCCCTCCCCTGATGGCCTGGTCGCCCCTAACTGCCCTTCCCTGCTGGCCTGGTAGCCCCTAACTGCCCTCCCCTGCTGGCTAGATCACTCACAACTGCCCACCCTTGCCAGCCATCTTGTGGCAGCCATCTTTGACCACATGGGAGCGACCATCTTTGTGTGAGGGCATGATGGTCAATTTGCATATTACCTCTTTATTATATAGGATACTATGTATTTGGTTGTTTTTCACCAGCTGCAAATATAATTTTGTCCATTTTTTTTTATTTCAGTGGCAATTTCAACAGTACAGACAGGGCTAGGACATAGAGCATTTCGTCAGTTTGGCTCAAATAAACTCGTATAAAAAGGGGGGGTATGACATAAAGGAACATGATCGTGGTTCAATGAAGGCATCAGCTACGAGCTTTCATTTGAATTTTTGAATATTTCCTTTGGCCAAATGGCCTCTGGTTTCAGAGGCGTATTCTGCTTGGAATTACAAGCAGCTGCGATTTTGTTCTATTTTGTTTTTGGTTTTGTTTTTGTCAAGGGAAGAAAACCCAAAGCCCAACATCATCTGAAGCCATAGAACCCAAGCCTCACCTCCACAAAGAATTACCCAAATCCGTTTACCTGATGGTGGGCGCCCTCCTGTGGCAGTGAGGTTTGCGCCATCTTCAGTTGTCCGTGCCTGAAATAAGATTGTCTGAGAATTTCTAATTTTGTGGAAATCACACTATTGCAAATTTGATACATACGATGGAACTCTATTTAACACGTCTCTAATTCACAATTTTAGATTTGCATAATTCAAACTTGCATTTCACCATTCTAGATTTGCATAATTCAGATTTGCATACCAAGACCTTGCTGTGGCAGCCGGAGTCTAGTCGGTCTGATGCTACATCTGACAAATTTTAAACTCCTCCACCTGAGGTGTCGTTTGTGTTGTAGATGAAAGGAGGCCATCGAGCTGGCTGTGATTTAGGATTGGTTTTTATTAAGGATCAGCAAAAAGCAATAAAAGGAGTCATCTAAGGATCATAATTCGCTACCCTCTCCGGCTTACCTTCAAGACTGACTATTCTTCGGGAGGAAAGGGGTGTGGGGGGTGCGGGAAGAGATTGGACAATAATCGTGCACCTATGGATGAGGACAGTGGGTGGGGAGTGAGGGCAGAGGGTGGGGTGGGAACTGGGTGGAGGGGAGTTATGGGAGGAAAAAAGGTAACCAATGTAATAATCTGAACAATAAAGATTTAATTTTAAAAAATCTAACCAATAATAATGAGGGAGACTTTAACACAAGTTCAACCAAAAGTTATCTAATGTTGCACACTGCGGCGTTTTTCATGGTCAAGATGATGTGAACTCACTCACCAGTGACAAGCCCCTTTCCTCCTCTTCACATCCTTCCCAGCAGAAAACTACTCAAGTGGTCCCCACCTACTGGTGGTGCCTGAGTGGGCCTTGCTGCTTTCACCCTCCCAGGGTGGGAGTTGTAGGTGCAAGCCCTCCTGGCTCCTTGTGCAAGTTTCTAATGATTAGCTGGAACTTCTTCCAGGAAGCCCTCCTGGCCTTCCTCCCAGGGGGTGTCTTCCAAAAACGAAAATCAAGTTCCACATGGGGGAGGAACAGCCCCATCCGTGTCTCTGCTGCATGAATGTTCAACCTCATTTGAAGGTAATATCAATTGTTCAAAGACCCATGTGTCTGACCACGCTAGGAGCTGGGGATTCAGCTGTGACTAAGTCCAATCATGTTCATCCTCTGCTCAGGACCTCCCCACCCACCTCCTGCCCCCCACCCCCCATGGCTCCCATCACACTCAGAGCAAAAGCCAAGATCCTCCCAATGGCCCGGCGAGGACCCATGTCCTTTCCTCTGCCACCTGGCCCGCCAGCCACCCGCACCTTCTCGCTGGTGAGTAATCCAGACCTTTGCACCTACTGTTTCCTTTGCCTGGAATGTTTCTGTCCAAATGACCACTTGGCTCACTCTCTCACCTGCTTCAAGTCTTTGTCCAAACCATCATATTTTTTATTGCCCTCCCCGCTCTTACCCCGGACCTGACCTCCTGATTCTCCTCACCAGTCTCTTTTCTACATAGTTCGGATGAGTTCTGACATCCTGTATAATATACTTATTTATTGCCCCATACAGGCCAAAAACTTTTATATTTTCACGATAGGCCCTCAAATAAATGAGTGAGTGAGTGAGTGGATGAGCCTGCCCTGCCCTCATGGAGCTCAGTCTTGCAAGAGAGAGTCCACCTGTAGCCAGCTTCACAAATGGGCACTTCGTCTTGTGACCATACAACCCAGAGGGGCCCGACGTGCAGGAGGCACCAAGGCGCTCTGGGCAACCACACCTGGATCGAACCCCACCCTGCCCAGACCCACTTGCGCCCAGCCCCTCAGTGCTGCACTGTCTGAGCCTCAGTTTACCTGTTTCAAGAACAGCGTTAAATTGTGCCGATCAGAAAGGCAGGTTGTGAGTTGAAATTTCCAGATTGCTCTGATTTTTATATTCCAGCATTCCCCAGTGCCTTCCTCTGCTATTTCTTTAAATTTATGTATAATCTCCATGTACATAAAAGTGCCCAAATCTCAGTGAATTTTCGCAGATAAACCAGCACCCAGAGGAAGAAGGAAGCATTGTCGACACCCCGAAGGCCTCTGACGTCTGCAGTCCCACCTCCACGCCACCCGCCTTGCCTAACAGCATAGGTCAGCTGAGCCCGTTTTTGTACAAGAATATACCACAGTGTACTCACCCGTCCTATTGTCCCTAGGCATTTGCACCTATGTATTTAAAGAACCAAATTATCCCTGGAACTGAACGGTGGCCAGCTCAATGCCCAGTTCCTGGTCAAGGCACAAACCCAGGTTTCAGGTTCCATCCCCAGTCGAGGTGTGTACAGGAGGCAGCCGATCCATGTCTGTCTGTCTCTCTCTTTCTATCAATAACAATAAAAATAAAAAAAATATTTAAAAAGAAAATGATGCCCGGGCCTGTGTGGCTCCATTGGGTGGAGCAGTGTCCCATAAACTGAAAGGTTGTGGGTTCAATTCCCGGTCAGAGCACACACCTAGGTTGCCTGTTGCTAGTGTTAACGTAAAAAAAACCATTGAAACCTGTAAAGAATTTTTGTGAGTTTATTTGAGCCAAACTGTCGACATATGCCGGGAAGCAGAACCTCAACGAATTGAGATAGTGCTCCGGAGAATGGCAGGGTTACAACCATATTTATACATGAAATTCATTGGTGACAGATTTAAGGAGGTGGGATTAAGCTAAGCGGGGAAACCTCTAGGATAGGATAAAAAGTAAAATGATGGACACATACTTAGGTGGGTGCAGGAAAATTTAACATGATAAATGAAAGAATCTGCTGCATCTGTCCTGGGCCCAGCACACCTGGTTGTGCCCCAGGGGTTCCATAAAAAGGGAAGTCACAAGTTACCCAGATATCCCAAGGATATGTTATCTTAGATGCAAAAAGACAGATAGGCTCAGTTACAGTAAAGGTTGACCTTATCAGTGAAGATATCGGCTTAGAACGTAACTGCCCACCATAACTGCTTTTAGTTAAGGTTTAATTTCAGACCATCCTTTGTGGTTACTTTAGGTCTCCGAGTCTGCAAAACTGCCATGCAGGCCTCTCCTGAGCTTGTCAGGTCAGCATGTGGCCCCTTTCGTCCACACTAGTTTGCAACTGGCTGGGATGCCTACGGTAGGCAACCGGTCAATATTTCTCCCTCACATACCTCTCTCTCTCTCAAAAAAAATCAGTAAACATTATTAAAATTAATTAATAAAGTACCGAAACAGTATTATTGTGCCTGCATACCATGCCTTCTGTACCTTAAAACATCTGAGTCAAAATTGTTTCATCCTGCGGCACAACCAATGGGTTATTTGTTGCGTTAAACTTGGCCTGAACAGAAGTTCAAGAAGGCTTATCTTGCTGTTGTTTTCATTCCCATTTGGGGCGATTGGGTGAGTCTGAGCATTCCCCCGTGTTCGTTTTCTGTAGGTCTCACGGGCCACACCAAGCCGGGTCCCATTCCAGAGTTCTCACCTTAGACTGTGGGGTGGAGGAGAGAGAAGTGGAGAGACAGAACCAGCAGGAGGGTGTGGTCAAGAAAGGGGAAGAGAGAAGGCTAGATGGGCCCCACCTGGAATCCTAGGCTCCCTCCCCCGCAGGGCTAATTTCTTTTTCTATTCGGACTTGACCCCTCCTTGCCAGGATAATGGGTTTGAGCCTGAACCTTCTTGCCCAACATCCTCCCTGCTGTCTTTCAGAAGCCAGCAAAAAATTAAAGCGGGGCTTGGGGCATTACCGGAAATCAATACCAAATGAAAGTGGTATCATTTCACTTCAGTGTTTCAATCAGTAAGTGCAAATTAGGTAATGAAAGTAAAGGCCAGCTCCTGGTAAGTCGAACTAGAAAAACTCTAAATATTTCAATAAAATTGCATTCATAGAGTCTCATATTTCCTGTAGCATTGGAAATGACACAAATGTTCTATCTTTGAAAATGTGTCCCAAGTAGTTGAATACCAAAGCTGGTGGGACAAGTACTAGTAAATGCAGTTTGTTTGGAACAGCGCCACCTTGTGGCAAAGTTTATTTAACACTTTCCTGTATTGTAATGTCTAGTGGTCTGGTGGGTTAGTTAGCTCTATTGGGGAAAATAGTCTTGAATTATTCAAAGGGTTCAATTATTGACTATCTCCCAGAACACCACTCTCGCATGCAATTGGACAGAAGTGTATTGTGCTCGTCACTTTCCTCATGACCAGAGAAGGGCTGGGTTCCAAATGTAATCAAATCCACTTTACTGCTTCTGCTAAATTCACCGAAATATCCACCTTTTACAACTATCCACCTTTCACATATGACCTGTAGCCAGCTACCTATCTAATAGGTAGAAAGCACAGATCTCATTCAACCCCTTTACTGGCCCTGGGCAAGTTACTTCACCTCTGTGGGCCTCAGTTTTCTCATCTGTAAAATGGTGAGAATAAATCACCACCTTAAGATACTGCATGTAAGTCCTCTGTGCTGTCTCTGGCACATAGTACACACCTTAATTAAAAAATACTTTAGCCCTAGCCGGTTTTGCTCAGTGGATAGAGCGTCAGCCTGCGGACCAGAGTCCTGGGTTCGATCCCAGTCAAGGGCATGTACCTCGGTTGCAGGCTCCTCCCTGGCCCAGGCCCTGGTTGGGGCTTGTGCAGGAGGCAACCAATTGATGTGTTTCTCTCACATCTATGTTTCTGTCTTTCCCTCTCTCTTCTACTATCCCTAAAAATCAATGGGAAAATATCATGGGACGAGGATTAACCAAAAAAAAACAAAAACAAAAAACCTTAGCTCTAGTCAGGTAGCTCAGTTGGTTCGAGTGTCATTCCAATATGCCAAAGTTGCAGGTTCGAGCCCCAGTCAGGACACATAATGAAAAATAAATAATAATAAATACTTTATTGCTAAAAAATGCTAAGCATCATGAGTCTGTCGGTAAAATGACCCTGATAAACTTGCTCAAAAAAAACAACAAAAAAACACAACAGGCAGTATTGATGAAATGAATACAGTAAGGTGTGCCTCTATCTCTAATCTCCTGTAATCTGATTATCACAGCAGCCTCCCCACCCACACACACCCAGGAAAAAGCCAACCAGCAAAACATCTCTAGTTCCTACACACCTTCGTCTCTTCTAAAACACATGCCCACCCCTCACCATCTTGTCAGGAAAACTCCTTCCCCTTGGGGTATGTAGAGAATAATAAATGGCCGCGTGCTGGGGGTGCCGTCCATTTCTGGCTATGGGTAGGTGGACTGCTTCGGTGGAGTAACTTAGCAAATACTCTCAAAGGCAGGAGGTTATGCGGAGATAATGCTGGACTTCCACCCGTCCCAGCAGCAAATATTAGGAGTGCCCCGCCCTGCATGAAGCCCAGGAGATACACAGATAACATAAATCCCTGCCTCCAGGGAGCTAACCTTGGCCAATGGAGGCAGTGCTAGTGTCGGGAGGAAACTGAGGCCAAACAAAGACGGGGAGCTGGAAAGGCCTGGGGGAAGGGGACACACGAGTCCTCAGGTGTGGCTTATCCAAAATAAAAGTGTCACCAGGTTCAAAACAGCAGGAGCACCTGCTGACAGAAGAAGGCGCCTTAGAAGTTTCCAGAAGGAAAAGCAAGTCTGTGGCTGCCATCACGAACAGAAGAAAGGGGGAGGGGAAGTCTTTAGGTCTCTGCTTAGAAACTGGCCTGGCCACCCCGCCTGTGACTGTCCAGCCTGTCCCCGCGGGTGGGATCAGAATGGCAGCTCCATGAGGGGAGGAATCGGAACTTGGCTCCCAGGAGGCAGGTCCCACAACAGCAGGCGCCTAGCACGCAGGACAAGTTCAATGACTATTGCTGAGTAAACAAAACCAACGAGATTCTTTGGAAGTCATTTGATTTTCAGGAGAAACGTGTGCTCTTTCCTCAAGGAACAATGAAGCAGCCATTGTCAGCTGTGCTAACGTGAGGTGGGCAGGGACTAGGTATGACCCGCACCTACACCTATCCTTGCAAAAAGAAGCAACGGAAGGATAAATCAAAAACTAACTTTTGGGCCCAGCCGGTGTTGCTCAGTGGTTGAGGGTCTACCCAGGAACCAAGAAGTCGCAGTTTGATTCCCGGTCAGGGCACATGCCCGGGTTTGGGGCTCCATCCCCAGTAGGGACTATGCAAGAGGCAGCCGATCCATGATTCTCTTTCATCCAGGTTTCTCTCTCTCTCTCCCTTCCTCTCTCACTAAAAGCAATAAAAACAGTTTTTTAAAAATGGTTACTTTATAGAAGGAAACAGGGTGAGGGGATGGAGAGCTAGACATCCCTGAATACGCCTGGTTTTAGAGTTTGACTGTGAAAGCATGTTTTACGTAACAAGATTATATTGAAAAAGGAGGGGGAGGTAAAGCAGTGTCTAAAGATGGAAAGCAATGAATCTGACCTTGCCATACCTCCCAGGTCATTTCACTCTCTACCACGACTGTCGCCGAGGGGGACCCGCTGAGCAGACCTGTGAGCACTGGAGACTCGATAACACTGGCCCCACCCCAGGCTCCTGATTCAGCAGGCCTGGGCCGAGCCTGATAACCTGCACTCCTACCCAATTCCCATGGTGATGATTTGCCAGTCTGGGGCCACAGTTGAGAACCATTGCTATAAACAAGTAAAACTATATAAAAAAATTTTTTTGAAAACTTCATTTATGCAATCATGTTATCAATAACAGCATCAGGATTTGTTACATATAAAGGGTGTCCCAAAATTCACACAAGATTTGAATTTTGCGTGAGCATTAACAACAAAAAATAAAAGCCTAATTTTACTTGGTTTATTGAATCAGATTCTAATATCTGTTGCCCTTTGATTTCAATCCCTTCAATTTGATAAGCATTACAAAGTACCAATTATGGCTTTGCGTATGTGCCAGCAAAGCCGTGGAGGCCATTTACCTGATGTGCTATTCCATATATAACCCTATACTGTATACTTTATGAATCAATAAAGTAATTTACCATTTTTCATTATAAACCTGTTTTCTCTATCAAAATTACTTCTTACGTGAATTTTGGGACACCCTTTAGTAAAGTAGGTTATCATGTTAATATCAGAAACCCAGGGTTTCAGAAAAACAAAATATGAAATCAAGATGTGTCTCTTACATTGACATTTCTGTCTCTCCCTCCCCTAAAATATCAAGGGAAAAATATTCTCAGGTGAGAATTAACAACAAAAAAGCATCATCTTAAAGAGGTATTTTCCTTCAATAAATGTCATTTCAGAGAGAGAGGGAGAGAAACAGATTGGCTGCCTCCTGCACACCCTCTCCTGGGGGATCAAGCCTGCAACCCAGTGACTTCCTGGTGTATGGGGATGATGGCCAACCAACCGAGCAAAACCAGCAGAGCTGAGGTATTTTTATGAAAGAAAATACCTATTTCAGCTCCGGAGCTGAAGCAACCCGATGATGCACCCCTTCTCCCCAGATGACTGTTTGCAATCACCATTTCCCATCAATGGAGCCCAGGGTCCATGGAAAATGTCTCCAGGTCTGCATCTCAAGTGTTCAGGATGAACCCAGAAAGCCTCATAGCAAAAAGCTAAGAAGCCTTCAGAGCATTGTCTCAAACTCAAACACAGAGCCAACTTAGAGGAGCCTGTTGGCCAGAGACAGGAGACTGAGCGTCAAAAGTCCATCTGGCAGTCATGTCTGGAAGATCTGGTGACTCCTTTACGTTTAAGCTGTCAGGGGAACCAAATCACAGTGAGGTCTTCACAGGAGTCCAACTCACACATGCGTAAGGAATGACAGACTTTATTACAAAATCACCTTGTGTAACATTCCCAACGTTCGAGGGTTGCTAAAACCCAAAGGAGGAAGGTTGATGGGAAAACTCGATGCAGGTTGCTCACTGGGACTTCTGAACCCACCAGTCCAACTTATCACTACTGGTTGGAAAGCCCCCGTGCTATATGTGTCCAGTGGTGACGCCATAGAAGTCCATAGCCCCTCCCCCCAACCTGAGCTCCAGTCTACCTTAAACCTCTAGCTGAAGTGACCAGTTCATAGGATACAGAGGCTGGAGAAACAGGTTAGAGGAAACCACACGCAAGTATGCAAGAAACCCAAACAAGAATGCGTAGGACCAAGGACCCAGTTTCTTCAATGAAATGTCACCCAGGGGGGTCAGACCAGCTAAACTTTTGTTTGGACCCTGAGTGAACCTATGAGCTGTGAGATGGCAGCCGGCTCGAGGAGCCTTGGCCATTCAGCCACATGTGATCATAAAAAGCGCTGTTTTAGGGATGAAATTAAATCAGTCTGAGATTTGCTTTAGAAAGCTGGGGGGAGACGGGCAGGGAGGCGCAGAAAGACACAAAATGTTGCTTTGGTTGAGGGTAGTCATTATACTAATCTCGCTACTATCGTGTCTGTTTAAAATTGTTTATAAATAGTTAAATGAAACAAAATCGGAAACCGAACACAATAAAGACCAGAAACCAAGACTGCAAAACACCAAATCTATATTTACATCCACATATAATAACATAACTTTAAGCTGAAATATATCATAAATAAAACAAGTAACATCTACTGTTTGACAACTTAAGTATCAACAATTAAAATAAATCAAACTGGAATGAAATAAATACATAAACAAAAATCCAACAGATTGTACCTCTATTATATGTACTGTTGTCCCAAAGGAAAAAAACATACAAAACCAGTAGTATCCCAATAGTTAATACTGACGGACAAAAATAACAACGACAACATGTTTTGGAATACAAGGGCTGTGAAAAAGAAAAAAAACTGGTATTTTATAGTTTTAGAAATGTGGTTAGGAAGGAGAAATATGAAGACCCCCATAATTTCAGCATAACACGAACTGACTCGTTTTCACGTAGATTTGGTGATTTTTTTAAATAAAGGTTTCAGTTTCAGCCCTCTACTATGATGTGTCCCCTTTAAGATTTACACTTACAGTCAGAGCAAGCTTTCTGTAACACTCATCAGATTAGCAATGATCAAGTCAATCATCTTCGCAAATGTGTTAATCTTCAAAAATAGGCTATAAAAGTGCAAAACTATGGAAACAAAAATCTAGATTATGTACATATGGCTCAGCTTGTGAACAGGAAAAGGGGTTAATAGTGTACGCTTTCCTGATACGAAGCACTTCGCTGCAAGGCCAGCAGACTGATCTCAGGCCGGTCTCCCTGTCACACGGGAGTTAAGACGTCTCGTTCACGTTGCATAATGAAAACAAAACAAACCAAAAAAAAAAAAAAAAAAAAAAAAAAAAAAATCAAGATTCTTTTAGGACTTTACTCTTAAGACAAGAAACATTAACAGTGCAAAATTATTTTTCAAACAGTTTTCTGAGTAAAATGTTAAACCCAGGGGCTGCTGGAGAACTCAGCTACAAACTGCAAATTAAGGGGCGGGAATTTAAAACATCCAGTCGGTCAACGGTGGCTCTATTCTCTTTAAAACCCAAATTGCATGTGTACTGAGAAAACACTGTTGCTTTAAAATCAAAAATGGGAAGAGAACCGAAGTCTAGAAGCAGGCCACTTCTTCCCCGATTACCAGAAGGCTCAGGCCAGAAGTTCTTATTCAGAACCAACGTGTCTGAATATGCCCACTGTTGACCCCAATGCAGACGCACTGACTTCCAATACAAACCTAAAAATTTCCCCCAAACTTTAATTTCCTTGAAAATTGCTTCCAATATCTGCATCATGTATTATTTAGCGTTTCATTTTTTATCTACTAATTTAAGCAAACACCTAAAAAAACTGAATTTTCCAACAAAAATGATTCATTTGAAAGGAGACTAATTTGAGTAGCTCCACATACACTTTGGTGCGTGTGCTGGCAGCTGGCTGCTGAGAGAGGAATCGCTGCCCTGCAGACACCCACTCCCCAGAGGGGACCGTGGAGCGGCTCCTCCTCGGCGACACCGTGACATTTGTGATAAAAGGGCACCAAATCAGAGTAGCTGACCTCGACATACACAGAAATATTCACAGAGGGTCAATACTTCCATTAACAAATTTTAAGACAACAGACTGCGGACAATTTAACATAATACAAATCATCAAAAAATTTAAAACGTACATCTTAAATGGAAGAACACAAATAGCAGGAACTGCTCAGAGTGAGGAGCTACATGAGGAAAAGGATGCACAGGGTATTGAAACAAGCAGGTACAACTTATATATGTACAGATTTTACCTGAGGTGCAAGCATTATATACTTTCTCCCCACCCACCCCCAGCCCAAATGATTCTTTTCAGCAGCGCTCAAGTATGCAAAAACTCTGCTTATTTGGTCAATTCTAAAAAAAAAAAAATATTATTCAGGGACAAAATAGAGATTTCCCGTCTCCATTTGTATACAACTCAACTGTTCCAACTATAATTTTTATTGCTATTTGGTACAAAAGTTAACAGAACCACTTTGCAGCACGTAGTGTTCCTTGCGCGTATGTACAGTACAGTCACAGCTTATTTCAGTAGCTTTCACCGCTCACTTTCTCGAAGGATGAACTGACTCAACTTCATGGAGCACACATCCATCAAGACCTAAGGGAAACAAAGGTGTAAAGAGTGACTGCGATCAAACGGAAGGCGGGTTTAAACAACAACCCTAAGTGCACCAAACCAACAGAACCACAGAGCTCGAGCCCTGCGTGTGCGCTGGAGCTTGAACTCTGCAGTGGAAGTAGCGGGAGACAGACAAATAGACAGATAAAGCCACACAACTTCCATGGTCATTGGTATTTATTTCACTGATTCGGCGGAGAGGAATGAACCAAGACTCACAGTTCACATCAGTGAATTCAGTCTGCAAAGCCAGTTGCCACTCCAACAAACTCTGCAAGTTTCTACCGTTTGAGAGGAAAATGTATGGACAGACCAGGAGTCATTAACAAAACAAGTGACTCAGAGTAACCTCCGTCCACAAGAAGGTACATAAAAAGTTTGTAACATTATCTGTTCAACATCTATCTAGTTATCAATGACAGTCCCGGCTATGGGCTAGGCATTGGACGAAGGACTCCCCTCTGGAGCTCAGCTAGTGGTGGGAGTCAGACATCTAGGTAAGACGGGTGGAAAAGGGCATGAACCACACTGGCAGAGGCAACACACCTGGGGAAGCAGCCTGGCTCTCTGCAAACATTTGCAGAAATGGTATGTGAGCTGGTCCTGAAGTATCAGAAAGGTTGTTTGACAAGAGGGTGCAGGGCCTTGGCCACTGTGGCTCGGTTGGTTGAACATCCTCCCATGTGCCGAAAGGATACCAGTTTGATTCCCTATCAGGACACATGCCCAGATTGCAGGATCAGTCCCAGTTGGTTGGGGTGCATACTGGAGGTAACCGATCAATGTTTCTTTCTCACATCAATGTTTCTCCCTCTCCTTTTCTCTATCGTCCCTCCTCCCTCCTTCCCTCCCCCCGGCCCCCCTTCCTCTCTCTAAAAGTCTGGAGGTTGCAGAAAAAGGCCAGTGCTGGACAGACAGGACAGTCAGCCTGTACTGTTACTGATGGGCTGTAGTGCACAGTGCAAGTAATCTGTCAGTAATAATCTGTTCCACTCACAACTACCCAACTCTGCAGCCACAGACAATACCATGGCCTGGTGCCAATAAACTGTACTGACAAAAACAAGCAGAGAACACAGTCTGCTGATGCCTGACCTACCGCCACCTGCTGGAAGAAGGATGAAATAAAACCATGTTTATAAAACATTCAATGCCTACCACAAAGTAACTGCTTACTAACTTTCAGTTGCTATCTTACTGTTTCTCTCCTGAGCACTCTAAGTTTTAATAAAACACCTAAAAAAATATATAAATGAAAATGAAAAGCAATTTTACTTTCTATTATACTGGCTAAGCTAGATGGCTTATTTTCAATTAAACAAAATCAATACATTATATATACGCTCACCTTTCTTCCCCAAAATAGGAAATCAAGTTTTCTTGTCATTTGGCCGATAATGTGCATTCCCAATAAAATTCTCATAGTTTCTCTTTTGAAGCATGCTGCTAGATAAGTGTTGATAAGACACAGGCCTTTTTCCTGATTGAAAAAAAAAGTGTAAAAGGGCATTTAGAATTCAGTTTAAGCCATTAGGTAAGCTGTGGGTGGGCTGTCAGAGGTCAATTTTCTAAATTCCTAACTGATAATGTAGTCGGAGCCCACCAGTCCGTTGTGTCTTTAAGAGCCAGGAGGACATGTGTTACCACAGGATCTTAGGTCACTAACGCTAAATCCTCAAAGTCCTGGCTGTTGTAGAAAGAACTAAAAAGCCAGAAGAAAAAAAGGCAGTATAAGATACTTTCAACCTAAATCCATCAAGAACCAAAACCGTGGAAGAGAAAACCACTCATTTAAAAAAGGACTCTACTTGCAACATGTATCTTCTCATCAAGTAAAGACGAAGTTTTGACTCATGTCCGCTTTAAGTGCAAGGGGGGAAAATGGGCGCATTTAATTAAAAGGCAACAAAAATTAATATTTCATCGAAAATATTAAAATCATTGGAGTGTGCATTCATGGATAATAAAGACCATTACAAACTTTTGAACAATAATAGATACAGAGGCAGAGCTGCCTCAAACTGATTGTCAAACTGCAGTGGGAAGGCCAGAGAGAGTTGGGGGGCAGGAGGGAGGGGAGTAAGAGATCAACCGAAGGACTTGTATGCATGCATATAAGCATAACTAATGGACATAAGACACTGGGGGGTAAGGGAGGGTAGTGGTTTGTCAAGGGCGGGGGGGGGGGGGGAAGGATACTTATGTAATACCCTTTGTAATACTTTAAGAGGAAAATAAAAAAAAAAAAAAAAAAAATCATTGGAGTGTGGAAAGCAATTGTTTTTTAATTAGCGATCAATTCACATCAAGCTAACCCTGATGGGTACTGTCACCATACACAATCCATAATCTGACATTAGTAAGCACTGAGCTTACATTCTGCAGGAGGGTGAGATGGTTTCACCCAGTCTGCTGAGCGGGACAGGCCCAGGACACTCTCATCTACCCTTTCACAGGCAGACACCACTGCGAAGCGCTGCCAAAAGGAAGCCGAGGCTTTGAACACACTCCCATGGGGAGAGCACGAGTTATCTACAAGCTAACTGACATATATGGGGAAGTACTGGCACTTTTGAAATTCTCTTAGTATTTCCCAAGGACTAAGTAGGCAGAATAATTCTATTAGTCCTGACATCAAAACAGCTCAAAAGATTGTTTAAGAGCAGTTCACACAGGGCCTGCTCCTGACAGGTCAAGGTCGTCAGGTAGCATTTACTCCCTACCCCTGGCCTCCCTTGTGGGGGCACGTGAGGGCTGCAGGCAATTCAAGTTCTCCAAGATGCGTGCTCCACTCTAAAGGAGCTGACAGCCTAGGAGGAGTGGTAAGATGTGGGCAGAAGTTCCCCAAATCTCAAATCCCAGGGTAGGTTGGGCGTGAGTGCTGGGCACACCACATCTGTGGGAGGAAAAGACCTGATGGGGGGAGGTGACCAGGGCTAAATGGCACCTGAGATTTCAGAGCAGGAGAGGGTCAGGTCAGGGTTCCTCAACAGCCTTTCTGATTATCACCCCCACAAGGTAGAAAGATTAAATCAGCAAGAGAAAGTCAATATTCAGGAATAAGACCGTACCCTGGAGGGCCGAGCTTTGGGGACCACAAACCATGGCCAAACCTAGGAACACCCCGCTGTCAGACCCCCCCTCCCTACTCTGTCCCCGGGAGGAACCCCCACAAGAATGCACAGCTGAACCTGGCTGGGCAGTACCTTCCAGCGCAGCGCCAGCCGCAGAGCCCGCAGGGGTGCACGTGTAGAGCGACCCGGGCCCGCCGTAGGGCTTGTGTAAGGTCAGCACATTGGCAGAGTCGATCTCGCCTGATGCCAGGAACCGCGGCTTGGAGGGCAGCACCGTTGGCGGCGGGCACGCGTACTCCTGGGGCAGCAGCCTTGTGGTTCCGCGGCCCACCTGGTACTTGGGCAGGTCAAGGACCCTTCGGTAGTGGGGCCCAGGCTGCTCCGCATCCAGGACCACAGGCCCGGCTTTCGGCCGCTTGGGAAGCGGCTCTCCGAGCTCCAGGCTGGCAACACCTGCGCTGCGGCCATAGAAGTAGTCTCTTCCCGGGGGCGCCCACAGGCCGTCGTGCTTGGCCGAGAAGTCGGCTGAGCCACTGATGGTGCTGCTGCTGGAGGGCTGGGACATGGAGACCACCGGGGCTTTGAACTTGGTCTCTGGCCTTTTGGTCTTCTCCGGAGCAGGAGAAACTCCACTTTTAGAAAACATCTCCGAGGGCTGCTGCCTGGCGGCTGAAGCCCCCTGCGCCCCGATGCTGGGCTGTGGCCTGTGCGACTTCAGGTTACTGGGGGCTAAAGTGCTAGAGTCAGTCCCTGAGGCCAGAGAGGCCTTGCCTGGCCCTACGGGACCCGGCTTCCCCTTCTCGGACGGCAGGGTCTTGGACTGGGCTGGGAAGGCGGGCTTGGGCTTGGGCTTGGGCTTGGGGAAACTGGACAAGGGAGGCACGTCTTTTCCCAGGAGAGCTGGTGGACAGCCAGTGCGTCTGTTTCTAAGCCAAGACTTGTTTCTACAGTTTTTGTGACCGTCGGGATTGTATTTATGCTCCAGTCTCTGATGCATCATTAAAACTTCTGGATAAAAGGTCTTGAAAGTACAAAATGGGCAGGTGATACTTGGGATTAAACTCTTGCTCAAAGAAATTGCCGGGCAACTGTGAAGCGCCCCGAGGGATAAATTTAAAGGTTTCTCTTGACAGTCCATGCTGGGCTTCACTCTGCTGTCTGCTGCCACCTCTGCCTTCTCTTTGAGGCCAACCTCGGCCTTGTGGGCAGCAGTGGCGTCTGGGTGAGGATGAGGCGGAGCAGCCACTTCTGCTCTGTGAGCGAGGTTGATAGCCTGAGCTTCGGGCGCTGGTCTCTTCTTTAACACGTCCAAATAAGCAGGGGCTGGGTGTCTGCCTAGCTGATCAGCACTACCTTCAGTTGCATTTTTATTGAAATCCTGAGTATCTTTGTGTACTGGCAAGAGGACAGCGCTGCCCAGAACATTCTGAAAGGCAGGGGCCATCCCCTTAGGTTGCTTGGCAGGTGGGCTGCCTTTCACATCTTTGGCACCATCGAAAAATCTTTTCAAATTTTTGGTTTGCGCACTGTCGGCGATGAGTAGTACATCTTCCGTTTCCTGGTTTTTCCCTTCGCTCTTGACCTCAGCGGCCACATCGACCTGCTTATCTTTGTGGTGTCTCTCCAAGTGATACCGTAGAGAGGTCTTCTGGGCTGCAGCATAGTCACAAAATTCACATTTGTATGGTTTTTCACCTAAAACAAGAAACACTACCGTATTACAGAAGTTTAGGAAAAAATCAAAAGAGATCTTTATCACACAGAATACAGGGCTCTTTCCTTTTCCCTCTCCATCTACTAATCTTCATATCCAGGGGTCCTCATGAGGTGTTTGCTTTATCACGCTTACCACACTGAGTATTTGAACATGTGAATACGTCTTAATTTTTAAAATAAAATAGCAACATTTTATACTTCTCTAACCTGCATAATAACCCTATGGAAGTGAATATTATTATCCCATCTCTACAGCTCAGAAAACAGGGGCTCAGAACAGGTCAATCATTTGACCAAAGTTGCATAGCTAGTGAGAGGAAGAGATGAAATTCAAGTGCATGCAGCTTCCTACCCACTGTTATAACTGCTTCTATAATCTAAAGAAAAAACTGTAAAATATATTCCCGTTTCATTCTACACTATAAAAATAGAAGCTGTGACCTTAAATACATTAAAGGCCCTGGCTGGGTAGCTCATTGGTTAGAGCATTGTCCTGATAACTTTGCCAAGGTTTCAAGTTTCGATCCCCAGAAAGGGCACATACAAGAATCAACCAATGTCAATAGGACGGTGATTGCCAGAGGGAAGGGAATGGGGAGGTAGAAGGTAAAGGGAGAACAGTGGTGATGGAAGGAGACTTGACTTGGGATGTTAAATATATATACAATATACAGATGATGTGTTGTAGAATTGTATACCTGAAACCTATAATTTTATTAACCAATGTCACCCAACAAATTCAATTTAAAAGTAAAAGAATGCATCAATAAGTGAAGTAACAAATCAATGCTTCTCTAAAAGCAATCAATAAATAAAATTTTTTAAAAACACATGAAAGAGGTTTGAAAATGAGAGAATACGGTAATCAGAAACTAAACAGGAAACTAATTTCAAAATAGGAACTATAGTTCAAGTTACAATGATACTGAAAGTATTAACATGACAGCTGCAACTTGCATGCTACACATTTATTCTTAAACTAGTCCAAGGACCTACCAGATTATCTGAACAGCAACAAAAATCGGACACAAAGCACATTGTAATTCTTTTGATTAATACATCCTTTAAGAAAATCTAAAAAGTTCCTTACCTGTATGCGTTCTGAGATGAATATTGAGGTAATAATTTGAACGGAAAAACTTTCCACAGTAACTACATTCTCTTGAGGATGTCAGATGCTTTATTTTGCCTCCATCATCATTTTTATCTGAAAGCAGAAACAAAAATATGTAAAAAGACAGCTCAAGTACATCAATAAGGCGAGTTGACTGAAATTGTCTCGATAGAAACATTTTTCAAAAAGCATACAATAACTTTTATATTAGTGTTGGGTAAACCAAAAAGGCTAAAAACATACCAAATGTTTTGAGGCTGTCTGCAGTTTTATATCATGCGCGTGTTTAGTTTTTTTGTTTGTTTGGGATGGGTTTTTGGACTGCAGCAGTTTGCTGTTAAAGACTGAGTTTTCTGCGCAGCTGGCGTGACTCAGTGATTGAGCATCGACCTAGGAACCAGGACGTCACAGTTCAATTCCTGGTCGGGGCACATGCCCAGGTTGCAAGCTCAATCCCCAGTGTGAGGTGTGCAGGAGGCAGCCGATCAATGATTCTCTCTCATCACTGATGTTTCTCTCTCTCTCCCTCTCCCTTCTTCTCTGAAATCAATAAAAATGTATTTTTTAAAAAAAGACTGAGTTTTCCATTTGCTAATCAGGGAAAGATCATTGACAGCCAGATGCGCAGGCAGCACTCTCCACGTGGCAGAACGAGCAGGATCAGGCCAGCTGGAGCCGGACCTACACAAACGGCTGGAACAACCAGCTTCTTCAGAGCAAGTCTAATTTAGAAAACTGAGCCAATATAAATCACCAATTTTCCCAACCACCGGTGAAAATAGACTTTTATCTTAAGATTGGGCAAGTTACCACTAGAGGGTAGCAAGCACAACTTAATCTTCACAGAAAATAAAAGGTTTGGCACCAGCAACCACCTAGGAAAGTTTGTCAACACTTAGCAACGTTCTGGAAAGCAGATTGTATTGTCCACAGCACACACATGGCCACAATCTAGGTGACAAATCAAACCTGTCCTCAATTACAATGCGTTAAACTTTACACTTCAATCTGGACAGGATGATCAGGACAGTGTATCTTACAGGCAACAGAGCAAAGGTCAACTGGGGACACATAATTAAAGGATCGTTAAACATCACGCCAGCCCTCCAAAAGACAATTAGATATGCTGCAGTAAAAATACCTGCTCCCCCAGAAATGAGTGGTTAAGTTTTAGCTCAATGTCCTCTTGTTGTAGAGCTCATCTTATGAACATTACAATGTGATGAGTGGGACAGCTATTAAAATTTAGCATAACTAAACTGGTCATTTTGCCTTGAAAAAATTCTTTCCAGCTTCTCTCTCCCCTGCTCCTTCCACATTTCACATTCTCGATTATTTATAGCTCACTGATTTTAAAAAGCAGCTTACAAGCCAACCCTCAATCAGCCTCCAGGTACAATAAAGACAGGACCGTACACTCCGTCACCCTAAGTTCCCCTGAGGAAAATGTGTCCACCGCTTAACCTCTGAACACCTCTACATGTGCTAACATGGCAGAGACAACCCTGGATCTAAAAAAAGGTGCCACAAGGACTTTAAAAAGTAATCACAGGAACTATTATTAAACCCACTTCTAAAAGCTGGAAAAAAACTTGTAATGAATTATTTACTTCGCTTTTGGATCTTCTTAAAGGTAAATCTATGCCCAGCCGGTGTGGCTTACTAGTTGAATGTCGACCTGTGAACCAGGAGGTCACAGTTCTATTCCCGGTCAGGGCACATGCCCAGGTTGTGGGTTCAATCCCCCATGTGGGGCGTGCAGGAGGCAGCTGATCAATGATTCTCTCTCATCATTGATGTTTCCCTTTCTCTCTTCTCCGTTCTTCTCATATTAAAACAACAAAAAAATAAATAAATCTAAAGAAAGCCAGGTTGATAATAAATTATAGTAAACTCAATCTAGACCAGAAGGCATCATAATACAGAGCAGGGCAAAAGTAGGTTTACAGTTGTTCAAATGGAAAATACAGTAATTAATAAATACAAGAATAAAGTCTGTCACACACTCACAACTGCAAACCTACTTTTGCCCCAGCCTCATAAATCTAAGAAAAACAATTCCCCGCATACAGAACACCCAGCTCTCTTTACAATCACACTCAACTAGCCGAGTCTGTTGCTGGGTTGGTACCTTAATCGCAATTTCCTACTTCCAACTATGTGTCAGGATTTATGGTATGTTGCATCAGATCCAAAAGGTTAGGCAATGCCTTTGTTCTAACAGAAAGGACATGAAATGTCCACATCTACCTGGTTCCTGCTCTTTTTAGCATCACCTTTGATTTTACAGTGCTGTCCTTTAAGGACTGAACTTTTTATAGGCAAGCTGTGGAAATCATCCTTGAGAGGTGAAAGACAAGGAAAATTTCGATGAACCAATTTCGCAAACAGGGAAATCAGGGCAAAGAAAGGTTAAGCAACACATAATCGGTCACAAAACAATGCAGTGGCAGAACCAGACTAAACCCAGGTCTTGGCGCTCCCAGCTATAATGGGTATTCTAGTTGCCCGACGACCAAGCCCAAGTTTTCCATCAGGTTCTTTTTTTTTTTTTAATTAAAATTTTTAAAATATGTTATTGATTTCAGAGAAAGGAAGGAGAGGGAGAGATAGGTAGAAACATCAACTGAGAGAGAATCATTGATTGGCTGCCTCCTACATGCCCTCTACTGAGGATCGAGCCCACAACCCATGCCCTGATCAGGAATTGAACTGTGACCTCCTGGTTCATGCTCAACCACTTAGCCACACTGACTGACATTCCACCAGGTTCTTCTGCCCACACCACCTGCTGGCAGAACATGGACAGGCCATTTCATTCCTCTCGGAGCTTTGGGGCATCTCTAGAGCCTCATTATTTCCCAATGATCACATGGCCCTGAATAGAACCGACTCTGAAAGATACCACCTAGAAGACTAGAGGGCTGGGTTTAAAGTTTTTTATGATGTCACTAAGACACCATAATGTATTTTCTGGACTTCTGAACACTGAAGATGGTAGTTCTCTAAGTGCTAGGTTTCCTGCATCCCAAGAAACTCAAAGCAGTCTAAATCTGACATGAAAACCACGGCTCTCACATCCACCACGTGATCAGAAAAAGAACCAGGCACAGGCTTAAAAGAGGATGGCAAGTCCCATGTATTATCTGGTCAAACTCATCTTGGGTCTCACGCGCAGACCTCTTACAGACATCCAGTCAAGTTACAACAAAAGGCAGCATTTGTTTTAACCGAAAACACTTTTCTAAATGGTAACGTTTCTCTAAAACTAACTCATGTTCTCATCATCCACTTGCTGGGTTTTATAACTGCTTTCCAGCAGCAGAATTCTTTATTCAAGCAAAATATGATCAAATGATGAGAAGCTCTGGGAGAGGAGAGGGTGGACAAGACTCCCCACAGGTGGAGTCCTCTGCCCTGGCTAGCGTCCACTGGGACTCCAGCAACCTGTTAACCAGCCTTCAATAGCAGCTTCCGGTTCCCATAATAAATGTCATTAGCACAGTAGAAACTTGGCAGAGCAAATGAGATTGCTTGAGAACCCCTTTGGTGTGTTCACATGCCCTGTATTTTACAGACACATTTATTTCTGAGGTAACTTAATGAACACTACCCCCAGACACAAAGGACGGGATACAAGGCACACCAAGTGGTGTCTCTAACAGCAGTATTCTCACTCTGGTTACCCATCATTCCTAGTGCCCTGTCACCATTGGAAATCCATTTGCAATAAACATATGAGAGCTGGGCCTTGACAGATAGGGAAGTTTACGCATAAGGGTATCTTATTTTTATAGGTAAGATCAGGAATGCCAAAAAAAAGTTAAGCAAAAGCCAGGGTCTCAACCCTGAGCTACTGAGTTTGGGAGGATCATTCTCTGTTGTGGGGCCATCTATGCACTGGGGGATGTTTAGCAGCGTTACCTGGCCTCCACCCACTGGGTGCCAGCAGCACACACCCCCACACAGTTGTGCCAACCAAAAATGTCTCCAGACACTGCCAGATGTCCTCTGGGGCAGCGGTCACCAACCGGTGGTCCGTGAGGTCCAATAGGTTGGCGACCACTGCTCTGGGGCAAAACACCCCACTTAAGAAGCATCACTTTAGGCTGATGCACAAGGTAAAATAATGTGTGTCCTTTATTAGCAAAATATAAAATCCCAGAACTTTCAGAACAGGAAGAAACCTTGATAGATAGGCCTTTTAACTCAACCCAGAGGGGGTCAAGTGACTTTCGACAGGGTGGTATCCCAATAGCCTGGACTCCAAGGCCCCGGACCCTGAGCTGCCCAGACCCTGAGCTGACCGTGCCCTCAGAGGGCCACGCCCAGCACGCAGCTTACCCAGATGGAGGCCTTCGGGAAGTCCGTCCTCGGATCCATCTTCAGAGCCTCCTTCTCGATCTGTGGCTCCGTTTTCATCCAGGGTGCCGGCTAGCTCTGGAGAACACGTCCTCAGCTGCCGGCCGTCCACAGACATGGTGGGGGACTCGGCATCTGTCCTCCGGTCCTTCTTGTGGACTCTCGAGTGCAGGACCAGCTGGTGGTAGGTTCTGAACACCTTGCCACACTCAGAGCAATGCGTGGGCTTCTCACTCTTACTGGACAACTTGGGGTCCGCGTCCCCAGAAGGCACTTCACCGTTGGCATGTCTAGGCTTCTCCTTATCTTGTGCTAGGCCTGTACAACCGCTCTTATTGGATCTGGACTTTCCAGAACCTTCAGGATGGCTTTTACTCCCGTTCCAGATTTCTCCAAGCTCTTCTTTGTCCGAATCATCGTTGTCGGTGCTCCCTTCCTGCCCGGGCTGCTCCTTCACCTCCCGGCAGACGGCGACTTTGCCCTTGGTGGCCAGCTGCCAGGCCTGGTAGGTGGTGAATGGGTCGAGCTGAGGTATCCATCTGGTGGGCTGCTTCACGGTTTCAGGGTGAGCTTTGGGTCTGAGGTTTAAGAACTGTAGGAACTCGTCTCTAGGGGCTGGCATCCCCGTCTGCTGAGAGTCTGCCTGGGGACTGCTGTCACCGGAAGCCGTGTCTTTGGTGTGCATCTTCCTGTGATCAATTAGACTTTCTATATTTGGAAATAGGAAGCCACAAACCATGCACATCTTGAAAGGAGAGGAGATGCTCTCCGCAGCCTGCTCCTGGACAACCTCGTTGATGGTGACCGGGCTTTCCAAGCCCTGCTGCAGCTTGCTCTTGGCCCCCGACTTGCCGTTGTGTGTTCGCATGTGGTTCTTCAGAAACCAGGGCTCCTTGAACCTTCGTCCACACACGTGACACCCATAGGTGAAAGAGTCCTTGTGTTTCTTCATGTGGATCTCCACGTCAAACGCAACTCTGAACGTCTGCCCACACACTTCACAGCTCAGGTCTTCATTCTCTTTGCCACTCTTGTCCTTGGGGGGTTCTGTTCGCACCTGGCCTTTATCTAGAGGGCTGAGATACTCTGCTTCCACACGCAGAACTGCAGGCTCACAGAGGATGGGCCGGTGCTGCAGCAGCACGTGCTTATTGAGGTCTTCAGAGTGGGTGAAGGTCTGACTGCAGAACATGCAGTCCAAGGGCGTGTAGCCTTCGATTTGGATGATGCTCTTCTCTTGCGTGGCTCTGAAAGGAACAGTGGTGGTCCCTTTTACAGACATGGCATCATCTAGCTCCATCTGGCTGCCAAGAGAATTGCCAATAACTTCCGGTCCATCCATATACACTAAGAGGGATTGAGTTGGCATGTTTCCTGTCACTTCAGGACTGTGTATAAAACAAGAATCTGGCTGAGGAATTTCTGGACTTGGAATAAGGCCACTTGTAATACTTGTCACTCACACCCCCAGCGGTCCTGGGCTTCAAAACTAGAGCAAATATTTGTTATAAAAGTTCAAAAGAAAATGTATATTCCTCTAACTTCTTATCTTCAGAAGTCTTAGGAAGCTCAATGACAGAGTATCACTGGTTCTTTCCGCGATGCTTTGATTCAAATATGAGTCAGCACAAAGCATTACTTCTCTTTGTCTCCACTGAGAGCGAATGAGTCAATTGAGCAAGTCAATTCCAGCAATCTGGAGACAAGATTTCCAAAACCTAGAGGGGGAAAAACAGAAAGGGTTAGCTACGGCCCGAAAGAGAGGGCTGGGTGCATGGTCACAGGGACCTTTTCCATGTAGCAGAGAAGGCATAACTTAACACAGTGCCAGCCTGTTAAACAAGCTTGTTGATTAAATAACGATTTCATTTATCCAATCAGCACACCTATTACATCACTAGAATTCCATCCAGTTAGGAAACTTAAAACATGGTGCTTTAATGGTTTAAATCCAAACTGTGCAGTTTCAGGATAGAAACTGTCCAATTCAGATAAATACATCTAAAATGTCACTGAACTGTACATCTGTATATTTATAAACAGCCTCTACAAATCTAGAGACTATAAAAATAAGATGACAAAGAAAGGTAAAATTTTAAAAGCCAGAGCTTCAAACTGTCTTATATACAAAAGAACAGATAAGAAACACACATGCCTGAAAGCACACTAGGGGATTACACACGTCGAACACACAAAATAGGGACCTTTCCTAAAATTCCCCTCAAGAAATACAGAACACCTCAAGATGGTGGTTCATCTTGGCCAAGGGAACCATGAGAAATTCTGATTCACTGGATACTGTACACCCCAAACCACTGCCCAATCCCAGTTTGCTTTTGACAACTCTCTACCTTCAACAAGCATCAGGGAAGGCTTCCTGTCTAATAAGGAAATACATACAACACTACTTTGTGAATGTACACGTTTAAAATAAGATCCTCAACATAGCTGGTTCAACATGCCTTACTTAGTCTTGAAGTCAGAAATGGGTCCTTTCATTTGTATCCACCTTTCGCATGTGCACTGGCTGGGCGGGGGAGGGGGGGGGGATGTGACTGCATTTAGCTCTAAGGCTGATTTAGAAGTCAATTTTCACTCTTGGAGAAGAATTAACCTCTAAAGCCAAAACCCTCCACCTTTACAGCAAGTATAGGAACCGTTTTTAAATAATCCCAACTACTTTAACTGAAGTCAGTTAATTCTACCCAAGAAAACAAAAGGGCATGCAAACTACTCCCACCACAGGCAGGCAACGTTAAAGAAAAAAAAAGTTTACTTTCCTTCTCTCCACTTCCTCAAAGAGCAAGCTCAAAGATGAGGAAACATTTCTTCACACTCATCAAAGAGAAACTGTTCATATTCCTTGTTATCTTCATTTTGAAAAAAACTAAACTTTAAACTTTTCCAAATAAGACTATAGATCAAAGATCAGAGTAAAGAAAGAATGCACTGAAGTATTCTGTGTTAATTTCTTAGTCTTTTGTTTGCCATCACAATAGAGGGTCAACCCATGGGCTGACTACCAACTTGGAGGGATATCATAGAAGACTCCGGAAACCTGAATTCTAGTCCTGCCTGAGTCACAACCTTAAAGTGGTCACCACATTATCTCAACCGTATCTACTTAATGCTTTTAGTGGCAGAAAAGGTGATAAATTATAGATCACCTCATAGTTCCAAAATTCTATGGTTCTGGGGGACAGACCTATATTTATGGACAGATATAGTCAAAAGAATACTTAATGACTATACTAATCAAAATATTAAATGATATTTGAATACATGACTGATCATTTAGGTTTCTATGCAGGCATTTATCATTCAACAAATATTTATTGACTGCCAGCATCCCGCATACTATTTTAACTGAAGAAATTACCAGCACGTATTCTAGAAAAGCAGTTACCAAACCCTGACAACACTGTTTTCACTGGCCAACAGCTAAGTGAGAAAAAGAAAAACAACTCGAGTTCATATTCATTTCAATTTGAATAAAGACTGCCCTCTATTTAAGCTCTTTTCTAGTTTTTGGTGCCAAAATAACCTTTTTAAAAAAAAACAAAGGATGCAATGGCACATAGTAGAGGTGTGTTGTTTTTTTAATGTCCTAATTTGGCAAAAATCAAACTTAGCCCCCCCCCCCCCCCCCCCCCCCCCCCCCGCCCAACCATGTCAAACCTCAAACATTATTAACTTTTCTTTTTTGAAGAAAATTCACTACTCTGTGACATTTTTAAGTTTTGGGGAATTCCACTTTTCTAAAAATAATCTTTCCCCAAAAGACACAACCTACACCCAGTTTCTGGATTAGAAACATGAGGTGGGTATCCCTGTGACTTCCCACCAGGCAAAGGCTGGAAAAGCAGCCTGGAAAGACAGTGTAGGTTCCATTTTTATCTCTGAAATGTTAAATATCTGGGTTAAGTTATCCCCCTAACAAAAGACCGAAAGGATTGGTAAAGGAAGAAAAGGCGCTTTCCTTTCTGCCTGGGGAGAGGGGAGAGTCGTGAACAGGGCGGAGGCCTGAAGATGAGGGAAGATGGCACAGGCCAGGGAGTCCTCCAGGGTGGCAGGGGGAAGACTACCTCCCAGGGAAAACTGAAGCTCTTCCTCTGGGGAGGCTTGTGAGATAGATTCTGATAGTCAGTAACTTGCCTAACTGTCCCAGGCACTAGACGACCCTGGGTCATTGAAATCCTTACTACTCACCCACAAGACTGAAAACCATGGGTCACCACCCCTTTAAAGAGCCTAGAGCCTAGGAGCAGAGACCCCGTCGCCTTGTTCCCCCACCACCTCCAGTGCGCACCTAGAAGGGGTCCCGGACAGAGTTAGGCCCTCAATAAACTCCTGGTGAATAAATGAACAGCACTACATAGTACAGTCAGTATATGAATCTCTGGCCTAGGTCACCAACCACAGCTGATATTGTTAACTTGAATGTTCATCACAACTTCCACACTGCCATCTCATTACCATTCTCTGCAATTTCAAGAGAGTAATAAAAAGAAAAATCATGTAACCATACCATAAAGTTGACCAGCACAAGCAACCATCACTTTGGTTTACAACCATCAACTCAGACTCACTGAAACAAAAATGCGGGCCATGCTTGGGAAACCTAATAGCAAATGCCCCGACGCCTGCCTTAGAAATTATATGTAGACAAAACACTTCCTTAAATTATAAATCAGTATTTACGTCACTTAAAACCAATCTGCTAAACAAAAATATTTAGAGGGATTGTAATAATAAAGGCTTTCTAATAAATACAGAACTTAGGAGAAATAGACATTCTAACCTAATTACTGTTAACCAACCACCATTTCCAACTGAATGGGGTGAGTGCACACAGCCTTCCCAGACCTCCTCATGTGAAGCACACAGAAGCCACAGAACGATGACTATTGATAATGTCAATTGTCTCTCTTGACAAAGCACTGGAGGGGGGAGGGAGGAGGACATTCCCAACACTTACACTCTAAATGCTTTTAGTGGCAGAAAAGGGAGCATTCCAAACACACTAAGCTACTAAAAAGCACTTCGCAAAAATGGTTTTCAATGTTTAAAAACTTTTCCTAGAACCTTTACTCTCATAAATAGCACTTAACCCTCAGCCATATATATCCAAGGCCAAAGGCAAGAAGTTCTTCAGTTTAACCTTACATTCTGAAAGAACACTAGGGTTTTATTTATATTGTGATTACCTTAATAGATTTTTTTTTAATTTACCACACCACCATCTTTCTAAAAAAAACAGGAACCCTATTGCTCTAACTGCTTAAAATAGAAGTCTGATGTTTTTTAGGTCATTTCTTCTGTTTTGTTTTGTTTTTTAAGATACTCAATGTGAGTAAAACTACTGTGAATTCTGCCACACCTTATAGATCTAGAAATCAGCAAATATTACACATTATACAGTGCTTAATGAAAAGCACAATAATTTAAGCGTAAGCACAACAAATCAGAAGTAAATGCCACCAGGCTGGTAATTGCTGTTTTTAACTTTATATATTGTTCTTGATGTGTGGAAGCAACCAGACTGTTACCCTCTGAGACAGCACAGCTGTCCTTCATAAGAGGTATCTTACATTTCTTGATGTTGACTACTCATTACCATAGTATGGAGCAGTAAGGTATTCATGGTCCTTAAAAACTGTCCAGAACACATAAAAATTCTATTTATAGCCACGCATTGTGAAGTAACCAGTAAATCTACTACCCCCCTCCCAGTTAAGAGCCCAATAAAATGATTATTAAAACATACAACCTAAACAAACTGCTAGTCATTGACGAATTCATTTGAACCTTTAAACTGTAAAATTATCTCCAAGATCTGGTTAAGGAAACTTACAGTTCTTATAGAAGTTTCCCTTCCATATTTTACACATACTATTTTTTCTTAATCTGACTAGTGGAGATAACTCTATAAAGTAATCTACAGTAGTAATCAAAACCTGTAACTTAAAATCCTTCAGTACCATTTCAAGGAAATCACCAACGTCACACCCAGGAGTCAACCCCCAACTTTCCTAAAATAGTTGTGGAAAGATGTTTAAAAGTGACAGAAAAAGATGAAAATACTCAAAGTTGATATTCAACATCCCAACCTAAACTATTCAAAACCAGGAGACTGTTCAAAGGCAGAGTTTGGGAAGATTCTAATCTAAAGGATATAAGCTCATTTTCTTGAAATTGTATGCAAGTGCCTAGTTAGTTCTAAATAGGATTAGAAACCACAGTAGTACTATAAAATGTAATCACATTAGCATATTTGAATGTCATGATTAAAAACGCTGCCTCAGGAAAAAATAAAAAATAAAAAAACTCTGCCTACTTCATTCTAAATCAATTAAGTCAGTTAAAGGATATTAATGTGAACTTAGAGCACCGTGTATTAGTTTTAGTTTCAGTATTATCAGTATTACAGATACTGTGGTCTGTAAACTGGCTTTGAAATTTTTTATCTTGTCCTGAAAGAGAACTATAAGGAAAATGGATAAAAAAAGAATTTTAATTAAGCAAGATTAAGCATTACTATCAATGAGTTCTTATTGACTTAACCAGTACTACCTTAACATTTTGAAAAGATTTTAGAATATTGCTGTACCAAAGAGAGGGAGCGAGAACTAAAAAAGCAAATTGTTCTATCTTTACCTGTATTCTTTAACTCTCTACAAAGAAAATAGTGAATGTGTACAGGTACACACACATATATATATTTGTATATAAAAATAACTTTAAGCATTATACCATACCATACCACTACTCTACACCCCTACACCTCTTTTCCCACAAGGCCAAAGTGAGTGTTTTTAATTGTACCCAACTTAACTTCAGATTAAACATAAACATGGCAGTCAATGCCTTTTAAAGGCATGAGGTGGTTCTTTACAGACATAAATACTGCCCTCCCAGTCTTTGTAGAGAGTAAATACTAAAGTTGTAAGTTGGCCCTTTTAAATCACCTGTTTGCTTTCAAAATTAAGAAAAAAAAAGTCTCTTTTCAATTAAAACATATAGTCAGTGTTCAGTGGATTCATATATGAACAACACTTATCCACTGATTAAGAATGAAAATAATTCTGGTATAAGTGAAGTGTTTTTGAAGTTATCCAGATTTGATATAGGTAGGAAAAAAAAACACAAGTATTTATCCTAATGCTGATTCAAGAACAAAACATATCTGGGCTCTCAATCTCCAGGCCATATCACTATAAATTTTGAACGATTTTAAATTCAAAGGCTTTCTGACACTAGAAAATAAGGAACACCTATACACAAGACACAAGAGCCCACAAAAAAGCCAGCATCTTTGGTAAAGCGTAAGAACACAGCCTAAGGAATTAAACTCATTCTCTCATACAACTTGCTCAGCTGTCTTTTCAGGTTTAGTAATTTTATTTCTCAACTTGATCATAAAATTACCAAACTGGCCCCAAATTTCCAGTAACTCAGCTTTGCTGTTACCCTGGGCAGGAAGTAATGGGGATGTGAAGAACAGGCTGCCAGCAAGTATTCCAATGCCCTTTTTCGGGAGGGTCCCAATGTTAGGCATAAAGGGACAACTGGAGACAGCAGACGCTGGCAAGGGCTGCCCTTTTATTTATCTGGAAGATAGATTTATAACAAGAATTGAGCTTGCTTATCAGAGCTGCAGATTTTAAGAAAGGATGGTCCCTGTCCTCCCACTTCCTCAAAGTCAGATTCCTATCTGCCCTCACCCATGGTCTCACTTCAAAATCCTTTGCCCCACATACCACTGCACATGTGCCTAACTGTAGTACTGGTTGCAGAAAAACAAGCCAAATCACCTTATTCTTAAGCCAGCATTTCAGTAAAGTTCTTCTGCTACACCCAAAATGAGGCCATTAAGGTATAATGATCAAGCTTCCCTCACCCAAATTTAAGAAATTTCCTGCTGTCTTTGTGTAATTCAGTCTCCCACGTGCATTTAAACTAGTCAACACCCCTCCCCCACATCTGGAGATGAGTAGACAAATCTTCTCTCTTCCTACTGCTCTGGGTTTAATTCACAGGTTGGGACCAAAACCTTCACTATTTAGAGCATTTGATATGATTGGGATTCCTTTAATGCCTGGACTGTAAATACCTTCCAGGTTTTTATTTTGTAACACCTCGGTAATGTGAAAACTATTCTAGCTATCCCAATTTAGTCATTTAATTTAAAGTCTCATTACATTTGTTTTATTCTATTGGCATTCTCATCAGAATATAGAACTGTCTCATGTTTTTATTCCTAAGGCTTGAAAATACCTAGCCACTAAAAAAAAAAAAAAAAAAGAAAGAAAGAAAGAAATAAAGAAAATACCTAGCCACTGTTCACCTATTAACCATTCTGCTACAGAATTTGATTGAAGTAGGAAATTAGGACTAAACCACTTAAGACAAGTCATACACAGCAACCTCAAAACCCATAACATACAAGCCATATTTGAACACCTTAAACTGAAATTTTTTTTTGAGCAAGTGGAAACAAAGCTTCTTGTAAAACATAAGAGAAGGCCAATCACAGCCCTCAGAGTCAGATAAAAGCATATCTCTTTTTTATAAGTAGTACATTGTAGGCAGTCAAGAGTCATTAAAACTACTCCAAAGTCCTTATCAGCCAATATCACGTTCGTGACAATGGAGAGGAAAGAATGTAACTTTATAAAGTGGGAAAACACATCTTTCGGGACCCCTGAGGCTCTCACCAAGCGGCTCGGAATTAAGAGTGCTCTGGAGCTGGGAAAAGGCAACCCTGCTGTGGCAAGAACATGCCATTTCATCATAAATACTGTTACATGAGAGAAAAGTGATGAGCATTTATCTGAAATGAGATAAAGGGACTGTCCTTGCCAGGCCATTATATTCCTGAGTATTTCATCAGTTTGTAAGTGACTTGATTAAGTCTTATTTTCAGATTTCCTCTTTAAAAGGACGACTGGGCTGCTATTCCTCCCAGAAGTTCCACTGCCAAACATGGAGGCTTACTTACAAAGAGAATGCAAATCCACCTCCACCTTAAACCTTAAAAGTAAAGGCAGAGCCAAAACCTTCACTCCTCCTCCTTCCTCCCCTACTACCCAGAGAAGGGAGGGGGTTACGCTGTGATCTAAATAGATTCTTCAGGCTGAAGGGGGAAAACACTTTACAGGCTTTATTTCAGTGGTATATTAGTTCCCTTTTTTTAAATTAAGAAGTGAAAGGGAATAATATGAACCCAAGACAACTGCTAAACTTCGATCTCGCAAGTTATTTCTTAAAAAAAAAAAAACACGCAAAAGTCAAACAGCAAAGTGTTAGAAGGTGTTAAGATAAATGGACTTAAAGAAGTGGGACACTAAAATGTGTCCACCTAGAAAAGTCGTAATCTTCCCCCTACTTCCTCCTCCGGCATGCAAATCAATGTGCAGAGCTACAGGCTTCCTCCTCACACCAAATAACTAAAATTCCAAACGACCAGATTAGTAACCCTATTCTAACAAATGAGCCAAATAAATAATAAAATTGACTTCTGGGTTTTTAAAGAAGGCCCTGTCTCTAGAACCTAATACTTACATAACATTAAATATGGCAGCAACGGGGGGAAGGGGTGACTTCGCCTAAAACACCAGGATTGAAAAACACAAACACACTACTACAGTCTTTGGAATACTGAACAAAACAGTATCTAAAATAAACATGACTTCTCAGAAAAAGCCATCTACCATTCAGGACACACCTTAAAAGTTCTCAGCACACATTAACTAAGCAAGCACAAACTAGTGGTCCGATTGTTCTATTTTTTCAGACAAAAAGCCATTACGTGATTGCTCTGCACTTGTCACTACAGACCCTAAACCTATTAGAAACCCTAGGTCTATTGCTCATTCTCCACATATTATAAAACTTGGCGCTTTAAGTCTATGGGTATCAAGGCGGTCCATCTGCTCCACGGGAGAAGTACAGTAGAGAAGCGCTGATGAACTTCCTGACACACAGGAGGGAAGGGAAAGGGCCTCCCGAGACCCCTACCTACGGCCCGGCCCGGCCGGCCGGCAGCTGCTGGGGCCCGGCCTTCCTTTTGTTGGGCTTAATCTCATGTCAACTCATTCAACCAACTCAAAAGCGATGAAGACGTAATTGCCTCAACCTGAACGGAATCAGACCGAGGCTCCTTAAAACCTCCAGTGTAATGGCTGCAAACGACCTAGAAACCCAGGGAAGCGGCGAGGCTGCGGCGCGCACGGGGGTCGCCGGCCCGGGCCCCGACCTGCCCGCAGGACCCCCCCAACCGCCATTTGCCTCGCACGCTCAGGAATGCTCACCGCTCCCAGCCCTGGAAGCTGCCTCGGAGATAAACTGAGGCCAGAGAGATTTCCCGGGGGAGCCACACACCGCAGCCTTCCACCCCGAAGCGACTCTCCTGCTCTTAGAGGGAAAAAGAAAAAAAAAAAGTTTCTGCGGCTCCCAATGGGAACAGGCTCCTGGGGTCCCGAGTGGCCACCGGTGGCTCTTTCCCGGCGGAGCAACTCCCCGCCCGCCCGCCCCCTCCGCCCAGGACGCGGCTGCCCGGCCTCGGCGGCCGTACCCCGAATCCTCAAACGTGGGGTCCCACCCAGGACCTGAACGGCTGGGACCCCGGCGCTCAGGTACCGGCCTCGGCCCCCCGCGGGCCACCTCTCGCCCGGCCGGCGGCGCAGGACCCGCCAGGCCGCCCCCGGCCCGGCCCCCTCCCCTCACCCCCCGCCCCCCCAATCCCGTGCCGCTAGCATTTTGGGGCCAAATCAAGAGGGAAGAGGGCTCTACATCTGAAACTGCGCGGTTTCGCCACTCAGCGCCCGCTGGCAGAAACTTCCCTTTTAGAAAAAAACACACTTTCAGGCGAACATTTCAGTCC
Source organism: Myotis yumanensis (assembly GCF_028538775.1). Classification (NCBI taxonomy): domain Eukaryota; kingdom Metazoa; phylum Chordata; class Mammalia; order Chiroptera; family Vespertilionidae; genus Myotis; species Myotis yumanensis. The sequence goes on along the minus strand of NW_027223758.1, from coordinate 9,445,996 downwards.
CTCCTGCCCCTTGGAGTTCCTGGTTCTGCTTCCAGCCGGCTGGGGTCTCCAGCTAGAACTGAGTTAGGGAGACATTCTTCAAGCTTCTAATCTACGGGTTATTTTTAGGGTTGTTTTTTTTTTAATCTTTAAAATGAAAGGGGGTGAATAAAAATCCTCGTTTCACACCCAGGAAGCACAGCCCCGCGCACCGCCTCCTCAGAGATGGGCAGAAGACTGGGACTCCCGGGCACGGATTTGGGGCGCCCGGGGGGGTTCGCGGGGATGCGCGTGGGGGCCCGGGGCCCCGTCAGGCCCCACCCCCGACCCCTGAGGACGCGCCCTCCGCCGGGCCCGGGTGCACGGTCCCGGCCATTGTCTGCGGGGGACGCCTGTTAGGACGCATTGTTTTGGCCGTTGCCAACTTGCCCGGCCCCTCCCGGGCCACCGTGAGGGACCCCGCGCCGGCCGCCGCCCCCCGCGGCCGAGTGGGCAGACCCGCCCCGCGGCGCCACCCAACTTTTCGGGGAGCCCCCACGGACCCCCACGCAGCCCCCCCGCCCCCAGCCAGCTCGGCTGCTTCCCGAGTGTGTGACGGGGAAGCGCTGCCTGCACGCGCCGGGTGGGGAGGGGGCGCCCGAGAGGAGCGGAGTCGAGTGGGAACCGGGGCGCGGGCGGGGCGGCCGGCCGGGGAGGGGGCGAGGTAACGAGCACGGAGACCCGAGGGCGGCGCGGGGGGGCGCCCCCTGGGGCCCGGCGCGGGCGGGGGCGCGCCCCCTTTACCTGCGGCTCCGGCTCCTCGGCCATTTCCTCGCTCGGCGGCGGCCGGGACTGAACTGACACCACACGAGCGGGCCGAGGTTTGAATGAGGAGGGAGCGGGCGAGGGGAGGGGGCGGGGAGGCCGGAGGAGGGGAGGCGACGGGGAGTTTCTCTCGGCCTTTTGTGCGGACACCTCCCGGCTTCCTCACCGGCCCCGGCCCCCCAAAACAGACAGGGGGCCACGGGTCGAGGGGCGAAACCATCCCTCACGGGGGCCTCGCGCCTTGGAAGACCCCCCCCAAAAGGAGCGCCCCGCGTCCCCGACCCCCCACCCACCCCCGCCCGGAGGATTTGGGGGCCGGGCTCACCTCGGGCGCGGGGCTAAGGTGAGCGGGGTGGGGGTGCGCACGGGGGGCAAAGGCTCGGGCGCCCCCTACTCGTCCGCGAGGGGACAGTGCAGGCGCGGGGGGTCCCTAGAGCCGCCGGGGCGAGGCGCGTCCGGCGCACCGGGACTGTTGGGTCAGAAAGTGCTCAGGGAGCAGCTGTTGCGCCCTCCCTCGGCCCCGCCGTTCGAATACGCCCCGCCCCCTGCCGACACCGGCTGCGGCCGCCCCCCGAGGCCCCGCCCCGCCCCGAGGCCACGTGACCTCCGCCGGCGCGCCCCTGCCCCGCCCACCGCCACGGGCTCCGCCTCCCGGGCGCGAGCGGACGAGCACGCGCACTCCCAGTTCTCGCCCCGGAGATTCCCGCGCACGCGCTCGCCTTTCCCCGCCCACACACGCCCCCCCCCCCCCTCCCGCCATCCGGCCAAACGTGGAACCGCGAACGCCCGGCGGTTCCAGTGACAGGTACGCGGGGAGGGGGCCACGAGGGCAGCGCGCAGGCGCAGACCCAGGCCTGCCGGGCCGCCTCCCCCTCCCTTGCAAGGTGTGCCCGGGCCAGGGGCGGAGCTGGCCGCCCGAGCTCCTGGGTCATCCAGAATCACCAACAAACAAACAAAAAGCCTGCACACCCATGTGGGCAGGTTAACCGGCAGCGGTGCACAAACAGCACTTTTTTTCAGGTTTTCCTCAAGGGTGAGGAAGGTCGATAAGACAAGACGATTAAAATGTTTTTTAATGAGTATCTTCAGAAAGCTATCCTTTGTTGTTACTTTTCTAAAAGGTCTGGGTTTGCGCTGCTATTATAACTTCGGATTTATACACTTGGCCTGGGTTCCAAGAATCCACTTGGCTTTGATAGAAATCCACGTGGATGAAACCGGGCTTGTTAAAATGGAAACCAAAAAAAAAAGCCTTCCCCCTCCTCCCCACGCCTAACTCATTTAAAGCGTTTTCCTACTGTGTTCTTTCTCAGCTCACAAAAAAAAAAAAAAAAAAAAGGTTATGATTCCAAGGACACTGATTCCCCCATTTTAAGCTCCAGTAGGAATCACGGAAGCACAATCGCACCCACTAAGTTTTCTGCCCCAAGATGCAAACGAATGCAAATGCGAACGGAGCTATGCAAGTCACCACGAACAAAATAGCCCCGTTTTTGTTTTGTTTTTGTCGTGTGTGTTTTGTTTTTACCTTCGGTGTATCCAAAATGGAAAAACTTAAAACATAACAAGAAAGGCACTTAAAGTACAACAGTTAATAAATCAGGACCAAAAAAAAAAAAGAGAGAGAGAAAAGCCACTCCGTAAGTGCTTGGCTGGTGAGCAATGCAATCCTTAATAAATAGGAAATGGAATTTGAGAGGCAGCTTCTCAGCAAAGGGGAAGCATTCACACAGCGTGATGTTTTTGCTGTCGTTTTATACAGAACGACTAGCCCCGCAGACAGACGGGCCGGTTAGCCTTTTCTAAAGAAATGAGCCAATTACTTGCAATCAATTAGCAGTGCCAGAAGTAGATTCTGAGGCCAGAACTCTTTTTTTTTTTTTTAATCAAGTACACTGATACCGATTACTTCCAGCAATAGGTTCCCTTTCTCGGGGAAGATGAATGCCTCTCTTTAAGATACTTTTCAGAGCCTCAGACATAGTCACATCCTGAAACACAGTCCAGAGGCATCCTCTTCATAAACAAGAAGCTTCACTGAACTTCCCAAAACAAATGACTTCCACCCTCGCTCCTCAACAAAGCAGCTATGAACTAGTGGGACCAGGTTGAGTCTTAACCTAAGAGGAGCCTCACTCTACATGTTAATGGATAACCTTTGAACTCTGAAACCCTGAATGCTGTAAACACAATGGCAGTACTGGTAGTTTAAAATCCTGCTATCAAAACTGAGCAAGAAAGAAAAGTCCAAACTTCTTCAGTAGGAATGGGGAAACAATCAAATGTTTTGACAAATAATCGTTTCACTAAGAACAATAGGACTCCTGGCTCTCAGACCTTGTTGCTACTGAATTATTCTCAGAGCAAAAAAAGGGTTGTGCTTTTTTTTCCCTCTATGTCCTCACAAAGCTACCACTTTGTTAGCATAATAACATCATATGGTCTGTTAACCACTGTTTCTCTCTCCCTATTCCCCCCCCCAAAAAAACCTTATTATGTTGTAGCTTTTAAAATTGAAAGATGATTGTATTAACTGATCTATCTGCTAAGAGTTTTATATGTGATCCTTATGTTTGAGCAAGGAATTACAAAGACCTTATTCTTGGAGGCACGCCAACAAAAAACTGGGAAATGGTTGCAAAATTCTGCCAGTGACTGAGTGCTGGGTTGCAAACACATACTGTGTTTTTAAATGGACGTAGAGTGATCTGAATTTGCTGTAAGGGCACGTGTGAGACACAACCTCCCTTTAGAAGAGAGAGACTCATACTTAAGATGTGTTGGGAAAGCTGGTATAGTTAAAACAATTAAAAATGGAAACTCCAAAAGCAACAGACCACTAGGAACATGTGGTTTTGTCATGAGAGGGAAGAATTCGTATTGTTATGGTATGAAATGAAAATTGAAAATCAAACGTTGGTCTGCATCTACTTAGCTCCACCCACCCACCAGTAATCCTGTTCTACCATCACTCCCTCGCTAGGCTCATTCTTCCGGAGTCAGGTGCTACAGGGAAGCAGGCAGCACAAAGAATGGGACCAGAAACGTCCCTTCCGCTGTGAGCTGGCACGCCACTCGGGGAAGGGGCAGAAAAAGCCCCACTTCACCTCTTTTTAATGCGACCAATGTCAGCTACACTTCATTTTTCACAATTATCTAAACAGACCAGCCCGCCTTAAGATGTTTCCCAGTGTACGCTTTAAAATATAGCCCCATTATCCCTGATTTAATCCTGGTGATATGAGACCTCTTCTTTTAGCCAACTTATGGTTTTCTCTCCAGACCTAATAACAAAAAGCCCTTCTGGTTTGCTATATTTACCGTCTACTGGAATCATGTTTGGGGACCAAGCCATAATTAAGAAGAACAGAATGCGGTATGATCTTCTTATTTCGCAAGTATTTATTTTACTGTGGAACTATTACAGAAAAACAATTTGGAAACTGTGTAAAACCCTGGAGCTGAAATGAAGCCAACGTAGATACTTGGCTTTAAAAAAAAAAAAAAAAAACTTAGTGGTTCAGAGCAGGAAAACCTGAAAAACTGCAGTGAGGAGTTAGCAGGAAAAGAGAATGAAAAAGTGAGCCCAACCTGCCAGTCTCCTGCGAACTACAAAGGACATTTGAGAAGAACCCGGGGCAGCCCTTGTAACACGACTGAATGCACTAAATTAAGCAGGGATCACCAACAACTGCAGGGAACACCACACTTCTCTCTCTTCTATTCAGTCCCTTGATTTCACTCAAGTCGTCTCAAAATCCTAAGCCCTTCATAAAACATCAGAACAGATGACAAAAATAAATAGCAGCACTTACTTTCGGAAGTGGGGGCAGTGTCTGGGACCTGGAGACCTGCTCTCTGAGCCTGCCAGTCCACCTGGCTCGGAACAATCCTGAAAGAGAAGTGATTGCTGGATTTTATTCGCAAACCAAAAAGGGAGGGGCCAAGAATAAGGCTCCATTTAAATAGGAGTCTAGATCCAATCACACATTCATCAGATTAACTTGGGTGGGAGGGGGGAGAGACTTAATTTTTTAACTTCATTTGTCCCATTGACAAGATAGATCAGTGCCCCCCTCCCCTCTGCAAGCACTTTGTCTTCCTCTAATATTCTGGAAGGTTTTCCAAGGTTGACGTCACTCGACATGTAAATGTAAACTTTCTTTTAAAAAGTCACCTAACTTTGGGAGCACCTCTTTAAAGTTTTTTGCACTCATCTGATATTCCAAAAGGGGAATTCTGGGCTAAGAGGAAGTCTGGGAAGAGTAAGGTAAATAACATTTCTTGAAATCCAATGCCTGGCCTCATCTCAATAAATGGAACCCTCTTTTCATCCACCCACTTACTCAAGTCAAAACCTCGTATAATTTGGCTTAAACTATACTTCACCCTCCTTCCCCACACACCTTGAATCCATCAGCAAACCCTATAATTTCTAAATATATTTCAACTCTGTCCACTTCTTCTCTAACACAAGCCTACTCCGCAAACCCACTCTCTCCTCCAAATATTTGAATAAGTGAGGTTTCTCCAAGCTTCTTTCTTTCTTTCTTTCTAGGTTTGCCTTACCATTCTCCACCCCACAGCCCAAGAGAGCTTTCACAATGTCAATCAGATCATGTCCCCACCCTGCTTCATGGCTTCCTTTTGCCTCAGGAAAAAAGAACAAACTCCAGAGCTGCCTCGCCAGGCCTGTAATCTGGCCCCTGCCTAACTCTCCAGCCTCAAGTCTTGGCCAACCCTCCTTTAGGATTCTAAACTGCAACCTGTCCGACCCAGAGCCTTTAGACCTGCGGTGCCCTCCGCCTAGCACTCCTTTCCCATTCTTTCAGAAAATCAGCTTCTATTGTTCCTAAGAGAGGTTTAAACTGCGTGTTCTGGGGGGAGGGGGGTCGGAATGTCTTCTCTCCAGTCACTCTGGACTCTCAAATATTCCGCGCCACCTCTTGAAAGCTGCATCAATTCTAGAGTATTATTTAATCCCTCTGGATTTCAGTTTCCTCATCCATAAAATGGGATGATGAAGAAGAAGAGGAAGTAGAAAAAGGAAGAAAATGGAGGAAGAGGAAGAAAAAAATAACTACTTAAAAAGTTCTCACTGCCCAGCCAGCATGGCTCACTGGTTGAGCGTGGACCTATGAACCAGGAGGTCATGGTTTGATTCCCAGTCAGGGCACATGCTAGGGTTGTGGGCTCGATCCCTGTGGGGCATGCAGGAGGCAGCCAATCATTGATTCTCTCTCATCATTGCTGTTTCTATCTCTCCCTTTCCCTTCCTCTCTGAAATCAATAAAAATATATTTCTTTTTTTTTTTTTTTTTAATTCTCATCATGCCCTAACCGGTTTGGCTCAGTGGATAGAGCATCGGCCTGCGGACTCAAGGGTCCTGGGTTCGATTCTGGTCAAGGGCATGTACCTTGGTTGCGGGCACATCCCCAGTGGGGAGTGTGCAGGAGGCAGCTGATCCATGTTTCTCTCTCATCGATGTTTCTAACTCTCTATCCCTCTCCCTTCCTCTCTATAAAAAATCAATAAAATATATTTTTAAAAAATTCTCATCACAAGGGAATAAACTATGAGATGATGGATGTTAACTTACTATGATAATGATTTTGCAACATACACATACCTCAAATCATATTGTACAGTTTAAACGTATAGTGTCACATGTAAATTGCATCTCAATAAAATTGGAGAAAACATGTATATTTATATTACTGGCATAAATAAGACTGGAGAATTCAATGAGACACACGGTGCAAAGTTGTAAGCCCAGAGTTTGGGAGGGCCTGGCACTGTTGTAGGCATGGGAGGTAGAGCTTAGAGCAGTGATGGCGAACCTATGAACTCATTTTTTTTGGTTGATTTTTCTTTGTTAAATGGCATTTAAATATATAAAATAAATATCAAAAATATAAGTCTTTGTTTTACTATGGTTGCAAATATCAAAAAAAGTTCTATATGTGACACGGCACCAGAGTTAAGTTAGGGTTTTTCAAAATGCTGACACGCCGAGCTCAAAAGATTCGCCATCACTGGCCTAGAGGAAGCCAAACAAATGAAGTTCTTGCCCCTTTGGATTTCATTCTGTCTTCTAGAACAGCGATTTTCAACCTTTTTCATATCATGGCACACACCAACACTAATTGCTAAACAGTTCTGTGGCACACAAAAAACAGGTGTTATTTTGATTCATTCACACCAGGTGGCTACTGTGTTGGCTATTGTTTGTGTGTGTGTGTATGTGTTTGACAATCTAAGGGAAAAGAGGTCAGTGCCCCTGACTAAATAGTCAGGTTTTGCAGGTTTTAAAAATTCTTCCAGTGACAGAAAATCACTGTTTTGGAGAGAGATAGACAATACACAGAAAGTTATATTCGCAAAGTCAGGGTCACCGGAGAGGGGAAGGTGCCTGCTGTTTAGGGTGGGGGCTCCCTGAGGAGCAGCGCCCTCCATCAGGAAGCCAGGTGGGGAGCAGAAGGTGGGCAAGCTCAGGACAGAAGGGAAGCTGCTTACAGAAGGAACTAGGAGGCCAGTGTGTGGGGCCCAGGGAGGGAGGACAGAACACATGGGAATAAGGCAGGACCTCGCAAAGACAGTGTCGAGAACTGGTTTTTACTAGTATCTCTAGATGCGGTAGGATGTCAGACAATTTTCCATCCTCATTTTATTTGCCACATCTGTACTTGACAGAGTCTATCCCTTCCTCCTCCTTGAAACACTTCTTCCCTGGATTTGGAGCCTGCTCATTTCCCCCAGCCCCGCCCAGCACCACCACCACACACACACACCACACCCTGCTCCTTCTAAGTCCCCTCGACTGGTCCTTTCTCCTCTCCCTGACCTCCAGACTTTAAAACGCCCAGGACTCAATGCTGGTGCCTTCTCTGTGTCTCATTTATCCCCTAGGTGATTTCATCCCATTCAGTGCCTCAGAAGACCTAACAAGGCTCCTAAATGTATATCTTTCTCACCCAGGCCTTTACCTCGACTCCCAAAACATATTTCCAACTTCCTACTCTATGTCCACTTAGATGTCCAGTAATGAATCCTAGATTTCACCCTCAGACCTCCTCCCCCACAACTCTCCACCCCTAATGATATTTAGTATCATGGAATGTTGACGAAGAAAGAATGGGTAGAGAGATGGGTTAGCCACTAACATTAAATCACGCACCCCTGCCAGGTACCCCCAGATCTCAAACCCACGTGGTTATACTCACTACACATTATACCCCAGTAATTTATTCATTCCTGCCGGTTCTCCTCCTACTAAACTCCGTAAAAATAGATGCCACTGTGTCTTGTTCTCTGCTGTATCTCCATGATGTCTGCCTGTAGCAGTGATCAATGTGTTCAAAATGCATTCCAATGGGAAGGGAATTAAAATGTGGGTCTTCTAACCAGTCACTGGGGTCTGGTTAGACCTCAGTTTCCTCATCTGTAAAATAGGAATGATAATCTCTAATCACCTGCCTCATTGGATAGTTGTGTTGCCCCAAGTCATAGCATAGGGAAGCTCTGTGTTGCACACCAGCCAAAGGGTTGTTTTTAGGGTGACGCCTGTTGCGTTTGCACTGCGCAGATCCACCTTCACGGATTTTTTTCCTATTGGAACAATATTGGAAATCTATTTTCTCTTCCTTATGATTTTCTTAATAGTATTTTTTTCTCTAGGTAACTTTATTGTAAGAATACAGTCCATAATACATATGAGATACAAAATATGTGTTAACTGACTATATACATTATTAGTAAAGCTTCGAGGCAACAGTAAGCTATTATTAGTAATTAAGTTTGGGGGGGGCATCAGCAGTTATACTTGGATTTTTAACTGCACTTGGGTGAGCACCCCCAACTCCTCTGTGTTGACCAATGGTCAATTACACGGCGTATCAACTCCACAAAGGGCTGTGTAGGACTCGCCTTTGAATATACCTGACACCCAAGTGTCAGCTCTCCTAATGCTATTGACATTGGACCTGGAACCCGAAAGATTTTGCAGTTTACTAGGAAGAACACTGAGAGTCTTTGACCTCACTTTCCCCTTTTCTCCCAGCTCTCTCAACCCGATGCCATAAATGGCCTAGGAAGTTGTCTATATAGTTGGTTGGTTAGGATTTTTATTTTCTTTTACTTTCTGGTCCGAGTCAGCCTGTTAACTCCATGGAGAGCAGGGACTTGTGCAAACCCACACCCAGGAGTGCCTTCTGCATTTCTCTGCCTTGGGATGGAGCCCTGCTACTTCCAAAAGTTCTCTGCCAAAAGCAGGACCAGTGCCAAGAGGCTGGCTGATAAGCGCTAACGTTTACTTCGTCCTCAGCGTATGCTCTCTACTCTGTAACTCATTTACTCTAACTCCTGGGAACCCCTGAGGTAGAGCCTATGTCTTTCCATCTTTGTAGATGAACCTGGGGAGAGGGATGAAGTGGCTCTCCCAAAGCCCACTGGTCAGAAGCAGCAGAGCTAGGAGTCTGCATCCAGCACCTGCCCCCTGGGCCTTGTCCTTATCCACAGATATGGGGCCTCCCTCATCGCCCATTCCTCCCTCCCCGCCTCACTAGGTCTCCAACCTCAGCTCCTATCTCCTCCCCTGCTCCTTACCACCCTTCCCCACAGGGCTTCCTTTCCCGTGCAGACACTAGCCAAGCCTCACCCCCACACCCCATCTCTGTCCCCAGAATCTTGAACCATGCCTGGTACATAGTAGATGTTCATTAAATACTGGATGAAAAATGAGTAAATGGTTACCCTGTGCCAGGCATGAGGTAATCTCCATTATCTCATGACATCCTCCTCCTAACACAACCAAATGGCTAGTTGTTGTTTTTTGTTTTTGTTTTTTAAATATTTTTATTTGATTTCAGAGAGGAAGGGAGAGGGAGAGGGAGAGATAGAAACACCAATGATGAGAGAGAATCATTGATTGGCTGCCTCCTGCACACCCCTTACTGGGGATCGAGCCCGAATCCCGGCCATGGCCATGGTGCCCTGACCGGGAATCGAACCGTGACCTTCTGGTTCATAGGTCGACGCTCAACCACTGAGCCACCCTGGCCAGGCCCAAATGGCTAGTTTAAGTCTTGCTTTAAAGGCAGAGAGGCGAGGCATGCATTCAGTCAATAGAATGCATGCCGACTCCATGATGTGCCTGGCATTTTCCCCAATACCAGGGATTCAGCTGGAAGGACGTGAACTCCACGTTCAAAGAACTACCTTTCCAGCAGAAATCATAGATCTGTCACACTGAGCTTTTCAAAAGTCAAACCTGAGTACATTAGGGCCCTGCCTAAAATTCCCAATGTCTCTGAGGATCAGGACAGAATTCTGAGAGCGTGGCTGGCAGGATCCCCTGGCCTGTGAAGACTGGATTTTACTCCAAGGGCACCCGGGAAGCCACTGAAAGGAAATGGAAGTAAAACCACGAGAACTATTAAACTTGAAGGGTTTCTTCCTCAACAGATTATTTCCTCAGTGATCTCCTCCTGGCTACACAAAGAGGCATGAAAACTGAGACCCGCAGTCCTTTACCTCAATGGACAGCTTCCTGTCCTCGCGTCCAGGGCACGGCCATAGAATCAGAAATGTCACTGATAGGGACACCTGTCACTGGGCTCGCTGCAATCTTACCAATCTCCACCCTTTTTGTTGTTACTGCCCTTCTTTAAAAAGGTGAAACTGCGGCACCAGATGGTGGAGTAGCCGGCCTGAGGTCCCAGGCCTCGGTGCGTGTCCTGTCTTCCAGACTACAGGGAGGCCAACCCTCAGCTCTGACACCAACCTAAATGTCCTTAATTTCTAAAAATGTACACTGACACACATTTCTGGACATCCCATTTTCTGAATGTTCACCAGTCGGCGTGTGTGGCTCTGGGGCCAGGGAGAAGATCCTCCCCTCCGCCCATCTCTGGAACAGCAAGAGTCCACTTGGTGTGGCCCAGGTCAGGTCCCCTCCCTCGCATGCCTGCTGTACCTGTGCATTTGTCCATCTTCCCCAATAGACTGCAACTCCTCTTTGAGGGGAGGGGAGAAAGGCTGTGCAAACTCATGTCCTGAAAGCAATTAGCAGTGTTTTTTGCATAGAAGTGGGAGGCAATAGATGTTTAAAAAATGAGTGTCCTAAACTAGGTTTTAACCTTCCACACCTGCCTTTCCATCAGAGCTAGTCAATTAGCACATCTTACAGAGCCTACCAACCCAAGAGCTCTCAACTGCACCCTTTCCTTCCTGTTCCTTGTTTCCGGTTTCCTGATCAGTACAGGAATCTCATCGCCAGGCCGCCTGGACCTGTCTTCCTCCTAGCCCAGAACGCTTCTTCCTAACCCCCCTAGTAGCCACCTGCTGCTGCCCTGTGCCAAGATCTCACCTTGTGCCAACATAAGTCACCGTTCCCTCCTCTCAGGGTGCAAAACCACCCCGTGACCCCAGCCAACATTTTCACCAATTCACTCCATAAATATTTACTGAGGACTCCTTTGTCCCAGGCACTTGACTAAGGTAGTAATTAAAGAGTGAGGTACAAAACAAATTGTATTTCTGTCCTTGTGGAACTTAGGTTTTAATAGGAGAAATAGGCATTAAACAAATTAAAGCATAAATAAATAGAGAAGCATATAATCATAATGCCTACTCCAGAGTAATAAATAACCCCTCAGGGACGCAAGGATGTTCACTGCAGCACTGTTTATTTATAATAGTGAAAAATTAGAAACCACCTACACATCCATCAAAGGAAAATGGCCACATAAACTATGGTATCTCCAAACATAACAGACAGCCCTGGGAAGAATGAAGTAAGGCCACATGTACCCATGTGGCTAAATCACCAAGACATCGTTAAATAAAAATTTTTAAAAAGGAATCAAGAAGCAGAGCAGCATTAAACAGACTGTCAAACTACAGCAGGAAGGCTGGGGAGGGCTGGGGGGGCGGAGGGGGGGGCGGTGGTAATCGATCAACCAAAAGACTTTTATGCATGCATATAAGCACAACCAATGGACACAAGACACTGGAGGGTAGGGGAGGCTGGGGGAAAGTCAAGGGGAAAAAAAAAGGAGACAAATGTACTACTCTTTGTAATATTTTAAGCAATAAAAAAAAAGTTTAAAAAAAAAGAATCAAGCTGCAAAAAGGTATCCCATTTTTTGTTTAAACACACACACCATAACATAATATATTTTCTAAAAGAAAAACATGTATATGTGTATATAATATATAGGTATGTATGTGTATATACATATACTATGCATAAATAGATACCTATGTTTACATGCACATAAATATATATGCTGATCATTTCATAATACATAAATATCAAATAATTATGTTACATACCTGACATTAATATAGTTATATGTCAATTGTACCTAAATAAGCAAATAAATAGAAAGAAAGGCTCAGCCGGCCTGGCTCAGTGGTTGAGCATTGTCCCATGCACCAAGAGGTCCCTGGTTCAATTCCCAGTCAGGGCACATGCCCAGGTTGTGGGCTCGGTCCCCCGTAGGGGGCATATAGGAGGCAGCCGATCAGTCTCTCTCGTTGGTTTTCTTTTTTTAATATATTTTTATTGATTTTAGAGAGGAAGGGAGGGGGAGAGAGAGAGAGAGATGCATCAATGATGAGAGAGAATCATTGATCGGCTCCCCTACTGGGGATCGAGTTGGCAACCCAAGCATGTGCCCTTGACTGGAATCAACCCGGGACCCTTCAGTCTGCAGGCGGACGCTCTATCCACTAAGCCAAACCAGCTAGGGCTTTCATCAATTTTCTCTCTCCCTCTTCCTTCCTCTTGTTTAAAATCAATAAAAACGTATTTTTAAAAAAGAAAAAAAGGAAAGAAATATGGAAATATATGAAAATTGGGAAGACCCTTACCAAGAGTGATTCTTAGTTGTGGGCAAGTATCCAGGACCGTTTGGTGGTGGCTAAATATTTTTATTTTTTTACTGGTAAAACATATTCATATTTTATCTGTATAATTAAAACACAGCTGCCTATTAACATAGAATGCCACTGAGCGGCGGGCCTCCAGGACAGGAAGGGGCGTGGCCTAGGCACAGTGTGGAAGGAGGGGGGTGGGGCTTAAAAATGGCCCTGTGGGAGTAGAGTTGGTTGAAGCCTGTCCCAATACAAGATTGCTGGTCCCACTGGGTCAGAGCACACACAAAAATGAATGCATCAATAAATGGAACAATAAACTGATTATTCTTTCTCTCTCTCTCTCTCATTAAAATCAAGAAATAAACTTTTTCTAAATTAACAGAATCCCAAACAGTTCAACGCCCTGGGGAATAAAATGTTGAGGATTTCCCTATACTAAGCTTCAGATAAACCCTCGAGAAACCACTCTGCTTACCCATCTCCTTGCTCTGTGCCCGCTGCCTGACCCCCCTTCCTCCGCCACACTGACTCTCCCTAAACCACATGCCATGTATGTGCCAAAATCAGTCTGCACCCCTCCTGCCAGCCCCCAGGCCCACTCCCAGTGCCCTCACTGTCTCTTTGGTCAGTCACCCTTTGTTCAGCGTCTCCTTTACGACATTTGCTGGGTTATGCCCCGACCTGGATGTGTGCTCGTCCTACCAGCTGACTAGACTGCAGGCCCCTCAAAGGGAGGGCCCATTTCCTCCACATTGTGGAATATGGCCGCACACAGGAAGTGTCCCAATACACAGCTGTTCTGTTTAATTAAATAAACATGCCCCTGGATTCTGTCATCCCCTCATTCACTTAGTTTCTCACTCATCCAATATTTACTAAGCACCTTCCATGGACCAGCCACTGTTCTAGGTGCCGGGGGATGCAGCAGGAAAGCAACCCTATCCTGGTGGAGTTAACATAGTGTATTAAACGAGATTATCGTGTATCAAATGTTAATGCTATGGAGGAAAATAAGAGCCTATCGCCTTAGGTGCCTTGGGGCATATGGCTGAAGGGTATGTGCTGTTACTTACCTGCATGAAGAGAGTAGAAGGAGGAGGTGGGGGTGATGTTAAATGGGCTAGTCCAGGAAGACTACACAGGTGAAGACACAGATCCAGACCTGAAGGGGGAACAGTGAGAGCCATGCGGAGTGCTGGGGAAAGGGCATTCCAGGCTAAGGCACTGACATGCAAAGACCTGGAGGCAATGTGCCCAGTGGCTCAGGGAACAGCAAGGAAGCCAGCATTTGTTGTGACTTGTGTGGAGTAAGAAGAGGAGACAAAGCTTTGCGCAGTGCCAATGAGGTTTATCCAAGGCGGGATTATTGCTAATTGAAAAAAAAAAAAAAGAGGAGGAGACAAGTCAGAAAATTGAGATGGGGTTGTTGGGTTATTGTAAAGACCAGATTTTAAGGGGGGGGGGGGGAGTGGGGGGATTGGAAGATAGAACAGGATAGAGGAGGGGATAAGTGGTGACAGAAGGAGACTTGACTTGGAGTGGTAAACACAATACAATATACAGATAATGTGCTGTAGAATTGTACACCTGAAACCTATATAGTTTTATTAACCAATGTCACCTCAATAAATTCAATTTAAAGTAATAATAATAATAAAAGGACAAAAAAAAAAGACCACATTTTACTGTGAATGAACCTGAAAGTCATAGTAATGGTTTGAGTAGAGGAATAATGACCTGGCTCAAATATTAAGAGGCTTATTAAACAGACTGATAAAACCAAGGATACGCCTACAATAGCAATGCTGATAATCCCCTCTGCTGAAATCATTCGGATATTTAAGTGTGTTCATATTTTTGGTTTACTTTTACAACAACAGCGATCATAGTAAAAGTAACAACAGATAAGAATAAGAAAAGGGGGAAGTAATACAATTTATTGAGCCCCTACTATGTGCCAGTCTTAACTCCACATGCAATTGATCCAATCATAGTGTTATTTAGTTCTCCTAATGACCTGTATATGCAATTCGTTGGGCAGATGAGGACGGTAGCCATCAGGGGTTAACCTGCTTTCTGACTTACCAACTTCTCTAACTTCCTTGAGGTTCTAGAACAAGAATAAAGTGGATTTCTAGCCTGATCTACTAGCCCATGCTGACTCATGCCATTCTTATCTATACTAAGTGGTTGACCTTGGCCTTAGGAGAATAGAGAATACTAACAGCTAACATTGGTTACATACTTATGATAGGCACCATTTCTGGATACCTAGGCAGACTCAGTACCCATCACCCAGATGAGAAAGCTGTGCCTGAGTGGTGATACAGGGAGTAAGCTCCTGGATCTGGCTTTCGGGGTTCAAACCAAGACTCTGGGCTTGCGGCCTCTGCCACCTCCCTTGGGCTCCCTTTGCCTCTGTGTCCCCATTTTACAGATGGAGGCAATTGCATTGCCCAACAAGTATATTTGGATGGAATAAACAAGTCCTCACTTGTAAAATTCTCCAGGGGAATTAGGCACATTGCAAGCACGCAACGAAGACATTCTATTATTACGAAGACCATTGCCCACAGGCAGAAGCCCGCAGGCCTGCACAGCCTGGTCTGTTTTTCACCACCGCCGGGCCCAGCGGGGTCCTCACTCCCGGGCTGGGAAAGAGAAGCGAGTGTGTTTATTGTGGGCAAGAGAGACAGTCGTATTTGGACCCAGATTTGTCTGCTCCAGAACGTGACTAACTCGCAGTCATAGACCAACCAATGTAGACAAAGCACGGAACATACCAGGATCTGGGGGGTCCTCAGGGGGCCGGGAGACCGCCGGCCTTCGCGAGTCCGATGGGCATCCTCTCCAAGCGAGACCCGAGAGTGAACTGGATGAGCTCCAAGTCTCCGGAATATAGTGTGCCCTCTCCAGCCACGCCCTCAGAGAGGATGCTGGGATTGGGGGGAAATGCTGGGGAAGAGATTCAAGTCAGAGCCACGCCCTTAATAGGCTAAAGTGATCAACAAATCATGAGTCCAGACCCAAGCTCAGCTGCTCTCATTTCAATAGCTGACCCACAGCTACCCTACCTCACCACTCCACTCCACTCTCAGCTGAGGGGCTTTGGCCCAGCAGCTCCCCACGCCAACACAGCAGGTTTGTCCCAGAAACCAGGACTGAGTAAAACAGCCCCAGAACCTGGCTGAATCCACGTGCTCCGCTCCTGGGGGACCTCAGCCCAGTGACCCCTCCTCTGGGCCTCACCTGCAAACTGGGAATAACACGGCCGCCCAGCACACGGGGCACTTTTGAGCATTAAATGAGCTAATTGTGATGAAATCTTAAAACCGCCTGGCCCGTGGCGATCACTCAATAAACGCCAGTCAAAATGACATTAGCCATTACTCTTCCCCCTGTGTCTGTCCCTATTCTAAAACAGCCTCAGCTTAACCAAATCCCTCTGCAATCTTTGACTCTTTAAAAAATGTGGTTAGCCCATTCTGTTGACAAATATACAATATATATTATACATAATTATTTTTATATATTAATATATAGTACATATGTATTTAACATACCACGCCTGCATGCTCTCTCTTAAAAATATTTTATGAGATTATGTTTTGTCCCCACTTGCTTTGAGGAAGGACTTGAGCCTCCGAGTGGGGTGAAAACAGTGAAAAGCAAATGAGAATAACAGGACCATCTTTCCTGAACTTCCCTCCCACTTCACCTCCCCAAAAAAGAGAGAAAAAGAAAATAAAGATTCAGATGTTGGGCTTTGAAAGACCATCCTGCTAAATATTTTCTTATCAGGTTCCTCTTTTTGTTTCTCCCCCATAAACACGACAGCAATGAGTTTTTTTTCTTTCTCCCTGACTCCAAAACACACACACACACACACACACACACACACAAATCTGTCACATAAACTTCTCAAGCCCCATACAACTGAATTTTCTACCAGGATTTGTAACTGATATGCTCTATTCTTTAAAGAAAATAAGAATTTTATGCAGCGAAATAAACAGTGACTGAGGCGATTTTATTTGAAGTCAACAAATAAGAACAACGTGTCCCCAAGGAAACAGAGTAGAATTTGGACTCGAAGCTAAAATGGCTCTGCCTTAATCCTCTGTTACCCAGTACCGTGGGGCTGCGTTTACAGGAAACGCCTGCCACCAAAGTTTTCTGCGAGTTTTCAACCGTATTTCTGCATCCTCAACCCAGCCAGATGGAAGCAAATAAAATACCCAGCTTAAAAAAAACAAAGAAGAATAAAAACCGCAAAGTAAACGAAGAGAACGCTGACCTGTTCATTTCTACCTTCTCGAGGATGGGAAGAGAGGCCAGAAGGAACGCAGCGCCCCTCCCCCGCCAGGACGGCTTCCCGGGGGGTGGAAACTATCTCATTACCACATTTTCAAATAGACCGGTTTCTCTTCTAATCAAAGTTAGTTTGCGGTTGTTTGGCCGTCTGCGCATGCCGTGTTTGCAGGGCTAGAGGAAAATGTGTCTTTATTTATTCTGAGATGGTTACAAACATAAGCCAGCCCGAGCCAATGATTGTATACGAGCTCTGAAAAGCGCTGCCTTTAAAACACTGTAATAGCGGCGCTCTCATCCTTTGTAAGTGGAAGTGTAAATTGGTACAGTCCTTTTGTAAACAACTCGGGGAGACGAGTCAAGGGCCTGGCCGTGTTCATACATTTGGGTGCAGCAATAACACTCCTGGACCAAGGAGAGGTGTTATGAACAAAGATATTCATGGCAACAAATTTACTGTGAGAAGCAGAAAAACACACACGCTCGCTCCATATATATGCGAGGAAGCAAACCAAGAGAGGAATAACTCATCGCCCAACTTCACACACACACTTGCACACAGCCATTTCGCAATTAGAAAGTTTTGAAAAATATGCTATTGGGAAATAGTTATATCAAACTTAAAAAAAAAAAATCAAGATGCCAAATCGTATTTTTTAACAAACTATATATTTTTTTAGTAAGCAAAAGGGGAGGATATAGGTACACATTAAAATTTTAAACTTGTTTTCTTATCAGGGAAATTTTACTATGGATCTGCTGAGAACACTCACTAGCTGTGATAATGGCATTATGGGTTATTAGAAAAAGTATATGTATTTTTTGAGACATTTAGGAGAATGACATAATATGTTGGAATTTGTAATACTTTAACAAATTTTGAAAAACAAGAATTGAAGCAAATGTGCTTAACAAATTGAAACTGCAAAACTGGGTGTTGGGGATGAGGGTTCATTTTATTGTTATTCTCTCTACTTTTGTGTACCTTTCAAAAGTTTTAGGTGGGCAGGGGTGGGCTGGAAGGGGTCAATGGGGGGAATGGGGATATATGTAATACTTTCAACAATAAAGATTTAATTTTTTAAAAAATTGTATGTAGGTTTTTTTAATAGCCATATATGGCTAGTGGCCACATAAACAAAATTTTAAATGGTTGTCTTTTGATTATGAGATCTGCACCACCTTTTCCTATCTCCTCTTTTTCTTGAATTATGTCTTTATACTGTACCTGTATTACATTTGAAATAAATGAAATTAACTTGATTTTTTTTTACAAAAAGAAATTAAAAATAAGGGCTGACAGAGATGTTTTTATTGTTGTGTAAGAGTAGTGAATCGTCAGAATGCTGTGATAAGGCTGTGTACCTGAAAATGTGAGCTCGTAAATGGCCCATATCTATTCTATGGGATAGCTCCGTGCCATCCGAGGAGGAGATGATGCTGGAATACAATCAGCTGATAAAAGGCCAGCTGCAACGAGCCATTTTAAAGATTAGGAACCATTTAAACACACACACACACACACACACACACACACACACACACACACCACGTCTTGCCTCTTAAATGTTAAGTGGCAAGATATTCTGGTTTTCTTTCTAAAGTCGCCTGCAATCCTCATGTAATCAGCACAGAGTCCCACATACCGCCCAGCTGACTCAGAAGGAAGGGTTCCACATTCCTTAATTAGCACCAGCAGCACTTCCTGCGTGGAGTTTCCCATTTCATCCAGCTACTCAGCTGGCCCGGCACACCCCACGAGCTCAGAGCTCAGTAGAGGATTTCCATAAAGTCTGGAAATCTGCATAGTGTTATTTAATTTGTTTTATTAAACTGCTTTACTTTGTTTTTTATTTCATCCTATTTTATTCTATGAGACTCTGTTCCACTGTAGTCTCATTTTTGCAGATTGAAGATGTCCTGGTGACCTTATGCATATTCTGTTTTGGGACTTCGTGGGCACTCTGGGGTCGTGGATACTGGGGTCACAGTTGGGAGCAGCATAAATGAACGCTTCCCTAACTTAAAAATACAGTTCTCTCCCGGCCAGTGTGCTCAGTGGTTGGGCATCGACCCATGAACCAAGAGTCACTGGTTCAATTCCTGGTCAGGGCACATGCCCAGTTTGCAGACCTAATTCCCAGTAAGGGACATGCAGGAGGCAGCCAATCAATGTTTCGCTCACTGATGTTTCTCCCTTCCTCTCTAAAAATCAATAAAAATATATATTAAAAATTTTTTAAAAAAACAATAAAATAGTTCTCTTCATTATTAATAGACCAAAGATTCAAAGTAGCATACCAGGCCAGAAGTTTCTTTTTTAGTATGAATTACCTTAAATTAAGTTCCCGATTTGTACTCAAGTTCTCTAGCAGAATTCATACAGGATGCAAGATTTCTAAACAGGGTCACAATATTCCAATGTGATGTCTTTGATCATCTTTGACAAGATTGCAACCTTAACTGAAATGTCAGATTCTCAGGAAACATTCTCCGTGTAAAGATTGGATTTTTAAAAGATTGGATTTTCAAAAGATTAGATTTTAAAGAGATTGTATTTAACCCTTATTAACAATTATTTACTTTTAACTTGGAGGTTTTAAAAAAATGTAAAATAACTCCAAGCAGGTGATTTGACAGGCAAAGAAAATCTTTGGAAAACATTATTTTTGCACTTTGAGGGATCCTCACTCAGTCTGTGCTACAATGCATTATCCCATTTTCCCCTTTTAGATATTTCTTCCTTTAAACATTTTTTAATATAAAAAACAATAATTTTTTAAAGATATATGTATTTTAATTGATTCCAGAGAGAGGGAGAGGGAGAGAGAAACATCAGTGAGAATCCTTGATCAGCTGTCTCCTGCACGCCTCCCACTGGGGATCCAGCTGGAAACCTGGGAAGGTGCCCTGACGGGGAATCAAACCATAACCTCCTGGTTCATAGGTCAAGGCTCAAACACTGAGCCATGCCTGCAGGGCACCTCCCCCCCCCCCCCCATTTTTTATGTTTATTTATTGATTTGAAAGAGAGGGAGAGACGAGAGAAAAATTTGTTGTTCCACTTAATTATGCATTCATTGGTTGATTTTTGTATGTGCCCTGACCTGGGATCAAACCTGAAAATTGGCATATCTGACAACACTCTAACCAACCGAGCCACCCAGCCAGGGCAGTTATTTCTTTCCTAAACTATGTCTTCTCAAAGAATTCTTCTCTTCTTTGACCACCAGGTTGATAGCTTGATATTTTGTTTTTAATTACTTCAGCTGTAAATAAGAGGATAGATAAAAAAAAGCTCACAGTCTTAAACCCCAACAGAAAGCACATGTGTTCGCCTTAGTGGCAAACCTGCCTTCTCAGGTGTCTCAGAAGGAGCAAAGAAGGTCTACTTAGGAATTTTATTTCTTCTGATTATATCTCCTGGCATTTGTGAATGTCTGAAGCTGTTTAGTGGGATAGACCACCCCTTCATTGGATCTCTTAGGAATGAAAGCCTTTCCTTCTGATCCCTGAGAGTAATGAATTACTTCTACCACTAGAGATAATTATGATGAGAAAAATTTTTTAAAATACGTTTATAGAAGAAGAAGAAGAAGAAGAAGAAGAAGAAGAAGAAGAAGAAGAAAGTATATTTACTTAAAATAACAATTATGTCAAGTTGAGTCCAGAGCAATGGGTGCATCTTAAATTAAATAGACCTTGGGCTTTTGGTGTTCGTGGGTCATGTAAGAGCAACAATTTGATTCTAACCCTGACTCAGTTTCCCCACTCCCACCTTATATCATAAGATACTATGAGGGTGCATGAAAGGTGCCCTATGACTATGATATTGTCTTTTTTTTTTTAATGAGATTTATTCTTTTTGTTGTTGTTAATCCTCACCCAAGGATATTTTTTAGAGAGAGTGGAAGGGAGGGGGAGAGACAGAGAGAAACATCTATGTGAAAGCAACACATGAATTGGTTACCTCCCACATGCTCCCTGATTGGGGTGGGGATGGAGCCTACAACTGAGGTATGTGTCCTTGACCTTCCTTGACCAGAATCGAACCCAAAATCCTTCAGTCCTTGGGCCTGGGCCGGCACTTTATCCACTGAGCCAAACAGCTGGGGCTAGGATGTTGTCTTTATGGAGACAAACAGATGTCATAGTTGTTGTTTTTCTTTAAAATACTGTTTATAAACACAGTACAGGAGGAGGAGGGTGGTGGAAGTGGAAGAGGACATAGAGGTTTAGATAAATGGTGATGGGGAAAAAAATAATAATAAATAAATAATAAAATCTATGCTGTTTCAAAAATAAAAATAAAAACAGTACATTGTAAGGTCTAATCCTGAACCCAAAGGGCTGAGTTTTCTTTTACCTTCGAAGAAATCAAGACTGAAATAACATTGTTCTTAGGAATATTTGGAGGATGGTATTCATATCAAACAGAGTTTCGCTTGAGACAAAAATGATATTTAAATTTACTCTAACATTTTGTTGCCTTCCACTTCTGTATATTAGAAAACAATGTCTGCTTTTCACTTTACTTTTCCAAGTTATTAAAGATGTTGTGTCTATATTAGTTTTCAAGTATGTGGCAAAATATTGCAAATTCATCAGACAAAGCTGGCATTTTACCCTGTAATCATTCAAAGCTTCGACTTTGAACACAGGACACCCTTTTCTTTCATACAGAACCCAGCGTGCAGGATGCCCACCTGGTGTCATTCAATGGCCTGAAATAATCTTAGCAGACGCGTCATGGCTGGGGCACAACCACCGCTCCCTCATCACGGAGCTGGGCCTGCGCTGGTGCCGCCGTCTGTTAGATAGTGACCTTCGAGACCTCCTGGCCGTGGTGATATTTCTTCTCCTATCAGTGGATCAGAAGTTAGAGTATTTCCTGAGTCACAGAAACTGGCCGTTTATTGGGATGTTCTCAGCAGGAACTACAGTTGAAGATAACAAAATGGTTATTTAAACATAAATGCAAAAAAAAAAAAATACTTTGTTCTTGGGAGTTTAAGATTATTTTGCTATTTTCTGACTCATAAACTTTTAATTGTTTTTAAGAGTGGAGATCTGATTTTTTTTCCCCATTCCTTCCTATGACATTTGAACATTTAAAAGCCTTTTGGAAGCATTTATGTATTCTGACCAGCCAGCAACCCTTAATATTGTCTGTAGTTCCTAAGATTAAGAAAATAGGAGAAAGCTAGAGAGATTTGGCAAGCAAGTATGTAATAATCTGGCAAGGACATTCTTGAGCAAGAGTGTATGCGTTTCAGTTTTATTGGAACATTTGAAAACAATTAAAATGTTTTCCCCCTCAAACTTATTTTTGTCCTTTTTACTTTTAAGTACACACAGCATACAATTGAAAAGTAATATTACAGGTGTTAATGAATTATTAAGCTGATTAAGTCAAGTGGCTTAGTACTTGGTAGCATCCTGCTTTTTCACCTGATCTTTTCCAATGATGATTTTCCTCAGGTGTTAAAAATATTTGCTTCTTCAATCATGTCTTGTTTTCTTTCTCTTATACAAATTTAGAGACTACAGATGCTGAACAGGCTGCCCATCTCCTCTCACCACCCTCACGCAACTCCTCTGGTCAAGTAGGATGGGGCAGAAAAACAAAAAATGTTTCACAGTTGAAATAAAACCCTCACAGGTAAAAACTGTCATACCCCAAACCTCTTTTTTTTTTTTTTTTAAATCCTCCTGTATCTTAGGGTATTTCAGAGGTAATTATCCAGGAATAAAGACTACAAAAATGTATTCACATTATAAAGGAAAACCAAGTTGACAGGATAATTATCTCCTTTAAAAAAATCTTCACTCTGGTCTTAGTGGTGACCTCTAGGGAGAGGACCTGAGAGGCTGGGAACCAGGGGGACAAAGGGGTGGGGTGGGGAGGGGAGGACTAGCTTTTTCTGTGTCCCCTTTGTATCTCTTGAATTGGATACCAGAAGCAGGCATTAACTTCTTTTAAAAAACACATATAAAGCTGTGATTTTTAAGTACACTAATGCATGTGTACCAGTATGTATGGTAATCTTAAGGGACCAAGCTCATTAAAATAAGCCACCTCTCTCTGTCAGTACATCCGCTTCTTATCACTCCTCCCTTGTCACACTTTCCATTTCAGAATCCAACTTTATTTGGGGAGCCAAGATGGGGGCGGGGGTGCACAGGAACTCTAAATAGGAAACCTGTTTCATCTTGACAAATGGTCCCAAAATTAGATTAAATACTCATATAAAAGAAAACACTGAAGATACTTATGAAACGAATCTTTATAGCATTTGAATGGTTTTGAGTGTATTTCATGAATTCTCTGGACTCTTCCCACATTGATCTTTCTTTCTTTCCTTTTTTTTTAATTGATTTTATAGAAAGAGAGGAAGGAGAGAGAGACAGACAGACAGACAGACAGACATTGATTTGTTATGCATTCATTGCTTACTTGTATGTGTCCAGACTAGAGATGGAACCCGAAACCTTGGCATATCTGACTGGGCTCTAACCAACTGAACTACCCGGCCAGGGCTCCCCCTCCTTCTTAAGATGCTGAATTGGGGGCTGGAGACGCTGCCTGGTGGGTGCCACAGGGGGGCTTCTGCAGGGCCCCTGCCTCCCGTGAGCTTGCCTACCTACGTGTGTAGGCATTTTCTGAAGCATTTATTCAAATCCATTCTCTTTCTGAGTCAGTGTGGACTTTGCTCATCTGTTTCCTAGAACTATGTCCACCTTACATGGATGAGCAATGGTAAGGAAGCACGGCTTTTTCCAGAGCCCAACATGGGCAAATACATGCCTACACAGACGTAAATAAGATGAACCGTGTGAGCTCTCCGTCCCGAATGACGAGTCATTCTGGCTTTCATTCACAGGACTCGGCGCTGCAAGATCTGTAATTTGAGATAGAGCTCAGGATCTACTATGGGCGCCTCTCTCTCTCTCTCTCTCTCTCTCTCTCTCTCTCTCTCTCTCTCTCTTTAATTCTCTCTCAGTCTGGCTTGGAAGAGGAGCCAGGGACCCACAGTGATGAGTCCAGCCACCGGGCAGGGCCACTCCTGAAACCGGAGTAGTGACAGATCAGTCCTGACCCAGCACACCACCCTGGATGACAAAAAGTTCGATTGTGCAATTCTCTCAGTAAGATGACCTGAGGCTAGCCGGTGTTTGCATTCTACACGCTAGCAAATGCGTTGGATGTGTTTTGGATTCTGCCACACGAAGCATTTCTTGCTGGTTAACATGGCTTGAAAGGCCAGGCCTTCTTCAGAGATTGTACTTTGAGAACAGGAGGCGAAAGTTGGGATTTTTCTCTTCCTCCTCCTTTTTTTCCCCCACTCCTGCTTTAAAAACAAGATAAGCCTGTATGCAAATAGAGTCCATCGTAACCACAGTAACATTCTGGATGTTATTTATCGGATTGCAGCGTCTTCCTTCACCCGTTTAAGCTCCATTTGCATACCTTTCACATTAGCAACATTTATTCCAGTAATGAGTCATTGGAGACGTCCTCTGGGCTTATGGCTCGGAGCTGGAGTCCCCGGCCCGGAAGCCTGGATGTCTTTCTTCTGTATCAAAACTTAGGGCTGTTGATGTGCAGAGGCAGGAAGGCACAGAGCTCTTATGTGTTTTTCTTGTTGTTGTTTTTTTTTCCTTTTAATTCTAAAATTGAAATGTAGCCAAATTAAAGATAATATTTGAAACATATTTAGTTATGTATTTCACACACTAAAGCAATCCACTGTATGACATTCTCATTTTAGAAATAAATAAATACCAGGCTATTCTCTTCTAGTCTCTTATTAAAATGTAATTGGTTCATATTGTGTGAGTTTAAGGTTGTGTCAATTTGATACATTATATTTTGAATATTTTTCAATAGAAAAAGAAAAGAGAAAGAAAGAGACAACCTCGGTACTTTTCTCAGAAAGAACAGGAAGCCTGAAGGAGGAAGTCTATGACAGGTTATTTTTCAACAAGCCCCCATTATCAAGTGAATAACATTCCTGGGGAGGCCAGAAAAATGGAGGCTGGAGGGAGGACGCCGGGTTCAGAGAACACCAAGGCTCCTCCATGTGTAGAGCCTCTTTTCAGAGCTAAGTTATTAATGAAAGCCCATTATTGCACTTTTCCAGAAGGAAACACTGAGTCATTCATGAAATGATCTAAGATTTCGAAACTTGCTTACACCATTTTTTTTCCTCCTCATCTCCAACCTGTGCCAAAAGCAGGCTCAGAGAAGCCAATCAGTAGCTGGAGGAATTGAACAGACTCCTGATGCCCTGAGGGATGTCCAGCAGGGTGGCGGGCTCAGCAGCGCCCCCAGGAGGGGGGGCTCTGTCCCTTCCTGGGGGGAGGGGGCAGTGATTAATTCGCTCTGGCACAGCCACTCTTTGGCCATACCCTTGGCTTGCCGCCAGGTTTCATGTGGGACAGCAAAAAGGGTGTGGTGTGGGCTCCCAGATAGGCAGGCGTGTTTTTTGGAGACGTTGCACATTCAGGGCCAGAGCCCAAATTTGGCCAGAGGTGGGGTGCAGATGAGGATGTGTTTGGCGTGGAAATACCAACTTCTTGATCCGTTTATCAAGAGCACTTAAGTATTTGTGAAGAGGACACATTTATCCATGTCCAAAGGCTGCCAGCACATGCGTGGGTCAGGAAGAAACTGTGAGCGAGGTGACTATGGAAAGTAAACTGTAATTGAAAAATAAAATTAAAAAACCAAACATACCTTCGAGGGAGGTGGCTTTAGCCTCAGGACAGCGTCACCTCCTCTCTTTCAGGCTGAGGAAGCGTATTTCTGGGGACCTATTTCTCAACACATGACTTTGGAGAAATGCACGAGGTTAAACCATTAAAGTTCCTGACGAGGCCCATTGGAAGCAGCTTATTTCGCCTTCACAAACAGCTGGAAATCCATGGAGATAAATAATGTCGACAACAAGGAAGCAATGTTTTGATCCAGACAATACAGAAAAGCTTGGAACTGTGCCCCCTGGTTCTGTTAAAAGGATTTTACAGGCACGTTGCCTTGATATCACTCTGCGAGTTTTAGAGAGGGGACCTCGGAGAGACCGTCACCTTCCCAAGGTCACAGAGTTAATCAATTGCAGAGCCCAGCCTGCAGTCCAGGGTCCGGGCGGAGCGCTGGGCCCCCACACCCCGCCCCCGCGTCCTGTCCCCTGGAACCTGGGCGTGAATGCTCTCTGCTGTGTATCCGGACTCGGGGAGCTCCTAGGTCTGTTGCTGCGTAAGCCAGCCCAGAATTCCCAAGGAATATTCGTCTTGTTTCTACTTCCTACCTTGAAGATCCTGTCCTTGCTCACAGTGGAGGATGTACCCACTTGAGAAGGAAGTGGTCTCAGTTCTAGTATTTGTGCAGAATGGCTTCCTCTTTTTCTCCTTGAGTTTATTTTGGTATTATTTTATCCCAACATCTTAAAAAAAAAAAATACCAGATTCTGCACCACAGAGGAGGGACTTTTTCAAACCCTTTCTCCTCCGCTGAGATGTTACTAACCATTCCCAATGATTTTTTAAAATATATTTTATTGATTTTTTACAGAGGAAGGGAAAGGGATCCAATGATTTTTAACTTCCTCTCTGTGTGTATATTTTTCACATTTTTTTTTAACAATGATCTTTTCTTTTGTTATTTAGGACCAAAAAAAATTTATTTTTAAAGCCTCGCTTCTTTTTTGGTAACTCACACTGCGTAAGTCACACAATGGGTGGTTATCACTGGCCCAACAGAAAAAAGGGCTGCAGTTTCAGGACAAGCCGGACAAACGGATGGTCCTGGTGCAGCCTTTCTCCTGGGCTTTCCGTAAAGTGCCCGGGAGACTTTGAACGGTCCGTCACGGCGTTTACAGTCGCGGGAGAGGGACGGGCTGCGCAGGAGGAACATGGCTTATTGCTCAGCTGCAAGTCCCTCCTCCCCGCGCGGCCGGTGGCAGAAGTCAGAATTTTCTGTCCCTCGCTGGCACTCCTACCGTGCAGAAGAGCTGTCCTCCGCGCACCATTCCATTTTCGACAGCAGTAAAAGAAAGCATTGTTCTTTTAGTAACCGCCTCCCCCCCCCCCCCCCCCCCCCCCCCCCGCCCACCTCCTCCCAAGGTTCCTGATCCTCCCTCCTGCATGGATTCTTATTTCAGAGCAGTAGCCACTGGGGGAGGGGGACTTCTCCCCAGGCCACACCACGCTCTCCTGGCACACAGGCTCATGTCTTGCTCTTCCAAGTGCTTTCTATGCATTAGCTCCGTCCTTCCTGCCGCCCTAAGGGACAGATCCCATTGTACAGAGGAGTAAGTGGAGGCACAGAAATGTTAACCAACCTGCCAGAGACCACACCGCTCAGCGGCCCTGCTGACTCATTATTCTGTGCTGCCTCCAGGCATCAAGCCAGCCTGCAAACCTTCCATGAAGGTGGCTCGCTGACCTCTGTCCCAGGGGCAGGATTTTTTCAGTTTGTGCCAGGAGGGTAGGCGAGAGTCGCGAGTCTCAGTACAGAGACTTGGGCTGACAGGAAGCCACGGAGAAAGGTGTGTGACATGGCTCGGGGTCAACACTTTCCTTCTGCTCATGAACGCTTCCTTTAAATCGTTGAGCCAACTCAGTTGCTGCAACGCAAACGCAAACATGTTGGGGATCCCTAGCTGGGTCAGCTCAGAGAGAAAATACTATGTATGCTTAAGAGTCAGGGCTGCGCGCCATAGCTTGGAGCACATTCATTTCAGTTCATTTTAAATGCTTATAAATTGAAACCATAAAATGTTCAAACTTGAAGGATTTTATTCACTAGCTAAAGGACGCATAGTTACTATCTTAAAAAACAGCGATAGAAAAAACAACCAACAAGCAAACTAGAAACAATCAAAAATCGAGAAGACAAACAAACAAAAAACCTCGCCAGGTCGCTCAGTTGGCTACAGCATCCTCCGGATATGCCAAGGTTGTGGGTTCAATCCCTGGTCAGGGCATACACAAGAAGCAATCAATGAATGCATAAGTAAGTGGAACAACAAATTGATGCTTCTCTCCCTTCCTCTCTCTAAAATAAATAAATAAAAGTTTCTACAAAGCAAAACATAACCCTAGCCAGTTTGGCTCAGTGGATAGAGCATCAGCCTGCCAACTGAAGGGTCCCGGGTTCGATTCCAGTCAAAGGCACATTTCCTGGGTTGCAGGCTCAATGCCCAGTAGGGGCCATGCAGGAAGCAGCCGATCAATGGTTCTCTCCTCATTGATGTTTCTCTCTCTCTCTCTCCCTTCCTCTCTGAAATCAATAAAAATATATGGTTTTAAAAAATCAAAACATCGCTGAAACCGGTTTGGCTCAGTGGATAGAGCATCTGCCTGCGGACTGAGGGGTCCCAGGTTCGATTCCGGTCAAGGGCATGTACCTGGGTTGCGGGCACATCCCCAGTGGGAGATGTGCGGGAGGCAGCTGATCGATGTTTCTCTCTCGTCGATGTTTCTAGCTCTCTATTCCTCTCTCTTCCTCTCTGTAAAAAATCAATAAAATATATATTTAAAAAAAAAAATCAAAACATAAAAAAGGAGAAAAATGCAATCAAGCAACAGCAAATCAGATCTAGCCACAATGCTTGAGAAAACATATATTTGACTTAATTATATTTTATTTTATAGTTACTAGTGTCCACAAACAAAAGTTTAGTTTAATCTTTAATATATTTTAAATACATCTTTTAAAATATACTTATATGTCTATATAAATCTTTCTCCTTTTTTTTGTTTTTGTTTTTGTTGTTGTTGTTAATCCTCACCCGAGGACATCTTTTTCATTGATTTTTAGAAAGAGTGGAAAGGAGGGGTAGAGACAAAGAAAAACATCGATGTGAGAGTAATACATGGATTGGTTGCCTCCACACATGCCCAGACCGGGGCTGGGGATCAAGCCTGCAACCAAAGGACGTGCCCTTGACCAGGACAACTTCAGACCGTAGGCCGACACTCTAACCACTGAGCAAACTGACTAGGACTCATGTACATTTTGAAAATATACAAGAATGTTTATTCAATCATTAAACATGTGCAAGATGGGAAACATCACCCTTTTTTCCCCCTTTATCCTCACCTGAGGATATGATTATTGACTTGAGAGAGAGAGAGAGAGAGAGAGAGAGAGAGAGAGAAGCATCGATTTGTTGTGCCACTTATTTATTCATTCATTGGTTGCTTCTTACAGGTTCCCTGATGGGAATTGAACCTGCAATCTTTTGGTGTTTCTGACGATGTTCCAACCAACTGAGCCAACCAGCCAGGGTGAAAAGGTCATCTTTTTCTTTTTTTTAATGTATATTTTTTAATTGATTTCAGAGAGGAAGGGCAAGAGAGTTAGCAACAGCAATGATGAGAGAGCACCAATAGGCTACCCACCCCCTATGCCCCTCACTGGTGTCAGATCCCGCAACCCCGGCATGCGCCCCAGTCGGAAATTGAACCTCGAACCCCCCCCCCCCCCGCCCCCACCACACACACACACACACACACACACAGCCCACAGGTTGGCGCCGAACACGTCATCTTTTATGAAACGAGATTAGGTATCAATAGACTGAAGCATGAAAAGAAAAAAATAATATTTTCCTTGGATAATTCGCTATTTTCAGTGTCCTCATTCTGAATCGAATAATCATTCAGGATGAAATAGAAAGAACAGTTCCGTTTTACCTACATGGACTTCATCACATTCCCTGGAAGCTTCTGTGTTTTGGAACCAAATTCCTAATATCAGTTCTGTTCTCATGATTTATATCTTCCTTCTTTGAAAGGGGAAGTGAAAAAAATAAAAGGGCTCAGTTTTCATACAAACACATATTTTTAAATGCAGCACATGCCATGTGGATGTCACAGCGCAATGTTAACCAGAGTAAGAAAAGCCATCTCTCAGGCACCGGAGGTGTGTGCAGAGCTGGGATGGCCTCTAAAACTGGTGTTTGTTAATATCAGGACGTGTGCCGGACACTGAAGGGCGCATGCAGAGGCCATGACGAGCACTGTTTAATTCAGCTCCCCATTCTGTGTATGAAGGCTCTCGTCTTAAAGTGAACGCCATGTAAACCCCACAGTTTGGTGAACTTTTTAATTCTTATTGAGCAAAATAGACTTATAGTGACAAAGCCACACACCACCAGCTCAGGCTATATGCCAGAACCTTCTCCCCACCACAATTGGGGTGGTTTTTGTTTTTTTGAAGTTGTTTGTTTGTTTTGTAATCCTCAACAGAGGATATTGAGAGACATCAATTGGTTGCCTCCCTTACACGCCCTGACTGGAACTGAGGACCAAACCTGAAACCCTGTGCCTGGCCAGTGTGGCTCAGTGGTTGAGCGTCGACCTATGAACCAGGAGGTCACGGTTCCATTCCCGGTCAGGGCATATGCCCAGGTTGCTGGCTCGATCCCTAGTGTGGGGTGTGCAGGAGACGGTCAATCAGTGAATCTCTCTCATTGATGTTTCTATCTCTCTAGACCTCTCCCTTCCTCTCTGAAATCAACAAAAATATATTAAAACACACACACACACACACAAAACACCTGAAACCCTGGTATGTGCCCTTGAATGGGAATTGAACCTACCACCCTTCAGTGTGAGGGCTGATGCTCTATCCACTGAGCACACCAACCAGGGCTCACAATTGGGGTGTTTTCCACTCACCTATACCTTTTTAAAAAATATTTTTAATAAGGGTAATATTTTATTGAAAAGCTGTTTAACAAATTATAGTAACTCCATTATACAGCCCTTGTACACCTTTAACAGATTCAATCGCAGGATTACATACCATAATAAGCGTTCAGAGCAATGGAGGCCCTGGCCGGGTATCTCAGTGGTTAAAACATTCTCCCGCTATGTCAAGGTTTCTAGATCAATCCCCAGTCAGGGCACATACAGGAATCCACCAAAGAGTGCATGAATAAGTGAAACAACAAATCGATGTTTCTCTCTCACAATCTGTCTCTTTCTCCCTTCCTCTCTCTCTCTCTCAAATCAGTAAATTAAATTTCTTTTACTTCAATGAAGGATTTCCACAATATGCAATCCCACCCTAAGAAGTGCACCACATTTTAAGATCAGAAGACAAAGAAATCCAGTAACTTAGCAAGATATGTAAATATTTGCAAATATGAGTATAGGAAGCGGCCAATATTTCAGTAGTTTTGTTAAATGTCTTCTTTTAGGTGTGATGGAGGCTAAAGCGGGAAACATCAATCTCACAATTTACTCCTTTTTTAAAAAATATATATATTTTATTGATTTTTTTACAGAGAAGAAAGGAGAGGGATAGAGAGTTAGAAACATCGATCAGCCGCCTCCTGCACACCCCCCTCACTGGGGATGTGCCCGCAGCCAAGGTACATGCCCTTGACCAGAATCAAACCTGGGACACTTTAGTCCGCAGGCCGATGCTCCATCCACTGAGCCAAACCGGTTCAGCAATTTACTCCTTCTTAATCCCCACTAGACTTGGGCCCATGCTTGTCCCATACGCAGTCTAAATGGTGCCTGATTCATAGCCGGACAAAGTGGGAACTTGACCAAACACAAGAAAACCTACGCTTTCCAAATCTTCCCAGTGACTCCAAAGTGAGACCTACGTTACTAGGAATACTTCAGGAGTCTTAATTCTCATTAGTTGGCTTTTAGAAATGGTGTTGATACCCTGCTGCTATTTATAAGTCACTAACGCAACCTTTGCCTCCTTTGGGATTCCTGCAATGTTTTCATTTGTAAGAAAACCTGCAGAACGAACTCTGCCTACAATAAAGCAACGTAGCACGGGAACAGATACCATGAACAACAAGGCCCCAACATTCACCCAAACCTTACTGAAAGGAAAGCACAGTAAGGAAAGGCAGTCAAATGTATCATCTACGTAAAATCCATAGATTTCTTATGTCTTTGGCCTTAGGAATCTCAGATTCAAATAGATATAGGAGGCCCTGGCCGGGTAGGTCACTTGTAGAGCGTCATCCCTGTGCACTGAGGTTGAGAGGTTGTGGGTTTGATCCCCGGTCAGGGCACCTACAAGAATCAACCAATGAATGAATAAATGGAACAACAAAAATCGATGTCTCGGTTTGAATTTGGGATTTTCTCGCTGTTTCTGGGCTACACGATTGTGTCTGGGCTGCTTTGTTCCAGTTTGAGAGTTCTGAGCACCACCTTCTGCTGGAGCTCTTTGGGGATGGAATCCAGGAGGAACTTCAGACTGTGACTAGACTTCCAATGGACTCACCAGAGAAGCTTAACCCACCCTCGACCCCAGAGTCCTCTCTGATGCCCGGGGAGGAAGATTCAGCCAGCACTCAAGCACTAGCAAAGAACCTTAGTTCTCAACCCTAGGACCAAATTCCTTTCCCTTCCTCCAAAACGTTCACTCCAACAGCAGGACGGAGAAAAACACTCACAGAGATCTGGACCAGGGCTGAGGCAAGGCGTGTTCCACAGGAGGAGGCGTGGAGTGAGAACCGTTCGGAAAGAAAGGATGCAAAGGACGTTGCAAGTTATTAGATCTCTGCTTAGCAAAGACCCACAGAGAGGAAACTTGAGATTGAATTAAGATTCAGAAGATTTAGATGTAGCTGCCCTTATTGCCCATATAGAGGTCGTCGTCGTCCTCCTCCTCCTCCTCCTCCTTCTTCTTCTAATATATTTTTATTAATTTCAGAGAGAGGAAGGGAGGGAGACAGAGATAGAAACATTAATGATGAGAGAGAATCATTGATCAGCTGCCTTCTGCACGCCCCACACTGGGGTTCGAGCCTGCAACCTGGGCGTGTGCCCTGACCAGGAATCGAACCATGACCTCTTGGTTCATAGGTTGGCGCTCAACCACTGAGCCACGCCAGCCAGGCTAGAGATCCTTCTGATAATATTATCATGGAGCAGGGCTGGGGGTGAAGGGATTGAGCAAAAATAAAAGGAATTCATAAACATGGACAACAGTGTGGTGATTTTGGGGGGAGAAGGGGATGATAATGGGGGGATACAAAGGCTTGAGTTGGGGTGGTGAATACACAATACAATGTACAGCTGATATGTTGTAGAATTGTGCACCTGAAATCTATATAATTTTGTTAACCAGTGTCACCCCAATACATTCAATAAAATTTATTTTTTATTTTATTTTTTTAAAATATATTTTATTGATTTTTTACAGAGAGAAAGGGAGAGAGATAGAGAGTTAGAAACATCGATGAGAGAGAAACATTGATCAGCTGCCTCTTGCACATCTCCTACTGGGGATGTGCCCACAACCCAGGTACATGTCCTTGACCGGAATTGAACCTGGGACCCTTCAGTCCGCAGGCCGACGCTCTATCCACTGAGCCAAACCGGTTTCGGCATAAAATTTATTTTTAAATTATCGTGGAGAATTATGACATGGAGTTGATTTAGCTATAAACCTTATTCTTGTACTTACTTGAATTATAACAAATTTTTTGATGTGCTATTTAAAATTTTCATAGCAAATGTGTGTATAGGGCATCTTATTAAAATTTGAGGCATATCTGAAAAAAAAAATCAGTCTCTCTGTCTCTCTAAAATCAATCAATAAATAAGATTTTAAAAAACAGATATAGGATGAGATTTATGAAATGGTTAATCTGTAATCTGATAAGGTCATGACAGAGTGATATATATGAAAATCTTACACCCATGGACAACCATTCAACAACATACATTGATGGCAGACCTACTCTACCAGGCGATATATTAGTAGACAGGGGTACAGTGATATGTAATGTCAATATAATATCTATATTATATTAATAATATATATGTCAATATAATAACATTTAATGTACTTACTCCTTGAAAATATAGTCACTTGCTTGCAGCCAGGACCAAATGGTAGCCCTGTAAAACATGGCCAAGCAACTCCTGTTCTTTTGCTTATTTGCTGAAAGCGTATTGAGCACCTACTAGGTGCCAGAACCAGCATTGGCGCAGAAATGCAGAATTGCATAAGGAAACATGGCCCTGACTGTGGTCAAAGTTTCAGCTAGGTGAACAGGCATTAATAGCTGTGTAGTGGCTCTTAACCATCTGTAAGCGTCAGAATTAAGAAGGCTTAGTTAAAAATGCAGATTGGCAGGCCTCCCTGGAATCTAGAGGTCTCTCATCCTCTGAGTGTCACCCTGGGGGATTTAGATGCAATTGGAATAAGTGCTGGGGAGAAAGTATACACAGGCTGTGAGGGCCAGCTCCTCCAGCAGGGACGAGGTATAGCATCTGGGGCCCACGATGCTATGTTTCCATTTTAATGCCTTTGAAAGCCAGAAGAAGAAAATAAACATAATAATAATGAATATATAATAATAAATCCAGGCTGGATTACATTTATCTTTATGCCAATGCAGTTGCAAAATATAGTTTTCAATATCCTTTTATGGAGGAAGAGGCCCACGAAGGCAAAAATACTGTGAGACCACATCAGCCCTGGAGCTATGACCATATATCTGCAAGGGACCTGGCCCTAGAGGTGGTGCAAGCTGGATAAGGCTTCCAGGTAGAAGGCACAGTTGAATTGAGACCTGCAGGGAGAATAGATATCAACCATGTCTTGTTCATCAATATCATCCCAATACATTTACTTTTAAAAAATAACAAAGAAATCAACTATGCTAAAGGCAGGATTATAAGAAATAAGCAGGGAGAAGTTAGAAAAAGGAAGCGATTTCTAAGCAGAGGGAATAGCATGTGCAAAGGCCCTGGGATAGGAAGCAGCATGAAAATATGAGGAACTAAAAGATAATAATAAGGTCAGAGAAACTCTAGCATGGGGAAGAATAGTGTGAACGGAAGCAGGGGCCAGTCAACACTGGGCTTACAGACAAGAAAAATATGAGTTTGTTTTTTTTATTCCCTCCTTTGCCTGATGCCTAGTTTGCTTTCAAGAGGAGATAAACCTTTCAGAAAGATTGACCTTGCCTTATTGATTTGCAAAGTGTGCGTGACTATCTACTTTTAGTGATCTTTTTCATGCTAATAACCATCAAGGTTTCGGATTCTTTTTGCTTTGTTTTGTTTTTTATTTGGGGCGTAGTTCTGAAAAAAAGAAGAAAACATTATATTTCTGCATATAGAATGAACCAACTTCTTTGTCTTCCAAAAGTGTTCTTGTTTCTCTGATACTGAGATTTAAGAGGTAGGCAAGATAATCAAATTGTCATCACTAGTATTACCGTTTAGAAGGGTCTCAAAGGCTTCATGTCTGATTATAAGCATGTTCTTGAAGCCCTAGCCAGTTTGGCTCAGTGGATAGAGACTTGGCCCATGGACTGAAGGGTCACAGGATTGATTCTGGTCAAAGGCATGTACCTCGGTTGCAGGCTCAACCCCTGACATTGATCTCTTTCACATCAATGTTTCTCTCTGTCTCTCCCCTCCTTTCCACTCTCTCTCTCTCTAAAAATCAATAGAAAAATAACCATGGGTAAAGATTAACAGAACAACACAATAATAAAAAGAATGCTAGTGAAGCCGATACCGGTTTGGCTCAGTGGATGGAGCGTCGGCCTGCGGACTGAAGGGTCCCAGGTTCGATTCCGGTCAAGGGCATGTACCTGGGTTGCGGGCACATCCGCAGTGGGAGGTGTGCAGGAGGCAGCTGGTCGATGTTTCTCTCTCATCGATGTTTCTGACTCTCTATCTCTCTCCCTTCCTCTCTGTGAAAAATCAATAAAATATATTTAAAAAAAAAAAAAAGAATGCTAGTGAAGGTTTTAGTTTCACAATCCTTTCTTCTGGGAGGTGAGAGGGGAGAGAAAATACTGTGATTTTCACTCATCATCACACTTGGCATCTACAGCACAAGGAACGTGAAATTGACTGACCATCATGTCACACAGGGGCCTCCTGTTACCATACCCCCTTATAACATTGGGGAGGGCTAGGAATTGTGACAAGTGGAGGAAGCACACAGCCGGAAGGGCAGCCATATTCAGCTTTAGCCAAGGTGGAAATGCCGGTCCACTATTGATGAATCTTGCACTTTTCTGAAAGAAACCAAAAATCTGGGCTTTTATAAGAAGTCTCTCAACTTTCTCAATGTCACAGACCAACCAAAATGCATCTGTGATGCCTGGCCGGTGTGGCTCAGTGGTTGCGCATTGACCCAATGCACCAGGAGGTCGCTGGTTCAATTCCTGGTCAGGGCACATGCCTGGATTTAGGCTCAATCCCCAGGGGGGGAGTGTGCAGGAGGCAGTCGATCAATGTTTCTCTCTCTCTCTCTCTCTTCTTCTCCCTTTCTCTCTCATCTAAAAATCAATAAAAACATATATTTTTTTAAAAATGCATCTGTGGCCACAGTCTGTGAGACTCAAATTCAGGGTCACTGCTGTGGTTTTGCACAATTCCAGGGGGCACCCTTCACAGAGCAGTGCAACATGGCAGCCGTGTCCCTGAGCCACAACCTACTCATTCTTCTTTTCCTTTTCTTTTTTGAATTTTTATGCTTATTTGAGCCAAACTGGGAAGCAAGATCTCAATCCCACAACTTACTCCCTCTTTTTTTCTATCCTACTCCTCCTTAATCCCCACTAGACTTTAGGCCCACGCTTGCTCCATTCTCAGCCTGACCCTCAGCAAGTACTCACTAAATATTTTCGGGATGAATCAAGATCTGGTTTTCTTCACAAAGATTTGCCAACGGACCCTAGCTCTTTCTCTCCTTCTGAAACCCTCCTAATTAATGCATCTGTCTGTCCCCTCTCGACACTTTATAAGCTGTCTGACCTTGGGCAAGTTCCTTAACCTCTCTGTGCTTCCGTTTTCTCACCTGTAAATAGGAATGATAACTTAATCTTGTTGTGAGAACTGATTAATTAATGTGTGTAAAGTGCTGAGAAGAGCCGTGGGCAAACTACGGCCCGCGGGCCGGATCCGGCCCCTTTGAAATGAATAAAACTAAAAAAAAAAAAAAAAAAAAGACCGTACCCTTTTATGTAATGATGTTTACTTTGAATTTATATTAGTTCACACAAACACTCCATCCATGCTTTTGTTCCGGCCCTCCGGTCCAGTTTAAGAACCCATTGTGGCCCTCGAGTCAAAAAGTTTGCCCACCCCTGGCTTAGAACAATGTCTGGCACGGAATAAGTATTCAGTACATACATTTTGTGTTTCTTTTAATCAATTGAAAAATCCTTTAAGTCTGATTCTATGATTTTTATCTTGTTTCTCTCACAGAAATTAACATGATCAACTACCGACAGAGTAAATACTCAGTGAATATGAGGGAGTAAAGATAACTTTTAGCATCTATATTAATTAGGACCAGAATCAGTTGTAAGTATCTGAGAAACAAGATCAGAGTTTATTTCTCCTTCCTCGCACTCCGTCCTATCAGGAACTGGCTCTTTCAATCGGATTGTCCCCCGTCCTGTCCGGTGGCTTCTGACACATGACCCAGAAGAGCGGCTCAAGCTCCAGCCATCAGACCACATTCCAGAAGCAGGAAAGGAGACACGCCTCTGTAGACACTTCCCGGAAGTCGTACACGCCACTTCCCCTTATCAACCATGGGTCAGAATGGAGTCACATAGCTACCCCCGGGTGCAAAGGAGGCTGGCAAACATTCTCTTCTATCTGGGTGGCCAAGTGCCAGCTAAGTTGGGAATCATATTGCTGAGGGAGGAGGGACAGATACTGGGCAACTAGTGGTCTCTGCCCTGGCAGTGGAGTGTGGTATGTGACTCCACAAAGAACGGGAATGGCCCATCCCCTCGAAGGAACCTGGTAACACGGCCTGGCTGTGATTTTTCTAAAAGCACTGCTTTACCTTCCAGTTTAAAAGTCTCATAATAATTTAAGACTGAAAGCTTTTCATTTATAAAAGTCAGTGTTCACTTATAATGGAGCTCCCTCAGGAAGAAAGGCATATACATAAAACTGGTTGATTAAGGAGCTTTTACAGAAATTTTCTTATTAGGGTCACTTTCAAACAAATGCCAAAGCAGAGGGGAGAGTACAATGAACCTCCATCGACCCATTAGACACCTCAACAGCTATAGCTCAGGAACCTCTTGTATCCTCTGTACCCCACACCCTCAACTACGTTATTATTTTTAATTGAATTTATTGGGGTGACATTGGTTAATAAAATTACATAGGTTTCAGGTTTCCAATTCTTGTTTTTAGTCCTCACCTGAGGATATTTTCCCCGTTGCTTTTGAGAGAGAGAGAGAGAGAGAGAGAGAGAGAGAGGCATTGATGTGAGATCTGGTTGCCTCCCACTCACACTCTGACAGTGGCAGGGAGTGAACCCGAAACCCAGGTATGCGCCCTTGACCAGGAATAGAACCCTGGACCCTTTGGTGCCCTGGCCAACACTCTAACCACTGAGCACACTAGCCAGGGCGCAGGTTTTCAATTCTATAATACATTATTTGTATATTGTATTGTGCGTTCACCATCCCCCAACTATGGGAGCACTATGGTATCCTGATGCAAACCCTAGATGTCATATAATTTTATCTAGAGTAGCCCCCTTTATCCTTCCAAGACCCCCAGTAGACGCCTGAAGCCGTGGGTAGTACCAAGCCTTACATATACTAGTATGTGGTGTTTCCTATATACATATTTATGAGAAAGTTGAATTTATAAATTAGGCACAATAAGAGATTAGTAACTAATAATAAAATAGAATAAGTAGAACAATCTACCGTAATAAAAGTTATGTGAATGTGGTCTCCCTCTCTGAGAACATTTTATTGTCTTGTGCTCATCCTTCCTCCTGTGATGTCGCCAGGTGATGAGATGAAGTGATGATTCGTGTCCCAGGCAGACAGAGGGGGATGGTGGGAGATTTCATCACACAACCCAGAACAGCACATAATAAAAAACTTACAAATTGCTTACTTCTGGAATTTTCCATTTAATGTTTTCAGACTGCTGTTGACCGTGGGTAACTGACACTGTGGAAAGGGAGGCCTTAGGTAAGGGGAGACTAATGTATTGCTATTTTAGTTTCTCTAAAAGATAAGGACTCCCAACAAATTCAGTAAAAATATATATATTCTTTCAAAAAAACAATAAAGAATGAAAAATAAATAAAACATGAGGACTTCCTTCAAAAGCAGAACTGAAACCCTGGCTGGGTAGCTCGGTTGGTTAGAGCATCGTCTCCATACACCAAGGTTTGGGCTTGATCTCCAGTCAGGGCACATACAAAAGTCAACCAATGAGGGCAAAATAAGTGGAGCAACAAATCTCTCTCTCTCTCTCTCTCTCAATCAGTTTTTTAAAAAAGCATAACCGCAATATCATTATCATACCTTACAAAATTAGCAATATGTATTTAATATCATCAAATATTTTTGCTAGTGTTTAAATTTCCCTGGCTCACAGATGTTTTAAAGTTCATTTGTTTGTGAATGGTGATGGAAAATAATAATGAAATAAAATACAGGGGCCAGGGGTGGGGTGAGTTCATTTGTTTGATTAAGAATCTAAACAAATCCAGCTCGTGTGGCTCAGAAGTTGCCAGTTTGATTCCCCGTAAGGCTCAATGCCCTGTAGGAGGCGTGCAGGAGGCAGCTGATCAGTGATTCTCTCATCATTGATGTTTCTCTCTCTCTCCCTTCCTCTCTCTGAAATAAATAAAAACATATTTAAAAAAAAAAAAAGAGCCTGGCTGGTGTGGCTCAGTGGTTGAATGTTGACCTATGAACCAGGTGGTTACAGTTCAATTCCTGGTCAGGGCACATGCCCAGGTTGCAGACTCAATCCCCAGTGGGGGATGTACAGGAGGCAGCTGATCAATGATTCTCTCTCATCATTGATGCTTCTATCTTTCTCTCCCTGTCCCTTCCTCTCTGAAATCAATAAAAGTAAAATAAAATAAAAGAATCCAAACAAGGTCTTTTCGGGGCAGCTGGGTGACATGTCTCTAATTCTCTTTTAATCCATAGCTACACAGTTACGCACAGTAGCCATCAGCCACATGTGTCTATTTAAATAAATTAATATTCATAAAATAAGAAATCCCATCCTTCAGGCACAAAGCCACATTCCAAGGGCTCAATGGCCGCATTTGAGCAGTGCCCAGTAATGCGGACACCAGGCATTCCCACCACTCGGGTTCTGTGGCCAGCCCTGCCCTGTGGGATGCCCCAGACGCTTTCTCCTGCAATTTATTTTTTGAAGAATCTGGGGTGTTTGTCCTGTAGAGGTCCCCACATTTTATTTAGTTTTGTTCTCTGTGTGTGTGTGTTTTATATATATATATATATTATTGATTTCAAGAGGAAGGGAGAGGGAGAGATAGATAGAAACATCAATGATGAGATGCAACCAGTTGCCTCCTGCATGCCTCCTACTGGGGATCCAGCCCACAACTCTGGCATATGCCCTTGTCCAGAATCAAACCCGAGACCCTTCAGTACAGAGGCCAACACTCTACCCACTGAGCCAAACCGGCTAGGGCAGAGGTCCCCACATATTAAACTCTGCTGATTCCAACCCCCCTCCCCCGCCCCCATATCATTTAACATGTTTCTCCCTTGTCTGTACTCCTGTAAACCAGGACTTAGAACAAAATAGTCCTGGGATGAAAGTACAGCACAGGGAATACAGTCAATAGCAATGTCCTAACTACGTAAGGCGCCCGGTGGGTACTAGACTCATTGGAGGCTTCCTTTGTAAGTTACAGAAGATGTCTAACCCTATGCTGTACACATGAAACTAATACAATATTCAATGTCAACTGTAACTGAAAACAAAGAAACAAACCAACAACCCGGGAGTTAGACCTGGAGCCTCGATCAGGTTCAGGGTTGATTCCTTGGTGCCATTAAGATAACAGGCAACCCAGTTCTCCGTATTATGTTAAAAAGCACTCAGAGATGAACATCGAGGAGGAGGTACCCCGGAACGTTATCAGGAGTTATTTTGGAGCGTAGGATGGCCTTGTTTTTGCCTGTCTGTATGCCAATGTCTATTCCCCAGTGGGCGTGCCTTTCTAATGAAAAGTCAACGAGAGCTGCTATTTATTGCAAACGGCGTGCCAAGCAGTGCGCCGAGAGCTCCACCTCCATTAGCTCACTGCATCCTCGTGGCCTCCTGTGAGGTCATTATCTCCAGTTTGCAGTAAACACTCAGGAAGATTAAGTAACTTGTCCAAGGTCAGATGGTCAGTATTTGGTGGAATCTGGATTGAATCTCTCAACTGGCTGACTCTCAAGGGATTCTGATTTTGGTAAGTGTGGCGTGTGGCCTGAGAGACTTAATTTCTGGGAAACTCTCTCAGGTTATTCGGAGGTCTGGGTGGTGACGTCCATCCCTGCTCACCACAGTGCATCGCACTCCGCAAGCATCTCGCGTCCCCATGCCAAACCCTACTCTCAGCTGAAAAGTATTCTAGGTCTGGCACATATGAGGCCGAGGCCTGATGCCTGCACAGAGCGTGTGCTCAACAAATGTTCCCTCCTCTCTCCCCTTGTTCCTTAGGGACCTGTGTGAGGGTCACTTCCACCCCTGATGGCCCCGCAGTCTCTTCTCAAAGGTGTCATCCACTCACCACTGTGTTGAGCTTCCCACGATAAGCCAGGTGTCTTCACTGGGACACATTCGTGCACCCAAACAGCCCAAACCCCCTGCCTTCGCGGACCTCCTAGTTGGAGGTCAGGGAGGAGAGAAAAGTAAATAAATAAAAAAGAGAGGAAGTTAAACATAGAGAAAGCCAGGTGCTGATAAGTTATGAAGAAGGATATGAAAAATAGGGTGTGTGTGTGTGTGTGTGTGTACACATAATTTTTGAGAGGATGGCCAAGGAAATGCTCCCTAAGGCAAGGGTGATCACACGGGGGCTGAGGGCCAAGTCTAGCCCGCTGCCTGTTTTTATACAGTTGTGAGCTAAGCACGGTTTTTCCATTTTTAACTTGTTGGAATAAAATCCAAAGAAGAACATTTTGTAGCACATAAAAATTGTAGGAAATTCCATGTCCGTGCCCATAAATAAAGTTTTATTGGAACACAGCTCTGCTCCCGTGTTTATTGCCCGTGGTGCCTTTGCGTGACAATGGCAGGGTCGAGTA
The DNA here is from genome assembly GCF_028538775.1 of Myotis yumanensis. NCBI lineage: Eukaryota > Metazoa > Chordata > Mammalia > Chiroptera > Vespertilionidae > Myotis > Myotis yumanensis. The sequence continues at coordinate 9,403,942 of NW_027223758.1, read as the reverse complement.
GTTGCCAAAGAGAACAGGTGGCCCACAGTTCCTAAAATATGTACTCTCCGGCCTTTTCTAGAAAAAGTGTGGCAACACCTGCCCTGAGGTGTTATTTGAAGAAAGACCTGAAATAAGTGAGGGAGCAAGTCATGCATTTATCAGAGGGAAGATCCAAACTGATGTCACAGGACATGCAAACTCCCTGAGGTAGGATCACGGCTTGTATGTTCTTGGCAAGACATGGGACTCCTTGTGACTGGGGCAGAGTTCAGAAAGCACAGGGGCTCACACTCAATCCACTGTAAGCACTTGGGCTCCTGGGCTGAGCAGACCGGGAGCCATGGCAGTTTTGTGGGGAGGGATGATATGGTCTGGCTTATTCAGACAGATTTTCCTATTTTAAGAATAAACTGCACCCAGCCGGTGTGGCTCAGCGGTTGAGTGTTGACCTATGAATCAGGAGGTCACATGGGCTCAATCCCTAGTGCGGGGTGTGCAGGAAGCAGCCAATCAATGATTCTCCCTCATCACTGATATTTCTATCTCTCTCTCCCTCTCACTTCCTCTCTGAAATCAATAAAAATACATTAAAAAAAAAAAAGAGTAAACTGAAAGGTGGAGGGTGGGCAGTGAAGCCGGCTCTGAGGGCATTCTAATAATCTAGATAAGAGGTGATGAGATAGCAGCTGCCGCCGCCGTCGTCACTGTATGGCCACATGAGATCTGGGTGAGATCAAGGAAGCAATGAGTAAAGACAAAACAGATGAGCCCAGTTGGTGTGGCTCAGAGGGTTGAGAGTTGAGTGTTGACCTATGAACCAGGAGGTCACAGTCCCTTCCAGGTTTCGGGCTTATCCCCAGTAGGGGGTATGCAGGAGGCAGCCAGTCAATGATTCTCTCTCATCATTGATGTTTATATATATACTAGAGGCCCGGTGCACAAAAATTTGTGCACTGGGGGGGGCAGGACGGGGGTGTCCCTCAGCCCGGCCTGTGCCCTCTCGCAGTCTGGGACCCCTTGGGAGATAACGACCTGCTGGCTTAGGCCTGCTCCTGGGTGGCAGACGGCAGGCCCAATCCCTAGGTTCAGCCCCTGTTCGGGCTCAGAGCAGGGCTGATTGGGGAGTTGGGGCGCCGCCCCCTGTCATGCACAGAGCAGGGCGGATTGGGAGGTTGCGATGCCACCCTCAGTCACACTCAGGGTAGGGCTGATTGGGGGGTTGGGGCACCACCCCCTGTCACACTCAAGGCAGGGTCGATGGGGAGGTTGTGGCGCCACCCCCTGTCACTCACAGAGCAGGGTCGATCAGGGGGTTGGGGCGCTGCCCCCTGTCACTCACAGAGCAGGGCCCATCAGGGGGTTGGGGCGCTGCCCCCTGTCACTCACAGAGCAGGGCCCATCAGGGGGTTGAGGAGCTCCCCCCTGTCATGCACAGAGTAGGGCCGATAGGGGAGTTGGGGCACCGCCCCCTGTCACATACAGAGCAGGGTGGATCAGGGGGTTGGGGAGCTGCACCTTGTCACACTCAGGGCAGGGCCAATGGGGAGGTTATGGCTCTACCCCGTTACACACAGAGCAAGGCCCGTGGAGGGGGGTTGGGGCGTCACCCTCTATCACCCACAGAGCAGGGCCGATCAGGGGGTTGGGTGCCGCCACTGTCATACTCAGGGCAGGGCCGATGGAGAGGTTATGGCTCTACCCTGTCACACACAGAGCAGGGCCTGTGGGGCGGGGGGGGGGGGGGGGGGGGGGGGAGGTTGGGGCGCCGCACCCTGTCACACACAGAGCTGCAGGGCAATCAGGGGATTGGGGAGCTCCCCCCTATCAGGCACAGAGCAGGGCTGATCAGGGGGTTGGGGCGCCTTCCCCTGTCACGAACAGAGCAGGGCGGATAGGGAGGTTGTGGCCCCGCACCCTGTCACACACAGAGCCACAGGGTGATCAGGGGGTTTGGGCGCTGCCACCTGTCACGCTGATCCCGGTGCCCGGAGGCATATTACCCTTTTACTATATAGAATAGAGGCCTGGTGCACGGGTGGGGGCCGGCTGGTTTGCCCTGAAGGATGTCCTGGATCAGGGTGGGGGTCCCCACTGGGGTGCCTGGCCAGTCTGGGTGAGGGGCTGAGGGCTGTTTTCAGGCTGGTGGGTTGACTGAAGTTCCCAACTGCTCCTTTTTTTCTTTTTTTTCTTTTTATTCTGGGCCAGCTTTAGCTCTGAGGCCTTGCTGCTGAAAGCAGGTTTCTGGCCTTTACCTTCTGTATTTGATACAATGTTGCGGTCCGGCTGGCTGAAGCCTGGCTGACTAATGCAGGTTTCTGGGGTTTTGTTTAGCTTCTATATTTGCAACATAGTTGCTTAGAGTTGCAGATGAGAGGCCGGCAAGTCAGGCGAGGAACGTTGGAGTTCACCATCACTGGAGGAAGCAAGCCTCCCTGTTCGCTTCAGTGCATGGCTGCCAGCCGCACCTTGGCTGACAGTTAATTTGCATAAGGATATGCTGATTAGCCAATGAGAAGGGTAGTGGTCGTATGCTAATTACCATGTTTCTCTTTTATTAGTGTAGATATAATTGATTTTTTTACAGAGAGGAAGGGAGAGGGATAGAGAGTTAGAAACATTGATGAGAGAGAAACATCGACCAGCTGCCTCCTCCACATCCCCTACTGGGGATGTGCCCGCAACCAAGGTACATGCCCTTGACCGGAATCAAACCTGGGACCCTTCAGTCCGCAGGCCAACGCTCTATCCACTGAGCCAAACCGGTTAGGGCTCATCATTGATGTTTCTATCTCTTCCTCTCCCTTCCTCTCTGAAATCAATAAAAACAATAAAAAAAAAAAAGATGAACTGTAGCTCATCGGATGCTCCCCACCCCCATCCCACATACAACCTCCCAGGAGGTCCTCATCTTAATAAATAAAACCTAAAGTTCCTATCATGTCCCCCTTCCTGACCTTTCCTCCTCCCCACTCTCTCCTGGTCCTACCAGCCCTGACTGCACTGCTGCTGTCTTTCCTCCGACTGAACCAGCCCAGGGAGCACCAGGCTTGTCTGCTCTGGCCTCTCCATTTGTAGACTTTGCACGGCTTGCCGGCCAATTCCGTCAGACACCAGCTCTACAGTACAGGAAATTAAGCCTGCCTATTCTTAATCTTATTTTCTATCTTGACTATCTTATTTTCTATCTTTTCTATCTTGACTCACCTAACATAGTCCCTCCTCACTTCAGTCCCATGACCTCGTTTTATTTTCTTTCTGTCTGTAAATTCCTACGTTCAGTATTTGTCTTCTCCCACGAGACTCGAATATTTGTTGAAGGATTGAATAAAAGAATGGGGAAGGTGTAATTTTCTACTATTTATATTCTGCTTTCTCTACCCCAAAGCCTAGCCATCTACCACCCAAACCCTCAGTCTAGAAATCATCTCAGTCTAGAAATCATTGGTCCCAATCGTAGGCTTAAGAGTTCAACCCTCGAGGCACGTGCAGCAAAGGGGACTAGTGAGCCAGACGAGGCATCTTGAAGAGCAGGGGTGGGGAAAGGCCTGTGTTTGGGCAACTTAATAAGATGGTCAGGATGTGCAACTGCAAAGCACGGTGAATGGAGGGAGGGGAGAGCAGGCGGTCACTGGACATACCGCTCCCAGTTCCTTGTTGCGCTGTCATTCCAAGGAGGGGGCTTCCTCTGGGCCGTTTGGCAAAGCACATCGGGTATTTCCCTGCTCGGGCAAGAACACAAGACCAGGAGAGGAGGCTTTCCAGGGACATGCAAGTTGCAGCCAAACAAAGTCACTTTCTGTGGCTCTCGGCCAGAAAGGAGAATCGGCTCTCATCTTCTCCTAAAATAAAAGCCCCGTAAAGCAGGACAGAAAGAGGTGAAAATAGCAATTATGTTGAAGAATTCAGGATGGCTGCTTGCTGGAACCAGACAGGGCCTTTTTGTTGTGTGCTGCGGTAATAATAGTGGATACGTATCACTATGCATTTTTCAAAACCCATAGGATGTGCCACATCAAGGACAAACCTGAATGTAAATTATGGACTTCAGTTAAAAACCACGTGTCAATATAGATTCATCAATTGTATCAAATATACCATATAATGCAAGATGTTAGTAATAGGAAACTGTATGAGGGCCCATGGCCACTTTCTGTACTATCTGTTCAGATTTACCAATTACAAAATAGCTTAAAAGGCACACTTTTTAATGAGTGCAAAACTTGTGAAGCTCACCCTTCATTTCACTACTGTGTATGTTGGGAAACAGAAACATTTTTTATGCATCTGAGAGAGCCAGGTGGAAAACCTGGCCAGCCACCATTCATTCACTTGGAATTGATCCACGTTTCTCCAGTTTGAACAGCATGTGGCTTTGCTTTTGTTGTTGCTGCTGCTGCTTTTAAATGTCAGTATCTTGTCATCCAAAGAAAGCCCTCAGAGAGCTAGGACTCTTAAAAGACACTATCAAGTGTTTCAACAACTGACAAACCTCAGACTTCCTGTGTTTCTGTAACTTGTAGTTTTCCCTTCTTCCTTCTTCTTTTAATTTGTTAATGATCTCTACAGCTACGGGCCCTCGGTCACACATCCCTAACTAGATCAGTAGATCATAGGTGAGGCTTTGCTAGGTAATCAGTGCAATTTCAGCCTCGTAGCAAGCTATTAAAAACAGACCTACGGGTTTTTCAAGGACAACCCAGGTATTGATTTGGCAACCAAAAACTCCTGTGGTGCAACCAGTAACATACAAGGGCCCCTGTTCGCACACCACCCCTATTCCTTACTCACTGTGTCCCTAGCGAAATCCTGCAAGACTCAGCAAAGAAAAGCCAGGTACACCCGCCCCCCAGCCCAGCTCCCGCCTGCAGAAAGGAATGCCACGGTTATAAATTAGACCAGGAAGAGAAACCTCTTCTTTTCTTCCACAGACTTGTTTTTTCTAAAAAAGGAGATTTGTTTCCCATGCCTAATTTTTCCTTCCCGTCATGACACTTGTAGGTGGGATTGTCTTTGAAAGAACACATTTCTTATGTAATCTTGTCATTCGTTTCGCATTTCTGGAAAGAGGACACTTTTCTGCTCATATTGTTGTTAACATCTACCCAGGCGCCCTGTGAGGGAGCCTGGGAAGGAAATGATTCACCACAGCACGGTGAGAGGCAGGTCATAACCGCGGTGCCTGCACCACGCACAGCCTTCTCGGCGCAGCTGCCCTGCTCCCTGCGCCCAGTTAGCCTGCTCCCATCAGCTTTGCTCCTCTCTGCTTCCTCTGTCCAAGTACAAATAATTGAGGCTGGGAACTCAGCCTCCATTTTTCATGTTGAAAAGAAACCTACACATTTATAATCGTCCACATGGGTCCACCTGCTTCCAAATGGTCCTTCCAGGCTACCACCTCCTAATTTTGCACTTAAAGCTCCCCCCCCACCCCGCACTTTAATTTGTCAGATGAATAAATGAATAATATCAAAAATGTTCAGAAAAAAATCCAAAGTTATAAAATATATCCTTTACAATTTTTTAATTACTGAAAAACAAAACAACCCACAGTAAAGCAATGCGTGGGAGGGATGAACAGTGAACACACCTTTTGCTTAAAAAAAAAAAAAAGATGTCAAACAATAACAGCACAACAATGAGGCACTAAATATGAGACATGCTTCATTTCCCTTTACTGTTTTGGTCAAAGCCGATCACAGACATACCCAGAGGTTCATCTTTCTTTATGAAAATGAAGTGAAATATTTCTCATCTTTATTTAGTTACATTTAAAAATTGAAAAGTGATCGCTGTTGATGGGAAATGTCTGAATATGTTGTGCATGGAGATTCAAGTTATCATTTTGATTCCACTTATTCTGCATGGAAGCAACCAGGTGTGATCCGGGTCTTTTGAAAAAAGATGCTAAAACTGGGCAGGGCCACAATATGAGTTACATGTGTCCCTTCCTAAAAAAGTAATATAAAATAAATTATGTTGGCATAAAAATGAATATATTAAATATTAAAACATTTTCTTCCACCTAAAAAGTTGCTTTTTTCTTCTGATTTTAAAAGACATTAAAACTTTTTTGTGGGTCCCCTGTGTCCAATGGAGAAGTCTGCCTTGGAGAAAATCACTTCCTAGAAGCAGATTAAATAATCATAAAACTCAATGACAGAAGACAGATATTTTTAACACTAAATAAATCTGCCAGTGAATTGTTACAACTATGAAAAATATTTGTACTCATTAGAAAGCTTCAATCCTATATAAGAAAAGCCTAATATACAAATCGACCGGACAGTGGAACGACCAGTCGCTATTACACGCACTGACCACCAGGGGGCAGACGCTCAATGCAGGAGCTCCCCCAGCCCACAGGCCCCAGGCCAGCCAAGGCAGATGCAAGGGGGGGGGGGGCTTCCTGATGGCCCCCCCAGTCACCCCACAGATTGGCCCTGATCTCTGGCCAGGCCTAGGGACCCTACCCATGCAAGAATTTCATGCACCAGGCCTCTAGTACAAAATAAAAATCAACTGAGTGTTCAAATCAGGAGATATAAATAAATTGTGGTACCTCTATTCATTGGAACATTACTACATTACTAAAAAAATCAGTTTTCTACCTTGTTAGGTGTGCTGCCTGAGTCTCCTTTCTATTTACATGTACAGAAGTTTTAATATCTATATTCAAGTCTATCAATCTTCACCTATGGCTTCTGCCTTGAATGTCATATTAGTCACGATTATAAAATTAGTCACCAATATATTTTCCTTCAGTTATACTTCATTATTTTTTCTTTCTTAACCTGATATTTATTTGTATATCATATGAATAATATGAATATACAGGTAATGTAAAATAAAATGCTATCTTTATTTTGCTTAAGTCTGTTTTGGGAATTTTCAAGCTGATTTAGCTCCTCTAAATCTCTATTTTAGTAAAAAGCACCCTATTGTCTTAGTAATTGTAACTTTATAATATTTTTTAATACTTGGAATTAGGAGTTCCTTCTTCATTAATCTTTGTTGTCAAATTTTTATTTTTTCCTCAGGCTGTCCATTATTCCAGATGAATTTTAATAGCCATTTTGCCAAACTCTCCATAAAAATCTCTTTTGGTTTTAAATTGAATTTCATTAACTTTATAAGTGAATCTGGGGAAGCAACATCATTACAATAGTTATTATTCTCATCCAGGAATACAACTCAAATCTCCATTACTGCTAATCTTTTGTGATTTGTGCCGCGCCAGCACGGCCAAGGGTGACCCTGAGTGGGGGCGGTGAAGGATTTAGAAAAGACAGAAGAGAGAAGAAAACTGGGTCTGAGTGGGACGCTGCCCTCTCTGATGGAGAGACAGCGCCACGGACTACAAGCCGTGTCTTTATTTTATAGCCAGAATCCACGAGGCAGAGTAAGGGCGTGGTCAAGATGTTTACAACATTCTCGTGGGTTTCGATCCTACTCAACTACATGCACCTGAACTCTATCAAGCCCACATCACTCAGACACGTGGGGCCACGTGTTCGGACCATAGGTTCAAGCTTACAACTACAGCTGTTGGCTATAATTGCGCTGGGAGGGCTCTGCCCTCCAAGCTGGGACTTGCATGTGGCCATGAGAGGACTGTGTCCTCTCATTAGTCCGAGGCTTGAACCTGTCCAAACACTGTAGCCGCTCTCCACAGTGATTCTCAATAAAATGTTTTATTTTCTTTATAAAAGAAATCAAAGTTTTCAACAAATAGATAACCATTTTATTATTTTTACTTATTTTTATTTTTTAATATATTCTTATTGATTTCAGAGAGGAAGGGAAAGGAAGAGATAGACACATCAATGATGAGAGACAATCATTGATCAGCTGTCTCCTGCACGCCCCCAACTGGGGACCAAGCCCACAACCTAGACATGTGCCCATGACCAGACTCAAACCTGGGACCCTTCAGTCCGTAGGCCAACGCTCCATCCACTGAGCCAAACCGGCTAGGCAGTGGTTCTCAACCTTCTGGCCCTTTAAATACAGTTCCTCATGTTGTGACCCAACCATAAAATTATTTTCGTTGCTACTTCATAACTGTAATGTTGCTACTGTTATGAATCGTCATGTAAATATCTGATATGCAGGATGGTCTTAGGCGACCCCTGTGAAAGGGTCGTTTGACCCCCAAAGGGGTCGCGACCCACAGGTTGAGAACCGCTGGGCTAGGGTGATAACCATTTATTTATGTGTTCAAAGTGCAAACAATATTTTTTAAATATATATTTTATTGATTTTTTACAGAGAGGAAGGGAGAGGGATAGAGAGTTAGAAACATCAATGAGAGAGAAACATCAACCAGCTGCCTCCTGCACAATACCACACTGGGGATGTGCCCACAACGAAGGTACATGCCCTTGACTGGAATCAAACCCGGGACCCTTCAGTCCACAGGCCGACGCTCTATCTACTGAGCCAAACCAGTCAGGGCGCAAACAATATTTTTTAATTGGATTTTCTCCCTAGAGTTAGTGAAGGTCTGTGGAAATGGATACTCCCACACGTACTGAGGAAACTACCATGGAATTTTGGATGTTTTAATCTATTCAAGTGTAACTATATAAGGGCATAGATATTCATTGTAACAGCAGGAAATTGAAAAAGAAATTAATATTCATCATTAGTGGACTGTTTATGTAAATGATTATCTATCTCCAGGATGGAATAGTATACAGTCAGTAAGAAGAATAACACTGACATGTGATAACACGGCTTAATGACTAGAATTAAGCCTGCCTATTCTTAATCCAGTGGTTCACAGACAGGTGCATTTTTGCTCTCCAGGGGCCATTTGGCAATGTCTGGAGACATTTTTGGGTGTCATAGGTGGGGAGGAGAGAGTTGTTGCTACTGGCTTCTGGTGGGTAGAGGTCGGGGATGCTGCTAAACATCCTACCGTGCCCAGGGCAGCCCCACAGCAAAGAACTAATCTGGCCCCAAACATCAAAAGTTCTGAGGTTCAGAAATTCTGTTCTAAACTGATCACCAGCAAGGAGAATAAAACTTACAGACTTTTGTTTTAGAAGAATTGAGTTTTACCTTCTGGGCTAAGGGAGGGCGCAGACTCCTCTCTGAAGTCTATTATCTGAAGAGTCAGGGTCCTGACAACAAGAAAGAATTGAGTTGTGTAAGCCACCAATGGTGTCTCCCACACACAGAAAATTGAGAAAGAACAATATAAAAACTAAGAATATCTTCATATGTATGTAAAAGGCAAGAATATGCACCAAATTCTTAAGCCCTTAACTGAGGAGGAGTAGAATTTGGAGTGATTTTCTTTTCTTTTTCAAACTGCTTCATATTTTAAACATTTTCTGTAATGATCGTGTCTGACCTTTACCATCAGAGAAAAACATAAGAATATTTCATGAAAACTTGGTTTAAATCTGGCAAGCATGTAGTTCTTGAGGTGATTTTTTCCCCATCGTACTACTGTTTTCTAAAATTGTTTAATGAAATCTTAAAGATTGGAGTGGTTGTGTTTGTGAAACCTGAATAAATGTGACATTTTCTGACAAAAGTTGGAGTTCCCAGATTACAGCTGAAACTGAGTTAAGCTGATATACAAATGTTCAGGTTCTTTCTTTTCTTTTCTTTTTTTTTTTTTTTGCTTCGAGTAATCTTATTTTCCATACATAGCATTGAATGGAAAGGAAATTGAAATGGGAGTTAGAAAGCCTGGCTTCTAGAATTAGGCATGAGAAACTGGGCAAGTTGTTCATCTATCAAAATAACAATAGCACCCAAAGGAAATGAGATCGTTATCTCAGAGAGATATCCGCACTCCTATGTTCACTGCTGCATTAGCCACAGTAGACAAGACATGCAGACACCTACGAGTCCATTCAGGGATAAGTGGATAAAGAACACCTAATCATCCATAGCTAAATAGATATATACATATGTATCTATATATATGAAAATTATATATATATATATGTATATATATATATACACTAAATATTATTCAGCCATAAGAAAAGAAGGAAATCCTGGCATTTGGGACAACATGGATGGACTTGGAGGGCATTATGCTAAGTGAAATAAGCCAGACAGCCTGGCCGGCATGGCTCAGTGGTTGAGCATCGACCTGTGAACCAGGAGGTCACGGTTTGATTCCTGGTCAGGGCATATGCCTGGGTTGCGGGCTTGATCCCCAGTGTGGGGTGTGCAGGATGCAGGCAGCCAATCAATGATTCTCTCTCATCACTGATGTTTCTATCTCTCTCTCTCCCTCTCCCTTCCTTTTATCTTAATAAAAATATATTTTAAAATGTAAAAAAAAAAAAAAGCCAGATAGAGAGACATCTACTATGTGATATCACTTATATGTAGACTTTGTCCTTTAAAAAAGAGTGAATTTATAGAAACAGAAAGTAAAATTGGTGGTTGCCGGGGCTAAGTGCTGGAGAAAATGAGGAGATGTTGGTCAAAAGGTATGAGCTTTCAGTTATAAGATGAGTAAGTTCTGGGGACCTGATGTACATTGGCATGGTGGCTACAGTCAATACACTTGAAGTATATTAACTCAAGTGCTATATACTTGAAATTTGCTAAGAATAGATTTTACTTTATTTTTTAAAATATATTTTATTGATTTTTTTTTACAGAGAGAAAGGGAGAGGGACAGAGAGTTAGAAACATTGATGAGAGAGAAACATCAATTCAGCTGCCTCCTGCACACTCCCCACTGGGGATGTGCCCGCAACCAAGGTATATGCCCTTGACCAGGATCGAACCTGGGACCCCTCAGTTCACAGGCCGATGCTCTATCCACTGGGCCAAACCAGTCAGGGCGCTAAGAATAGATTTTAAACACTGTCACACACACACACAAGATAACTGTGAGATGGATGTGTTGTATGTGTCAATTACCTGATGATGGTAATCATTTGACAATGTGTGCAATATTGAATCATCACATTGTACCCTTTAAATATATTACAATTTTGTCCATTATACCTCGATAAAGCGGAGGGGGGAAGAAGAGCAAACACCTATATGGCACCTGTGGTGTGCTGGGCTCTGTTCTGTGTACTTGGCAGCCATCGGCGCATGGGGTGTCCTCCAGCTGCTTTAACAGGCAGGTGCTACTGATATTCCCACTTCACACAGGTGCCCTCGGAGTATAAACATCCCGACCAGGAATCGAACCCTCCCATGGTCACTGAGTCACAAACTGGGATTTGAACCCGGGCAGGCTCTGGCTCACTCTGTCATCAGGTTATGCTGGGCGACGTCGACACTGGCCTCCTAACTCGTCACCTACCCAGGCTCTTGGCCCCCATTGATCCGACCCAGCCCCTTCTTGCCACAAGTCATTTTTCCAAAATGAAATGCTCATCACTCTCCTTCTTAGAATCTCTCAGTAGTTCTGTGTTCATGCTGCCGGACCCCCACCCCAGCCCTCACATCAGAGCTTGGGAACTTTCGCCTGAGTGCAGCCTGCGCACAGGTGCAGTTTGTCCTGGCAATGATTTCATTTCTTTTGAATTGCCTTTCAGCATCTACAATCCTGGAGAATGAGGAAATAGCCATGCAAATCCCCAAGCGGTTGGTCCATTTAACAGGGAGAAAGAGCAAGGGACCACGCTAGACTAGAAAAGACACCAGTGACCGACATCCTAGGTCCATGCCTGGGCCTGGATTGCAGCTGGGCTTGGCTGAACCAGCTGCAAAAGACATTTTTGGAGCCAGTGGGGAAATCTGAATATGGAGTGGTACTAGATAAGAATATTTCTTGAAACGCAAAGGTGGAGATTGTTAACTCATAAATCAGACATGATCTCCTTTTGGGGGGAAAATACATGGATGTTTATAACGCAAAGAGAAAGACCTGGAAGCATAAAGTGTAACAGACATTGGAGTCCCAGGCTATTTTTTTCGTTATTGGTTAGCTCTATTTTCTAACTTTCTACAAAATGCACATATATTCACTTGCAATAACAAAAGGTTATTTAAAATTTTGTTTATTTATTGATATTTAGGAAGAGAGAGAAACACCAATTTGTTGTTCCACTTATTTATGCATTCATTGGTTTATTCTCATATGTGTCCTGGCCAGGAATCGAACCCGAAACATTGGTGTATCAGGATGATGCTCTAACCACTTGAGCTACCTGGCCAGGGCACAACGATTATTTTTAATAAAAATAAAATAACCTGGAAATTTCCAAGATAAAATCCATATTTTTGGCATATCTTGAAAAATGGATAGAAGTTTCTAGATTCTCCTTGAGCTCAATCAAGGGGAGCATGGGAGGTGGTGCTCCCTTTGGATGGGCCCTGGACTGTAGTTCAGAACCACCCCATCTGGCTTCCTTCCTCCCTTCCTCCCTTCCTTTCTTCCTTCCCTCATGCAGCAATTAGATCTGCAGAGCTGCCCTGTGGCCAGCACTGTCCTGGAGATAGTGAATAGAAGTAGGTTTCTGTTTTCATGCAACTTAGATTTTCATGAGGGTGAGCAAATGACGATCGAACAAATGGTTGCTTCACACGTTTGAGGTGGGAATCCCACTCTGAAGAGAGAGAGCCAGCTGAGGGGAGCGGGTTTCTCTGGGCAGTACATGGATAAATAAGACAGAGCCAGGCCAGAGGCCGGGGCTGGAGGGGAAGCAGGTGAATCTTCAGCAGGTAGGTGGGTTGGAAAGCCAAGGGATGGGTGAGTTGCAGGCAGGAATGCAGGGTCCTCTGTACCCCAGAGCGCTCAGAAGTACCAAGGAACTCAACAGTCCTCTCGGCCTGTGTCTTCTTGACCCAAATGAAAACTAAGGAGAAAACAACAATAAAAACCAAATGGAGAGCAAGAACGCCAGCACTGGTGAAGCGGTGAGGTTCTCGGTGCTGACCAGGGCAGGGCATGGACTTGAAGCTTGTCAGCAAAAGCATCCGGGGCTGAGCTAACCCCCACAGGGGTTCCTTCCAAACTCAGCCATCAGATGAACCACACCCCACCTGGGGTGGAGAGAGGCCAGGACGCCAGGCTAGTGGTGTGGTGCTCCTTCTGCATGGAAGGAACAGCAGGGGACGGGGGGGGGGGGTTGGGGGGGGGGGGGGGTTGGCCCTGACCAGGTAGTTCAGTTGGTTAGTGTCCTCCCAATATGCCAAGGTTTGGGGTTCGATTCCCAGTCAGGGTACATACAAGAATCAACCAGTGGGTGCATAAATAAGTGGAACAAACTGATGTTTCTCTCTCTCTCTCTCTCTCAAAAAAAATCAATAAAAAAAAAGCATGGGGAAAAGTGTCCCCCTCTCTAGGGCACCCACCCCCACCGTCATTTCTCACTTCTCTTGTTACTACCTCAGAGCAGGAAGGAGGCCACCACAACCAGACCCCCTAATGCCTCCACCTACGCCTTATAATCAGGATAGGGGCCCTTCACCCAAGCACTCTTTTTTACACGCATTAGTCACTGAAACCTTACTACGATTAATACAAAATAATACTGGATGAAGGGGCGAGGCAGGGGAGTTTCTGTCGTGGCCCCTGTGGAGCCAGAGCTGGAATCCGCCGCTCTGGCTGGGGTCTGCACGGTGGATGTCAGAGGGCGCAGCGACGGCTCATGCCCAGAGCAGGGAAAGTGGGCGTGCAGATCTCTTTCCTCCTCCTGGCTGTGCGCCTGGGGTTAGGTTACTTACCTTCTCTCCACCTATTTCTCCCTTCTCAGGATAATGATAACAATGATGATCCTGGCCTCAGGGTAGGTTCTAACAAGACGTCAGGCATTTAAAGCAGGCCTCAGCAATTCACTGCGAATCTGGGCAGCTGCCTGTTTTTATAAATAAAGCTTTATTGGAACACAGCTGTGCCCAATCATTGACGGATCATCTCTAGCTGCTTCACCTCTACCAACTGGCTCTCAAAGCCTAAAACATGTCCTCCCGGACCCTTTCCAGAATACGTACTGACCCCTGATCCAAAGCAGGTTCTATTTGTCATTCTTTCCCAGGCCCAGCAAAGGTCTTGCAAATATTAGGTGCTTTGTAAAAAACAAAGTTAGCATAATTAGTGACAATAAAATATAACAGTGATGATATAGCATTCAGAGGAAATTGGTTGATAATAAAACTTAAGGCCCACGTTGAAGATGGAATGACCAGATTTGCTATCTCAGTATTCAGCAATTTATTTTAAAAATATATATATTATTGATTTCACAAAGGAAGGGAGAGGGAGAGAGTAGAAACATCAATGATGAGAAAGAATCATTGATCAGCTGCCTCCTGCACGCCCCAACACTGGGGATCGAGCCCTCAACCGGGCCGGGCGTGTGCCCTGACCAGGATACGAACCAGGACCTCCTGGTTCATAGGTCAACGCTCAACCACTGAGCCACGCCAGCCGGGCTCAGTATTCAGCAATTTCAGTTAAAATGCAGGTAAGCATAAAAAAGAAAAAAGAAAAGAGTGCAGGTAAGTAAAGGGTATAGGAATGCCACTCAGCTGGCTTGCCTTTACATGAAGGGGGTTGGTGGATGTGGGAGGAGACCAAATTTGCTACATTTCATTATTTTCGAAGGTTTAACGATAAGATGGGATGTAAGTTGATTCTGGAAACTTCCGATAACATGTTTTCACGGCGTCAGCCGCCGGTGCATTGGCTTTTGGAGCAGACACAGCGAAGAGGGCACCGGACGCTGCGGGCGCAGGGAGGCTAGGGTGGGGGCAGAGGGGAAAGGCGGGCGGGAAAGCCTGGAGGGAAGAATCATTAACTCGCCGCCCAGCTGAATATCAGCTCCAGGCGGAGCTGCCAGTCGGGACGGGTCCCACACCAGCACCCGGCCGGCCCTCCTAAGTCCACTCAGTGGGCATTTTGGTTTTCAGGGAGGAATGTTCACTTCCAAGCAGAACTGAACCAGGGGCAATACCCCAGGATTCTCATGAGAACTAAAGGCTCGTGGCTTCCAGGCAACACGTCTGGCATGGCAGGCTGACCCCCCCCCCCCCTTCTCCCTCCCCCTTCCCCGTCCCCCTCCTACCCCTCCCCTCTCCCGCTCCTTTCCCTTCCCCCTCCCCCCTTCCCCCGCTCTCCCCCGCCCCCCCCCCCCCCCCATCTCCAGATCCATCCTGGCTGCTCCGCCTTGCAAACCAGTTACTGGGTCTTCACATTCATTTTTACTACTGATTATAAGACAGAAACCAGGACTCTTAGCCCAAACGAAGTTCTTTAAAAAGCCAAATTTCAAGTCGCTTGGGAACCAGCCCTTTGTTTTGCGTTAGTTAGCCCCTTTTTCTTTCATTAGGCAGGAAGCAGTGTTCATACTGCTCCTTCTAACCCATAAAGAAATTGAAGATAAAAAAATAAAAAATAAAAATAAATGAACAAGAAAAAAAAATACTGCTCCTTCAACCAACTGCGGCCTCGCTTGATGTGATTTTTTACTTGTTTGTGCGACGACTGTAACCCATGAACACAGAAACTGGCCCCCCGCGGCGTTCCCGGCGTTCGGCACCCAGGCCGGCGGCCCGCGCTCAGGGCGTTTGCGGGAAGGAAGGAGCCGCTGCTGCTCCCAGCGTCGGGGACATAGCGCTGAGCCCCGCGCTGCCTGAGCTTCTGCTTCCTCGGGAGAGGCTGTCAGTGCTCCAGGCGGCAAACGAGCTCCTCGTTACTAATGTGATACATGCTCCGGAGGAGGAGGGGCCGTTAAGAGCCCGGGGTCTGACGTCAGACTCGCTGGGACTGAATTCTGGTGACGAGGCTGAGGCCAGCGAGCTCCTGGCTTCAGGCACCAAATCTCAGCGGTGCCCAAATCCTCGGTGATGGAGATAAATACCATAAACTCAAGGCCGTGATGAACCAAAGATCACACTTTTAAAGAAAGACAGGACTGAGATGAGGGTGGGCGAGCGAGGGGAGCCGCGGAAATGTTTTCTGCCTTGCTTATCCACAACAGTATGGACCTTCCCGGACTTTGTGAGGATTAAATGTTGGGAAATTCGCAAAACTGCTCACACACAGGAAGCGCTCAGTAAATGGTAGCTGTTATTATTTTGTTATTTCCATCAATGTTACTAATCCTTTCGAGGTCCATCATGGAAGACATATGTAAGCAATAATATCCAAATAATTCAGAAAACTAAAGGGGCAGGTTACTGTAGTTTGTTGAAACTAAAGCATCACCCCTTGTAAGATGCTCCATTGTTTCATGGACTATTAAGAAAGAAGATCGATTGTTACATGGGAGGGGTGTTGGGGGCTGGGTGAAAAAGGTGAAGGGATTAAGATATTCAAATTGGCAGTTATAAAATAGTCATGGGGATGTAAAGTACAGTGTAGGAAATATAATCAACAATCCTATATAATAAAAGTCTAGGTAGTGTCACGTGATGTCATCACAAGATGGCCACCACAAGATGGCTGGCAGGGGAGGGCAGTTGGGGGTGACCAGGCTGGCAGGGGAGGGCAGTTAGGGGCAACCAGGCCAGCAGGGGAGGGCAGTTAGGGGCCATCAGACCAGCAGGGAAGTGGTTAGGGAGCGATCAGGCTGGCAGACAGAAGCGGTTAGGGGCAATCAGGCAGGCAGGCAAGCAGTTAGGAGCCAGCAGTCCCGGACTGTGAGAAGGATGTCTGACTGCCGGTTTGGGATCGGGCCTAAACCAGCAGTCGGACATCCCCCGAGGGGTCCCAGATTGGAGAGGGTGCAGGCCGGGCTGAGGGACACCCCCTCCCGTGCATGAATTCATGCACGGGGCCTCTAGTCTATAATAATAAAAGCGTAATATGCAAATCAACTGAACAGCTGAACAATGGAACGACCATCCAGATGACCTTCTGGATGAAGCCAGGGCTGCGAGGGCTGAGGCAACAGCTGGGGCAGCTGTGAGGGCCTACCCTTGCACGAATTTCGTGCATTGGGCCTCTAGTATTGTAATAATAGAACATGGTGCCAAATGGATACTAGACTTATCAGGGTGATCTCTTTGTAAGTTATATAAATATCTAGCCACTACGTGGTACACCTGAACCTAATATCATATTGAATGTCAACTGTAATTGAAAAGTAAAAAAAATTTTTTTTTTAAAGAAATGCTTCCAAATACAATTGCAAAATGCCATTGATTATAAAATACTAATTTTAGAGATGTTAACATATAAAAACTAAAGCACGTTGGAATTAATAGGCTACAGCACTAGGTCACCCCAATTCCATGACAATGAAGCATACATGTGTGTATTAAAAATGATCTGTTTCCACCCTGGCCAGTGAGGTTCAGTTGGTTGGAGCGACATCCCAACTGACAATGAAGGGTCACGGGTTCGATCCCTGGTCAGGGCACATGCAAGAGGCAACCAGTGGATGTTTCACTGTCACATGATGTTTCTCTCTCCCCCTCTCCCTTCCTCTCGCTCTCAAATCAGTAAAAGCACATCCTTGGGTGAGGTTTTTTTAAAAAAGGTATCTATTTCTAAACAAGTCAATGTTTAAATAAACCTCTTTTTGGAAATTTTGACTAGCTCATAAAATGGAAATGCTAGGACCCCTGAGCATTTGGACTGTCTTGTATAACAATGATTAGTAAGTGGAAAAAAGATTGAATGAGTGAGAAATGAAAGAATTAATGAAAGCTACAATTCAAAAGTTTCTACTCATAAACAGCAACAGAAATTATGTAAAACAACAACAAATTCCCTGGAGAAAGATGGAAAACTATAATGATACAAAAATGAAGGGAGGCCCTGGCCAGGTAGCTCAGTTGGTTAGAGCATCACCTCTATACACTAATGTTGTGGGTTCGATCCCCAGTCAGGGCACATACATGAATCAACCAATGAATGCATAAAAAAGTGGAACAACAAACTGACATTTCTCTCTCTCTTTCTCTCCCTTTCTCTCTCTCTTGAGTAGATATTTTCATAATTAAAATAGCAATGCAAATGTGATACTGCCATGGTTAACCTGGGAAGTTTTTGGAACTCTACGTCATTCTGACACAATGACATTACGTTAAAATCCACTTATGTATTGAGCACCTGCCCTGTCTCTGTTCTGGATGTAAGTTGGTAGTCATCATTTTTTAAAAATATATATATATTTTTTATTGATTTCAGAGAGGAAGGGAGAGGGAGAGAGAGATAGAAACATCAATGATGAGAGAGAATCACCACACGCCCTCCCACCGGGGATCGAGCCCGCAACCTGGGCATGTGCCCTTGACGGGAATCGAACCTGGGACCCTTCAGTCCACAGGCCGATGCTCTATCCACCAAGCCAAACCAGGTAGGGCTTAAGAGGTGGATCTTAATTAATAGTGAACAAACGAATGAATGAATTCTGTATATATGAAACCCTGAACGTAACTCTCTGACTGAACACAATATAGTCCAATAATTTTTTTTTAAATCTTTATTGTTCAGATTACATTTGTTCCTCTTTTTTTCGCCCCCTAACTCCCTTCCTCCCAGTTCCCGCCCCACCCTCCGCCCTCACTCCCCACCCACTGTCCTCATCCATAGGTGCACGATTTTTGTCCAGTCTCTTCCCGCATCTCCCATTCCCCTTTCCCCCCCAAGAATAGTCTGTCCATTCCCTTTCTACGTCCCTGATTCATTATAATCACCAGTTCATTCTGTACATCAGATTATTTATTCACTTGATTCTTAGATTCACTTGTTGATAGATGCATGTTTGTTGTTCACTATTTGTATCTTTACCTTTTTCTTCTTCCTCTTCTTAAAGGATACATTTCAGCATTTCGTATAATACTGGTTTAGTGGTGATGAACTCCTTTAGCTTTTCCTTATCTGTGAAGCTCTTTATCTGACCTTCAATTCTGAATGATAGCTTTGCTGGATAAAGTAATCTTGGTTGTAGGTTCTTGCTATTCATCACTTTGAATATTTCTTGCCACTCCCTTCTGGCCTGCAAAGTTTCTGTTGAGAAATCAGCTGACAGTCGTATGGGTATTTAGTCCAATAATTTAATCACACATTTAATCACTCCAAATTTCAACTTCAGAAAAACATTTGGACTACCCCACAGAAAGAATATTTAAAGACGGTAAGCATCCTTTCGAAGGGATTGGGCTTGGTGCAGGCAACTGAGGTTTATGACATTTAACTTAAAAGAAAAACTGTCCATTTTTTAAGCCATTATTATTTCCAGACATTTCATGAGAAGGGGTCACACACATTCCTGTAACTAATAAATTATTTTCCTGCTTCCTTAGAGTTAATTTTTCGGTTACTTTACATACTTACGTGAGTTAGTTTTTTTCCACGATTCATAGTATTTTTTTTTTTAAGACTTTCGTCTAAATTGCCTTGGGGTAATATCACCATTTCACACTGTTGCTTTGTTCAGTTAAGTACATACTTTAGCAATGATAAAATTTGGTAACTATTATTACCTTACCTTTCTGGTTATGTTCTTTTGAAGGAAGTAGGGGAAAATTATACCTCCCATGTTGAATTAGGAGTACAGACTTCTCCCCCTCCCTTCCCCCATTTTTTTTTTTTTTTTTTTAAGTTTTTCGGCAGTTGAAACCAGGTGCTAGTTCAGTTCATTCACGACATGAGAAAGATCAATGCACATTTGAAACTCCTCTTTCAGGGCGAAAATTGTAAGGTTGAGCAAAACAGAAAACAGTCTGTTTCTAAATATGGCAATGTCATATGACCCCGTCCTCTGTACACGGAGCATTAAGGTATTAGACACATTGCTTCATGGATGTAGCATATAATTACTCTAGGAAAGAGGACCCATGACCAACCAGCACAGATATAAATGTTGGGCTTCTGTCTGTTCTTTTTTGATCTAAGGAAATGCTCTTTAGAATGTTGGGCCGTCCCCATGTGACGGCTTGTCATTTGGGTAAACTTTCCCACTGCTCACAGAAGACAGCTCTTCTGTCTCTTGGGTTTTATTTTTATACCCCCTTTCTCAGCAGCTGATGTTCAACCACTTTTCACACAGTAGATTTTTTTTTTTCCATTTTCTCCTTTAACTGTGAAGCCAACTCAATTTGGTCGGTTATCATAGTCATTCATGCCAGCATCATATCGTATCCTTCTCAATTTGGATCCCCTATAAGGAATCTCTGGCTGTGGTGTTGTTTTAATTTTATTTTTTTAAACAAAGAAAGACCCTTTGAAGGAATCATCCTCCAAAGCCAAATCTCTTGTTTAATGGTCTCTCTTTTGTTTTTTAAAATGTTTTTATTGATTTTTTTTTTTTTAGAGAGAGAGGGAGAGGGAGAGAGAGATAGAAATATCGATTGTCTGCCTCCTGCACGCCCCCACTGGGGATCGAGCCCACAACCCGGGCATATGCCCTGACCGGGAATCGAACCTGCGACCTCTTGGTGCATGGGATGACCCTCAATCCACTGAGCCACACCAGCCGGGCTGGTTTATTTATTTATTTTTTTAAAAAAATATTTTTATTGATTTCAGAGAGGAAGGGAGAGGGGAAGGGAGATAGAAACATCAATGATGAGAGAGACTCATTGATTGGTTGCCTCCTGCACACCCCCTACTGGGGGTGGAGCCCGCAACCCAGGCATGTGCCCTGACTGGGAATCGAACCCAGGACCTCTTGGTCCATGGGACGACACTCAATCCACTGAGCCATCACAGCTGGGCAGGGCTGGTTTATTTTTAAAGAACTCTTGACAAGGTCATTTGGACACATATCCTTAAAGCTTTTAGGGCTTACATTTTCTTAAAACTTAATTTTAAAGAGCATTTCAGGTTTACTGCATTTCTGGAATTTTCAATTAAAGATTAAATTGGGAATGAGAAGTTCGAGAGCTATCACTGTATTTCTAGCCAAGCAAGGGTTTGCAAAAACAAGGTTAGGAACAAAGACCTGTGTAGCAGGGGTGGGAGATAGGGGAACCATACACATCACAGTTGAGAAAAGGCCTCCTCACACTGCCATAGGCGCTTATCTGTCTGGGGGGAAATATTTACATGTTTGCCCTCCCGGCCCACAGGAGGGAAGCAATAGGAGGAAGTAACTAGGATTGTTACACACTTGAAGGAAGTAGAGGCCTCTGCTGGTTTCTAAAAATTAAATTAAAAAATAATTTGCTCAGGCATGTAGCAGTTGTGGACCAGAACTGAGAATTGGGTTGCAGGGTTCCGGTGTCGCCACCTGGAAACTCACCACCCTGTTGACCTGGCTTTAAACATCCCGACGATGATTACCCATTGGTTAGTTTCAGATGTTCCCTGTGAAATCCATTCTTTTTCATAAACCATTTCCTACACAGTGATATTTATTTACTTATTTATTGTTAATCCTCACTAGATGATTTTTTCCCACTGATTTTTTTTTTAAAAAGAGAGTGGGAGGGAGGGAGGAGGAAAATGGGGGTCGGGGGGGCAGAAAAAGAGAGAGAGGGGGAGAGAAACATTGATATGAAAGAGACACATCAGTTGTTTGCCTCCTGCACTCACCCAAACTGGAGCTGGGGATAGAACCTGCAATTCAGGTAGGTGCCCTTGACCTGGAATTGCACGGGAGACCCTTCAGTGTGTGGGCCAATGCTCTAACCACTGAGAACACTGGCCAGGGCCATAGTGCTTTTTAAATAAATAAATATATATATATATTGATTTCAGAGAGGGAGGGAGAGGGAGAGAGAGATAGAAACATCAAAGATGACAGAGAATCGTTGATCAGCTGCCTCCTGCATGCCCCACACTGGGTGGGGATCGAGCCCAGGACCCGGGCATGTACTCTGACCGGGAATCAAACTGTGACGCTCAACCACTGAGCCACACCGGCTGGGCATGCTTTAAAAAAAAAAACAATTGGAATGCATTTAGCTATTATTATATAGTCAAAATTATTATTTAAAACGATGTATTCTTGACCTATCAAAAGATCCCAAATGTCTTTTAAATATTCCTTGTTTCAAAACAACCCTCGCAAAGTTAGATTAAAAGTTGTGTTGATCTTTATAAACTTTGCTTGTCTTTAAAAAAAATTAACATTTAGACACACTATTTTTGTGGAATGTCTCTTGCAGAACGATAAATCATAACTTTATCAACTTCCCCAGAGGCCTCAGAACAAAAGAAACAAGTTCAGCTATGTGCAGTTGCTCCATGAATTCACCCTAAAAGGTAGTCCTCCCTGCTGCATCTTTTGTTCACAGTGCACGACTTAAACAACTAGCTGGGAAACGCGCTTTCTTTCTTGGTGATGAGGGAAGATCCTGGGCCAAGGAAACAGGCAGACACCTAGCACAGCTCAGGGGCTGCCCCAGCCTCAGGTTTAACTTTGTTAATTACAGAACTGAAGCCTGCTGTGTGTGTTGAGTGATCAAGACTTAAGAGTTTCCAAGTTGAAGGAAGCAGTCAACTCATTTCTATGAGCTGTCTATCAAATTACTCCTGCTGCTAAAAATGGGAGCTTCCTTTGTTTGCCAGCCTGTGTGCTTAGAGCAGTTTTTCAGCGGCTGACAGAGCCCTCTCTCTCTCTCTCTTTCTCTCTCTCTCTCTCTCTCTCTCAATAATCTAAAGTCTTTGAGAGATCATTAATACTCAAGTGGGCTTTGTAGTTTGGTTTGTAAAATGGTCAGCATGTCAGGAAGGAAAAGAAAAAGGAAGACGAGTTCCTCCAATAACACCACCTAGGGACATTTTCGGCCTCTTTTTAAAAAGCCCCCGGAATCTCATTCCTGCCTTCATTTCTAATTAATCACTTGGCTCAGTAGACTATTCAGGAACCGCACTCCACCAGCAGAGAACTATCTTCAGGAGACGAATTCACTAAAATTCACTGTGTTTTATTACTCGTTTGCCCATGAAGCAGAATTTTTCTTTTTCAGGAAAGTCTAGGGGGTAGTTCAATCTTTGCAATAAAAGAATGAGGTGGATTTAAAAAAAATAACAACACACCACACGAATATCCCATATTCCCCTAATCATTTTCATTTTTTTTCAAGCACAGAGAATGTAAAAGCTCCAGAAATATCTGGCTTCCTTTTTTTTTGTCCTTATAAAGTCAGTAGGTCAAAGAACCCACATGTAGTAACAGGAAGTGAACACATGAGACATATGTTTAAATTCTGTCACCAACAAATCAGTTAAACGTGACTCCTCAAAGCTTTGTTCCTATAGAACTTTCCATTGAAGTGTCATATTTTCACATCTACATATTTACACTTGTTTACACATACAGAAATACTCAGGCTCAGTGAGACTGAAAGTGTAGACCTGGAGTCGAGATCCCCAAGCCACAGCACTTGAGAAGTGGAAATCATACCATTTTGTTTATCCCAGCTCTTTGGTGATCTAAAAGCACATGCAGGCTGAGAAAAGCTAATTAGCTTGCCTTCGGCTCTTTGGCTCCTGGTCCTGTATTTGCCATATAATTTTGCCCTGGACCTTTAAGGCAGTGGTTCTCAACCTTCTGGCCCTTTAAATACAGTTCCTCATGTTGTGACCCAACCATAAAATTATTTTCGTTGCTACTTCATAACTGTCATGTTGCTACTGTGATGAATCGTCATGTAAATATCTGATATGCAGGATGGTCTTAGGCGACCCCTGTGAAAGGGTCGTTCGACCGCCAAAGGGGTCGGGACCCAGGGGTTGAGAACCGCTGCTTTAAGGGCTCCTGTTTCCTCCTCTGAAAAGAGGGTCCATTGGGAGACCCGATTTTAAGTTATTGAAGCGCATGTGATTTTGGCAGGTAGGATGTGGATCCTGCCGAAAAAGACATCCCAGGATTCCACGTAACCAGTCGGCCTCACCTTCCCACTCACAGATCCGTTTACTCTGGCCCTGGACAGGCGTCAGCCCCCTTCACAAAAGGGTGGATTCTGGCAGCTCCGGTTTCCTGCCCACTTGGGTCTGTACATTTTCACCGGCCTTTGACGCAGAAGACTCCAATTAGAGTCGAGTCTTTCGGTGCAAGTGGCAGCAGATACTAGAATATCCAGAACTGTCAGAATCCCGTTTCCGGCTTCGCCAGAGTGGGTCCGTTGTACTTTAGGGAGTTGCTTCCACCTCTCATCATTTCAGGCTGAGCACGAATGATTTATCCTGCCAAAGTTATTAACATTGACTGTGGCCTCTGAAGAAAGCACAGTTTGTCAAACCTGCCTGTTCGGGCTAATTCGATATATTTGGCATGAGTTGTGATCGATGCAAGGTGAGTCCAGAGCATGGCTTCGGCTAATGAGTACGTCCATCCCATGGACTCATTTGGTGACTGAACTCGAAAAGTTCGTTACTGACTTGTTCAAAACCAGGATGGCACACAGACCTACCTTAGTGGTTGAATGTAATTCTTCTTAGGAAAGCAAACAGATTGAGCAATTCTTTAATTCAGAAACAAGTTGCTCAATGTACGTCGACTGAAAATAACAAGCCTGAGTAAGGGAAACCATAAAGCAGAGGCATGCGCGAGCTATCCCTGCTTCTTGATTGATTTCACATTTAGAACAAAGCCCTCGTTATTATAAAGGATCTGGAAGGTCAGCTGGAGGCATCTCACTACCCATAGACGGATCGCTCGAGGAGCTGAAAGCACCAAATTAACTTCCCACAACAAAATGAAGAGAAAAACTTAATCTGAGTTTTTAGAATATGTCTGGCTCTAAAAGTCTACAGCGCTTAGGAAATAAACGCAGGTGAACTTGTTTTTCTTTCTTCCACCCACAGAAAGGTTTAGTTATTTAAATAGGCACTTGGAGATAGGGTTTCTAGAAAGGAACATGGTCTGTGTTTTTCTTATCACAGCGAAAGGGACATACACGCCCTTTAACAGAAAGCAATAAGGCCATTCAAAGAATCTCCCTGCAGCTAATGGCGGTGGGATCTGAGCCAGGTAACACACTCACCTGGAAGCTTGCAGGACCAAAAAATAAATAGTTAATTCAATTCCTGTGTCAGTCAAACCTAAAATGACTTTCTCAAAGTCTATATCCTGTTTTCTGTTAACGAGTGTATTTTTAAAATGTCTCCATGAAGCAACACATATTTAATGAATGCCCTAACACAAACAAAGGCAGAGCCTGGGTCCCAGCCCTGGAGGGGTTTACAACCGCATAGAATGCTTGGAGAACCACAGTCCTGCCCTTCTGGAATATTCCCTGAAGTGGACTCCAGGACCCCACACACTTCTTCCAGGCCTGGGGAGGGAGAGGGGGAAGCAGCGGTGAGAAGTGCAAAAAGCTGAGGCAGGCGAGTAAAGAATACCTCCCCACCCACCTTTAATAGCAGTTGCACAGCTATTCTTCCTTTGGAGTCAGATAATGGCATTCTCAGCCAATCCAGTTGGCGTGGATTAGCATTAAGCCATTCAGTCGGTTTGATTGGGGGGAGGGGAGAGGGAGAAGGGTGGGAGAAAGAAGAAAAGGGAATTTTTTGTTTGTTTGTTAATCCTCACCTGAGGATATTCTTTCTCCAATGATTTTTTAGAGAGAGTGGGAGGGAGAGGAAGAGACACAGAGAGAAAAACATCTCCCCTCCCTGCCTCCGCATAAGTCCCCACCGGGGCCTGGGATGGAGCCCACAACCGAGGTACAGCGCCCTGCGCCCTAGACGGGAATTGAACCCGTGACCCTTCAGTCCACAGGCCGCTGCTCTAACCTCTGAGAAAAACCGGCCAGGGCAAGAAAAAATTTTTAAATAAAAATTTTGTGAGTTTATTTGAGGCAAACTGATGCTGTATGCTAGGAAGCGAGATATCAAATGCTCCAGGATTTTTATTTATTGTCTAATGAAAAGGAGGGAGGCACAGTAATAACAATAGTGGTGATGATGACCATGCTAACTTGTGTGGGTATTTCTGAAGTGCCCCGGCCAGGCCAAGGGTTTTCTATTATTCCCTAAACCTCCAGGTAGGCTCTACCTCACCCTAGCTGACACTCCCTGTTTCCTAAATCCCTTAGTCATCTTTCCTGAGGGCATCTGATGTTTTTCCTACCTTCAACTCCCACTCTTGTTTTTGTTTTTTTAGAGGGAGAGACAGGGAGAGGGAGAGACGTCAATGTGAGAGTGGAACATCGATTGGCATGCCCCCTACCGGGCATTGAGCTGGCTACCCCATCATGTGTCCTGACCCGGAATTGAACCAGTGACCTTTCAGTGCAGGGGACGATACCCAACCAACTGAGCCACAGGAGCCAGGACTCAACTCCCACTCTTGTTAAGGGCCATCTGTGTAAGACAGGTGCACTGTCCAGGGAATTATGATGTTCCCAGTTAAAACGTGGGAAGGGAAGGATTCTCCTTTGGTGTCATGTACAGACTTTCATGCCCTGCACCATGATAGTCTTCCTCCATTGGAATCCTCATGCTGCCACCCAGAGCTGTGTTGTCTTAAGCAACCTCTCCATACCTCAGTTTTGTCATCTATAAAATGGGTATAGTAATGGTATCAAGCTTTAAGCATCATTATGAGGGTCAAACATGCTAATCCATATGTCTGACACAGAGCCCTAAATAAAGGCTGTCCATTGTTTTTATGGTAATTTTTTAGGGGCCGGAAAGATTGTTAAGAAACTGGTAACAGCCCTAGCTGGTTTGGCTCAGTGGATAGAGTGTCAGCTTGCGGACTGAAGGGTCCTGAGTTAGATTCCAGTCAAGGGCACATGCCTGGGTTTTGGGCTCGATCCCCAGTAGGGGGCGTGCAGGAGGCAGCCAATCAGCAATTCCCTCTCATCATTGATGTTTCTCTCTCTCCCTCTCCCTTCCTCTCTGAAATCAATAAAAATATATTTTTTTAAAAAAGGAGAAAGAAACTGGTAACAGTCTTCAGCCTGGAACTGCATTAATTAATTATCGTCTAAAGACAATATTGAAAATCACTGATTCTTGAAAAAATTTATCTCACCAATAGGACTTACCCACGGCAGACACTTCTATAAACTAAATTAATTTCTAAATGAGCCCATTTTTAGAAATAAAATTCTAGACACATAGATCCATTTTGCCTCCTAAGAATATAATAATTCCATGAGAAAAGGAACTGAGTTCCCCCACAATTTTCTAAAGTGGCCGTTTATAATGTCTATCGAGCGAGCAGGTAAGGAAAAGTAATACCTGTCAGGTGTAAATAGAACACCTGCTGGGCCTAATTTGGTAATTCATTCCCCCCTCCCCTCCGACAAAGGTAGATTTTCAAGCCAAATGGTACATAATTGTGCCATAAACATTTAAAAAGTCTGCTCTCCACGTGTCTTATATCCTTGTTTATTTTTTATGTTGTTTATATCTGTTGTTTATAAGTGTTCTCTTACTCATCTGTGCCAATAAGCTGTCTTAATTTTGCTGCACTTTGCAAAGAACCCATGATTGCTATTGGTTGCTTTTTAAATTTATGTCATAATTTTCTGCTTTTAAGTTGATGAATTCCCCTCTTGTATTTCTATTGCTAAATCGTATGCATTTCGCTCTCCTCTGGAAGGTACATACCAGCTTACAAAGAGCACGTGGGTGGAGGAGTGGAAACCAGGCAGCTGGAAGAGGAAAATGCACCATACAGATCACTTCACCCTAACAGGCATGGTGTTTGGTGTGGTTTTGCTTTGATATTTACCTTTTTTTTTTTTATCCCCCAAGAAGAATAGATTCAAGTATTACTTGAATAATTAAAAAGTCCAAAGAAAACACCCAGGATTCCTTAACCATCTGCGGCCCCGCTGGACTCACCTGCCAGGTCCAAAGAACAGGAAGTGGGGCTGGGTGGGTTGGGGAGCGGGTAGGGGGTGGGCGGGGGAGGAGGAAGCCGGGGCGACTCAGACTGCTTCCTTGGGTCACCTCGTTCTCAGCCATCTTCTGCCTCCCCCACCCACGGAGTTCCCCAAAGTGTGGAAGGGCCGGCCCACGATGCCATGCCGGTGGGAAAGTTGGTGCACGCAGCCCTGCAGCGGAGAGTCGTAAATGAGAGAGAGAAAGAGAGAGAAAGAGGGAGGGAGGGAGAGGAGAGAGGTGGAGATCACGTGACTTTCTGGAACGCAGGCTCCTTCTTTATTCTGATTTCTCAGTACACTTAATATCTCCAAAACGTGTCAAGTGACTGGGAAAGAGAGAAGCCGCGTTCCACTGGAAGGGTCTCTTCTTGGGTTCACAGGAACTAACTTTTTTTTTAAAATTCTTTATTGTTTAAAGTATTACATATGTTCCCCTCCCCCGCCCATGGACCCCTCCAGCCTGCCCCCCCACCCCCCCAGGCCTTCACCACCCTATTGTCCACAGGAACCGACTCTTGGTTCTCCCTCCTCACTCTCAAGATTTCTTCTCTTTCAAATCAAATAATTTGTTTCTCATTCTGAGCAAAGCTTTCTAGACGTGATTCCCCCCATGAAAGCAAGACTTTGAAGTCGTTCTCCAGCGTCCTTTCTTAGAGGGATGTGGTTCGGGGAGACAGGCCTCTGGGCCGGGAGCCCTTTAAAAGGGCAGTTTCCCGAATGCGAATGCGAGAGTCTGGACTTGAAACTACCCAGCTGCTGGGAGACATGTCCAAAGGCCGGCAGGCTGGCTGCCACTCCTGCATCCCGAAAGAGCACCCAACCCACCCCCCTCTCCCATTCCCCTCCCTCCACCTCCCTCTCCTTCTCTCTCTTAATTTTCATGAGTTAAAATTCGCTCATGAAATTTGAGCAAAACTGATGACATATGCAGGGAAGCAAGATCTTAAACGCTCCCCAAACTTCTCTCTTTGCGGGGGAGAGGGGCTGTAAGGTGAAGGTGGGCAGGACAGAAAAGAAGCTGTATTTCTGAGTGAGGGATTAGCTTTGAATGAGCAAGGATTCTAAAATTTATGTTTTTTAATTTAAAAAATTTTTTGTATTGATTTTTGCGAGAGAGGAAGAGGAGGAGAGAGAAAGAGAAATAGGGAGATGTCAATTTGTTGTTCCGCTTACTTACGCATTTATTTTTTGATTCTTGTATGGGCCCTGACCAGGGATCAAACCCACAACCTTGGTGTATCAGTAGGATGCTCTAACCCCGTGGTCGGCAAACTGCGGCTCGAGAGCCACATGCGGCTCTTTGGCCCCTTGAGTGTGGCTCTTCCTAAGCCTTAGGAGTACCCTAATTAAGTTAATAACAGTGTACCTACCTATATAGTTTAAGTTTAAAAAATTTGGCTCTCAAAAGAAATTTCAATCGTTGTACTGTTGATATTTGGCTCTGTTGACTAATGAGTTTGCCGACCACGGCTCTAACCCACGGAGCTGCCTGGCCAGGGCTAAAATGGATTTAGCCCTGTCTGCTAGCACTTGAGGCAGGAGCAGCTGGAATCCAGGGCTGGCCATCTCCCGGGTGGTTGGACTGGGAGCTGTGGTTGTGGAGTGTTACCTTCATCCACCTACTGCTGGGACAGTTTGTAGCACCTGCCCCACAGTGGCCGAACGCGCTGACAACAATTCCACCCTCTTGGTGAGGAATGAGATGTTTGTACACGAAGTGACCTTTAATTGTGTCTCAGAAAGTGCTGTCAGCTCGACATGTGGTTTCACTTTATTCAGCAGAGGCTATTACATTTCAAGCTGTTTTGTGCTCGTTTTCAGCACTTAAAGAAGCATGTTCTCCTTCCTCTGTTCGATGGGGCTCCAGGAAGCTTGCTTCCCTCCCCCCAACCTCATAGATATTGTTGTTTGATTAGACTTTTTTATTTGTCGAGTCAGATCAAAGGTGGCTTTTCTTTCTTTAGGAGAAATCTTTTCTTAAAAAGCCAATCAAAGGAACGGATCCCACGGTAAAGAGGCATTTTATTTAAAAGCTTTCGGAAAGGGAAAAGATTTCATTGTGAGTGAAGAAGAGGTGTTTTTATTTTTTTAATAACTTTTAAAAATCCATTTTAGAGAGAGGAAGGGAGAGAGAGAGAGAGAGAAACAGCGATGTGAGACAGAAACATTGATCGGACTGGGGATCAAACCTGAAACCTGGGTATGTGCCCTGACCAGTAATCGAACCCGTGACCCTTTAGTGCACGGGGACAACACCCAACCAACTGAGCCATACCTGCCAGGGCGGAGTGGTTTTTATTTCTGCATTGTGTTTATCTGCCAAAGAGTTGGGTGGAAATTTATAACTGGGATTTCTAAACTTCTGACTTTGCAGTTTTAGATATATCATTATGGAAAACACCCACTTCCCATTTTATGATCTGGGAATATCCAGGAGTCATTGGTTCTCCCCTGTTTGTCCCCACTCCCATCTTCAATATGGGGACGCTGTTCGCACCGTCGGCATGTCCCTCCCGTGTCTCCTTGTGGGACAAGGCCTCCTACTTCAGGAGGGAGCTCAGGGGTTTCCTGAAAGCATTATGTTCCTGGAGCAACTTGTGGTTGCCCCTGCTGAGTGAGGGCCTACCACCTGATAGTGGAATTACCTGTTTGCTTGGTGGCCCTACTAAGGGTCCTTCGGGGCAGGAAATGTGCCCTTCACCTTTGGCCTCCCCACACTTGTTGGAGTTCAACATTTTATCTGTCGTTCTGAACTGAACAAAGACAGAAGTGTGCTCAGAATTTGCTTCGCTATGAAAAAGATGATTATAAGTGGGTACCAGACTTAATGGGGGTGGAGGGAATCACCTCAAAAGTTATATAAATATCTAACCATATGGTGTATACCTGAAACTAATATAATATTGAATGTCAACTGTAATTGAAAAGTTTTTAAAATTTTTAAATTGCAATTATTTTTTAAAACTGTTTAAAAATTTTTAAAATTGATTTTAGAGAGAGAGAGGAAGGGAGAGAAACATCGATATGTTGTTCCACTTATTTATGCATTCATTGATTCATTCTTACATGTGCCTTGACCGGAGATTGAAGCCCCAACCTTGAAACCTTGACATAATGTGACGGCACTCTAACCAACTGAGCTATCTACCAAGGCAAAAATTGCAATTATTAAAAAAAAAAAAGAGAGAGAGAGAGACGATTAGGGTATATTGGGACTATTTGGCAGTCACACAGTTAGTGACATTTGTAAAGCATCACATATGGACTATATGGATGCTCCTACATAGCACTTACTATGATCTCAGACGATACATATTTTTCTTATTTACTGTGTCAATTAAGCAGCCTCTTTAGCTTAAAATGTCTGCTCCGTGAGGGAAGGAGTTCTGTCTTGTTTTCTTCACTGCTATGTCCCCAGCATTCAGAACAATGCCTGGAATGAAGCTCAACAATTACTGGTTCAAGAAACAAAGCCACCTATGCACCATTTCCCCTCCTTCCAGTCCTGATGACATTGAGACAGTCATCCCGATCATTCAAGCCCACAATGACTTTCTTGTGCGTTATCAGCAGAAAGGGACCTCCGTTATGTGGGTGGTGGTCACAGCTCTTCACTGGCACTGAACGCAGGCTTAGCTTTAGATCCAAATAGTGCATCCGTGGTGCATGCCTCTCTGATGCACAAGACAACATATTCTTATTTATTTATTTATTAAATATATCTTTATTGATTTCAGAGAGGAAGGGAGAGGGAAAGAGAGATAGAAACATCAATGATGAGAGAGAATCCTTGATTGGCTACCTCCTGCACATCCCCCACTGGGGATAAAGCCCGCAACCCAGGCATGTTCCCTTGGCTGGAATCGAACCTGGGGCCCTTCAGTCCGCAGGCTGACGCCCTATCCACTGAGCCAAACCAGCCAGGGCACAACATTCAAATAACCAGGCAATTCCTATGGGAGGAAATGAGGAGAATACACTATTTGGTATCATGAAGAATGGACAAAATAAAGTTTTACAATACTTCTTTACTCTCATTTCCTCTAGCACCCTTTTGAAATAGGTGCTTCATAGAACTTCATATATATATGAACTTTCATATATATATTTCAGAGAGGAAGAGAGAGGGAGAGAGATAGAAACATCAATGATGAACGAGAATCATTGATTGGCTGCCTCCTGCACACCCCTCTACAGCAACCTGGGCATATGCCCTTGACTGGAATTGAACCTGGGACCCTTCAATCCACAGGCTGACGCTCTATCCACTGAGCCAAACCAGCTAGGACTAGAACTTTCTTGATTCAACCCTAGCCAAGGAAATTTAAAAAGTCAAAGCATTTGGTGTTTAGAATACAAGCTCCTAGTGCCAGGGATTAGCTAGGTATGTTCTCTGCTGGATTCCACACTGCTTGGCAGAATGCCTGGACATAATGGGCGGTCAAGAATTGTGTTAGTGAATGAATGACTGGGTGAATGAATGAATAGTGTCTGTCTCAGCTACTGTTGCGTAGATTGAACTTTAGGCACCGTTTGAGACCAAGAAAATTTGTGGGAGAAATTTCCCCTGCATTAACAATGTCGTGGTTGGGTGGCTAACCATTTAATTTGAACATTTAGGTGGCCACTTGTATGCCCAATTAAAAGTTTCCAACCACAGTTTTGCTCGTGTGCATATTGCCCCTATAATTAGCCATGTGTGTAAAATACATTAGGTTTTTTTGTAATAGAAGAAGCAAAGGCTCTTGCCAGGTAGCTCAGTTCGTTAGCGCTTCATCCCAATATGGCAAGGTTACGGGTTCAATTCCTGGTCAGAACACATACAAGAAATGACCAATGAATGCATAAATAAGTAGAACAACAAATCGATGTTTCCCTCACTAAAAATCAATCAATGAAAAAATTTTTTAAAAAGAAACAACAAGGTAATCCTATATAACAAAAGGCTAATATACAAATTGTCCCCTCGGAAGTTTGACCAACCAGGAGTTCAACCACTTGCTATGACATGTGCTGACCACCAGGGGGCGTCACGGAATGAAGGAAGGCAAATTTGTGGGAGCCAGCAGCTGGCAGCCAGGGGAAGGAAGGCCCTGAGTGGCCCTGATTGCTATCCAGGCCTAGGAACCCTACCTGTGCACAAATTTCATGCTCTGGGCCTCTAGTATACATGCATGTGGGGAAGAGAGTTGAGCATCAAAGGAATTCTAGGAGTGAAAAACAATAGAAAAAATGAAAGGGATTCGATAATGTTTTCTCTTCTGCTTTTTTTTCTTTTTTGAGTCTCATGCTCTACCAACTAAGTTAGCCGGGCACCTTTTTTTTTTTCTTAGAAAATGTCACCCCTTTCTTTAGAGCACAAAGCCTCTGAAAGCAGATCTAGGCTCTGGCAAAAAAAAAAAAGGGGGGGGGGCGTAGGGAATTAAGTCCAATGCAAGGTCTGGCCAGCTAAAATACCTTTACTCAGTGTATCAGTTAGCTTTTTCTATGTAAGAAACCACCCTGAAATGTAGCATCGTAAAGCAACCACTGTTAAAAATGACTTTAAGACTTTATTTTTTTATAGGGCAGTTTTAGATTCACAGCAGAATTGAGAAGACGCTACAGAGAGTTTCCATATGCTTCCTGCTCCCAAACATGCACAGCCTCCCTCCAACCATTTTTTCTACATCATCTTCCAGATGAAGCCAGGTAGGCTGCTCACTGTTGGGTCCCTCATGCATTTGTGGTTAGTTGGGCAGCTGCTGGATGATATTGGACAACCTCCCTCTCATGTCTGCTGCCTGTCCCACTGGAGAGTCTAGGTCAGTGGTTCCCAACCTTTTTTTGGCCATGCCCCACCTGAGCATCTCTACAATCCTGTGAATATGAATATATATATATATATATATTTCTTATTATTCAAAAAGTGAACTCCTATTCACATGGAGGAAGCCTAAAAGACCATTAACTTGGTCTAAACAAGCTTCCAAAGAACATGGCATCCATGAAAGAGAAAAATCAAAGAACGGAAGAACAGTTGAAGTACTGAGGAAGAAATCACTAAGAAATTGTTAAAAAAATAATAATAATATGTAGTGATATGAAAAAATAGCAAATAAAGTTTCAAAAACAGAACTAAAATGCATAAATATGTCACAATATATATTTATATACTATATATGAGGCCCCTAGAACCATAAGAAATGCAAAAAATTCACTGTTAATAACTCATTCTTGAATTGCCCCCCTTAAAAATCAAATTGCCCCCCTGTGGGGTGTGTGCCCCACGTTGGGAGCCACTGGTCGAGGTATTCTAAGCGAGGACAGCTTGTCCTTGTTCCGCGTGGTTACTTTATCCTCCAGTAGGGTAGCCCACACTTTATCTGATGGTCTCAAGGCCCCAAAGGGCAACAAGAGTGAAATATACAAAGTGATTTGAACCCTGGGCTAAGGCTTGTGCCCCATCATGTGGGCTTGAAAATAGTGCTAACAAAGTATTACCATTGGAGAAAACTGGTTTAAACAAAACTCAGTGATGTCATCATTAAATGAACTCAATCTGGCAGACATAAACCACTAAACATAAGCATAGGAGAGAGGATATCAGTGCTGAGGTGGCCAGTTTTTGCGAAGCAATGCCTGCATGCAACAGCCAGATTGAATGAATACTGGAAAATGGCTTGCTGTTTATATGAAAGTCAAGTTTAACTGGGCGTCCTGTATTTTTTTCAGGCAACCCCCATGTTATAGATCTCCACTTTTCCAGCAGGCTACCCAGAATTCTCTGCATGACAAGTGATCGAAGACCTACAGACAGCGTGGGGCAGTCAGGGCCAATTGTATATTATTAAATAGCAGTAAAGCTTAAGGTCTTTCTTATTATTTTCATATTAGAAATAGAAGTTTTTTTGTTTTTAAAAAAATATATTTTATTGATTTTTTACAGAGAAGAAGGGACAGGGATAGAGAGTTAGAAACATTGATGAGAGAGAAACATCGACCAGTTGCCTCCTGCACACACCCTACTGGGGATGTGCCCGCAACCAAGGTACATGCCCTTGACCGGAATCGAACCTGGGACCTTTCAGTCCACAGGCCGACGCTCTATCCACTGAGCCAAACCAGTTAGGGCAAGAAATAGAAGTTTTAATATTTTTGTTTGCCACCCAGTGGATTGCTCAGCACCAACCACCTTCTCCACTTTGGAGACACTAGACTCTGAGCCCCCAAGGCAGGGGTCACTCGTTACTGGGCTCTGTATCTCCAGGGTAGATCATTAGTTGCTTACAGACCATATGACCTTGAATAAATGCTTTAAATCTTCTGTCTCTCAGTCTCCTCATCTGTGAAGTGAAGCTAATAATAGTACCCACTTCACAAAGCCATGGGAGGAGCATATGGATTGTATGTGAAAAATGCTTAGCCCAAGTGTCAGACACATACCAGACCCTCATTACATGTCAGCTGTTATTATTATCACTACTAGAGGCCCAGTGCACGAAATTTCCGCACAGGTAGGGTCTCTAGACCTGGCTGGCCCATCAGGACCAATTAGGGCCTTCCTTTGTTCCGCGCTGGCCCCTGGTGGTCAGCGCACGTCATAGAGAGCGGTTGAAATCCCGGTCGGTCAAATTCCTGAGGGGACAATTTGCATATCAGCCTTTTATTATATAGGACTAGAGATCTGGTACATGAATTTGTGCATGGGTGGGTCCGGCCAGCCTGCCCCAATGGGGGTCCAATCGGGGTCAGGCTCGCACAGGGGAGGGGCTGCGGGCAGTTGGCTGGCTGGCCCTGCCTCTGATCTGGGGGATCTGATCGGAGGCCGGGTTGGCTGGGAGGAGGGGCCTCTGGGGGTTGGGTGGGGCCGATCGGGCTGCTGTGTGCCTGTCATAGTGACTGGTCATTCTGGTTGTTCTGGTCTTTTGACTTTTATATATATAGGTTATTGCTCTCACTGTTACTGGCAATTATGGTTGGTCAAATTCTACTATAAGAAAAAATGTTATAGCTCATGAAAAAAAATGCATTTTTATTGATTTCAGAGAGGAAAGGAGAGAGAGAGATAGTGAAAGAGAATCATTGATTGGCTGCCTCTTGCTGCCCCCGCCCCCCATTGAGGATCAAGCCCCCAACTCGGACATGTGCCCTGACTGAGAATCGAACTGTGACCTCTTTGCTCATATGTCGATGATTAATCACTGAGCCACACCAGAAGGGCAACTCATTTTTCAAAAAAAGGAATCTTAGCTCTGACCAGCGTGGTTCAGGTGGCTGGGCGTTGTCCTGTGCACTGAAAGGTTGCTGGTTGGATTCCCATTCAGGGCATATGCCTGGGGGGTGGGCTCAATCCCCAGTAGAGGTGTGCAAGATGTAGCTAATTAAAGTTTCTCTCTCTCTCCTCTTTCTCTAAAAATCTTTTTTAAGAGGAATCTTGAAATTATTTTTAAACTCTGTGTCTTCTTTTAAAGAGACAGGTAATACAACCAAAGTACCTAGAATTGGTATTCTCAAGATAGTAGGACTTCACTTATGTTTCAAATTTATCAATGAATTGGAGCTCTTAGAGCATTTTCATGTATATACATGTCTGCACACACCTCCCACAGTCTGGGGAATGTATCTTAGACCCTTTAAATTGTAAGCAAGAGATATGCCTCAGCTCACTTGAGGGCTTGGGGAACTGTATATGGTCAAAATAACAATAATGTCAAACTGATACCTGGGTCAAGATCACTGGCTGTATGACTTTATATTAAAGTCCCCTAGCCCTCCTGAGCCTTGGTTTTCACCGCTCACCTCCCTCTAAGACTGATGGGAGCTACATGAACATTGGATGAGCAACGACATTATTTTAAGCTCCAGGGTGCTATTCATACATGATCAATTATTATGCCTAAGAAGCACGTCTTTTGTGACCGGATAGTATAAATACATTGTCAGATGCAGAAAAGGATACATTACAATGATTTTCAAGTTTATGGCTGAAAAGTCAAACAAACACCTTACTTGCTCTTCAATTCCAGCCTTTTAAAACTCACAATGTTTTGATGGCAAGTCTCTGAGTTGGAGTCAGGAGCGTGGAACTTGACTTCTGTGGGCCCAACAGAGTATTCACGATGTTGAACACGGTACCTAATTTCTAACAGGCACTTGAGATAGAGTTGTGGATAAAAGAATAAAACGAACGAATGAGTCAGTGAATGAATTCCCACGGCGCTTTGGGATGCCCCGAGGAAGTGGGCTGACGTTAGGTGGGGGAGGACCCTGTCCACGTTTACAGGCTAATTTCACTGTTGCGGGCATTGCAGGTGCTATAAACCTGTGCTCTGCTCAGAGCTGATCCTTTCGTGTCCTTCCTCTATGGGACTGAAGTTCAGTCAAGCCCAGAGAACCCCACCCTTAAATAAAGCCTTTAGCATTAGGCATAATAACAGCTGCCAACTGAGCTTCTGCTTTCTGCTTGGCCCAGGGCTATGCTCACTGAAAGATTTTCAGGTTAAGAGTTTGAACTCCGGGGTCAGCTGATCTTGACCTCCGACTGGGTGACTTCGGAGAACTTTCTTAACTATTCTGAGCCTCCATTTTTCATCTGTAAGTTGAGTGAGCCAATAGGACCTACCTCGCTGAGTTACTGTAATTATAAGAATAGTTATTGGGGTAACATTTATTGGTACTTATTACACATCAGGCATTTTCTCACTCCTAATTATTACCCCTAGAATCCATTATGGTAGGTAAATTAAGTCATAAAATATATCCCACCCAAGGCAATAAAACTATTTCACTTTGAATGACTTACACATATACCTGTACAAGCATTTTCATTTTTTCTGAATTGTCCCTTAAGTAGATATCTTTGCCCATCCCTGGCCTAGGGGATGGTGGATGGAGGAATACAAGAACAGCTGTGAATCAGTAGGAAATTGTAGCAGAGTATTAAAAAAAAAATACATTTGTTTTAAAAGCAAAGATGACTCACATGATTATCCTTTTGAAGAACTTAGTTGTTCTTTGGTCAATCAATTCAGGAAAGACAGCCTCCTCCCTTTGAAAATCCACAGCCCGTGTTTACATATGAAAGGCGCTGTGTCTGTAGGAAAGAAACCAGCTTTTCTCTGGCCCAGCCTCTCCTGTGCTGTGCGACCGCAGACGGCTTTGCCATCGTGGGACTCTATCCCTCATTCACGTCGTGCAGCCTCCTCTGGGAGTCCCTGGCACGTCGCCCTGTGGACAGGAAACCCAAGCAAACCCTGGGCATGCTCACCAGCAACAGACGGTCACCTCGCGCGCGGGGCTGGTCAGCATCCAGGAGGCCAGGCGGGCCATCCACCGGCTCATTCATTTTTCAACTGATTCCTGCGGCTGCGCGCAGATGTGGCTGCAGAGGCTGAGTCGCAAAGGGTGGGAGACCGGGTGAACAGTAGCTGGGCCGCGAAGAAAACCGAGGTGCCGCCTGGTGCTTGTGCAGGGAGACAAGAGCAGCGGTGGCTTTGGGTCCTTTGAGTCGTGCCCCGGTTCAGGGCGCTGCTGGGTGGCTCCGGGCGGGCGGAGGTCCGGAGGGCAGGCCTGCCCCCGGCCATGCGGGGCCTGCTTACACTGAGAGCTGTTCCAACCCCAGGAAGTACTGCAAGGGCTGGTATCACTCAATTTGGGGTCAACACTCATTTAACTGAGAAAGTTATTTATTCAGCTTTCTTATTTATGCTTTTTTTTTTTTGCCTTTTCTCATGCCCATGCTGCACTCACATTGCTTCTCTGTTTCGTACGCTCCTAATTCATTGGAAAAGAGATTTTTGTTTTTGTTTAAATCACCTGTGTTTGGCTTTACAGAAAAGCACAAAGGGAGTAAAAATTATTCAGCTACATAGAAAAGGGCATTTTTTTGTTATTAATTAAAATACAATATTGACATGCAATATTATATTAGTCTCAGGGCCACGCCATATTGATTTGACATTTACATATCTTACGATAAGAATACCAATGGATCAAGAAGATGTGGTGTATAAAAACAATGGAATATTACTAAGTAATAGAAAAGAGTGAAATCCTGCCATTTGTGACAACATGGATATGCCCAGAGGGTATTATGCTAAGTGAAGCAAGTCAGATAAAGACAATATTGCACGATTTCACATATGTGTGGAATTAAAATCAAAACAAACAAGAAAAGGGCACTTTAACATCTTTTTAAAAAAATGATTATCTTAATTTTACTTATTTTTTTAAAAATATATTTTTATTGATTTCAGAGAGGAAGGGAAAGGTAGAAAGAGATAGAAACATCAAGATGAGAGAGAATCATTGATCAGTTGCCTCCTGCACGCCCCCCACTGGAGATCAAGCCCACAACCCTGGCATGTGCCCTTAACTGGAATGGAACCTGAGACCCATCAGTCCGCAGGCTGACGCTCTATCCACTGAGCCAAACCGGCTAGGGCCACTTTTAACATCTTGATGAACATCATTCTCAACTGCTCAGACACCGAATTTACCTAAATTCTGTGCTGTGCATCATAGACCTTTTTCTGCAAAAATAAACAGGTCTGGCAGACAATATCTTTGTTAATGACAACATATCCCACTGTGTGGCTGTGCTCTATTTTATGTAACCCTTTGAAGCTTCTGAAGGTTCCGAATGTTTGTAATTTATAATTATTCCAAACTGGGCTTTGTGCAAACACCCTTGTGTATCTGGCTTTTCATATTGGAGAGAGTCTCCTTCAGATAGGCCCCTAAAAGTGAGGTCTTAGGTATCAGTGCGGACCTATGTGTATCTTATATTTGGTTTTCTATATCCCAGATGCCATCCAGGAAAGATGACCATTGAGCAAACCGGCCATGGTGATACCTGCAATTTTTTTTCCCCTTGTTTGAAACTAGCCCACAGACTGTAGGCACTGTGAGGCCAGCTTCACTGTTACTTTTCCTCCTCTATGACCAGGTACCTGCAATTTTAAAAAAGATATATATTTTATTGATTTTTTACAGAGAGGAAGGGAGAGGGATAGAGAGTCAGAAACATCCATGAGAGAGAAACATCGATCAGCTGCTTCCTGCACACTCCCTACTGGGTACATCCCCTTGACCGGACTCAAACCTGGGACCCTTGAGTCCGCAGGCCGACGCTCTATCCACTGAGCCAAACTGGTTAGGGCGTACCTGCAATTTTTAAACTAACACTTATAAGACCCCTCTCAGTCTCCACTTTAATGTATTCTCCAGGGAGAAAAGGTTAGTTCTTTTGTGAAGCAGGAAAAAAAGGTGTATTAAACAGAAACTAGTTACTTTGCCATCTTGTCCAGCTAATGCTGAAAGAAAACCGTGAACATCCCTTTCAGGAAGTTACCTGTGTTTTTAGCAGCGTAGAGGTAAAATTTTGGCTCAACACTATAATACAGGCACAAATGAGAGGACATATCGGGACAATGTTCCAACCAAGAGCTACCTGGCCAGGGCAAGAAGGGGTTCTTAATTCTGGATTTCCCTCTAGACAAGAGCACCTGAGACAATGCCTACATCCTGGCACAGAGTAGAAGTTCAATACAAAATAATTGAATGAATAAATAAAATGTGACCAAGTGACTAAGTAAAGTGTTCATCGTATCAGTGAGAGACCATCTAATCCAGTGATGGTGAACCTATGACACGCGTGTCAGAGGTGACACGCGAACTCATTTTTTTGGTTGATTTTTCTTTGTTAAATGGCATTTAAATATATAAAATAAATATCAAAAATATAAGTCTTTGTTTTACTATGGTTGCAAATATAAAAAAATTTCTATATGTGACATGGCACCAGAGTTAAGTTAGGGTTTTTCAAAATGCTGACACGCCGAGCTCAAAAGGTTCTCCATCACTGATCTAATCAGCCAAAGTTATTCAGGAACTAGTACTAGGTCACCGATGGGGGGAAGAAGGGGCTCTGCACAACCCTTTCTTGGATTTTTATGTTTTTCTTGAGTAGAGACAGCACACTAGTGGGCAGGGCTGCGTGAGCCCCCTGCCCTGTGTTTCGTTTTGTCTCAGAGGATGGACATTAGAAACAGTGGCCAACATTTCTAAAGTCAACATTTACCTACACACCTGGGTTTCTGGCTTTTCTTGATCCCATCCAGCCTCCCCAGGCTCTGGCCAGGTCCCAGCCACAGGACCATAGAGGGCGGGGGCGAGGAGCCGCCCTCTCCCTGTCCGCCACAGCGCCCCCTGGCTGCCGGCGCACCTCCCGCCGGCCTGGCCCCCGGAGGCGTCTGGATTTGCCACGCCTTTGTGTTTTCGCTTTTTTTGTTTTAAGTTTGGAATGTGTGTGTTGGAGGTCTTGTTATCTTACATGGATTCCCCCCAGCAGCTCAAAGAAACGGACTTGCTCTCCCTCGTCCCCATTTCTAAGACCCTCCCCGACAGCCTGCATTTTGGTCTTTGTCTTCCCCTGGGGAGCAGGCACAACTCTCTCGCAGCGAACTCTCCTGGGGGTTGACGGCCATCAAAGGCTTTGGGAGACTCTGCTGTGCATGTGGGTGGGGGCGGGGACCTGGGGAGAAGAGACAGACACCGAGATTATGGAGGGTTATGGCTCAACCTGCGGGTTCCTGGCCAATCCTGGCTGCCCGGCTAAACCCAGCAAGACATTGACTTGAAATATGTGTTTTTTGGGGAGGCGGGCAGGGGGAAGAGATAAAATCTTGATTCTACTCTGCTTTGAGGAAATGACTGCTGACTCTCTTTGTATATGTAATTAGACATCAACATACAGAGAAACATTCTGAACATTTTGTTATTGGAAAGGCAGGCGTTTCCCGTTCCCCCTCCTCCCCGAATGACATAGGAATAAATGCCAAACTTCTATTACTGATTCGTTGGTAGTCTAACCGGCTTTATTTTCTCCTCAGACAGTAGGTGTTTAGTGTCAATGTACATTTTTTTTTTTCTGCCAGGATGCTTCCTGTCCCCAAACTATTAATTTTGTTTTTATGAATAATACAGTATGCCCGGGTTATTATTGAGTTTGATTGTATGCTTGCCTCATGCTCTGCATTTTAATTTACGTGTAACTGCTCAGGAAAAAAAAATGCAAATCTCTTCTATTCAAATTCAAACAAAAATAAATGGATTTTTTATGGCCTAAAGGATCTTTTCATTACCAAATCATTTATCTTTTCAGGAAGTACATTTATATATCCAATATGCACTAGTGCTGTCTTTATTTTCTTCCCTTTTTCCGCCTTTAATAAATATGCTGCCTCTTTTCATAGCTCCTGTGAATCTCTGCCGATAGGGGCTGCTTATAGCAGCCTGAGCAAGACTATAATTAATAGCATGAAACAGAAAGCAAAAGGGTTCATAGAAAACTCAAACATATTAAATCTCAAAAAAAAAAAAAATCTAAAACTTGGATTGCCATGTTTCAAAGAAAAAGGAAAAACACATGCCAGCCTTAGCAAAACAAAATAATATAAAGGCGGGAGGTGGGGGAGAAATGTGTGTCTGTGAGTCTTGCTGCTGGTGTCTTTAAGAGCCAGATCTCTGCTTTGGCTTCTAACAGGATCTGCTATTAGAAGTTTGGCATTTTGAGCGCCAGGCTGTGTTTTTATTGAACACCGCTTTATTTTTATATCTTGATGGAAGAAGCCGGCTCAGAGGGCTTTGCTTCTGGGAGGGGTGGGAAGACACAAACAGTTTCCGGGAGGGGTGGGGTCCACAAAGCACTTTCTGCTAAACGCCAAGGGGCAGCTCCGGGGGCTTGTCCTGCGTCGAGAGGCCCCGGAGTGGGAAACAGGAGGGCGATTCGAGTTGATGGCCTTTTCCCTGTTTTTCAGACATTCGCCTTTCTCTGGCAGATTGCACTTTAAAAATCATACGATTGCGTTAAACATGCCCAGACTGTTGACTTTCCCGTTGCATGTTTATGTATTAAATCGGATTTCAGGGCCAAC
The DNA here is from genome assembly GCF_028538775.1 of Myotis yumanensis. Classification (NCBI taxonomy): domain Eukaryota; kingdom Metazoa; phylum Chordata; class Mammalia; order Chiroptera; family Vespertilionidae; genus Myotis; species Myotis yumanensis. Next base: position 9,361,364 of record NW_027223758.1, on the reverse strand, counting down.
TCAATGGATGCCTTTGTTCTCGCCAGATTAAGTCACACAGATAATCTGGTTTAGTTATGGCTACATTGTTGAGATGGTGCTAATTATAGAGCTTACAGTACAGCCGAGGGGGTGATGTACATGGTCATTTTGAAGAAGGAGAAAAAAGTCATATGCCCAGCTCAGAAATGTACGGTCACTCTGACTCTCTCCCTAAAGGCCCATTTCAAGACGGGAGGTCACAGAATGGGTTACTTAGGAATTCTTAAAGCCCCGCCCGCCTGCGGACACGCAGCCTGTGTGGGATCCTCAGTGATCCTGGGGGTTGATGCTGAGACCGGCAGAGCTGAGTTGTGATCTCACAGCAGTGTGCACGCTGCGGCTCTGACAGAGCAAGGGGAGGGGCGCTGAGACCTCCCCACACAAACCAGGTCTTTGCACGGAAGGTTTCCCAAATGAAAGGAAGAGGGGCTGCTTTCCTATCTCCCTCCCTCCCTCCCTCCCTCCCTCCCTCCCTCCCTCCCTCCCTCCCTTCCTTCCTTCCTTTCATCCTTCCTTCCTTCTTTTCTTTTTTAAAATTAATTTCAGGGAGAGACAGAAGAGATAGAAACATCAATGATGAGAGAGAATCATTGATCGGCTGCCCCCAGAACGCCCCCTACTGGGGATTGAACCCAAAACCCAGGCATGTGCCCTAGACTGGAATTGAACTATGACCTCCTGGTTCATAGGTCGATGCTCAACCACTGAGCCTTGACAGCCCGTCAAAAGGCTGCTTTTGGACGAGCTACCACTAGCCAGCCAGGAACAGAGCAACCCAGACCACATCTGACAGCGAACTCCTTAAGAGACAAAAATAAATCAGGGTTTCGGGAGGTGCTGTCCTTCAATGCCCTGTTTCCTATTCGGAGAAATGATGGGGTTTGGATGGGAGGGGAGATGGGATGTTTAAGCAAATGTTTACTAAGGTGACTCCTTTCCACATCCTTGGGGATTGGCCCTTCACGTCGTGTCCTCCATTTCATGATTTATTTGGGCAATTCCTGAGCTGGGGGCCAAGGGAGAGATCAAGGTCTTGGCACCTTGAACAAAAACAAATAGTACACCGGAAAATATTTAGCAGATGAAAATGCAGAACACAGAAAAATAGACGGAGGATGATTCTGAAGAAATGGTGTGGTTCTGACTAGGAAGTGATAAGTTTTTTTTTTTTTTTTTGGTATTGATTTCAGAGAGGAAGGGAGAGGGAGAAAGAGATAGAAACATCAATGATGAGAGTGAATCATTGATCGGCTGCTTCCCTGCATGCCCCCTTCTGGGGATCGAGCCTGTAGCCCAGGCATGTGCCCTGACAGGGAATTGATCCATGACCTCCTGGTTCATAGGTCGACATTCAACCACTGAGCCACACCGGTCGGGTGAGAGTTAACTTTTGCTTGTTGCCACATTTCCAGAAATTGCCCATTGTCGGTGACCTGCTCTACTGTTTAAGATCCCTGGCAAATTAATGACACACTTACTGTGCACCTCCATTCCCTCAGCTATAAAATGGGTTTAGTGCTATTTCATTTCAGTTAGTTGCAAGGATTAAAGGAGATAACGTCGATAGAGCATGCAGCTAGCACCTGGCTCTCAAGACAGCTATCAGAAGTCGTCTAGTATGTGGTCACGGTTATGCTTACAATGAGTTCTAGGCTTCCTTTCTGATGAGATGGCTTTTATTGTTTGGCAATACCTTAAACTAGAATGGCTTGCTTGTCAATCCCTGTGCCTGGGGAATGCTCATGTGCATCAGAAAACACAGCGTTTAGAGGTTGGCCTGAATTCCTACCAAGGTGAACACCTTCATGGTTACATGCAGCCTATGTTCTTTCCTCGTAGAAAACAGGTTACGAAGAGCATAACAAATGTGGGCTTGAAAGAGGAAAGCTCTGCTGGCCAGGGTGAGTAGCTGTTGGCTTTTGTGTGTAAGAAAAAAGGGAAATTTGTTTTAAAATAGTCCCTCAGTAACAGTAATAACAGCCAGCAGTGTGGGAGCCGCAGGTCCAGATTCCTAACCCGCTGCTGCAAGGCTTCTCCAGGGGTAAGTTCTACAAGTCCTGTAGGTTTTACACTTCCAACTCATTTTCTTTTTTAAAATATATTTTTATTGATTTCAGAGAGGAAGGGAGAGGGAGATAGAAACATCGATGATGACAGAAAAATCATTAATCAGCTGCCTCCTGCACGCCCCCTACTGGGGATTGAGCCCTCAACCCGGACATGTGCCCTTGACCAAAATCGAACCTGGGACCCTTCAGTCCGCAGGCCGACGTTCTATCCACTGGGCTAAACCAGCTAGGGCGTTCAACTCATTTTCTACAACCTATATTTTTGGGGCCACGAGAAGGGGGAAAGAGCTTGATGAGACAGTGAAAATATTCCAAGTCTCATTTTAGCCATTACTTCTTGCCTCCTTTCTTTTGATCATAAAGATGTTATATGTTCAGAGTAGAAAACTGGGCCAGTTCTATAACCAGCAGCAGAAAGCAGAACAGGAAAGGTCTCCACAACCCTCCACCCAGAAGTGTCAACATTTGGGGCAGTTTGTTGTAACCAATCAACTCACCAGTTTTCTGAGCAGCTACTTATCCGCTTGCACTCACAGTGTCATTTGAGGACAGAAGTGGCACCCTGTTCCCTTCTGTTCCTTGTGTACATCCCCACAACCGTACTTGAGGCAACTGGATTATCGGGTGATATGAAAAGCTGCTGCGCCGAGAGGGACAGATAAGGCCCTGATAAGGCCATTAACGAGCCTGGGCCTGATTATGAACAAAGACTTAAAAGGCCCTAAGTGCCAGGAGAACTAACCAATAGTACAATCGCCGCTGAGAGCGTGGACTTTAGAGTCACCAGCCCTCAGGAGTCCCGCTGTCATCATTTGCGAGCTGTGTGACAGTGAGCAAACTAGTTCGAGTTTGGAAGCCTCGGCTTTTTGATCTGTAAAATGGGGTGACAATGGCATCTGCCTAAAAGGTGACAAAAGAGTTAAATGAGAAAACGAGTGTACAATAGCCCCAAGGAAGGACCCACGGTGCCAGGTGGGTACTGGAAGGGTCAGGAGAATCACTTTGCAAAGTATATGACTGTCTAACCACTATGCTGTACACCTGAAACCAATACAAAATAATATTGCATGTCAACTGCAATGGAAAAATAAAATTAAAAAAAAGGAAAGGGTCACCACTGTTTGTATTATTATTTTAAAAAAATATTTTTTATTGATTTCAGAGAGGAAGGGAGAGGGAGAGAGATAGAAACACCATCGATCAGGGAGAATCATGGATCGGCCGCCTCCTGCATGCCCCCTAGTGGGGATCGAGCCCGAGACCCAGGCATGTGCCCTTAACCGGAATCGGACCCGGGACCCTTCACTCCGCAGGCCGCTATCCACTGAGCTAAACCGTCCAGGGCTATTATTATTATTCCACAGTTTTGGAGAATGGTTTGGGTGGAGAAGGAAGGACATCAACATTCCCATCTTAGAATATAAGGCTGCAAATTGGTAAAGCATGAGGCCAAATTGCATTTGCAGACATGTAGTGTTTGGTTTACCGAGTATTTAAACGTTGATGAAATGAGGCAGATTGTTCACAGACACAGTCAGATATTCCCCAGCAAAATAGGGTAATCAGACAACTTTGAGTCCACATCCCCTGCCATGGCAACAGTAGCTAAGTAACAGCGACATGCCTTTGGTTGGCATGAACTTTGCTAGAATCCCTTATCCTTCCGGATCTTCCCCAATTCTTTGGCACGTGAGTTTGAGACTCGGGTTAAACCTCTTTCAACAATACTTGCACTGACGGTGATTCCTAAAGGAGGAATTTCTGGTACCACTCGAGGCACATTTTCGGGGTGGCCTGTGGTTCTTCAGTGTCTCCAGGACTCCGAGCAGAAGCTCTGAGTGTGTATCGGAATGACCTGGGGGGCCTGGTGCAGTACAGGGCGCTGGGCCCCACCCCGGAGCTTCAGCGCCAGTAGGTCTGGGGTGGGGCCTGAGCATTTGCCTTTCTGCCAAGTTCCCAGAAATGCTGCTGTTCTGGGACCCACACTCTGAGATGCAGGGACCTGTACAGAGGGGAACATATGTATACATATACATATATATGTATATGTATATGTGTGTATATGTATATATATACATCTTTATTTGGCTTTATTTGCAAAAGTGATATTTGCTTACCTTAAAATAAAATGCAGATAATGCAGATAATGCAGAAAGGTATAAAGTAGAAAGTGAAAATCTATAGTTTTCCTACTAAATAATTATAGTCAATAGTTTATTTCTCCCCTTTGAGAAGAATTAAGAAAAAAAACTTGATAAAAATTGTTTATTGCTTTATCAGCTGATGTGATAGAGACCAGAGCAGACCCTTGATGAGCTGTGGAGTGGTGGTTCTCTTCTAGGCTGGTTGGAAGTGATAACGAATTGAACAGCGGACCGTTGTGAAGCCCCAGGAGAGGTACAGGGGGGCTACCGGAGTGAGCCTCACCCCCAGGAGAGGTACAATGGACACTCACAGAGCGAGACTCGCCCTACCTGGCCTGTGCTTGATCGGCTCACTTGGTCCCCGGAACAGTTCTATAGGGGAGGCGCTAGTTACTCTTCCCCGTTTATAGATGAAATAGAAGCTTAACGAGGTCAGTGACTCATGCACAGCCACATAGCTAGTGGCAGTGGAGCTGGGATTTGAACATGAGCGGCCTTCAAATAATAACGCTACCTGCTCCCCTCCCCACCCACTCACTGCCTACCTTTGCCGGGTGGCATGCACTGAGTGTCCTTGAGATGCCAAGCGCCCGGCTAACGGCTGGGGAATGTGGAGATCTCGGGGTGTAAGCCTGGCAGAGTGGTTCCACCCCCTGTTTGTAGCCAGGCATTCCCTATGGACCGTTTCACCAGGAAAAGACACATGCACATCTTTGGTGAATAGTTTCTGGTGTTTCATAGACATTCCCCAGGCTAACTCCGGCCTCTCAAAAGTTAAGGACACTTGATCTCCTACTGCAGCGGTTCTCAACCTGTGGGTCACGACCCCTTTGGAGGTCGAACGACCCTTTCACAGGGGTTGCCTAAGACCATCAGAAAAAACATATATAATTACATTTTGTTTTTGTGATTAATCACTATGCTTTAATTATGTTCAATTTGTAACAATGAAAATACATCCTGCATATCAGATATTTACATTACGATTCATAACAGTAGCAAAATTACAGTGATGAAGTAGCAATGAAAATAATTTTATGGTTGGGGGTCACCACAACGTAAGGAACTGTATTAAAGGGTCGTGGCATTAGGAAGGTTGAGAACCACTGTCCTAATGCAATCCCCAAATTCTATCGAAGGGGCTCGTGACTTGTGCATGAGACTTAGCGGAGGCATCGATTCTTTAGTGCCTTACGCTGTTTGAGAGATCATCTTGGCCTCCGTGTTCTCATTTCTAATATGTGGAATCATCAGACTCAGGGCTGTGCGTCTGGGCGGTCACACAGGGCCCCACACTCAGAGGGGCCCACGCTCGGCTTCATGCTCTGCTGTCACCAACATGAAATTCTAAATAATTTTTGAACAAAGGACCTCAAATGTTCGTTTTGCATTATCCCCATAAATTATGTAGCTGGCCCTTACTAGACATTATGGCACCTGAATGAGACCCCCTCCCTCCCTCAGAGGACTGGACACTTGAAAAAATAAGTATGGGGCAGGGTTTAAAATTCTCTTTTAGCCCTGGGTTCGATTCCAGTCAAGGGCAGGTACCTCGGTTGCAGGCTCAATACTGGGCCCTGGTTGGGGTGTGTGTGGGAGGCAACCAATCGATGTGTCTCTCTTACATCGATGTTTCTCTCTCTCTGTCTCTTCCTTCTCTCTAAAAATCAATGCAAAAAAAACGGGCTGGACATGCACTGGCACACTCCCACCCTCCCTGGATGGCCAACCTCCTGCATCCCTCCCTGGCCCCGATTGTGCATGGTGGGTCCCTCAGCCTGGCCTTCGCCCTCTCACAATCCAGGCTGAGGGTCCCCCCCCCCCCCCCCCCCCCGAGTTCATGAATTTCGTACACCAGGCCTCTAGTTGGTTAATAAAACTATATATGTTTCAGGTGTACAAATCTGTAATACATCATCTGTATATTGTATAGTGCATTCACCACCCCAAGTCAAATCTCCTTCTGTCACCATTCTCCCCCCCCCCCCCCCCATACCTTCTTTTCAACCTCTCACCTCCCTTTGGTAATCATCATACTGCTGTCTGTATCTATGAGGTTGTTTTGTTTGTTTGTTTGTTTTTTGCTTAATATCCCTTCACCTTTTTCATCCAGCCCAGCAACCCCTTTCCCTCCCCTAAAAAATAAATAAATAAATAAAAAATAAAAATCAATGCAAAAATATCTTTGGGTGAGGATTAACAACAACAACAAAATGTACTTACTGATTTGAGAGAGAGAGACAGAGAGAGTCAGAGAGAGACAGAGAGAGACAGAGAGAAGAGACATAGATTTGTTGTTCCACTTATTTATGCATTCATTGGTTGTTTCTTGTATATACTCTAACCGAGGATCGAACCTGCAACCTTGGCATACCGGGATGATGCTCTAACCAACTGAGCTATTGGGCCAGGCCCGGGGCAGGTATGAATTTATATCACCCTCCCAATGACCTGGTGTGATTGGTTCTAGTTTTACCCACATCTTATAGATAGGGAAAGCATTTTGTAAATGCAGTCAATGCTTGAAATATCTAGTGTGTGGTCATTAGTGAGCCTCACTAGTGAGTTATGAGTCTAGAATTTTGCCTATTTGTATAAATTCCCCATCTATTTTAAACACACACAAAAGTAGAATCTCTGGGGACCTTGCCCAGCTGTGAAGATATTTTTATTCTGAAAACACTGAGTTGTTATCTGAAATGTCCTAGTGCTAATTCAGGAGGCCTTTGGATCTTGACTCATCTACTCCTCACGGCTGAGCCCAGCTCCCAGTAAAAAGGAATGTGATTGGAATCCCCTGAACTGAGCTGGACTGTGACTGCAGGCAGTCCTCCGGGTCCTAAAGAGGGTGTGGTGTGTCTGTGGGGTAGGGCGGGGCGCAGGCTCAGTGGTTCCACACAGCTGGAAGCAGGTGCCTGAGGGCTCGGAGGCTGTCCTTTCAGCAGCAGTGGGGACACTGCATTTATGCCATGTTCTGTGAGGAGTCCAGTGCGTCAGGCCGGATTTTAGTAATTCAATTTCACTTTTACAAGTCGTTCAACCCGGGTCAGTTCACTACTTAGGTATCTGTGCATTATTGAACGGTGATCATTTAAAATCAATATGGACCACCAGCTCAAAGGAGAACTGAAAGTTTTATATTTTTGTACTGAAAAAAAAATTGTGAAACCTTTAAATGCTACTTTTCCTAATTAGTCTTTGCTACTAAAATACTTTTCCCAGTTCTCTGTGCTAAATGATATATTGTCCCCATAACTGTTTGATTAAAAAGGAAAGAAGTTCTTTGAAAGCCATTAGAACTGAAATGATGTTTGTCACTGTATGCTTCTGCCTGGGGAGCTTTTCACCTTTCTCACTACACTAATTTGTGCAGGTGTTCTTTTCCTTTCTGTGGGAACACTCTGTGGCCTGCCCTCCCTCCCTCCCTCTCTCCCTTCCTTCTGTCTAAAAAAAGTTAACTGGTTTCTTACTTTTATATGATATTATGTTGTTTACTACTTAATTTTGAGTATGAGCCGGCATCCTCTCATGAGTAACTCATTAATAATAGTAACACATTGCATTTAAAAATACATCTAAAAATATATCTAAATATTATAATGCGGAGCTTGATTGCATTAAGTATAACTTGCAGGCTGCAAATTGAAATAAATTCCTGAGTGTGTTTTTAAACACCTAAGTGCTGCCCAGCCAGTGTGGCTCAGTGGTTGAGCGTTGACCTATGAACCAGGAGGTCATGGTTTGGTTCCCAGTCAGGGCATGTGCCCGGATTGCAGACTTGATCCCCAGTGGGGATTGTGGAAGAGGCAGCCAATTAATAGTTCTCTCTCATCACTGATGTTTCTATCTCTCTCTCCCTCTCCCTTCCTCTCCGAAATCAATAAATAAAAAATATAAACGAAACAATACCACCTAAGTGCTGGGCTCTGTGACAGGCACTGTGAACACTGAGCTGATGAAAATACAGTTTGAAAAATTATTACTTGGCTCTTCACATTTATTGAGGTTCTGTTCTAATAACTTTTTATTTTATTTTAATTTTAAATACATCACTTTTTTAAAATATATTTTTTATTGATTTCAGAGAGGAAGGAAGAGGGTGAGAGAGAAATAGAAACATCAATAATGAGAGAGAATCATTGATCAGCTGCCTCCTGCACAATCCCCACATGGGATGGAGCCCGAAACTGGGGCATGTGCCCTGACCAGGAATTGAACAATGACCTCCTGGTTCATAGGTCAATACTCAACCACTGAACCACACTGGCCAGGCACTGTGCTAAGAACTTTAAATGGATTGTTTCACTTAATTCTCACAGCCATCCAAGGAAATAATATTATTATGCCTTTATTAGCCCCAAGAAAAGGCCAGAGAGGTTAAATAACTTGCCCAAGGACACACAGCTTATTAAATGGCAGTGCAGGATATATAACCAGATCTATCTGACTGCAAAGCAAGATCACTTATAACCCACTTGCATTCTAGGAGCCCTGTTTGTTGAGTTGAGAAGAAAAACTAAGAAGGTTAAGGCATTCACAGGGCCTGCTGTTTTGGTTGACATATCTCTTCCTTTCCTTACAAATAAAACTAAAGTGTGATGTCTTTTGATTTGATTCTGCTTCTTTTGGTCTCCAAAGAATGAAGACTCACTTGTTTCTAAGCACTTCAGCTGTCAGGGTTAAGCTGTCTTTTGTTCGGATTTCAACCGAAGCCGAACGAGCCACGCAGATGAGTGCAGGTCACTTTTCCAAGGCTCAGTTTCTCAACTGGAAAATGGGATAATGACACTGACCTCCTCAATGACATTAGGAGGATTCAGTGAGAAGATTCACGTGACACAGGTAGAAACTGGCCTTATTAAGTTCACGCAGTCTGCTTGATGATTGAAATTCCTCTTAAAAGTTAGACAAATTTTATAACTAGGAAATAGATTTCTCCTTCAAAAATATTTTTATTGATTTCAGAGAAGAAGGGAGATGAAGAGAGAGATAGAAACATCAATGATGAGGGAGAATCATTGATCGGCTGCCTCCTGCACGCTTCACACTGGGGATCAAGCCCGTAACCTAAGCATATGCCCTAAACAGGAATCGAACCATGACCTCCTGGTTCATAGGTCGACGCTCAACCTCCCAGCCATATCAGCTGGGCTAAAACACTTTATTTTTTTAGAGAAATTTTAGGTTCACAGCAAAATTGAGTGAAAGCTAGAGTTTCTTTCTGTCCCCTGGCCCCCACACAAGCGCAGCCTCCCACTGGCAGCATCCCCACCAGAGTGGTACCTCTGTCATAAGGGACGAATCTACACTGACATCATCTTTTCACCCAACATCCACAGTTGACCTTAGAGTTCACTCTTGGTGTTGTACATATTATGGGTTTGGACAAATGTAAGATGACATATACTCACTGTTATGGCGTCCTCTGTGTCTGAGATTCATCCCTTTCCTTCTATATCACATCTATATTTTAAAAATAGATTTTAAAAAGTCCTAGATTTTGGGTTGTAGAATCTTATATTCTTTGAAATTGAAAGAAGAAATGGATTATTAAGAAGTAATTGGAAAATAAAATTTGAAGTGAATAGGTAAGGAAGAGGTGAGCCAACCTAAGAGAAGTGAATGAGGAAAATCACGGAGGTGAGCTTGGCCTGACATCTGCAGTAGTGACGTGTAGTTTCTGAAATAAAAAGGTAGTGTAGCCCTGGCCAGTTTGTCTCAGTGGATAGAGCATCGGCCTGTAGACCAAAGGGTCCTGGGTTCCATTCTGGACAAGGATGTGTACCTCAGTTGGGGGAGGCAACCAATCGATGTGTCTTTCTCACATTGATGTTTCTTTCTCCCTGTCTCTCCCATCCCGTCCACTCTCTCTAAAAATCAATAGACCCCTAACCGGTTTGGCTCAGTGGATAGAGCGTCGGCCTGCGGACTGAAAGGTCCCAGGTTCGATTCCTGTCAAGGGCATGTACCTTGGTTGCGGGCACATCCCCAGTGGCGGGTGTGCAGGAGGCAGCTGACTGATGTTTCTCTCTCATCGATGTTTCTAACTCTCTATCCCTCTCCCTTCCTCTCTGTAAAAAATCAATAAAATGTATTTTTAAAAAAATCAATGGAAAAACATCGTCAGGTAAGGATGAACACCAACAACAACAAAAAACAGGTTATTGGGGATCTTAAACACCGTGGTTTGGGAAGTAGGAATCAATTGAAAGTTCATGATTCAATCAGTATTTTAGGTAGAATCACTTGGGGATTTACTACTGACTGTTTACATATTTACTGTGTGTCAGCCACACAGTAAAGTAATTTGAGGAAACAGTGATGAGTCAAAGCCGACCTGGTGACTGTGGTAGGCAGCCTCGAAGATGGTGTCAATGATCCGCACCTCCCGGTATTCACACCCTTGGCTGTGAGCTGAACCCAGTGACTCAAAAGAATATGACAAAAGTGAGGGTGTCATTTCGAGGGTTAGGATACACAAGGACTGTGACCTCCATCTTGCTCACCCCCTGCTGCTCTTTCTCATGTCCGCATTTGCCCTGAGGAAAGCCAGACGCCATGGAGAGGCTTGCTTGGCAGGAACAGAGCAGGGTCTCCAGCCAATAGCCAGAGAGGAACTGTGCCCCTCAGTCCACAGCCCATGAGGAACTGAGTCCTGCCAACAGCCACGTGAGTGAGGTGGAGCTGGATCCTTCCCAGCCGAGCCTCAGATGATTGTACCTTGAGCTAGATCAGTGATGGTGAACCTTTTGAGCTCGGCGTGTCAGCATTTTGAAAAACCCTAACTTAACTCTGGTGCTGTGTCACATACAGAAATTTTTTGATATTTGCAACCATAGTAAAACAAAGATTTATATTTTTGATGTTTATTTTACATATTTAAATGCCATTTAACAAAGAGAAATCAACCAAAAAAATGAGTTGCGTGTCATAGGTTCGCCATCACTAAGCTAGAGGCATCCACTTAACAGCACGTCCAGATCCCTGACCCACTGCCATACTAACAGCCATAACTGCTTCCGGTTTTAAGCTGCTATGTGTGGGGGATAATTTGTTACTCGGCAATGGAGAGCTAATACAGTCTCTGCCTCAGGCAACTTACAGCTTCGTGGGGGTAGAAGATGTCGGTTAACTATGATACCAATTAGGGTGATGTTACAGCTATGCCAGGCGCATGAAACTAACAGACCACCCCCTGGAGCAGCCTGATTTTGTCCGAGGAGCCAGGCTTTCCTGAGAAATGATGGCTAAGCTGGGATTTGAAGAGTACATTGCATTAACTCGGTGGTCTGGGATGGGAAGAGCATTTCTGGCAACAGGAACAGCACGTGCAAATGTCTGGTGAGAGGAGGAAGCACTAGTGAGGCTGGAACCCAGATGAAGAGGGGGTGGCAGGGCCTAGATCCCCTAAAATCTTATAGGTCATGCTAAGGGATTTGGGCTTTATGTTCAGCCCAGTGAGAAGTGTTCTAGCAGGGAGGGGGGGCATGCTCAGATTTTCCATTTTAAAAGCTTTCTTAGGCGGTGGAGTAGGGAAAATGGATGGTACGAAGATGAGAGTAGAAGCAGGGACCAGTTAGGAAGCTCCTACAATTGTGCAATCTAGGAAGGTGGACTGGGTGGGTGTCAGTGGGAGATGAAGATATGTGGACAGTCTTTGGGGATTCCTAAAAACAAATTTGGTGAGTGTTATTGATGGTTTTGAGAAGGAGGGTGACAAGAAAGCAGGTATCAAGACTGACTCATACTGTTTGTAACAGGGGAAGCAGGAGAGACTGGAAGAGGAGAAGCTATTCAACTATTTAGGTAAGAGGTCAAGAAGATGCTAAGTTGATGACAGAAGGACTGGCAGACGGATCCCCAGGACATTGCAGAAAAAACACAATAGGATTTAGAAGTGGATTGGCTGGGTGAAGGCCTTATGGGAAAAGGAAGTATTTAGAAGGACATCAGCCCAAGTGTTTTTGATGTCTCTGTCTGGAATATGTTGAGTGTGATTATGGATACATATCACACGAAATACCCTCAACTCTGTCCATGTATGCAGAAGTGGGCTGGTTTGTGAACGGTTGGAGAGAAGCAACATAAAAAGAGAATTATAGAGCTTTTCACTATAAAATATTATTATTAAAGCCAACAGAAAAAAATATTGTTTTAATGAACCCATTAGACACATGTTGGGACTTATTGCAGCCATAGAAATGGCTGAGCTGCGTGATGGAAAACCGTGTTCCTACTTGAACAGGGTTGTGCTGATTTCATTTCAGTTAGAACTGTAAGTCCAAATGGGTTTGAACGAAACTAAATGATCTTCATTTAGGAGAACCCATGTGCACCAATTACACTTCTACAGATAAGGAATCAAAGAAGATATATACACACATATATATTTAATATGTAATATTCCAATATCTGATATAGCATATAATTACTATACTGTATAATGGTATAGATAAATAAATTAAGGGGAATATGTAATATTATAAATGAATTATACTAATTTACACACATATTTATTATTAAAAATAGGAATAAAAACCCAATTTTAGCCCAACCCATGTAGCTCAGTGATTGAGTGTGGACCTATGAACCAGGAGGTCACGGTTTGATTCCTGGTCAGGGCACATGCCCAGATTGCATGCTCGAGCCTCAATAGGAGGCGTACAGGGAGACAGCCAATTAATGATTCTCTCTCATCATTGATGTTCCTATCTCTCTCTCCCTCTCCCTTCCTCTCTGAAATCAATAAAATATTTAAAAATAAAAATAAAATAATACATTAACATACAAATTAAAATTGGGATTGTTTTTTTTAATATATATATATATATATATATATATATTTCTTATTTCAGAGAGAAAGGGAGAGGGAGAGAGATAGAAACATCAATGATGAGATAAAATCATTCATTGGCTGCCTCCTGAAGACCCCCTACTGAGGATCAAGCCTTCAACCCAGGCATGTGCCCTGACCGGGAATTGAACCGTGACCTCCTGGTTCATAGATCAATGCTCATCCATTCAGCCACTATGGCCTGGCTATATTAATGTATTTTAAATAAAGGATGCAACATATATAAATATATGTCCTCCCTCAATTTATTGTCTTCAAATCTTTGATAATCATTCACCCCATTTGACATCTGTGAGCTGATTTGTGACACATACTACACCGTGGTGTCATGTCATGTGTTACCCTGTAGAACTTTGCTGTCTAATGAATAATCCCACCCACCCACAGAGCATTTAATCTGGTCAAGATTAAGGACCTATTTACATGCACAGATGAATTTAAGCAAAGAGGCCCATGTGCATTTCAACTCATCCCTCTCCACTTTAATTCACACAAATTAGGCTTATAAATATTGGACAACTTTAACAACAAATGAAGGCCCTCCGCCCTGTTTTTTGAGGCGAGGACAACACAACTGCAATTGTCTCCTAACTGGTTTCTCTGCTCCTCTCCTGTCCTCCCAGGATCATCCTGGAGGTCACAAACACCTTTACAAAAAGGCAATCAATCATGTGACTGTCTTCAGACCTTCTACAGCAGCTTCCAAATCTGACTTGAAACAAAATCCAATCGTGTTATCACCTCTTTCCTCTCTGCCCTTACTCATGGTCAAAGCACACCAGCTTCGGTTCCGTCCCTTTCCCATGCCAAGCCCGCTCCTGCCACGGGGCCTCTGCAATTGCTGTTCCCTCTGCCAGGGATGTGCTTTCCCTCGAGTTCCCCATGGCTGGCCTCTCCCCATTCAAGTCTAGGTTCAAATGAAATCTTATTTGAAAACTTCTCCCTACCTCTCAGGCCCCCTCTCCCATTATACCATTTTATGACCATAGGAGCGCTGCTCTCATTTCCTGAAATTCTCTTTTTGGCTGTGCGAGTTAACTGGCTTTTGCTGTCACTTTCACTTGGGTGCCAACACGGCCCTGTTCAGTCTCCTTCATTGCTTGGCACTTAGTAGGTGCTCAACATTGTTTGAAATCCACTTATTGAATGGCTTGGCCCAAGTCACTGTGACTGATGAAGGCTACTTTGGGAGCATCCTAGTGACCACTCTGCTAGCAATCTTTTAACACATTCAGATTCATTACTACAGGGAGGCCCCACGCAATACAAACAGAACCGTGTGGTGATTGGTGGCTCAGCTCATGAGTCAGTGGGCTTGGCAGAGCAGCACTACCTACACATTCTGTGAGGCGCAGCATTGCACACCCACCTCCTCCCCGGGCACAGGATAACTATTTTCAAATAGCTCCACTGAGACGCAATTCACATGCCACACAGCTCACCTATCTAAAGTACACGGTCCCGTAGTTTTTAGCAGATCCACGGAGCTGTGCAACCATCCCACTATCTCTTTCCAGAGCATTTTCACCACCCCCCAAACCCCTTACTCATTAGCCTCACATCCCCTTCCCCCCCACCCCACCTCCTTCTAATCCTAGGAAACCACTCATCTCCTTTCTGTCCCTATGGATTTGCCTATTCTGCAAATGAGATTTGTCCAATAGACAAAGGTGTGCTTCGTTGTGACCGCTTCTTTCACTTGGCGTAAGGTGCTCAAGGTCCCTCCATGTTGTAGCGTGCAGCCGCACTTCATCCCTTTGTATTGCCAAAGATTCCATTTTATTTATCATTCACCCATTGAGGAACATTAGGGTTATTCCCCCCCCCCCTTTTTCTCAAAAATACATTTTTATTGATTTCAGAGAGGAAGGGAGAGGGAGAGAGAGATAGAAACATCAATGATGAGAATCACTGATAGGCTGCCTCCTGCACACTCCACACTGGGGATCGAACCCCCAACCCAGGCATGTGCCCTTGACTGGGAATGGAACCCGGGGCCCTTCAGTCCCCAGGCCAATGCTCTATCCACTGAGCCAAACCAGCCAGGGCTCTCCCCCCACTTTTTTTTTTTTTTTTGGCTGTCAGGAAAATGTGCTTTCAATGATCTGGGGAATATACCCAGGAATGGAAATGCTAACACTATGTGTATCCTTTTGAGGAACTGCCAGACTCTTTTCCAGAGTAACTACACCCTGTTACAGCAGTGCGCTGGCTCTGAGAGCCAGACCAGGCTGCCAGCAACACGCATGTTCCTGAGCAAGACCCCGGGTGGTCAGAGGAGGCTGGCGAGGGAGGGCTGGGATAGGGAGTGGTGATCCCTACGGACAAAAAACCCAGCTTGCTGTAATGGGAATGGGGAGTTGATATAACAAAGAGTTTCCCTCTTTGTGGTCTGGGGAGGATTTTAGTGGTACAGGGGCAAGGCATTGATCACACAGAATCCCAAAGTGAGAACACAGCGCCCTTCTCATTGTCTGGCCCATCTTATGATTGCTCAAAGAAGGAAGTCTCAGTGTGAAGCGAATATGTCTTTAACCCCTCTGTGATATTGCAGATCTCCCTTGGGGCGGGGGCGGGGGGCGGGGGGGAGGCAGAGAGAGATAGAGAGAGAGAGAGAGAGGCACTGGCTCATCAGAAGCTAGAATTTAGCTTTTGGGGGGTACATTTTAAAAAATGGTCACTTCTATTTATGAAACATGACATTGATTTTATATTTATAGCAGTGATACAGTTTCCTTTTAAAAACTTATTTAAATGGAAAAATATTTTTAAAATAAGCAATGGTAATAATCTTTTATGGTTGTTGAGGGAGTTTAAAAACAATGAAGGCAGGGGACACATATGTCATACCTTAATCAATAAAGAAAAAAAGTAAAAACAATGAAGGCTCTTAGCAGAATAATAGTTCCGTGGATTTTGATCTCTTTACAAAGTGACAATCACAGTTTTAAGACTTTGACACCAATCAACTTTATTCAGTCCTCATTCTACTCATTCTACAGATGAGGACATTCAGGCACAGAAAGGCTAAGTCCCTGGCTCTGGGTCACCCAGCTAGGGAGTGGCAGGGCTGTGATATGCAGCCAGGCAGCTGGTACCAGCCTCCTGTTATGAAGGTGGCATGGGAATGACTGAAGTTTGGGAATCCCAGGGTCAGTGATGTATTTGTAAGCAAAATGCCGCCTGCTCACAAAGACTCACTCCGTAACTGCCTTCTCCCCCCGCCTGCCCCAGAGTGGGTCCCTGGCCACCCCCCTGGCTGGAACCCGAGACCCTGCTCTTCCAACTACTATTGAATGAAACAGGGTCAAGACTGATCCAGGCTGGGCAAGTCCAACTCTCCTCTGCCCTTACAAGAAAATAAAAAGATCGGCAATAAACATTGTCACCCGAGAAACTGGGAAATAAATAATTTCAAACAGAAGAAAGGAAATGAATGACTAAAGTCAAGGCTAAAATTGACAAAATAGAAACCTCCCCAAAAAGGATGGGGGATCTGATCACTTTCTAGATTTGTTAGATTCCAGGGCCCGGACCCTTATTTCCAGTGGCTTTGGGGATAAGGACTCTCAGCCGCTGGCCACTCTGCTTTCTGTGAGTTCGGCAGAAATGCCCTTTGCCTGGCTCTGGAGGCCTTCAGCCCGCCCCAGCAGGCATGGCATGAGCGCTAAGGGGGGCCTGCTGGAGGGGGAGTCACTGCTCAGCCGCCTAACCTACCCAGGCTGCCACCTGGAGGACTAGCAACCTTTCTGCACAAAAAGGAGCCACCCCGGACCTTCAGTTGCCTCCCGAACTGAGAGGGTGACCAGAAAGGTCCCACTGGTCTGGGACTTCCCCTGGTGTAGCACTGAAATTTCCACGTCCCGGGAAACCCCTCAGTCCTGAGCAAACTGGGATAGTTGGTCACCTTAGTGGGTTGCCCCCAATGTTGGAGAATTCCAGAACATTCTGGAGGTACTATTGGCTGGGCCAGTGGTCCGTAGGGGCAGACTAAGAATGGCTACATTGGCGTACCCTTCAAACTGACAATGAGGAATGGACTGGCATGTGGCCCAAGAATTTGCATTTTCCCCAGGGGGGTGGGTTATTGTACACTTACATTTGGAGGACCATGCTTCTCAAATTATAGACTTTGGCCTAAGATGGAGATCATGGCAGTTGCTACTGTGGTCCGGAATGTGGTGAAAAGAGGGAAGTGGAGGGAAGTGGGCTTGGAGTTGAGTAGGCACCTGACTCCCCATCTGCCTTTCGGTAATAAAAGAGCTCCTCGCCTGCCTGCCGTGGCTCAGTGGTTGAGCGTTGATCTATGAACCAGGAGGTCACGGTTTTATTCCTGATCAGGGCACATGCCTAGGTTGTGGGCTTGATCCCCACTAGGGGGCGTGCAGGAGACAGCCAATCAATGGTTCTCTCTCATCATTGATGTTTCTCTCTCTCTCCCTCTCCCTCTCTGAAATCAATAAAAATATATTTTAAAAAAATAAAATAAATGAGTTCCTCAATCCTCCCTTTCCTGATGCATTATATGGTGATGATGAAAGGATATAATATATGCGACGCCCCTGGCTTCTAGTGAAGGCCTGATAGCTTAGTTCCTCTTTCTTAGACATTGAGAATCACCACAGGAATGGGGTTAGTTAAATTTTGAGATTCACAGAAACCAAGGTCAGAGGAAGCAAGATAAAATGTGTCAACCTTATGGGCACCACCTGTGCTTTTACACAGAATGATAGCAGATTCAAAGTTTTATAGTCTCTTTTAAAGTGTGCATTATTTTTTTATTATGGTAAAAAATACGCAACATATAATTAGCCATTGAAACCATTTTAAAGTGGACAATTCTGTCACATTAATTATATTCACAAGGTTGTGCAACCACCGCTGCTCTATTTCCAACCTTTTTCATCACCCCAAAGAGAAACTCTGTACCCATTAAGCAACGACTCCTCATTCCCACAAACTCCTGGTAACTTCTGTTCTACTTTCTGTTTCTGTGAATTTGACTGTGCTAGACACTTCCTCTAAGTGCAACCACACCATATTTGTCCTTCTGTGCCTGGCTTCTTTCCCTTGGCATAATGTTTTCAGGGCTCATCCATGCTACGGCAGGGGTCAGAGCCCCACTCCTTCTGAAGGCTGAGTGATGTTCCATCGTGTGTAACAGACCGCGCTCTGTGTATCCACGCATCTGCCAATGGACATGGGTGGTTTCACTTTTTTTGGCTGCTGTGAACAGTGCTGCAATGAACATGGGTGTGCAGGTTTCTGTATGAGTTCCTGTTCGAGTTCATGTGGCGGGGGTTCCACCTAGAAGTGGAATTGCTGGGTCATATGGTAATTCTATGTCTAACTTCTTGAGGAACAAGCATCTTTCCAAAGAGGAGGAAAGAAAGTAGACAAAGATAAAGAAAACTGCAGCCCGACTCAGGGTACATGTCCAGCACTGACCATGTTTGCCCTTCCTACCGGGCATCCCATCTGTAATTCTGCCCGTGAACTTCAGAAAGAGAGACAGAGAGAAACATAGTTTCAGATTTTCTTTTAAGGCAAGTCTTTTCTTCAGAAGTCCCGATAAATTTCTCAAGAATTTGATAAATTTCTCTAGAATTTGAAATGATATTCTTAAACCATGCCTGATAACCAGGCAAAATAAGTCTCTTTTTCCGCATATATCTTTGTTTTCATGTTTGAAGATAACATATGAATAACTGAATACAATTGCACCAAGATGAATATTAGGCAGCTGCGTTGATACATCTCTGTGTTTCCTTGAATTTCAAACTTCCTGGCCAGATTACAATTAGAAAATCAACAATCCTCATGAGATCTCACTTTTTAAGTAGGTAAGTTCCTAACTGTCTTAAATATGCAACATTTGATTTTACCATCTATGTGACTTCCCTACGATTGAAACTCAGCCACAGACACGTAAGCAGCTGAGGATGAAATTCTTTAGGAAATTAAAAATATTCCAGGCACCGTAAATATTCTATTTACTGACAGGGCAAAATGTCCTCTCAATCCATGGAACCAGAGCATTGTGGCCAACACAATTCCTCGAAGAAAAAAAAAAAAAGTCCACCCGCCTCTTTATACTCTGTTCTGCTGTATGTATGTTCTCGAATGGAAAACTCCCCTCGACCAGTTCTGAGAAGCAATTGCTGATTCTCCTCTAACCCCCTCAGTTGTGGTGAGACTTTCTTCCCAGCTGACTTGGTCTGCTGCAAGAGTGCTTGCGTGATATTTAATCCCGGGGCCCACAGACGGGTTCTCGCCAGCACTAGAAATGGTCTCTTTTACAAATTCCCCTTCCTAAGCAAGCTACTGGGGCCAGGAACACTGATTGGCGTATTTTTAAAATGTATTTTTATGGATTTCAGAGAGGAAGGGAGAGGGAGAGAGAGATAGAAACATCAATGATGAGAGAGAATCATTGATTGGCTGCCTCCTGCACACTCCCCAATGGGGATTGAGCCCGCAACCCAGGCATGCGCCCTGACCAGGAATCCAACGGTGACCTCTTGGTTCATAGGTCAATTGCTCAACCACGGAGCCACGCCGGCTGGGCCCTATGGGTCTATTTTTAAACAACAGAAAAGAACTCCACCTTGTATCGTAAGTGACAGTAACATCGTTTCTGACCACAGAGCAGAACAGGCTAGTTCAGGATCTCAGGGATAAGCAGAAACTTGCTAATAGGACAACCGTTTAGCTGTCAGTCCAGTGACATGCTGGTAGGTGGCTCTGGGGGTGGCGGTGGGGACGCCTTGACTGTGTTTGCCCATTCCATGGTGTAAATGTGCCCGCTGTGCCTGATTTCAAACTTCTGACATGATGTTACTAAAGGGAGAGTTGGGAAGATATATTCAGATCAGCTTTCCAAAGCCAGGATACGAGATTCCAGGACACCACACATTCCTTGACTCAAGACCTAAGAACCTAACTCTCTTGCAACAGCCTGATCCCATTCTTCTTTCTTGAAGGAAGTTACAAATGAGTTTTTGCTACACCCATTATCTCCGTCTCCATCACTAAATCCCAGAGGCTCTGCTAATTCTTTCCGAGTAACAGAATTTACTTAAATTGTTCCAAAGTTAATCTTAAAGCTCAACCCCTGTACTGATCCAGAAGATAAGCGTCCTGAGAAATCAAATATTTTTTTGGTTAACAAAACTCTCATTAGTGCCTCCCCGCTGTGGAATTAATCCCACGTAAAAATAATTGTCACATGTACTTTCAGGGTTGGTGTTATTTTAACAGAATGTTCTTGTCATGTTGATGTCATTCCAATGACATGTAATCGGTATTTTTGTTCTCAAAATGTGGATGTTTCCCAGGAAACTGACCAGTGGGAAGGAAGGTGGGTGGGAAAGTGAAAATGTGTCAGAATCTGCAAGTTAAGAAGTCTTGTTAGTTCTTTTAGTTTGAGTTTAAGGAAGAACTTTCTGATTTCTTAGGACACGAATAAAATAAAATAAAATAAAATCTCTCTCTCTGGGATCCTCTGGCTTCCATAGCAAACTAGCAAATCTCTATGCAACATTTATGTAGCATTTTTGACACAGAATTGGTGCTATTGATTTCTCTGCTTATTCTTTTAGACCAGCTTATCTCTTTAACTCTCCAGTGCCCAGAAAAGCACTGGGTTTGTTTGAGAAATGAGTCACATGATTATTGTCAAAACTAAAACGGTTATGCCCAGATGGTGTAGCTCAGCAGTTGAGTGTCAACCCATGAACCAAGAAGTCACGGGTTTGAATCCCAATCAGGGCACATGCCCAGGTTGTGGGCTCGATCCCCAGTAGGGGGCGTGCAGGAGGCAGCCCATTGATGTTTCTCTCTGATCTGTTTCTGTCTCTCTATCCCTCGCCCTTCCTCTCTTTAGAAAATCAATAAAAACATGAAAAAAACAACAACCCTAAAATGGTTAGAATTGGGCTTTCAAAATTCTAATGGACTCATCTTTTTCATCCTACACAATTGAGACTCTTTTAAGCCCACTACCATCATGGATTTATTTAGCAACCAACTCTTTTGAAAGTTGCATAAGAAATGGGGTGGTTTTTGCAAAGGGCTTAAGCAAATGAGGAGGCACTGTCCTGCGGGCTAAGGTGCAGGCTAATTGTGTGGGCAGAGAGGGAGGGTGTGGGTTGAATTACAGCTCTGTTACTCACCACTGAAAAAGGCACTTAATGGTTTGGAGTGGTGTTTGTTCACCTGTAAGTTGGGGTCATATCTAACGTTTAAGGATGTTGTAAAGATTAAATTCGATAATATGCATTGAAGGCTGCTGGCCCAGAGTAAGCTTCATTCAATAAGTGTGTTTCTGTCCCTGCCTTCCTCCCCTCCTCCACCTACCTTTTTATTTCCATCAACTAATTTTTGAAATTGTGGCTAACTCTACGTAACATAAAACATGCCTTTCTAGCCCCTTTGAGTGTATAGTTTGCATTGTTGTGCAACCATCATCATCATCCATGTCCAGAACTTTTCATCGTCCCAAACTGAAACACTGTCCCCATTAAACATCAACTCTGCATTCTCCCCTCCCCCAGTCCTTGGCAGTCACCATTCTACTGTCTGTCTCCATGGATTTGAGTGTTTTAGGTACCTTATATAAATGGGACCACACAATGTCTGTCCTCTTTTCTGTGTGGTTTATTTCAGTTAGGCAGTAGTCAAGGCTCATTTATATCGCGTCAGAACTTCATTCCTTTTAAAGGCGGAATAATATTCTATTGTATGGAAAGACCACACTTTGTTTATCTTCCATCTATTGAGGCACATTTGGCTTCTTTATACCTTTTGGCTATTGTGAATAAATGCTGCTGTGAACACGGTGTTACCAGTGCAAAGTTTGTGTGCCTGTTGCTTCAAAAGGCCAAAACTCAAAATGTCAGTCTTCCCCCCAAAACAAACAAACAAACAAACAAACAAAAAATATCAGAATCTGGAGTAAGGAAAGATTTATGGATTGAGAAGGAACCAACCAAGAAGATGGGAGCCCTGGTGGTTTCTCAAACCCATCTTTTGAAAGTACAGAGTTCAGGCTTCTTTTATGTCAAGGGAATAGAAAATGGGAGGGGTAAGAGGTGATTGAGGACTGCAGATATCTGGGCACCAGCAGGGGTCTGAGAGAGACCTCAAAATCTCTAAATATCCTTGTTCCAGGTGCACTGATCTGAGCTGATCTGAGTTTGGCCTTGAGGCTCCTACAAATCTTTGATAGACAATCATTATTTTTGTACACATTTCCCCTAGCTTCTTGGGAAAGGCGCCGTGCATCAAGGGGATGTTTTTGTAAAAACGCAGGCCACCAGCAGGATTCCTGTAATGATTAAAATGTCTATATGCAAGAACACAGCAGGTTTGAGCAAGAGGGGGCCAGAGAGGCTGAGCATTTCTCTCTGTTACAACAGGTGTACAAATATCTGGTGGAGCTACCTCCCCTTTCTTTTTTTTAAATAATAGTTTATTGATTTTTAGAGATAGAAGAAGGGAGAGGGAGAGAGAGAGAAACATTGATGTGAGAGTGTAACATCAATTGGCTGCCTCCTGCATGCTGGGAATCAAGCCCATAACCCGGGCATGTGCCCTGACAGGGAATCAAACTGGCAATCTTTCAGTGCACGAGACAATGCCCAAGTAACCGAGCCACAGGGGTCAGGGCAGCTACCTCTCCTTTCAAAGTGAGTGTCCTGGGCTCCATTCTCACCCCAAACATTGGGGATATATGTTCCGGAATAACTTCAAACCTCCTTTCTCCTGGAGATCTTTCCTGTCTCCTCCATCTAGAGCCCCCCTCTAGACCTGGAGAGTATCATGCTAAGTGAAATAAGTCAGTCAGAGAAAGACAGGTATCACATGATCACACTCATATGTGGAATCTAAGTAACAAAATAAACTGGTGAATGGAATGGACCCAGAGACATGGAAGCATGGAACAGAGTGCGGAATCTCAGAGGGGAGGCGGGGGAGGGTGGATGGGTGGGAGGTAATCAACCAAAGACCTTGCATACATGTATGTATAACCCATGGACACAGACAACAGGGTGCTGAAGGTTTTGGGCAGGGAGGGGGTTGATGGGGACAGGCTGGAAGGGGTCACAGGGGGGAAAAGGGGGACTTATGTAATACTTTCAACAATAAATAATTATTTAAAAATAAATGAATGAATGAATGAATAAATAAATAAATAAAAGAGCCCCTCTCTATCCCTCCCCAGCCTTCACTCCACTTTATTTTTCTCATAAGAGTTATCATCATCTTGCTGAAACCGGTTTGGCTCAGTGGATAGAGCGTTGGCCTGAGGACTGAAAGGTCCCAGGTTCGATTCCAGTCAAGGGCATGTACCTTGGTTGTGGGCATATCCCCAGTAGGAGATGTGCAGGAGGCAGCTGATCAATGTTTCTCTCTCATCGATGTTTCTAACTCTCTATCTCTCTCCCTTCCTCCCTGTAAAAAAATCAATAAAACATATTTTAAAAAAATTATAAGAGTTATCATCATCTTATCCCTTAGATATCAATCTGCTTATTAACTGTCTCCAGGGACTACCATGTAAGTTCTGGGAGAGCAGGGATAGGCCTTGGCTGCATTCCAGTGTTTAGAACAGTGTCTGGCCTTGAAGTAGGTGCTCAATAAAAACTTGTTGAATGGTTACATTACAACTGGCTGCCTTACCTCTGTCTGTCCACTCCCCTCTCCACAGCTGGGGGCACAACCTAGTGTAGGAAACCTGTCTATGAGGCAGGAGGAAAAGCAGGCAGCCCCGCCCCAGAGTCATTGGGACAAAACCCAGGACGGGCGCATCTGCAGCCAGTGGCCTGAGCCAAGCTTTCGAGTCATTAAGCATCTCAGAACAACCCGGGTGGCTAGTCGCTGACTGCTGGCCATGCCCTTCCCTTCACACAGCCGTCATCCCCACAGTCCCAAGCCAGCTCTGACTCACACTTGCTAACAGAGGCGAGTAGCTTCAGCGAGGACAGCGCATGGCACGCGACAGTCTGTTTCAAAACAACCTGAGCTCATCCGCCTGCCGCGCTGGTTGCCTCCTGGTGTCCGCGGCGGCTCGGCTGCCTGCCTGCCTTATTCCTCATGTTAAGCATTTGTGGAACTTTTCCTTCTCTCTCTGTCTCTCTTTCCTGCTCCTGAGGTTGCACACAGATCCTCAGAGGCTCTGCCCACACTGGCTGCAGCCAGCAGAGGGACAACCCTGCCTCCTGCAGGCACTCAGAGGAGCAGAGGCCCAAGGAACAGCTGGAAAGGGAAGTGGGTGACAGGGCATGACACCCAGCCACTTGCTTTGTTGGAGGTCAAAGGGGACACATGAATGCCCTTTACCAGCTTAAAAACGTATTATTTGGCAGCATTCCTACTATTTAGAAAGGAACCATCCATCCACCTGCTCCCCAAATAGTTCCCGAGCCCCTCAGGGTTTACTGCAAATAAGATACTTTGTGAGCCATATGCACTAAGAAAAAACGAAATGATTAATTTAGTGTAGAGCATCTTAACTTGGGGTTCACAGACTCCTCCCCAAGAACAGATTTAGGAGATCTGGGAACTTAGATGGGGCCAAAACAACATCTGTATTCTTATAACTTCTTCCCTATATATTCATTGTATCATTTGTCATAAGCTACAAACAAACGTGTGTGTGTTTTAAACATTTGGAATCGAGCCCATGTCAGTAGACGTGGCTTCCTTTGTCATCTTATTTTACACTAGAGGCCCGGTGCATGAATTCGTGCACGGGTGGGGTCCTTCGGCCTGGCTAGTGATCGAGGCTTATTGGGGAGGCCGGCCGGGGGGGAGGGGCTGCAGGAGGTTGGTTGTGGGAGCACACTGACCACCAGGAGGCAGCTCCTGCATTGAGCGTCTGCACCCTGGTGGTCAGTGCACGTCATAGCCAACAGCGTCATAGCCAACAGCATCATAGCAGTCATTCTGGTCTTTCCGTTCGTTCCATCATAATGGCCGCTTAGGCTTTTATATGTATAGATTCTGCATTTAAAAACATCCCAAGAAGAGATTGATACCTGTCAGTACCTGGACACAGAAGGCATCTCTGAAGAGCTTCGTGGAAATTGGGACCTAAAGTGGCTAAGCTCCCAGCTGTGCCGAGAGCTCTGGAGGGTCCCCGGCCCCTGAAGGAGCAGCAGGGCAGTCATCCCAGACCCGGTGGCAGTGCCTAGGCAGGGACCAATGTCCTGGCTGCTTCAACACCAACATTTCTTTTCCCTCCAACTCTTCCTGTTGGCTGAGAAGGGAGCCAATGGAAGAGAGAAAGGAGACAAGAAGACCAAGGACAACGTCCGGGATCGGCTCCTGGAACAGAAAGAACTCTCGTGGAAACGCTGTGAAATCAGAATAGTGTCTGTGGTCTGGTGAACAGTCCCAATGTCAAACATCTTTGTTTTGATAAGTGGATGTTAATAATAGAGGATGTTGGCTGAAAGCTACTTTTGGTGCTATCTCTGCAACCCTTTTGTAAACCTCAAATTATCTATACTAATAATCTATACTAATAATAGAGGAATATGCAAATTGTCCAGGACTCTGTCACAGTAACAACTGAACAGCAGGCTGCGTGGGGTGACAAGGCTGGCAGGGGGGTTAGTGAGGGACAACCAAACGACTGAACAGCAGGCTGCATGGGGTGACCAGGCCGGCGGGGGGGGGGGGGGGGGTACGGGACAGTTGGGGGCTACCAGGCTGGCAGAGGGGGGCAGTTGGGGGTGACCAGGTTGGCAGGGGGGGCAGTTAGGGGCAATCAGGCCAGCAGGCAGAGGCGGTTAGGGGTGATCAGGCTGGCAGGGGAGGGGCAGTGGTAGCGCCCTTGTCTGTTCTAGAAGAGGAGTGGGTGTAACTATTTTTCAAAATGAGGTGGTTGAACTTGAAAGGAAGACACATCAATATTATAATTATACATTTTATTTTGGGGATATTATTTTAACTTTTTGTTGTTAATCTTTAGCCAAGGATATAGGGGCGTTCAGGCAGGCAGGCAGGTGAGTAGTTAGGAGCCAGCAGTCCTGGATTGTGAGAGGGATGTCCGACTGCCAGTGTAGGCCCGATCCGGCCTAAACTGGCAGTTGGACATCCTCTGAGGGGTCCTGGATTGGAGAGGGTGCAGGCTGGGCTGAGGGGACCCCCCCCCCCCCCCAATGCATGAATTTCATGCATCGGGCTTCTAGTTTTAATATAAAAATGCCAACAGGAAAAAAGAGAAAATTACCATTTAGACTGCCTCCCATGCTCTATCAAGACACATTATTATTATCATTGACAATTATAAAAGCAGCATGATATTGGCAGAAATACAGACATACAAACCAATGGAACAGAACCGAGATCCCAGAAATAAACACACATGGATATGGGCAAGTAATTTTGACAAAGGAGCCAAAACACATCCAATGGATAAAAGAAAGCCTCTTCAATTAATGGTGCTGGGAAAATTAGAAAGCTCCAAGCAAAAAACTGAAACATGATTATTATTTGTCACCATATACAAAATTCAACTTAAAATGGACCAAAGACTTACATATAAGGCCTAAAAACTACATTTCCCAGGCTCCCTTTCAGCTAGAGTGCCCAATGCAAGCCCAATGCAAGATAGAGTCTACCAATCAGATACACTAAGAACTGGAAAGTGGCAATTAGGTGAGGGCAACTTCCTGCCACTTTGGCCAGTTTGGCTGATGAGCAAGGAGGAGACTTATCTGTCTTCATCTTCCTATACTCGGAGAGGCAGCTGGGGCAGCGGTGGGGTCAGTTCAGCCTCCCAGGACCTGGCCACTAGCTTTGTGCAGGCTGAGTAGCAGCGTTGATGACAATGTCCAAGAACTCAACAGCTCCAATGCTAGTCTCATTGGCCATAGCCCTCCTTTTGGCCGTGGGGGCAACCCCCTTGCAGGTAAGTTCTGAAGCATCCATCCCATTCCTCCCGCCCTGGTCACATTCTGTCAGCCTCCACTTTGCATGCAATCCCTTGCTGCTTAAAGTAACTGAGACTTTTGTAACTCCCGCAGCAAACCCTGCATGGCTAGAGCAATGACACCAGAAGGACACAGACCGTGGGTCTACCCATGGCCACCTCTGCTGCTGCTTCCAGGCTGACTGAGCCCCCGCAGCAGCTGCACTCTCCCAACAATCACTTCCCCAGCATTCCCTGCGGTTCTAAGTGGCCTACAGACCCAACTCTGGCCGGTGGGAGCTGAGAGGATAACTGGGGGAAGTTTGAGGAAGGAGAATTCTGGAAAAAAGACACTAACTGGAGTGAACATCCTTTGGTTCACTGTTGTTGAGGGAAGACATGGTGTTTGGAGCTGTAATAGCAAACGAGGGCCATGAGACACCTGTCCACAAGATTGCTGAACCAGCCCCGGCAAAACCATCTCAGCCCGCCATGCTATTTGCCAAACAGCATCTCTCTGCCTCTGAGGCATACAGCACGTTCACAGCTCGTTGACCTCTACTGGCTGGTGGGGCCGTGCAGCTAGTTCTGGCGAAGGGGCTGGGACATACCACATCCAGGATGGACTGTGTGGCTCTCTTTCCCTCTGCCACCAGGAACGGCAACTTTTAAGATGGTGGCCACTTAGCAGCATGCTTCCCTGTGATGAGCAGAGCTCACTGGCCAACCTTCTTAAGGAAAAGGGTTTGGGTGGCATCTCCAGGCATTGTCCTTCTCCACAACACGGATGACACAGCGATGAGGGAGTCCGGGTCTTGATGCTTCTTGCTCTGGTGTGCAGGCAAACGCCTCCCTTCTCCAACACCACCCTGTCACCGGCTCCCTCCTTTTCCGGGTCAACGTGCTGTCACGTCCTGATAGGAGACTCCCCTCAAGCCCGGACAGTGGTAGCACCCTTGTCTATTCTAGAAGAGGAGTGGGTGTAACTATTTTTCAAAATGAGGTGGTTGAACTTGAATGGAAGACACATCAATATTATAATTATACATTTTATTTTGGGGGTATTATTTCAACTTTTTTTGTTGTTGTTAATCCGTACCCAAGGATATACTCCCCTATTTCCTATTGATTTTTAGAGAGAGTTAAAGGGAGGGGAGAGAGACAGAAAGAGAGAGAGAGAGAGAGGTGAAAGAGAGAGGTGAGAGAGAGGTGAAAGAGACACATCAATTGGTTGCCTCTGCCGAAAATCGAACCTGAAACCCTTGGGTGGGTAGGCCGACGCTTTAACCACTGAGCCATGTGGGCCAGAGCTAAACTTTTAAGTACTCACTCTATTTATTTTAAAAATCAATAACTTGCCCTAGCTGGTTTGGCTCAGTGGATAGTGTTGGCCCGAGGACTGAAGAGTCCTGGGTTTGATACTGGTCAAGGGCGCGTTCTTGGTTGCTGGCTCGATCCCTGACCCTAATCAGAACATGTGCAAGAGGCAGCCAATCAATGTTTCTCTCTCTCTCTATCTCTCTACCGCCCTTCTACTCACTCTAAAAATCAATGGAAAAAATATCCTTGGGTCAGGATTAACCAAAAAATAAATAAATAAATAAATAAAATCAATAACTTGACATGCTACCAAGTTCAGAAGGTATAAACCCTGTCTCAGCCCCTTCTCTTCTTGTAGAAAGCCTATGTTGCAAGTTTCTCTCGTGTCTTTACAGGGCTATCCTATGAGTATAAACGCAACCCCTGCCACGTGTGCTGTGGGTGTTTGGCTTGTTTTCCTCTCACGGTATATTTTGGACATTGCTTCGTATTTGTGAAGTACTTCCTCATTCTTTTTCATTGCTGCGTAATACTCCGTTGAATTAATTCATGTAGCCAGTCTCCCTGGATGAGCATTGAAATCACTTCCACTCCTCTGCTCTTCCACACACACTGGCACAATAAATAGCCCCGCCCACTAGTCAGTGTGTGTGGGCCTAGGGCTGATGAATGAATTCCTAGGAGTTATGTGTCCATTTTGAGAAAACTGAAAAGCCAATCTCAGCTGAATTTCCCCATTCAGGACTTGAGTGCCAGCATTTTGTTTTGGAAACGCCACGTTCACAGAAAGTGTTCATCCTCCCGCACAACAGAGCCAAGAGGGCATGTGTCACACAGCCCATCTGGCTACACTAACCTCCCCCAAACACAGAGGCAGACAACAGTACTGATGGCGTTTATACACTTGAGAAATGACTTGAAAATAATTGGGGCTGGTAGCCATCTTCCTGGTTCTTTCTTCTTTCTTTCTTTTTTAAAAAAAATCCTCACCCGAGGGTATTTTTCCATTGATTTTTTTTAGAGAGAGTGGAAGGGAGAGGGAGAGACACACACAGAGAGAAACATCGATGTGAGAGAGACACATGGATTTGTTGCCTCCTGCACATGCTCCAACCAGGGCTAGGAATCAAGCCTGCAACCAAGGTACATGCCCTTGACCGGACCCTTTAGTCTGCCAGCTCATACTCTAACCATTGAGCCAAACCAACCAGGGCCTGGTTCTTTCTTTTAAGAGCCAACATGTTTATTTCATCCGGGAGGCCAGGAGACCCCGCATTGGTGTCAGTAGCAGCCAGCACATTTGCCCATCGATAACTCGGCAAAACCATCTCGGCCCGCCATGCTATTTGCCAAATAGCATCTCTAGATGAGAAGGAGGTGGTGTGGCGGCAGCCCCCTTGCAGGTGAGTTCTGAAGCATCCATCCCGTTCCTCCCGCCCTGGTAACATTCTGTCAGCCTCCACTTTGCATGCAATCCCTTGCTGCTGAAAGTAACTGAGACTTTTGTAACTTTTGATGTGGGAGAGACACAAGGATTTGTTGTGGTGTGTTTCCTTTAAACCTCTCACATTTGTCTCCAGGCTGAACTGGCCTTGAAGAGAGAGGCTTCCCTACGCTTTCCTTCTGTCTGTTGACGAGAGAAGAGGACTTGTTTGCTTCTTAAAATGTTCTTAAAACTCTCTTCAACTTGACTTGGGGTGGTGAACATGCAATACAATATACAGATGATGTGTCATAGAATTGTACACTTGAAATGTACATACTTTTATTAACTAATGTCACCCCAATAAATTCAATACAAAAAGAATATAAAGGGCAGGAGATTGTAAGGTTGGCAGGAAGCATTTATTAAAATGGGAACACTAGGCCCTGGCCAATGTGGCTCAGTTGGTAGAGCGTTGTCCTGTGCACAGGAAGGTTGCCAGTTTGATTCCTGGTCAGGGCACACACCCAGGTTTCAGGTTTGAGCCCAGTATGGGAGGCAACCAATCTATGTTTCCTTCTCACATCGATGTTTCTCTCTTTCCCTCTCCCTCTCTCTCGCAAATCAATAAAAACATATTTTAAAAAAAGAAATGGGAGAACTCTCTCATGACTAACAGTTCAATGTTGTATCGGTTGGCTGTTGCTCAAATAACCACATAACCTCAGTGACATGCCTTAATAAACATTTATTTCTTGTTTAAAAAAATCTTTCCCATGGCTTGTGAAATACAGTTTTTCATTTCACTTGGAAAGACCTTATGTAACCAGCTCAGGAGCTTTCAGATCGAGAGGCACTTGTCTGTTGTCCTCATGTCTATGGACAAAGCTCAGAGAGGGGCTCCGCCCCAAGAGACATGCGGACAATTAATAATTGACAAGAACAGTGTGATACCTGCCGGGTTTTGAGAATGTTTTGTTTTACATGTATTGTCAAGTTTAATTCTACAATGATCTTCTGAGATAAAACTGTTAGTCCATACATGTTCCAGAAAGGAAACGGAGGCCTGCAGGGGTGAAATAGTTCCAAGTCCCCACAACTGTCATGTAGTAGAGGATCTGGATCTGTGTCCAAAACAAACGCTCTGGAACGTTCTATACTGTAGCAGCGATTCTCAGCGAGGGGTGGCTTTGCCTCCCGGGAGACCTCTGGCAGTGCCTGGAGACAAGTTTGATCATCACAGCTGGGTGTGGGGTGCCTGTGGCCTCTAGTGGGTAGAGGCCATGGATGCTGCTAAACACCCTACAGTGCCCAGGACAGCCCCACAGCAATGCCTTCTCCAGCCCCACCTGTCAAAGTGCCACATTTGAGAAATCCTGTGATACATGGACAGGTAGTTTGATCCCCACAGCATTTCAGACTGATATTTGTATCCTCTATTTTTCTGGGATTCATAGATTCAAAGGAAATACAGTGTGATTGACATTATGGAAATCTGAATCATAGGCATTGATAAGATATTAAAAATGTCTGACAAAATTTGATAGGCTGTGAATTTCCTCTCCAATCACAGATTTGCCAAGAATCACAATTTTGGAGCGAGCAGGTTGAGTGAACTATAAACTGTAAATGGCGTAGCCACCCCAATCACAGTAAGTTGGCAAAGAGAAATGTTCTGAATTATGGGAGTTATTCAGGTGCAAATCGTTGACAAAAAATATATCTGCCCTGTACTGGGAACTGAATGAAAGAATGGCATTTTTCCCACTCAGATTTTTATGTGCCTACAGGTACACACATAGTTTTGATTTGTCTCAATGTATAGAGATTTGCTAAAAATATTCTTTCACCAATATTCCATAGACTTATTAATTCTTCACAGAAATTCTTCCTCAGTTAATTTGCACTTACCAAACTTGTAATTATCTCAGCAGATAGGAAGTTGCCTTTGAATGAGACTATTTCCATAGGGTACAAAGCTGGATAATTTTAGATTGTTCCCGTGTGTGAGTCTCCCGGAACGTCGTGGGCATCTGGAGGCGAGAAGTATGTTTATTGTTTAGTGAGACTGTCAGCCATTGTCGTGAGAGCTGCTGTAGATGACGGCGGATTGCTCAGACCTTGCATCAGATGCCCGTGGAAATGCCTCTTCCATCTCCGATGTTCCTTGAATGGCCTTTGTTAATTGCAGCTCCGGCAGGGATGACAAAGACCCTGAGATCATGACAGGACTGCTCATCGCCTCACTGCTTAGGTCTGCGTCTCTTCTCATCTCAGCGAATGAGTCACTGCGAGGTACAGTGTGTTTTTCCAAAGATTAAAAGAGAGATTGTACAAACGGTTGGCAAACGTTTTCTGTAAAGGGCCTGATATTAACTATTTGGGGCTGTGTGGGCCAGATGGCCTCTGTCGCAACTGCTGGAGTCTGCCCTGGTGGTGTGAAAGCAGCCACAGACCACAGGAGAGCAAACGAGCATGGCTGCTTGCCAATAAAGCTTTATTTACAAAAGCGGGCCTAGCTTGTCAGCCTCTGGAGTAAAGCATAAATGTTTAAAGATATAGAAATGGATAGATAGATATAAACAGATACCTGAAGCGTGCAGAGGCCAACCTCTCCACCACCCACCCTCTCCTCTCCTTTGAGAGCAGAGCCTCCAGTGCTGTCCTGTCACAGAGAGATCTGTATCCTAGTCTCTCTTGCAAATAGGGATGATTCTTGAGGTGAAAGCACAAAATATAGATGAGGTGCCTGCGAATGCTCTGCAAAGAGGCCTTATCTAGCGAGCAGGTGCTATTTTGCCATTTACCTGTCTCTTTTCTTCCGCCTGGAACATGGGAGTATTTGCTGGTGCTCAAGTGGCCATTTTGTGATCAAGAGGGCAAGTCCCAGAACATGTCAGAAACATCATCCTGGAAGATGAACCAATGAAAATCCACCAGTAGCTGACCTCTGGACTTCTTGTTATGTGGGAGGATGAGACCTTCTATGATACAGCCACTGTTTAAGTCAGGTCTCTACCTGCTGCATAACCGAAATTCTGATACATGTTGATAAGGATAATAGATGCATAGCTCAGCTTACAAATACTAGATATGGTAGTAAATTAAGGCTATGTGAAGTATGAAGAAGCATATTTATGACTCTGAACCCATCAGATCCAGTGGCCAATACTGACCTTGGTAATTTCTCTCTCTATGCCTCAGTTTCCTCCCCTGCAAAGCAGGGATAATAATATCATTGTTACTGTTGTTATTTTGTTGACCTGGTGAATGGCCATTCGCTTCTTTGAAATAAGGATGTAGATAAGAACAGTTGGTGATGACGTTTCTTCCCCATCCTTCACTTTTCAGGCCTCCCCTTCATTACTAGAACAATCTATGGAAATCCACCCACAAACTTTTACTAGTTATCATATCTCTGTCAGAGTATTAGGTTCTGGGAGTCCCAAGATGAGGGAGACAGTTCCTGACTCACCAACTCAATGGCCAACAAAGGCAGGATATGACTGAGGCGGACCAAGTCTAAGGCAGTAAGGATGGGTGGTGAGTGTGGTGAACTAGAGAACACTAAGCTGGAACTACTCGGCTCTATCTGCTTGGGAAGCATAGGCTAATGTTTCTATGAGCATATGTACATTGTTCTGAGGCGCTGTACCATAACAAATTAAGACCATCTGTCAGGGCATTGGAAAGAAAAGAAATCAGACCTGTTAAGATGAGTATAATATAAAATGATGGGAGCCCTGGCTGGGTAGCTCAGTTGGTTAGAGCGTTGTCCCCATACAAGAATCAACCAATGGATTAATTGAGGAGGAAGCAAGATGGCGGCGATATAGGCAGACGCGTCCCAGGTCTTGTCCCGGAGCAAACGGAGTAAGCAGCTGAAACTAATAACACCCACCCCGAATTGGCAAATTTACTCAGCTGGTGAGACGGCTTGCAGCCTGGAAGGGCAGACCTCCCCTGGAAAGGTTAAAAACCAGGGATCTGGGCAGGAAAGTTTGCCAGACCTGAGCCCAGAGGGTCGGAGGGAGACCGCATGGCAGACAGCCGCGTCTCTTGGGACAGACACAGACCCTGACCAGGGTAAGGAGTTCCGCGGGTTTGCTGGCGCCAGGAGATTTGGATTTTGTGATTGCGGAGAACTGAGACTAAAGGGGGCATCCTGAGGAACTGATCAGACCGTGCAGTGCCCATAAGAGAGGAGCGTTTCCCAGACCATGCAGTGCTGGTAAGAGGAGCGTTTCCCAGACCGGTAAGAGGAGCGTTTCCGCGGCCGGCCGGCGTTTGTCTGTTTCTTTGTTTTCACTGAACCCTGCTCATAGGACAGTTCGGATACAGACACTCACCTGTGCTGAAGAGAGGGTGAAGGTGCAGACGAGGGGAATCTGGGGAGAGGCTGAGGAAAGAGGGGGAGCCGGAGGAGGTGGCAGCGAATTGAGTGCTGAGACCCCCCTGGGCCCAGGACTGGGGCAGCCATTCCTCCAGAGGGTGGAATTCCTCCCCCCAGCCCCCCAGGCAAGGAGCACAGCCACACCCAGATTCCACCCTGTATGAGATAAAGGACTAAAACAAGCTGATTAGTCCCTGGGAGTTACCAGGGTCTGGCCTATAGAGGGATTTTCAGTCCCACCAACAACACAGAGCAGGGTAAGGATTAAAAAAGGATAGAGAAGCTGTATAGCCTCAGAGGCCAACCCAAAAACACTGCCACCCAGAGGTGGAGCCACAAACTGACTCTTAGGGGAATACAAATTAAGGCAGACTGGATCACAAATACGGCCTGCTTTAAAATCAGGACTGTGATTTACAACACGGAGGAACAGTGTAATGCAGGCAACACTCTCCTAAATACCTGGCAGGACCAAGGCGAACCAGGCTGAAGAGTAGAAGAACCGAAAGACCATCACTACTGCAAATTTTTTCTTTTTCTTTTTCTTTTTAATTTTTTCACCTTTTTACTAAGAAACCAATTTTTTTTTTTCTCTTTTTCTTCTTTTTCCATCACCTGATTTTACCCTTTCAATTACCACATTTTTATTTTTAACCAGTATTATTACTCCTACCATTTTACCATTTTTTAAAGTGCCATTTTATTTTCTCTTTATTTTCTTTTGGGATTAGTGTTCTCCATTCTATTTTCATCGTTCCTTTAGCATTAATTTTCCCTATCTCAATTCCACCTCTTTGCTAAAACCCTCTTCCTTACTTTTCCCCTTTTGGTGTCCTGTTTCTCTTACCCTATTCCTGCTCCAGACTTTCCCAATTCCCTCTTTTTACCCCCTGTCTAATTCCACCCTACTTATATATCCTATTTCCAATCTACTGCTCTAAATCCTTATACACCTATTCTTTATCCTTCTTCACTTTCCAACCATTTTTTTTTCTCTCTTATCTTTCTATTGTTTTCTTGATTGTTGAATATATTGGGCTTTTTTTTTTTTTTTTTTTTTTTTTTTTTTTTAATTTGTTTGTTTGTTTTGTTTTGTGTTTTTTCTTCTTTTTTAGGACTGGTTGTGAGGTTGTTTTTCTTTTTCTTTTTCTTTTTCTTTTTTTTTTCTGCTGGTTTTTCCCTTCCCTCCCCCACCCCACCCCAGCTATTTTTGTGCTTCTGTTTTCCCTTACCCCTCTGGATATTATTGGTGGTTTGTAGTTTGCATTCATCTCCAGGGATCTGTTGCTGGAATTTGTTGAGATTAGTGGCAGTTCTATTGGAGTTTGCTCCTCATACGGGGAGTCTCTTCCCCACTTCTACTTCATTCTCTTTTTTCGCTCTCTTTTTTCCCCCCTCTTTTTTCCCAATTCTATTTTTGCACTCCTTTTTTGTTTGTTTTTTTCTTATTTTTCTTTTCTGTTCTCTCTTTTATCTTCTTCTCTTCTTTCTCCCTTATCCCCTAATTCTCTTAATTCGGGTGGTCACCTTTATTTGGAGTTATTAATATTGTGAATATACTTGTGTTCAGTGCCTGGTACGTTGTGCCTTGCTCTGTTGTATTTTGTGCCTTTAAATCAACGCAGCAGATCCAAGCAACAGCAGCCCCCTGATCACCGCAGCCTCCTGATCACCACAGCCTCCTGATCACCACACCCTCTGTCTGTGGAACAGCAACTGTACGTGAAGCCTCCCCCCACCAGCCAGAAGAGCCAACACAGCTGTGAACAACACCCACCAGAGGAGCTGCTGCCAACTGGAAAGCAGCTGCTACCGCAACCGTCTGAGCAGCAACCACAACCCAAGGAGCCCCTGCCACCCAGGGAGCAGCCACTGAACACCTCAACATCTACATATGTCAGCGAGATCAAACATGGGTAGGCAAAGAAACCCCCAAAGGAAAGAAAAGGAGGACTCGCCAGAAAAGCAGCTAAGTGAGACAGAGATATGCAACATGACGGAAAAAGAATTCAGAATAAGGTTCCTAGAGTACATGCACCACATGTTCAAGAAGCAAGAAGAAACAGATGAAAAACTCAACTACTTATGCAAGAAGCTAGAAGAAACAGATGAAAAAATCAACAACTTAAGTAAGTCCCAAGAAGAAATGAAGAGTGACATAGCTTCAATAAAAAACTCCATTGAAAGTATCAACAGTAGACTGGGAGAAGCGGAGGACCGAATTAGTGAATTAGAAGACAAGGAAGCAAAACACACTCAAACTGTACGGCAAATGGAGAAAAAAATTAAAAGACAGGAGGAGAGCCTAAGGGAGCTTTGGGACAACATGAAACGAAACAACATACGAATAATAGGGGTGCCAGAACAACAGAAAGATGAACATGGATTAGAAAACCTATTCGAAGAAATAATATCAGAAAACTTCCCTGAGGTGGGGAAGAAAAAAGTCACACAAGCCCAGAGAGTCCCAAACAAGGTGAACCCGAAAAGACCCACACCAAGACACATCATAATTACCATGGCAAATGTTCAGGATAAAGAGAGAATCTTACAGGCTGCAAGAGAGAGACGGAAAGTAACATACAAGGGATCTCCCATTAGATTATCAAATGATTTCTCAACAGAAACACATCAGGCCAGAAAAGAATGGACAGAAATCTACAAAGTGATGCAAAGCAAAGGACTGAATCCAAGAATACTCTATCCAGCAAGGCTATCATTCAAAATTGAAGGGGAAATAAGAAGCTTCACAGACAAAAAAGGGCTAAGGGAGTTTATCACCACCAAGCCAGCCATGCAAGAAATGCTAAAGGGACTGGTGTAAAAAGAAGAAATATCAAGCTCAGAAAGAAAACAGCCACACACACACACACAAAAAGAAATGGCTACAAACAAATACCTTTCAATAATAACTTTAAATGTAAATGGACTAAATGCTCCAACCAAAAGACATCGAGTGGCTGAATGGATAAAAAAACATGACCCATACATCTGCTGTCTACAAGAGACCCACCTCATTAGAAGGGACTCACACAGACTGAAAGTGAAGGGATGGAAAAATATCTTTCACGCAAATGGAAAGGAAAAGAAAGCTGGGGTAGCAATACTTATATCTGACAAAGTACATCTCAAAGTGAAGGCCATAACCAGAGATAAGGAAGGCCACTTCATAATACTAAAGGGATCAATACAACAAGAAGATATAACCCTGGTAAACATATATGCACCCAATGCAGGAGCACCCACATACATAAGAAAACTTCTGGAAGATATCAGGGGAGAGATCGACAACAATACAATCATAGTAGGGGACTTTAATACACCACTGACATCACTGGATAAATCCGCTAGACAAAAACTCAGCAAAGAAACAGCAATCCTAAATGACTCACTAGATCAGATGGACTTAATTGACATCTTCAGAACACTTCACCCCACAGCTGCGGAATATACATTCCTCTCAGGTGCTCATGGGACATATTCAAAAATAGACCACATATTGGGTCACAAGCAAAGTCTCCACAAATTCAAGAAGATTGAAATCATAAAAAGCTTCTTCACAGACCACGATGGCATAATGTTAGAAATAAACTACAATAAAAACAACCCAAAATACTCAAACACTTGGAAGCTGAATAGCATGTTATTAAATATTGATTGGGTTACCGATGACATCAAAGAAGAAATTAAAAACATCCTGGACACTAATGACAATGAAAACACAACAATCCAAAACCTCTGGGACACAATGAAAGCAGTCCTGAGAGGGAAGTTTATAGCTCTACAGGCCTATCTCAAAAAACAAGAAAAAATGGTAGTCAATCATCTAACTCTACAACTCAAAGAATTAGAAAGAGAGCAACAAGAAAACCCCAGAGTGAGCAGAAGGAAGGAGATAATAAAGATTAGAGCAGAAATCAATGAAATAGAGACCAAAAAAACAATACAGAAAATCAATGAAACCAAGAGCTGGTTCTTTGAAAGGATAAACAAGATTGACAAACCCCTAGCCAGGCTCACCAAGAAGCAAAGAGAGAGGTCCCAAATAAACCAAATCAGAAATGATAGAGGCGAAATAACAACAGACCCCACAGAAATACAAATGATTGTTAAACAATACTACGAGCAACTCTACTCCAACAAACTGGACAACCTGGAGGAAATGGACAAATTCCTAGAAAAATACAACATTCCAAAACTCAATCAGGAAGAATCTAAAAACCTCAATAGGCCAATAACTATGGAAGAAATTGAAGCAGTCATCAGAAAGCTTCCAGCAAACAAAAGCCCAGGGCCAGACGGCTTCACAGGGGAGTTCTACCAAACATTCAAGGAAGAACTAAAACCTACCCTCCTCAGACTACTACAAAAAATTCAAGAGGAAGGAACGCTTCCAAGCTCATTCTATGAAGCCAGCATCACCCTAATACCAAAACCAGGTAAAGACATCACAATGAAAGAGAATTACAGGCCAATATCCCTCATGAACATAGATGCCAAAATCCTCAACAAAATCTTAGCAAATCGGATCCAGCAGTACATCAGAAGGATCATACACCATGACCAAGTAGGATTCATCCCAGAGATGCAAGGATGGTACAACATCCGTAAATCAATAAATGTGATACATCACATAAACAAATTGAAAGAAAAAAACCACATGGTCATATCAATTGATGCAGAAAAAGCATTCGACAAAATCCAACACCCATTTTTGATAAAAACTCTCAGAAAGGTGGGAATAGAAGGATCATACCTCAACATAATAAAAGCCATATATGACAGGCCCACAGCCAACATCATACTCAATGGACAAAAACTAACACCATTTCCCCTAAGAACAGGAACAAGACAGGGATGCCCACTCTCACCACTCCTGTTCAACATAGTACTGGAAGTATTAGCCATTGCAATTAGGCAAGAAGAAGGAATAAAAGGCATCCAAATTGGAAAAGAGGAAGTAAAACTGTCCTTATTTGCAGATGACATGATATTATACATACAAAACCCTAGAGACTCCATCAAAAAGCTACTAGACTTAATACATGAATTTGGCAATGTAGCAGGATACAAAATTAACCCCAAGAAATCTGAGGCATTTCTATACACCAACAGTGAACTTTCAGAAAGGGAGATCAGAAAAACAATCCCATTTACCATCGCACCAAAAAAATTAAGATACCTAGGAATAAACTTAACTAAAGAGGTTAAAGACCTCTACTCAGAAAACTACAGGACGTTGAAAAAAGAGATAGAGGAAGACATAAACAGATGGAAGAACATACCATGTTCTTGGATTGGTAGAATCAACATCATTAAAATGTCCATACTACCCAAAGCAATCTATACATTCAACGCACTTCCCATTAAAATACCAATGGCCTTCTTCAAAGATCTAGAACGAACTCTCCAAAAATTCATCTGGAATAAAAAAAGACCCCGAATAGCTGCAACGATCCTGAGAAAGAACAAAGTAGGTGGGATCTCAATGCCAGATATCAAGCTGTATTACAAAGCCACTGTTCTCAAAACTGCCTGGTACTGGCACAAGAACAGACATATAGATCAGTGGAATAGAATAGAGAGTCCAGAAATTAGCCCGAACCAATATGCTCAATTAATTTTTGACAAAGGAGGCATGAACATACAATGGAGCCAAGATAGTCTCTTCAATAAATGGTGTTGGGAAAATTGGACAGACATATGCAAGAAAATGAAACTAGACCACCAACTTACACCATACACAAGAATAAACTCAAAATGGATAAAGGACTTAAATGTACGACAGGAAACCATAAAAATTCTAGAAGAATACAAAGGCAACAAAATCTCAGACATATGCCAAAACAATTTCTTCACTGATACAGCTCCTAGGGCAGTTGAAACTAAAGAGAAACTGAACAAATGGGACTACATCAAAATAAAAAGCTTCTGCACAGCAAAAGAAACCATCAACAAAACAACAAGAAAACCCACCTCGTGGGAAAACATATTTGCCAACGTCATATCGGATAAGGGCTTAATCTCCAAAATTTATAGGGAACTCATACAACTTAACAAAAAGAAGATAAACAATCCAATCAAAAAATGGGCAAAGGATCTAAATAGACACCTTTCAAAAGAGGACATTCAGAAAGCCAAGAGACATATGAAAACATGCTCAAAGTCACTAATCATCCGAGAGATGCAAATCAAAACAACAATGAGGTACCATCTCACACCTGTCAGAATGGCCATCATCAACAAATCAACAAACGACAAGTGCTGGAGAGGATGTGGAGAAAAAGGAACACTTGTGCACTGCTGGTGGGAATGCAGACTGGTGCAGCCACTATGGAAGGCAGTATGGAGGTTCCTCAAAAAATTGGAAATGGAACTCCCATTTGACCCTGTGATCCCACTACTAGGAATATATCCCAAGAAACCAGAAACACCTATCAGAAAGGATATATGCACCCAGATGTTCATAGCAGCACAATTCACCATAGCTAAGATCTGGAAACAGCCTAAGTGCCCATCAGAAGATGAATGGATTAGAAAACTGTGGTACATCTACACGATGGAATACTATGCTGCTGTTAAAAAGAAGGAACTCCTACCATTTGCAACATCATGGATGGAACTGGAGAGCATTATGCTAAGTGAAACAAGCCAGTCAATGAAGGAAAAATACCACATGATCTCACTCATTCATGGATAATAAAGACCATTACAAACTTTTGAACAATAATAGATACAGAGGCAGAGCTGCCTCAAACTGATTGTCAAACTGCAGTGGGAAGGCCAGAGAGAGTTGGGGGGCAGGAGGGAGGGGAGTAAGAGATCAACCGAAGGACTTGTATGCATGCATATAAGCATAACTAATGGACATAAGACACTGGGGGGTAAGGGAGGGTAGTGGTTTGTCAAGGGCGGGGGGGGGGAAAAAGGATACTTATGTAATACCCTTTGTAATACTTTAAGAGGAAAATAAAAAAAAAAAAAAAAAAAAAAAAAAGAATCAACCAATGAATGTATAAGTAAGTGGAACAACACATCGATGTTTTTCTCTCTCCCTCCCTCTCTCTAAAATCGATAAATTAGCCCTAGCTGGTTTGGCTCAGTGGATAGAGCGTTGGCCTGCAGACTGAAGGGTCCCAGGTCTGATTCCAGTCAAGGGCATGCACTTCAGTTGCAGGCTCCGCCCTGGTCGGGGTGCATGCAGGAGGCAACCAATTGATGTGTTTCTCTCACATCGATATTTCTCTCTGTCTTTCCACTTCTCTTCCACTGTCTCTAAAAACCAATGGAAAAATATCCTCGGATGAGGATTAAAAAAATAAAATCAAATCAATAAATTGAAAATAAATAAATAAATGAAAGTGATGGGAATTACAAGTGTTGGTGAAAATGTGGAGAAAGCCCCATACACAACTGCCTTCTCCTGGAGGACCTGCCTGAGGCTCTTCTTGAGGAGGGAGGTGTCACTCTTTAGAAACATGTCCATGGTGGTTCGGTTGGATTCTTTCTTTCTTTTTCTTTCTTTCTTTCTTTCTTTCTTTCTTTCTTTCTTTCTTTCTTTCTTTTTTTCTTTCTTCCTTTCTCTCTCTCCCTCTCTCTCTCTCTCTCTTTCTTTCTTTCTTTTTAAATATATTTTTTATTGATTTCAGAGAGGAAAGGAGAGAGAGAAATAGAAACATCAATGATGAGAGAGAATCATTGATTGGCTGCCTCCTGCACTCCCCCTACTGGCGATCAAGCCTGCAAACCAGGCATGTGCCCTTGGCCGGAATCGAACCTGGGACCCTTCAGTCCACAGGTGGATGTTCTATTCACTGAACCAAGCCAGCGAGGGCTCTTTTTTCATTATAGATTTGTTTGTAAGCAGACAATGCACCATGAGCATCCCAAACCCTTTGGTGTTGGGGGTCCATGTTTAAAACCTTTTCAGGAGCTTGTTGAAGTCTGCAAAAGCTTCTGCACTGGGGGTTCTTCCTTTCCTCCTGTACTCTCTCCCCTTCCTCTTCTTCAGCTCTGTGTTCCTGTTCCAATCCCCACAGATCCTCATTAGTCAGCTCCTCAGGAACCGCCTCTAGTTGCTCCTCGGTGGCATCCTCACCCACACCCAGGGTAAAGTGGTTGCCATCTCTACCAGCCTTGTGGATTTTTGCAACCTTTGCGCCATGACATTACGATGACTACATCACTAGGCAATAGGAATATTTCAGCTTCCTTATAATCTTACTAGAGGCTCAGTGCACAGATTCATGCACTGGTGCGCCCTCTCACAATCTGGGACCTCTCCATGCCTGTGCATTGAGCGTCTGCCCCCTGGTGGTCAGTGTGCATCATAGCTACCAGTCGAACGGTTGAACAGTCGCTTAGGCTTTTATTTATATAGATGGGACCACCAACATATGTGTGGCTCGTCACTTACCACCATGTAGTTCATGATTGTATAATAAATTGTAATAAGTGCACTCTGCAAAGCCTTTTGCTGGGACAGAATAATATTTATGCCTGTCTAGGACAAGTCATTACATGGGAATTGACCTCTTTCTTGTTCATGACTAACTGATAAACCATTGTATGGATATACTTTTTAAAAAAATTATTAAATTTATTAGGGTAACATTGGTTAATAAAATTAGATAGCTTTTAAGTGTACAATTCTACAACACATCATCTGTATATTGCATTGTGTGTTCACCACCCAAAGTCAATTCTCCTTCGTCACCATATATTTGTGACCCTTTTCTATCTCCCCCACCTCCTTGATATGACTTAATTTATTGGACCAATCTTCTCTTGATGTTTTTAGGTTGTTCCCAGGTTTTAAATTATTTGAGTGCAGGTTTTTCACAATTTTTAAGCACTTGACCCACTAAAAGAAATGCCTTTTTCACATTGAGATCCATTATGCGTACATACAACACACACACACACACACACACACACGGAAACAGCAAAGAGTTTTGTATTTGTCCTTCCTACATGTCATGCATGCCATTCTGTTCCATTCCATTCTATACAAAAGTGATAGGGACACACTGATTTCTCTGACCACCTGCTGGTAGGTCACGGCATGCAGTTTTAAAAACACTTTCAGTTACAAATAACTCATGGGATGTAAAGTGCAGCATAGGAAATACAGTCAATAACAGTGTAATAACTATGCATGGTGCCAGGTGGGCACTACACTTATGGGGGGATTACTACCTAAATTATATAAATGTCTAAGCACTATGCTGAACACCTGAGGCTAATAGAATCATAGTGAATGTCAACTGCAATTGAAAAACAA
The DNA here is from genome assembly GCF_028538775.1 of Myotis yumanensis. Classification (NCBI taxonomy): domain Eukaryota; kingdom Metazoa; phylum Chordata; class Mammalia; order Chiroptera; family Vespertilionidae; genus Myotis; species Myotis yumanensis. The sequence continues at coordinate 9,317,936 of NW_027223758.1, read as the reverse complement.
AAGAAAAAAGAAAGTAAAACAAGTTGAATAAAAAGACACTTTTAGTGCATGTTAAAGAAAAAGGGAGCCCCTGGCTGGCGTGGCTCAGTGGTTGAGTGTCACCTATGAACCAGGAGTTCACGGTTGGATTCCCAGTCAAGGCATATGCCCAGTGTGGAGCGTGCAGAAGGCAGCTGATCAGTGATTCCCTGTCATCATTGATGTTACTATCTTTCTCTCCCTCTCCCTTCCTCTCTGAAATCAATTAAAATATATATATATATATTTAAAGAAAAAAGGAAAAGTACTTATTTATGTTGTTCTGTTCTGAACATTTTACAAATATAACTAATTTAATCCTTACAGAGTCCCAACAGGATAGGAATTGTTATTCTACCCATTGTTCAGATAGCAAAACTGAGGCTCAGAGAGGTTGAATGCGTTCCCTCAGGTCACAAGCTAATATGTGGGAGAGCCGGGATTCACCCAAGGCGGTCCGGCTGCAGTTTCTTTTCTTCACCCTCAGCCCACAGGCTTCCTCTTGTCTTAGGAATTGATGTGAGACTAAGTACTCAGAAATCTAAATAGCTCACTCAGTGTTTCAGTATACCTCATTCAGTGTATATTCCTTTACAAGATAGTCAACAGGACATGACAAGTGTCCACCGCTATTCACACACCTTGATGAATATAGAAGCTAAACAAAGACTCCTCCGATGTGCCAGTCTCCAGAAACTCCGCATCAGCAACACACACACACACACACACACACACACACACACAAACACATACACACACACGTACACATACACACACACGTACACATACACACACACGTACACACACACACACACAAACACACACACACGTACACTGATCAATGCTGACCACGGTCAGTGCTGGACTTACAATAATTCACAGAGGCATGTATTCAGAACCAGAGTTTTCCATTGTGGACGAAAGGGGACACATGCTGACCTGACAAGCTCAGGGGAGGCCTGCATGGCAGTCTTGCAAACTCAGAGACCTAAAGTAACCACAAAGGATGGTCTGAAATTAAACTTTGACTAAAAGCAGTTATGGTGAGCAGTTACGTCCTGGGCCAGTATCTTCGCTGACAAGGTCAACCTTTACCTTAACTGAGCCTATCTGTCTTTTTGCATCTATGATAACATGCCCTTGAAATGTCTGGGTAACTTGTGACTTCCCTTTATCTGGAGCCCCTGGGGCACAACCAAATGTGTTGGGCCCCTGGACAGATACCACAAATTCCTTCATCATCATGTTAATTGTTCCTGCACCCACTTAACTATATGTCCATCATTTTACTTTTTATTCAATCCCAGCCGTTTCCCTGCTTTGCTTTATCCCTCCTCCTTAGTCTGTCACCAATGAATTTCATGTAACCCACCTATGTTCCTCCTTTGATTGAAATGTATAAATACAAATGTAACCTCCGCCATTCTCCGGAGCACTATCTCAATTCGTTGAGGTTCTGCTTCCCGGCATATGTCGACAGTTTGGCTCAAATAAACTCACAAAAATTCTTTACAAGTTTCCATGGTTTTTTACGTTAACACCATTACCTATTGATTATAAAGTTCCTAAAGCCTAATTATGGTGTCAAGCTGGCCGAGCTTTTTGGAGAACTGGAAGCCCCTCGGCTCATGCACGGCGTATGTCGGAGGGACGCAGCTAATTCACATATCTGTTCGCACTATTCATAGGGAAGGTTACATGCCAATTACCCGGCTTCAATCGGCCCGTGTGGATACAATGGAGGCAGTGTTCGCACACTGGACGCTCCACATTCCATCCCCACATCACCAGCAGCTGGTCCAGATAAAGACCACTGGGGTTGGGATATTTAGGGATCACATCCCCGGAAGAGCTGGAATTGAGACTCCTGCTACACGGGCTGCACGCAGGTTTTTTTTAACCTGGACCCTGTTCACGGTCTTTAAAGGTTTCCTGCTCAGACTTGTTGGGTGGGTGGGTGGAGGCGCTGAGGAAGAGGAGAGAGACAAAGGCACCAATAGCTTAAATGACAAAGGAGACGATCATAGGACCGGGTGAATGGAGTCGAATAAAATAAAGAACCTGCACACATTCTTGTGCCCAGTTTTAGAACCAAACAGGCTAAGACATTTCCCCCTAAGATTCCAACCTGGTGTGTTGAATAAATAAATGTGTGTATGTCGATTCCCCTCCACTTCCCTCCCCCTTTTCATTAATTGTTTCCCTCTGCTGCAGGCACTGCCCTGGAAGTGTTGCAATCTCATCAGAAAACGCTGCTTCCCGTGTGTTTTGCACCAGGAACGGAAGCAGAAGGGTTTGGAATCACCCCGAGAAAGCCCGACCTCCTGAGGGCTGTTTGAGTTCTGCTGGCCCTGGGCGGGAGTCAGGAGCTAAGGTGGCAGATGTGGGGGACTCGGGAGGGGGGCGGGCACGGCAGGCAGACACCCGAGACTCTTCAGCCACTGTGCCTAGTCTTCCCTTTACCTCCAGCTCACAGCTCAGATCACAGTATGAAAACAGAGCTGCTGCCCATGTGTCTAAGGTCACACAGCCCAACCTGGACACAACTATAAACAAACAATCCAAGCGGCCAATCCCAGGCTGTGTCTTTGTTACCCGCCCCCACCCCACCCCGTATTACCCAATGCTGCAGCCCCACCATACCTTAAACATGTTACCAACAGCCAGACCACAGCAGACACACCGTGCTAGCTTGTTTGTGTGCTATTTGAGCTCAGTGTGTATTTTTTCCCACCCTCCCAGATGAAAATACAGTAATTAACTCCATGCAGGAGGGGCTATGGGAGAGAGGAAACTTCTCTCTCTCTCTCTCTCTCTCTCTCTCTCTCTCTCTCTCTCTCTCTCTCTCTCTCCTAGACTTGAAAAGAAAATCTGGCAGATAATTTGGCTGCACATGAAAAGGGAGAGGCTGCTTACAGCCGCCCAAATAAAGTGCTAGGTTGGTGAGGCTCCGTGGGCTGAGCTGGTGAAAAGCAGGCATTTATCTGTTCCCATGGAGATGCGTTTTCTACTAGTCAATCAGGCACTGAGGAGGTCAGACAATGGCGGGCGGATCCCTTTTTCATCTTCAGAGACGGTCGAATCCCCTTTCTTTTCAGATTTCACGTAAATTAGAGAAGTCTAAATGATGTCTCAGAAACACCTGCAGGCACAGCCATGAGCGTTTCAAGGGATCCACACGAACAAGAAATCCAGTGACTCCCAGGAGGACAGGGCGTGACCCCGCCCAGCCCTTCCAATTTCAAATCATAAGTTGTCCTGTCACATTCCTATTTGTGTGGATTTGGCTTCCCAGTCTGACCCCTCCCTCCCGAATAAAAATAACTAATAAGGTCGTAAATTAAAGGATGAACGTTGCCAGAGGACTGGGGTGGGGAGCCAGCCTGGGGCGTTTCAAACCGAACCTCGGGGAAGCCAGAAAATGCTGCCCCAGAAGAGACAGCCGGAGCTGCTGAGCTGTCAGCTTCCTCCTGCCATGTCCTCGCCGTAACAGTGCACATGCCCACATGGTTAGGCCGCCACTCGACCTCGTGTTTATCAATCCCCGAAAACAGACCATACCCATTTGCAAAACGTGTTTATTTCAGGAGGTGAGTTGCAGTGTGAGCTCCTGGAAGCTGGGACTCACATAAGGACTCTGTAAACCCTCGTCTTTCAAGTGTCTTTTCCTACATCCTTTCTTTGCACATGCCCAGGGTGAAGGAAATGTAACAGAGGTCTTCCCACAGCTAATTGAGACGGGGGAGTGTTTCCATGGATCACACAGGACTCAGCGTTCACAGGACTCAGCCTTCACAGGGCGGCCGCATAGCAGCAAACAGCAGACAGGACTCAGGATTTTACCCTTGAGCACGTGCTCTTGTTCATGGAATCACCCCAGTGCAGCCCAAGGGCGCGAGACAAGAAAGTAAATGCACCAGGCCTCTAGTGAAAAAATATTGAAAATAGTGGCCTTGGCTGGTAGCTCAGTTGGTTAGAGTATCGTCCTGATACCCCAGCATTGCAGGTTCAATCCCTGGTCAGGGCATATATAAGAATCAACTAATGAATGTATAAATAAATGAAACAACAAATTGATGGTTCTCTTCCCCCCTCTAAAAATCAATAAATACAATTTAAAAGAATAAAAGATTCTGACAGTAGGACTCAAGGAAAAGTCAGTTCCTCATTTCCCACACTCACCCCGCCAGCTCGCCATCTCACTAGCTATAGCTAATAACTACTTTTAGCGGTTGACACACATCCTTCCAGACATCTTCCATATATAAACACACATACACTTTGTTTTAAATATACCACTGGGATCATATTTATAGACACTATTACACAACTGGTGTGTTTTTCCACTTAAAATATCTATCATGGCAATTTTCAATGTCAGGATATATATTTTTTTTAAATTAGCTATGTGTCCTTGAGAAAAATGTAATGCCTGCTCCTGGTGGGTGGAGGGGTGGAATTCAAATCAGAGGGCTCCTCCCTCCCCGGACAAGCACTGCTGGCTTTGTGTGTATCATCCAGAAATTGCCTACACGTAGGTGGCATACATGTATAGCAGACCCTCACAGCTCCCTTGGTCCAGACCAAGTGTCTTTGGTGTGGCATGTTCACGAGGCTCTCCTGGCGAGGGTCACACTGGAGAAAACTGGCATTGTAAACAGTGGCGGGCATTTCTCTGAATGGCGCTCCTTTTTGATGGCTTGTCCCTTTTGATGGGTTGGGGTGCACTGAGCCCGCTTCTGCGAGCGGCGCTGCCGTAAATCTAGTCTGTGCACAGCCTCGAAGCTGTGCTCACACACTCAGCCCTGTCCCCAAAGCCATTCCTTTCCTCACACCCGGCCTCAAACACTTCAATCGGAGAATTGATAGAATTCATTTTTTTTAAACAAAATGAGGTTTAAACAGAGCATTATGAACCCATGAAGGATCTATTAGGAACAGATGCCCTTTCCTACAGGGTTTACTGTTTTCTCCAGCTTGAGAGTGAGAGACTCATTAATGAAAAGAAAAAAAAGGTCATTTCCCCCGCCCTCCACCCCCACTCAGGGGTCAGCCATGCCAGGGTCCTTTCGCAGCACCAGGCTGCGTGTGGCCAATGCCTGCTCCACGCCGTCATTCCTCCCGTGCACGCCTCATCTTGGCTCAGAGTCCAGCTCCCTCGCAGGGCTTGGGTGCAGCTCCCTGCTTTGGTGTGCGCAGCGGTGAAGGCACCGGGGCTTTGGAACAAGGGTGTCCTTGGGAGGAAGTGGCTGGGGAGGGACCCCTCGGGGAGGATCCTGGTTTCCCTATGCAGCTGGAAGCCTGGTGAAGTCCTGCAGAGGAAGGAATCTTTCTGCTCAGCGAGGGAGGCCTTTTTGTTCCTTGTCTCGCAGCGTGTACAGAATTTGTGCTCTGCCTGGGAAGGTGGAGCGGAGTCAGGAGGAGGCCGTGCCCAGGCTCCGTGCAGTCAGTGAGCTAATTGAAAAGTTTACTTCAGGAAGAGATGCAACAAGGCCAAAATGAAAGAGGAACCCGGCCTGCCCACGTTCAGAGCAGAAAACCGAAGTCACCATCCTCAAGTTAAAAATGATGGGATGTGTGTGTGCTGGCAGGGGGGGGGGGGAGGGGGGGCGGTTCAGGGGGAGGGGCGGGCTGGAAAATATACCAGCTGCTGGACTTGGCACTGGAGTCACAACCTTAGGTGCTGTTATCTTGAGGCCTGAGGAGCTCTCCTGCTGGTCAGGAAAAAAGAGGGGAGGAGGGAAGGTCTAGGAAGAAATGTAACGAGAAAAGGAGGGATTAGAAAAACAGAGAATGGGAGGTGTAACTAATAGGAGAGCATGGACTTGGGCTTAGACGTGAGGAAAATGAACCAAATGAAAAGGAAGCAACATTCCAGATCTTTGTCCTCTGCCATCTGTCCAATGAGTAAATGCGGGGTGGTTTTGCCAGGTGCTCAGCGATGCTGTGCAGAGAACCAACTTCAGGACAAGATGGGCAAACTTGGGGACAGAGTTTTCCTCCAAAAAGGAGTTGAGTTGGGGCAGAACACACACTTAGCAGAGGCAGAGTGACTCTGGTCCCCAAAGACCCGAAACCCATTCGGGTCACCTGCACACCTCTCTGCTCCTCTTTCCCCCCTCCCAGGACCCTCTCTTGAATGGAATTGCTTAAGAAGGAGGAAAAGGGCAAAGGTACAGTAGGACCAAGTTCAATTTGCAGACAATGGAGATCTTCCTGAGGCTGCCTGGCGCCCTCCAATGTACACTTCTTTCTTTAACCCTCACCGAGGATATATTTTCCACAGATTTTTAGAAAGAGTGGAAGAGAAACGGAAAGACAGAGAGAAACGTGGATGTGAGAGAAACACATAGATTGGTTGCCTCCTTCACATGCCTGGACCAGGGCCCGGGCTGGGAAGGAGCCTGAAACCAAGGTACGTGACCTTGATCGGAATCAAACCCGGGGCCCCTTGGTCCACAGGCTGACGCTCTATCTACTGAGCCAAACTGGCTAGGGCAAAGGTACACTTAATTGTGTGACTTGGTAGATTGCTCTTCTACTATAAGAAGAGAATAGTAAGGATAAGAGGCAATATTTATAGAACCCTTACATGGACTAATTTATACACTGATCCATTTTATCCTCTGAACTGAATATAGTATAGTTATATCCATTTTACAGATGAATGGAGAGCAGCCAGACCTCCAACCAGAAAGTGGTAGAGACAGATATAATCAGGAGTTGGCAATTACAGCCCAATGGCCAAATCAGGCTCAATGGCTGTTTTGTGTTTTTTTTTGTAAATAAAGTTTTATTGGAACACAGCCATGCTCATTTGGTTATATATTCCTCTGACTGCTTTTGAGCTACAATGCAGAGACCCTACAGCTGAGAAGGTTTTATTGCAACAAAGCCAGACCCTAAAATATTTACTCTCTTTTCCTTTACAGAAAAAGTTGGCAGATTCTAGTTTCAGATCACCCGAGCCCATGCTCTGAACGCCATATGTTCTCTCCTGCTCCAAAAATGCCCCCACCCCCCCCCACCCCCCGCCTCTTTTTAAAAAATGTGATACTGAGCAGGAAAAGGCGAATCTAAAATGTCAGGAATAATAGTTATTGGAGAAGTGAATCTGGTAGGAGCCCAAGAATATTAAAACTTTTCTTCCTTTTCCCTTTTGGTTTCAAAGTTGGAAAGTGCTTATATCATAAACTTAAAACAACAAACAAAAACCCCCTTCATTTCCTTATCAGCCTCATCGAAACTGCATACAAATGCTTACCTAAAAATTTCTAGGGTGATTTCCAAAATAATGAAGAGATGGAATATGGTTTTCCAGGAGACATAAACATTTTTTTTCCATAAATGTTCTTTTCAAAACGGCAAGAAGAATAAGTTCTTAAAGGAAGGAAGTACTAGATTTAAATCCGATGATGATCCCATGATGGTACTCTACAAACTCTCAGCATTTGGAGCTATGTTTATTAATGTAAACGTTCTGTAACCGAAAGAGAATGAAAACTAAGGGCAGTTGGGGTTCCCTGACCAATAGTGATTTCTCCTTCTTTCCTACGAACAGAAGGTGGAGACTTTGGCCCTTGATCCATGTTGCCCTGTGAGCCCAGCTTTTTGGTGTTACAACAGAGGCTTTGTTTTCCATAGGTTTCCAGGGTGGATGACTGTAGCTACACATCTTAGTGAACAAAATTAATAATAGTATCTTCTGTCTCTTACATGCCAGGCACCGTGCATGGTGCTGTCTTCCTGATAACGACAAGGAAGGTGTTCATATTCTTATTTCCTAGGCGACACCATGAGATCCAGGTGCATAAGGGACCTCAGCTAAGTAAGACATGACTGAATGACCCCCAAGCCCTGACCTCAAACTCCATTCTCTTTCCCCTCTAAGGGAGGTCTGCCATTGAGTGTTCATCTTTTTTGTGGTTGTTGTTAATCCTCACCCGAGAATATTTTTTCCATTGATTTTTAGAGACAGTGGAAGGGAGGGAGGGAGAGAGAGAGAGAGAGAGAGAAACATAGAAGTTAGAGAGACACATCAACTGTTGCCTCCCGCATGTGCCCTGACCCCAGGCCCAGGAGCAAACCTGTATCCCAGGTATGGGCTTTTGACCGGGAATCGAACCCATGACTCTTTGGTGAGCATGCTGACACTCTAAACGCTGAGCCACACCGGCCAGAGCAAGTGTTCTCATTTTCATTTATTAGATGGCACCATGAGGCCTTGGTGCATATGGGACTTCAGCTAAAACCTGACTGAATGACCCCTAAATCCTGACCCCAAACTTCATTCTCTTCTCCTCTAAGAGGAAGTCTGCCATTGTGTCCATCTTTTCATTCAGCCAATTCTTATACTTTGGTGTCTACCATGTTTCAGGCACTGCACTTGGTCCTAGGGATTTGGCAGAGAACAAAACAGGTGACTGTGTCATCAAGCCCACGAACAGAAGATGATGAGTCCCAGGAAGGGAAAGCAAGGTCACATTCCTTGAGGTGGGAAAGGACATCAAGCCATTTTTAGATGGTTTCTCTGATTCTTGAAGGTCTATGCATTTTCAATTTTACACAAAATAAGGAAACTGGAGCACAGAGAGACTACAGTCACAGAGCTGATAAATGGCAAAGCCAGGGCTTGAATCTGTCTGATTCTACCTCCTGTCCTTTTAGTGACTATGGTATAAGACAGGATTGTCAAACCATGTCTCATTGGCCAAGCTCCAACTACCACCTTTTCTTGTAAATAAAGTTTTATTGCAATACAGCCAGACCCAGTTAGCTTATGCATCGCCTGTGCTGCTTTCACACTATCACAGTGCAGTCGAGTGGTGGTGAGAGACACTGCATGGTGGGAAAGCTGGAAATGTTTACTGTGTGGCTCTTAGCAGAAAACATTTGCCCACCCCTACTGACCTAAACCAATCACAGTAATCCTGTCTCTCATGATCAGTGCTTGTTTAGGGCTGACTATATGAACCAGTTTTGGCCAGTGAGACTTAGGATCAATTCTGCTTCGGGGAAACGCCTGAGAAAGACATCCCTCCCATCCTTCTTGCTGCCTCTGCAGGATAAGATGGTCAGAGCCACAGCAGCCATTGCCACCACAAAGGAGAGAAGGATCAATACACGGAAGATGGCAGAGAAGAAATGTGGAGAGAGGCTACATCTTTGATGACATGTCCACCTTCCTATCCGATGCTCTAACTCCCCACCTGTAGATGACCTGTTATGTTAGGTAATGAATAGTTTAAGTCACTTTTTACAGGCCAGCCCATTATTTGCAGCTGAATTGATCCCATATGATACAAACCCTGTGTCTGGACTTACTGTCCTTATTTCACACTTAAGAGACTCAAGTCCTGGCCTGTGTGGCTCCGTTGGTTGGGCATTGTCCCGAGCACCAGGAGATTGCTGGTTCGATTCCAGTCAGGGCACATGCCCAGGTTTCGGGCTCGATCCCTGTAGGGGGTGTGCAGAAGATAGCAGTTGGATGTTGTGCTCTCACATTCACGTTTCTCTCTCTCTCCCCCTCTCCCTTCTCTCTCTCTAAAAATCAATAAACGATTCTTTAAAAAAAAAGAAAAAGAAAATAAACCTTAAAGTTCAGGGAGATAACAGGACTTGCCTCAGGTTGTTTTCATCAAGCTAAACCTGCCCAGCTCTAACCACAGCTCCTGTTCCATTACCTCTCAGAGAAGGGGTGGGGAGCCATTTTGCTGCCAAGGGCCATTAGGATATTTATAACATCATTCGCAGGCCATACAAAAGTATCAACTTAAAAACTAGCCTGCTGTATTTGGTCAAACATTTAATTAACTCACCCCTCATGCCTTGGCAGGGCCAGACCAAATGATTTCACGGGCCTTATACGGCCCACCCCTGCCTGAGAGGAACATACAAACTCTTGGTATTTGGAACTTTATGTATGTAAGAATTCTGATTCTGTAGCCAAAGGAGAATGAACCTTAAGGACAGTTGGGGTTCCCTAGCCAACAGGTGTTTCTTCTTCTTCCTGACTAACAGCACCTGCATTAGTTTGGGCAGCAATGCTCCCACTTCCAAGGGATGAAGGGATGGAAGGGATATTTGGCCTAAAAAAGTCATGGAATTCTTTTTCCCCTTCATGGGAAGCTTTACCCCCCAGATATACTGATTCTGTGGTGGGTCTGGGGTGAGGCCTGAGAGTCTGCATTTCTGACAAGCTCCCAGGTGGTACCTATACGTTTATACCAAGGGTGACAAACTTCCTCTGTAAAGGAACTGTATGGCCCCAGGATTTGTGGGCCATATAGTTTCTGGCAACTATTCAACTGTGCTATTGCAGTAGTCACAGACAACACCTAAACGAGTAGGCCTGGCTGTGTCCCAATAAAATTTTATTCACAGAAGCAGGTGGTGGGCCAGATTTTGCCTGTGGGCCATAGCTGTCAATCATGGTTCATTTCCTGGTTGTGGGCTCATCTTTGAATACATTGACTGAAAGCTGAACCAATCAGGATTCTCTTCAGAAGGAAGCTATGGGTGATGGCTGTTGGGTACCAGGTAAGCTGTTGTGATCCAAGCCAACCTGGCATGGAACAAATCTTAGGTTATTTTTGGTAGAGGTGGGAGTTGGCTTATTCTTCCACAACCTAGCTACACAGGTTATCATAAAATCTAATCTCGTTCAAATTCTGCCACTCTGATAGCCCAAAGCTCGCTGGCAAAGCAGGCACAAAACAGTTCACACTCCTGTTCCGGAAGCGCGGTAACGTCCTAGGCTCCTTTCTTTCAGGGGCAGTGGCCGCACCCTAAAGGGAAGGCCAGCTGAGGCAGGATGACCGCATTCCAGAGCAGGGAGGGTTCTGTGCTCTCTGGTCAGGTGACACAGGCGGAACCTCCTCGACAGTGTCAGGATCAGTTAGGGAAGAGGGGGAGGGTATGGGTGAAGGATGGATGACTATATCTTAGAGTACATTCTAGTCACTGTATGTGTCTTGAATACCTTTAAGTTCACCAGTGCAAATCCATTTCTAATATCATCATGCTAATTGCCAAGTCACTCATGTCACCAGTGAGAAGCCTGTTTCTGAATTGCAGGAAGCATTCACCATAACTGTTGCTGGAGTGTGGTCCCTTCCGCTATGGTGTTTGCATTCTCGATTGCCAATTAGCTGGCCACTCCTATAGCCGCGTTTAGACCAACTGCACGGACAGTTTATCAGATGAATTATACTAAGTGGTTTAAAGTGTAGACTCTGTCACGGAGAGGCAGCCACTTGTGTCTACTATAGGGCTGGTGGCAGGAAAAAAAGGCGATGTGTTTAACATTCTGGCAGGGAGTGGGTACTAAAAAAACAAAACAAAACAAAACAAAACAAAACAAAAGATGTGTTATTAGTGTTTAGAGAACTCATTAGAAGGAACACCGTTTTTTGTTTTGTGATTGAACTCAGCCTTATGGCTTCCTGGGCCCTATGCAATTTTCCAACTCCAGATAAAGGTACTGGTAAGGAAACGGAGCACAGATGGGGGTAAACATAGTACCCATGGCTTTGCCTTCACCAAAGCTGGGTTTACATCTGCTCTATGTGTACCTCGGTAAGTTACTAAAGCTTTCTACGCTGTCGTGTAGCTTAGTTCCAGGTGTCGCCTCAGGGAGAGTACCTGGAGGTGTCAAGAGCGGCTTCCTGTAGAAAAGGGGAACAAAAATGATGGTGATGATTAAGGAAGCCGGCACTTGAAACAGCCCAGCATTTTCTGCCGTCATCCTTAGGCCGATTTTCAGAAAAGATCCAGGCCCAGAGAGCTCAAATTCTTTCCCAAAGACGGAGGCAGAGCCTGTGGCAATGACAACTCTACAGCAGCACCACCCACACTAGCATAATATACTCCAGGAGTTTGGCCAAATCTACTATCTCAGGCTTTTCTGGAAAGTTAAGATACCCATTGGGGGTTCAAGTTTTACATTTCAATGAGGAAGCTCGGAAAATATTTAAACATGGTCTTTGGCCAATGCAGACTGAGTTAGATTCAAAAGCTGGTTATCAGAGTTCGTGCTCATAGCTGTCCAGCAGAGAAAGTCCTGAGATTATCTGTTTATCAGCGAGACAGGGCGTTTATCCTTTTTCAGTCACTGACCATTTCAATCCTAAACTCAGAGGGTTGGCCCCCTGTGATTCTTGGTGGGAAGCAAAGTCCACTTTTCACCAGAAAAACTGAAAATGTCACAAATGAATTTCCAGCCCTGCTTGCAGCGAGGGTGTGGACAAATGAGCTAGGGCCTGCCAGTCAGAGGCAGCTGCCCCAGCCAGGGTTTTAGCAGCTGTTATCAAGTTAAGATGTGGTCATACTGGATTGGGGTGGGCCTGAATTCCATTCCTGGTATCGTTAAAGAGGAAAATTTGGACATAAAGACACAAAAGAGAAACACCATGTGAGGATGGAGGCAGAGATTGGAGTGGTGTGGTCACAAGCCAAGGCCTGCTGGCAGCCACTGGGAGCAGGGAGAGAGGTGAGCTAGACCCTCCCTCAGAGCCTGCAGAAGGAACCAACCCTGTTGACACCTTGATTTTGAACTTCTGGCCTCCAGAAGTCTGTGAGAACAAATTTGCTTCTGTTTTAAGAAATTCAATTTACGGTCATTCGTTATGGCAGCCCTAGGAAATGAATACAATTACCAACATTTAAAAACGAGTTTGGGCCCTAACCGGTTTGGCTCAGTGGATAGAGCATCGGCCTGTGGACTCAAGGGTCCCAGGTTCTATTCCAGTCAAGGGCATGTACCTTGGTTGCGGGCACAGCTCCGGGGGAGAGTGTGCAGGAGGCAGCTGATCCATGTTTCTCTCTTATCGATGTTTCTAACTCTCTATCCCTCTCCCTTTCTCTCTGTAAAAAATCAGTGAAATACATTTAAAAAAAATAAATAAAAATTGGGTTGGTGTCCCTTGGGCAATGAACCTTGGAGATTTTTATATAAAAGTCTAGGTTCTCCATAGGCCTGAGAGCACATGTACTATTTTTTTCTGTTCCAGAATTCCCCGATGGGTTTGACAGCCATGGTACATGGCCTAGGGCAGTGGAGGGTCCTTTAGGGGCCCCTGGGACTCTTTCAGTACATTCACACACACACAGAAGGGCTACAAGCCATTTTACAGTGACACATGCATGCTATTTGCTTCCCCTCCCCTCATTCTTCACGCTTGTAGTGAAAGTGAAACTCATGAACACAGTGAGTTTTCCAGAGATTGCGTGGTGTGTGATATCGCAACCATCCCATTGAAAAGCGACTCTGTGGCTGAAGCTGCCTTCTACGAAGCTGAACATTAAAGGTACTTGCAAAAATGTAAAAATAGCCTGGCTGGTGTGGCTCAGTGGTTGAGCAGCGACCCATGAAAAAGGAGGTCGGTCATAGTTCGATTCCCGGTCAGGGCACTTGCCTGGGTCGTAAGCTCGATCCTCAGTAGGGGGCGTGCAGGAGGTAGCCGATCGATGATTCTCTCTCATCATTGATGTTTCTCTCTCTCTCTCCCTCTCCTTGAAATCAATAAAAACATATTTTAAAAAAGTAAAAATAGTGCCACTCTACTCACCAAATTTTTGTAAATTGAATGAAATACATTTCAGAAATTTCTCAGATGTAATTTTGAATAGGTAACTATAAACAGACCTGATTCAAATAAAAGCCCTTTGGGGTCATCAGTGATTTCGAAGAGTGTGCAGGGGTTCTGAGCCAGAACCCTTGAGGACTGTGGGCTCAGGGCCATGTCGTGCCTCCTTTTCCTGGAGATTTTATAGGAGGGAGACCATTTCCTGTTATTTTCTGCAGGGCAAGAAAAAGTTGTGGTTAAGCGTGTAGGCTTGGGATTCCAAAGGCTTGAGCCTGAAACTTTATTCGAGGACTTACCAAACAGATGTTAGGGGGTCAGTGGCTAAAACCCTCTGAGCCTCGGTTTCATCTGTGAAATGGGGACAATAAGAGCCAGCTTTTGGGGGAGTTGAAAAGCTTTAGTTAAGTGGTGCTCACTGACTGTTGGCAGTGGGAAGCCTTGCTCTGTGGGAGGAAGGAGTGGACCCGAGCATCCTGACTGGGCAGCTGTGCAGTGGGCCTGAGAGACTCTGCATTTATAACAAGCTCCCAGGGGATGCTGATGGCGCTGGTCTCCCCACCGCACCCTGGGAGAACTCTTTATTTGTCCTTGTCCATTTTCAATGTCTGTATATTTAAAATTCCTACTTCTTTCTTTTCTCTTTTTGTTTCTTTTGTTGCATTTTGAATATATATATATATATATATATTTTTATTGATTTCTGAGAGGAAGGAAGAGATAGGAAACATCAATGATGAGAGTATCATTGATCGGCTGCCTCCTGCACGCCCCCTCCTGGGGATGGAGTCTGTAACCTGGCCATATGCCCTGACCGGGAATCTAACCTTGACCTCCCATTTCATAGGTCGATGCTCAACCACTGAGCCACACCGGCCAGGCCTACAGATCTTCTTCAATGGCTGGTTCCTGTTCATTCATCAGGGCTGGGAGCCTTCCCCGACCCCCCTGCAAGGCTCCCCTTCACCAGGCAGTCTGTTTATTTCCTTCTAATGCCCATTACAATCAGATGGAACATTTAATTGGTTAGTTGGTTGTCTCCTGCACCTGAATGTGATAATAATGATAATAATAATAATAATAAAGTACCACATCACATTTCTAAAGTATGAGAAATTTGCATTCCAAAGCATATTTGGCTGTTGAGGTTTTGATAAGAGATTTGGATATGTATTCTTCCTCATTTTAAAGCCGACAAATAGAGAGACTAAAGCACAGTGTCAGTGAGAGGCAGAGCCCAGACTTGGACCCAGGAATCTGATCCTGAGTGTGCCTGTAACCACTGGGCTATCTTCAGAAAGGCTGCTGGCACTTGTTGGCTGGAAGAATTATGGGCTAAACGAAGCTGGCTGGGCCTCGTGCCCTCCCTGAGTTGGTCTGCCTAACTCCTGGGAGATTCCTGCGTTTCCTCTTGGCAGGCCAAGTGCTGTCTGTTTAGATGTATGGAAAACATGCATGTATGCATGCGCACACACACAGAGAAGGGTTACATATGATGCTATTTCCTGGAGCTCTGTGGCCGCCTGTTGTTTTCAGCAGCCTCATCTTTCTGAATCAGGTGACAGAACGCACTAGTGACCAGGCAGAGGAAAGAAAGCAGACTCTCCCCAGCCGGGCAGGATTGAGGGGCCGCTGGTCCTGGTGGTGAGACCCCTGCCTCCCCAGACACAGCCCTTGTAAGACATTCTCTCTGGCTCCGGGAGCTGCCCTGGTCCAAATGCTCGAAGCCACAGCTCGCAGGGAGTGTGCTTGGTCTACTGGGTACCAACCCGGAACAGGGCGATGGGGCACAGAAATGCTGTCTCAGAAATCGTGAAGGCACCATTTCCTCTAGTCAAGAGGGGGCATGAGATTGGAAGCAAGATGGCGGCGATATAGGCAGACGCGTCCCAGGTCTTGTCCCGGAGCAAACGGAGTAAGCAGCTGAAACTAATAACACCCACCCCGAATTGGCAAATTTACTCAGCTGGTGAGACGGCTTGCAGCCTGGAAGGGCAGACCTCCCCTGGAAAGGTTAAAAACCAGGGATCTGGGCAGGAAAGTTTGCCAGACCTGAGCCCAGAGGGTCGGAGGGAGACCGCATGGCAGACAGCCGCGTCTCTTGGGACAGACACAGACCCTGACCAGGGTAAGGAGTTCCGCGGGTTTGCTGGCGCCAGGAGATTTGAGATTTGGATTTTGTGATTGCGGAGAACTGAGACTAAAGGGGGCATCCTGAGGAACTGATCAGACCATGCAGTGCCCATAAGAGAGGAGCGTTTCCCAGACCATGCAGTGCTGGTAAGAGGAGCGTTTCCCAGACCGGTAAGAGAGGAGCGTTTCCGCGGCCGGCCGGCGTTTGTCTGTTTCTTTGTTTTCACTGAACCCTGCTCATAGGACAGTTCGGATACAGACACTCACCTGTGCTGAAGAGAGGGTGAAGGTGCAGACGAGGGGAATCTGGGGAGAGGCTGAGGAAAGAGGGGGAGCCGGAGGAGGTGGCAGCGAATTGAGTGCTGAGACACCCCTGGGCCCAGGACTGGGGCAGCCATTCCTCCAGAGGGTGGAACTCCTCCCCCCAGCCCCCCAGGCAAGGAGCACAGCCACACCCAGATTCCACCCTGTATGAGATAAAGGACTAAAACAAGCTGATTAGTCCCTGGGAGTTACCAGGGTCTGGCCTATAGAGGGATTTTCAGTCCCACCAACAACACAGAGCAGGGTAAGGATTAAAAAAGGATAGAGAAGCTGTATAGCCTCAGAGGCCAACCCAAAAACACTGCCACCCAGAGGTTGAGCCACAAACTGACTCTTAGGGGAATACAAATTAAGGCAGACTGGATCACAAATACGGCCTGCTTTAAAATCAGGACTGTGATTTACAACACGGAGGAACAGTGTAATGCAGGCAAACTCAACACTCTCCTAAATACCTGGCAGGACTAAGGCGAACCAGGCTGAAGAGTAGAAGAACCGAAAGACCATCACTACTGCAAATTTTTTCTTTTTCTTTTTCTTTTTAATTTTTTCACCTTTTTACTAAGAAACCAATTTTTTTTCTCTTTTTCTTCTTTTTCCATCACCTGATTTTACCCTTTCAATTACCACATTTTTATTTTTAACCAGTATTATTACTCCTACCATTTTACCATTTTTTAAAGTGCCATTTTATTTTCTCTTTATTTTCTTTTGGGATTAGTGTTCTCCATTCTATTTTCATCGTTCCTTTAGCATTAATTTTCCCTATCTCAATTCCACCTCTTTGCTAAAACCCTCTTCCTTACTTTTCCCCTTTTGGTGTCCTGTTTCTCTTACCCTATTCCTGCTCCAGACTTTCCCAATTCCCTCTTTTTACCCCCTGTCTAATTCCACCCTACTTATATATCCTATTTCCAATCTACTGCTCTAAATCCTTATACACCTATTCTTTATCCTTCTTCACTTTCCAACCATTTTTTTTCTCTCTTATCTTTCTATTGTTTTCTTGATTGTTGAATATATTGGGCTTTTTTTTTTTTTTTTTTTTAATTTGTTTGTTTGTTTTGTTTTGTGTTTTTTCTTCTTTTTTAGGACTGGTTGTGAGGTTGTTTTTCTTTTTCTTTTTCTTTTTCTTTTTTTTTTCTGCTGGTTTTTCCCTTCCCTCCCCCACCCCACCCCAGTTATTTTTGTGCTTCTGTTTTCCCTTACCCCTCTGGATATTATTGGTGGTTTGTAGTTTGCATTCATCTCCAGGGATCTGTTGCTGGAATTTGTTGAGATTAGTGGCAGTTCTATTGGAGTTTGCTCCTCATACGGGGAGTCTCTTCCCCACTTCTACTTCATTCTCTTTTTTCGCTCTCTTTTTTTCCCCCCTCTTTTTTCCCAATTCTATTTTTGCACTCCTTTTTTGTTTGTTTTTTTCTTATTTTTCTTTTCTGTTCTCTCTTTTATCTTCTTCTCTTCTTTCTCCCTTATCCCCTAATTCTCTTAATTCGGGTGGTCACCTTTATTTGGAGTTATTAATATTGTGAATATACTTGTGTTCAGTGCCTGGTACGTTGTGCCTTGCTCTGTTGTATTTTGTGCCTTTAAATCAACGCAGCAGATCCAAGCAACAGCAGCCCCCTGATCACCGCAGCCTCCTGATCACCACAGCCTCCTGATCACCACACCCTCTGTCTGTGGAACAGCAACTGTACGTGAAGCCTCCCCCCACCAGCCAGAAGAGCCAACACAGCTGTGAACAACACCCACCAGAGGAGCTGCTGCCAACTGGAAAGCAGCTGCTACCGCAACCGTCTGAGCAGCAACCACAACCCAAGGAGCCCCTGCCACCCAGGGAGCAGCCACTGAACACCTCAACATCTACATATGTCAGCGAGATCAAACATGGGTAGGCAAAGAAACCCCCAAAGGAAAGAAAAGGAGGACTCGCCAGAAAAGCAGCTAAGTGAGACAGAGATATGCAACATGACGGAAAAAGAATTCAGAATAAGGTTCCTAGAGTACATGCACCACATGTTCAAGAAGCAAGAAGAAACAGATGAAAAACTCAACTACTTATGCAAGAAGCTAGAAGAAACAGATGAAAAAATCAACAACTTAAGTAAGTCCCAAGAAGAAATGAAGAGTGACATAGCTTCAATAAAAAACTCCATTGAAAGTATCAACAGTAGACTGGGAGAAGCGGAGGACCGAATTAGTGAATTAGAAGACAAGGAAGCAAAACACACTCAAACTGTACGGCAAATGGAGAAAAAAATTAAAAGACAGGAGGAGAGCCTAAGGGAGCTTTGGGACAACATGAAACGAAACAACATACGAATAATAGGGGTGCCAGAACAACAGAAAGATGAACATGGATTAGAAAACCTATTCGAAGAAATAATATCAGAAAACTTCCCTGAGGTGGGGAAGAAAAAAGTCACACAAGCCCAGAGAGTCCCAAACAAGGTGAACCCGAAAAGACCCACACCAAGACACATCATAATTACCATGGCAAATGTTCAGGATAAAGAGAGAATCTTACAGGCTGCAAGAGAGAGACGGAAAGTAACATACAAGGGATCTCCCATTAGATTATCAAATGATTTCTCAACAGAAACACATCAGGCCAGAAAAGAATGGACGGAAATCTACAAAGTGATGCAAAGCAAAGGACTGAATCCAAGAATACTCTATCCAGCAAGGCTATCATTCAAAATTGAAGGGGAAATAAGAAGCTTCACAGACAAAAAAGGGCTAAGGGAGTTTATCACCACCAAGCCAGCCATGCAAGAAATGCTAAAGGGACTGGTGTAAAAAGAAGAAATATCAAGCTCAGAAAGAAAACAGCCACACACACACACACACAAAAAGAAATGGCTACAAACAAATACCTTTCAATAATAACTTTAAATGTAAATGGACTAAATGCTCCAACCAAAAGACATCGAGTGGCTGAATGGATAAAAAAACATGACCCATACATCTGCTGTCTACAAGAGACCCACCTCATTAGAAGGGACTCACACAGACTGAAAGTGAAGGGATGGAAAAATATCTTTCACGCAAATGGAAAGGAAAAGAAAGCTGGGGTAGCAATACTTATATCTGACAAAGTACATCTCAAAGTGAAGGCCATAACCAGAGATAAGGAAGGCCACTTCATAATACTAAAGGGATCAATACAACAAGAAGATATAACCCTGGTAAACATATATGCACCCAATGCAGGAGCACCCACATACATAAGAAAACTTCTGGAAGATATCAGGGGAGAGATCGACAACAATACAATCATAGTAGGGGACTTTAATACACCACTGACATCACTGGATAAATCCGCTAGACAAAAACTCAGCAAAGAAACAGCAATCCTAAATGACTCACTAGATCAGATGGTCTTAATTGACATCTTCAGAACACTTCACCCCACAGCTGCGGAATATACATTCCTCTCAGGTGCTCATGGGACATATTCAAAAATAGACCACATATTGGGTCACAAGCAAAGTCTCCACAAATTCAAGAAGATTGAAATCATAAAAAGCTTCTTCACAGACCACGATGGCATAATGTTAGAAATAAACTACAATAAAAACAACCCAAAATACTCAAACACTTGGAAGCTGAATAGCATGTTATTAAATATTGATTGGGTTACCGATGACATCAAAGAAGAAATTAAAAACATCCTGGACACTAATGACAATGAAAACACAACAATCCAAAACCTCTGGGACACAATGAAAGCAGTCCTGAGAGGGAAGTTTATAGCTCTACAGGCCTATCTCAAAAAACAAGAAAAAATGGTAGTCAATCATCTAACTCTACAACTCAAAGAATTAGAAAGAGAGCAACAAGAAAACCCCAGAGTGAGCAGAAGGAAGGAGATAATAAAGATTAGAGCAGAAATCAATGAAATAGAGACCAAAAAAACAATACAGAAAATCAATGAAACCAAGAGCTGGTTCTTTGAAAGGATAAACAAGATTGACAAACCCCTAGCCAGGCTCACCAAGAAGCAAAGAGAGAGGTCCCAAATAAACCAAATCAGAAATGATAGAGGCGAAATAACAACAGACCCCACAGAAATACAAATGATTGTTAAACAATACTACGAGCAACTCTACTCCAACAAACTGGACAACCTGGAGGAAATGGACAAATTCCTAGAAAAATACAACATTCCAAAACTCAATCAGGAAGAATCTAAAAACCTCAATAGGCCAATAACTATGGAAGAAATTGAAGCAGTCATCAGAAAGCTTCCAGCAAACAAAAGCCCAGGGCCAGACGGCTTCACAGGGGAGTTCTACCAAACATTCAAGGAAGAACTAAAACCTACCCTCCTCAGACTACTACAAAAAATTCAAGAGGAAGGAACGCTTCCAAGCTCATTCTATGAAGCCAGCATCACCCTAATACCAAAACCAGGTAAAGACATCACAATGAAAGAGAATTACAGGCCAATATCCCTCATGAACATAGATGCCAAAATCCTCAACAAAATCTTAGCAAATCGGATCCAGCAGTACATCAGAAGGATCATACACCATGACCAAGTAGGATTCATCCCAGAGATGCAAGGATGGTACAACATCCGTAAATCAATAAATGTGATACATCACATAAACAAATTGAAAGAAAAAAACCACATGGTCATATCAATTGATGCAGAAAAAGCATTCGACAAAATCCAACACCCATTTTTGATAAAAACTCTCAGAAAGGTGGGAATAGAAGGATCATACCTCAACATAATAAAAGCCATATATGACAGGCCCACAGCCAACATCATACTCAATGGACAAAAACTAACACCATTTCCCCTAAGAACAGGAACAAGACAGGGATGCCCACTCTCACCACTCCTGTTCAACATAGTACTGGAAGTATTAGCCATTGCAATTAGGCAAGAAGAAGGAATAAAAGGCATCCAAATTGGAAAAGAGGAAGTAAAACTGTCCTTATTTGCAGATGACATGATATTATACATACAAAACCCTAGAGACTCCATCAAAAAGCTACTAGACTTAATACATGAATTTGGCAATGTAGCAGGATACAAAATTAACCCCAAGAAATCTGAGGCATTTCTATACACCAACAGTGAACTTTCAGAAAGGGAGATCAGAAAAACAATCCCATTTACCATCGCACCAAAAAAATTAAGATACCTAGGAATAAACTTAACTAAAGAGGTTAAAGACCTCTACTCAGAAAACTACAGGACGTTGAAAAAAGAGATAGAGGAAGACATAAACAGATGGAAGAACATACCATGTTCTTGGATTGGTAGAATCAACATCATTAAAATGTCCATACTACCCAAAGCAATCTATACATTCAACGCACTTCCCATTAAAATACCAATGGCCTTCTTCAAAGATCTAGAACGAACTCTCCAAAAATTCATCTGGAATAAAAAAAGACCCCGAATAGCTGCAACGATCCTGAGAAAGAACAAAGTAGGTGGGATCTCAATGCCAGATATCAAGCTGTATTACAAAGCCACTGTTCTCAAAACTGCCTGGTACTGGCACAAGAACAGACATATAGATCAGTGGAATAGAATAGAGAGTCCAGAAATTAGCCCGAACCAATATGCTCAATTAATTTTTGACAAAGGAGGCATGAACATACAATGGAGCCAAGATAGTCTCTTCAATAAATGGTGTTGGGAAAATTGGACAGACATATGCAAGAAAATGAAACTAGACCACCAACTTACACCATACACAAGAATAAACTCAAAATGGATAAAGGACTTAAATGTACGACAGGAAACCATAAAAATTCTAGAAGAATACAAAGGCAACAAAATCTCAGACATATGCCAAAACAATTTCTTCACTGATACAGCTCCTAGGGCAGTTGAAACTAAAGAGAAACTGAACAAATGGGACTACATCAAAATAAAAAGCTTCTGCACAGCAAAAGAAACCATCAACAAAACAACAAGAAAACCCACCTCGTGGGAAAACATATTTGCCAACGTCATATCTGATAAGGGCTTAATCTCCAAAATTTATAGGGAACTCATACAACTTAACAAAAAGAAGATAAACAATCCAATCAAAAAATGGGCAAAGGATCTAAATAGACACCTTTCAAAAGAGGACATTCAGAAAGCCAAGAGACATATGAAAACATGCTCAAAGTCACTAATCATCCGAGAGATGCAAATCAAAACAACAATGAGGTACCATCTCACACCTGTCAGAATGGCCATCATCAACAAATCAACAAACGACAAGTGCTGGAGAGGATGTGGAGAAAAAGGAACACTTGTGCACTGCTGGTGGGAATGCAGACTGGTGCAGCCACTATGGAAGGCAGTATGGAGGTTCCTCAAAAAATTGGAAATGGAACTCCCATTTGACCCTGTGATCCCACTACTAGGAATATATCCCAAGAAACCAGAAACACCTATCAGAAAGGATATATGCACCCAGATGTTCATAGCAGCACAATTCACCATAGCTAAGATCTGGAAACAGCCTAAGTGCCCATCAGTAGATGAATGGATTAGAAAACTGTGGTACATCTACACGATGGAATACTATGCTGCTGTTAAAAAGAAGGAACTCCTACCATTTGCAACATCATGGATGGAACTGGAGAGCATTATGCTAAGTGAAACAAGCCAGTCAATGAAGGAAAAATACCACATGATCTCACTCATTCATGGATAATAAAGACCATTACAAACTTTTGAACAATAATAGATACAGAGGCAGAGCTGCCTCAAACTGATTGTCAAACTGCAGTGGGAAGGCCAGAGAGAGTTGGGGGGCAGGAGGGAGGGGAGTAAGAGATCAACCGAAGGACTTGTATGCATGCATATAAGCATAACTAATGGACATAAGACACTGGGGGGTAAGGGAGGGTAGTGGTTTGTCAAGGGCGGGGGGAGGGGGGGAAAGGATACTTATGTAATACCCTTTGTAATACTTTAAGAGGAAAATAAAAAAATAAAAATAAAAAAAAAAAAAAAAAAAAAAAAAAAAAAAAAAAAAAAGAGGGGGCATGAGCCCCACCTCCTGTGCTGGAACGCTTTCCTGAGGGGCATGAAGTGCCTCTAAAAAGCAGGGGGAAATCCGTGGTTTTAAAGGAGCAATAATGTCTTTAGAAAGGCTCAGAGGACCGAGATGGGCTATAGGTTGGCCAGGGGCTGGTGGTGTTGATTAAAACACAATTGTAGATGGGTGAATGCTAGATGATTTCCTCTATGTTTACAAAAAGGCATGTAGCTACATGTGTGCATGTGTGTGTAAAAATATAGAAAGGACAAGGCGAAGACACTCTCTCCTAACACGGGAAATAAATGAGAAACAGGTGATGGAACCGGGCTGGAGATCCTGGCTAGAACCTGGCTGGAGAACCTGGAGAGAACCTCGCTATGCTGATCAACTGAACGCTGTCTCCATTTCATTCCTTTTTCACTGACTCTGTCCACACCTTTGGGAACCCCTGGACCTGCTGAGGTTGGACCCTAACATCTGGTGCCCAAACAGGGACCCCTAGGTAAGCCCCCCATTCCCCTAGGTAAGCCCCACTCTTGGGACGGATAGGACTCCACCGTAGGAAGAGGGTGGATAGTCTTCGCCGACTCCATCCACACCTTTGGGAACCCCTGGAACTGGATTTCCCTAGGTAATGCCCCCCCACATTGAGAACCCCCACACTAGGGATGGATAGGACTCCACCAGGGTGCTGTAGACCCCCCTATAGAGGATAAGTAGGGTAAGAAGGTGGATAGTACAGAACTTAGATTGAGAAGATGTGCCATACTGAGTCTAAAGAAAAAAAGACTCCATATTTATCTTTTAACACATATGCTTGCTAGCAGAGGAGTTAAGGTTACTCCCAGTCAGACTGAACATTTTTATACAAGAAGTATGTCCATGTTTTTCTGAGGAAGGAAAGGTAAATGTAAAGGCATGGGAGAAGGTAGGCCCAAGGAGCCTTATCCTTAACCCCACTGCAGCCTTTCCACCCCGGGAAAGTGCAGGATTGGCAAGCTCTCCCTGGGGTGATAGATCAGGACTCAGGTAATAGCGGAAAGCACCAATCCTACTCTTAAAATGGATACAAGAGAGCATTTGGGGTTTTTCTTTTTAATGCCTGCTTTGGATATGTTAAATTTTAAAAAAATACAATGCAGAGGCTTATACAGCAGCCAAAAGGCATTGGGCTTCCTGTACAATAGCCTCTGCTGACTCAGTCTGGTAGGAGGATGCACAAACCAGACAGGAGTTTTACCAGATCTGGTGATGATGTGGGGAAGAGGTTGTGTTTTGTATCTTTTCAGAAGGAGCAGCCTCTGCCTCCCTCCTGGGGACCGTCACCCCTGGGAGGCCGAGTTAACACACCTGACCAGTGCCCGTCTGCAGCAGATGTGCAGCCCTGAGCTGGAACCACCTGTCCATTGGGAGGATCACATGTGCCTCCTTTTTGTCTGTCCATATGTCCCAGCTTTGCCCCACATCTTTTCTTTTTCTTTCTTTCTTTCTTTTTTAAATCTGACTACTTGTTTGCTGGTTCTTTGGCCTTTCTCCTTCTCTCCTGAACACAGCCTTTTCTAGAATCTCCCTACCCTACTGTTCCAGGAAGGGCACCTCCCTTTTCTGCCGTGACTGGGGGTGTCTGGTGTATGCCCCATACGTGGAGTTGTCTTGTGCCAAGAGCCTGACATCCTGGGCTGAGAAAGCCTTGTCCCGGGACTACATGCTGACAGGCCATTCCTCCCTTGTCCTGTATTGGCCCCTCTTGCCCTTGTGTCAAGAGGGACCCTCTTCTCACAGTCCATTTGCAGGTGAGGGGAGCCCAAGGCAGGTGCTGGGTGTGGAGGCCATGGGGGCATAGGCTACCAAGGAGACAGAACTGAACCTCTTGCAAGGGAGCGCTGCCCCTCCCTCATTCGCACACCTCACATCACCCTGCTTGGCCCTGGAGGATGGCTGGTTAGCCAGAGACGGGTAAGATTCCTCAGGGAAGGAACAATCTAAGACAGGCACAGTTGCAGAAGGGCCATCAGGAGACAACTTGAGGGTCAACGGAGGTGAGGCACAGACCCTCACCCCCCAACTTTGCAGAGGCCTGAACCCTCACCTTTTCTGAGGGAGGTCTCCTGCCCCTATGGCTGCTTCGCTTCCCATGCCCAGCTCAGATCAGGACCCAGGTAAAGACAGAGACTGGCTGACAGCAGCTGCCCTCTCACTGCAACAGGACTTGTTTCCCATTTCTACCCTGGACCACAGGGAAAGGGGCAGCTGAAGGAAAGGGCTATGTCAAGATGCTGCCTTCTTCCCTTTCTTCTCCCTGTTTTTTCTAAACACTTCCATGCCTTGTAGTTCTGTTGCTTTCTCTTCTTTTTTTCTCTACTACCCTTCATCTCCGCCTCCTCCTCCTCCTCTCCGGTATCATCTATATCAGCCGACCCAGAGGGCACAGCTGACTCCTCCCCGGATGCCCACACCACCATCAAGCACGGCCCTGATGGACCCATGATCCAGCCCTTCAATGCGCTGATGCTTCGGGAAGCCCATAGCCAATGACGCCTCCCGCTAGCCAGATCAACAAGGACAACCAAACCACCGACTTGAGGACAGCTGAAATCCCTTGATTGAAGAGGCCAGGAACAAGGCTCCATGTGCACAGCATCCACTATGTTTATAGCTATGCTCACTATCATTGCTTGTTAGTCTTCCGAGTCTTAAACAACCCGATTCGAGAGGTGGTCGCTGATTTACACGAGCTATCATTTAAAAAATAAAAAAGGGGGAATTTGCCGGAAGCCCGTCCACCCTTGCTGCTTGACACAGTCGCTGCAGGGAAGAAACATCTGCACAGCTTATGTTTTAAAGGACCTGGTGTATATGGCATATGTTTGCTCCCACTCTTAACGCTATGTGTTTTAAACAGGACCACCTCCTCGAGAAAGGTTGTTTCCCCAGGTGAGGATTTTTCCCTGGAGTTAGGGAGGAAATAAAACCCCTTAACTAAGTGCCAGGGGGGTAATTAATCACTTTAACTATGAACAATCAAGCTTAAGCTACATAATCTTTACTTAGGACAATCTCCTTCAGTTACTTCCTTGTAGTTTAATAGAACAATAGAGTAACCTTGGAATGGAGATAAGAAACGCCCTAACCTTTGGAATAGAATTGATAGGATTAAAATCAACTGGTATAAATACAGATGTAACAAGACAATAAACACAGAACCTGGAACCTGGCTGGAGATCCTGGCTAGAACCTGGCTGGAGAACCTGGACAGAACTTGGCTGGAGATCTTGGAGAGAACCTCACTCTGCTGATCAACTGAACGCTGTCTCCGTGTCATTCCTTCTTCACCAACTCCGTCCACACCTTTGGGAACCCCTGGATCTGCTGGGGCTGGACCCCAACAATTTCCCTGAGGAAATTTTATAAAATATGTGGGGTTTTTTTTTCTTTTCTCATTAAAGATTACAGGAATAGATGCAGAGGATTCTGGGAGCCGGAGAGCCGATGGAAATGTCTGTGTGATCTCTCGGAGGGATCTCGGCCAAGCATAAAAGATGACAACAGCAGCTCGGCCAACTTTTGAACCTGCGAGAGGCGGGAGAGGAAAAGGAGAAGGTGATTTGAGCCAACTCTCAAAGCAGTATTCAAGTAGAGACCTACCCTCTCATACAAAGATAAAATACAGACAGACCACTCAGGATGCCCCTGAAGAGGTTTGGAACCGTGACTTCAGAAGAGAATTAGAAGAGAGAGAGAGAGTTGCTGCAAGAGAAAAGAATAGAGATCGTCCAACTCGAGAACATACAACCTCCTCTTCAGTGTCAAAGAAGCCTCGGCTAGACCAGATTCCTGCTGCCAACCTCGATGCAGATGATCCTCTAACAGATGAGGGAGATGAAGATGAAGATTTTGAAGAGGAGAGTGATGATGATGATACTGCAGCTCTTCTTGCAGAACTAAAAAAAATTAAAAAAGAAAGAGCTGAAGAGCAAGCCAGGAAGGAACAAGAACAAAAAGCTGAAGAAGAAAGGATTCGTATGGAAAACATTCTGAGTGGAAACCCTCTCCTTAATCCCACTGGCCCATCCCAGCCTCAGGCCAACTTCAAAGTTAAAAGAAGGTGGGATGATGATGTTGTTTTCAAGAACTGTGCAAAAGATGCGGATGACCAGAAGAAAGAAAAAAGATTTGTTAACGATACGCTGCTATCTGAATTTCACAAAAAGTTCATGGAGAAATATATTAAATAGTACAGTTTTATGTGCTTTATTAAAGACTGTAAAATGTAGATGATCATTCTGACTTTACTTTGGTTAGTTGTTGTTTTTTTCCCTTTTCCCCACATTTAAATTGTGAATAGGCTTTCCTCATTTTAAGTTCCAAAATATCTTTTCCTTGATTGATACCTTATTTGATAAGTAAGAACTTGGGAATTGTCTTAAACCAGTTTTTAGTCTCTGAATGTTTCCAGTCAGGTTTTCTTTGTAAGATTCCAAAGGTAATCTGCTTATAATGTTTTTAATAATTCAAATAACCAAATTCATGTCCCCCAACTTTTTTGTTGTTGAAATATATGCAGCTTATGAAACATTGCATATTTTCTTTTGTGTATTGTATTTCTTCGAACTTTCTCCTCATTTCTCTAACATGGATTTAAGGGCAGTTAATTCATGATATCTTCCTGTGTTTTTTTGAAAAGTATGATGAAAGATGAAAGGGATTCCATCGAGGCCCATATGATGCAATGGAAATGTGTCATCAGCCAGGAGGCACCCTGATTTGTGTGAGGGAGCACGGGGTATCTTCCTTTCCCAGAGGCTCCTGGCCCAAGGCGATAGCTCCTGAAGCTGCTGAGGAAGCATGTGGCATCACCTTGTTCTGGATAGTCAGCTGCCATGTTTCTGTCAAATGGAATAGAGCCTGCACACTGCCAACATTAGATGCAAAGCCTAGGGAAATTTTAACATCAAACGATACATGAAATAAAACTTTTGGCCGAAACCGGTTTGGCTCAGTGGATAGAGCGTCGGCCTGGGGACTGAAAGGTCCCAGTTCGATTCCAGTCAAGGGCATGTACCCGGGTTGCGGGCACATCCCCCGTAGGAGGTGTGCAGGAGGCAGCTGATCGGTGTTTCTCATCGATGTTTCTGACTCTCTATCTCTCTCCCTTCCTCTCTGTAAAAAATCAATAAAAAAATATATTTAAAACAAAAACAAAAACTTTTGGAACCTGAAAAAAAATAAAAATAAATGAGAAACAGGCGATGTGTGGGTCACGGAGAGAAGCTCAGCTTCCCATCCATCACATGCACTTCAGTGTTCTTCCTTTGCTCTGTGATCAGTCAGTCAATAAAAACAAAGTTAACTTGCGAAAATAAATACACAAACCAACAACAACCTCCTCCCCAGGAATCGGCTTCATAATAAACAAAAAGCCCTTTAGCTTCTAAGAACTGGAAGAATCCAGACACAGGGACGTGCTGGCTTGGGCACTCCTGATGAAAGCTGGTTTGGAAGCTGACTTAGAATTCTACCCTGCCCACAACGAGGCCCATTAGTACTTAAAACAGTTACTGAAGCTTCCCTGTTGAACAAAAGGAAAGCGCTCCATCCTCCCCCACCCCTCTCTCTTCACCTCACCGCCCCCACCCTGTAAAGTTAACACTTCCTATATGCTTATCATTCTTTTCTTTTTTTTTGTTGAAGACATAGGAAATTTCCGAATGACTGATGACCTTTATAATCTATCTTTTAAAATACAAATCCTACTAGACTGAAGCCCCAAATCACACCTTGGCATGTTAAAGAGAAAGTCACATTGTCACATTTAAAAAGCAGCCCGTTTTCAGAGACAAGCGAGGGCTTTAGATTGTGTCGGAACATTTTTGGGTTTCTGGTTAACCCATTGCAAACCAGTCAACCAGCCTTCCTACTGTTAGATTCTGTTTGTGTTGAAGTTTCACCAGGTCGTGTGTTCCTTTTGTTTCATTCGTGCCTTATAAGTCGGGTGAGACAGGAGATCGGAAGTGAAGGAGGCGCTGAGAGGCGATGGTGAAAGTGGGGAACACAGGCTCGCACAGACCCCGGAATTCAACACCAAGGCGGCTGCGCGCCAGGCGCGGGGAAGCTGCAGCTGCCTTTTCCTGGGAGAAGGGGTGCTTAGCTACCGCAGCTCTTCCTGCGCCCCGCAAAGAATAAACAACCCGCGCCGCGGGCTGGATTGGGTTTGTGAAGCGAGCACGTGTTCTCAAGGCCGAGATTTTAACTACCGGGTACCCCTCCGACTGGCAGACGTTTGTCAGTGCCCTCGAGGTTTTCAGACTTTCGGAATTGTGTTGCAGAAGATCTACCAGCGCCCACCTTTGTGCGTTGCTATTCAATAACGGGAGTGCGAGAAATGTTGTTTCCATTGATCAGAGGAGATAAAGAAAAGGCCTTTTGAAAGGCTTTTTCAAAAGGCTTGATCCAAATGTTAAATTTCATTACTGTCTTCTTCAAAGCACGACTCCCATCTTATTTCCTATTTGCTTCTCATGGCAACCCAGAGGCTGTCAGAGTAAGCAACCCTCATGTTGCAGATGAGGGAAGAAAGGTAGAAAAGGTTAACTCATGCATGCACACAATTGACCAGGAGCAGCTGGCGTTCCCAGTCTCTTTTGCTCGCCCTCCTCAGCGAAGGCAGGTATAGTTTCTATCAGGTTTTATTCAGGTGGAGTTTAAGCATCTCCAGGGTTCATCTTGTGCTAAAGATTCTGGGAAAAATCCCAAGAGCACAGTAACATACAAAGAAGAGGTTTACGTAAGCATGACTCACCCAACTACCTACTTCAGACTTAGGGGAAGGGACTAATTCTACCTTTGTCATCAGGTACACACCAGGAGCCTTTGCAAGCCCTGCCAGGAACTGGTCTATTTTTATTTTATTACCTAAAGTGGCTGTGCAGCTGTTGATCTTGGGGGACCACACTAGTCGGCCTCGAGTGGGTGGGGCCTGACTCTGCAGACACAGATAATACTCCCGGACAATGGCAGGCTCCCTTTTACTAGGGGGTGTGAGCCTTTCTTTCCAGAAAGGAAGACTGAATCACAGAATGCAAAACAATGGTGACACAGCAGGTCTGCAGCAGAGGCGGAAGCAAAGGAATGGGGTGGAATCTCATTTCCCGGCTGAACTCATAGATTAAATTGTCTTAAGGGAGGACTTTGACCCAAAACTTGTCTTTTTTTTCATTGTAATGTTAACTCAGAAGGCAGCATCTAGATGTCCAAATGGACCATCTGTTGATTTTTGCTTCAGGAAAGACAAATAAAAGTATCCTGGTCCCCCAGGCAGACCAGGCAGATCAGTTTAGTGGTGGTGGTGGGCCAGTAATGGGTTTCAGGCATGTACAAAGTGAAATAAAAACAGCAATGATAATAAGACTAAGAATAAATAATTATCATAGCTCACTTACAGCTTGATGTCAAATACTGTTACAGGCACTTTATAAATATGAATTCATTTAAGGGCCACATCAGCCCTATAAGGGAGATGCTATAATTACCCCACTTTAGATTGGAGAAAACTGAAGTACAGTGAGGCTAAGAAACTTGTCCAAGGCTGGTGATGATGATGGATACAGGTGTAGCCCACTTTTCCCAGGGCTCCATGAACACACAGCTCAATCAGCAACCTTTGTGCTGGTGAGAAAAAGGCGCCCCTTGGAGCAGGAGCTGCCCCTTTGGGTGGATGGCTGGACAGGCGACCTCGGGGCCCCCACATGGCAAACGGAGGGAGGGCCAGATTTCAGCTGACACGCACTTCTCGGCGCTGAGTGCCTGTGTGTGGAGCCCACCCTCGTGTCTGTGGTGACGTCATGGCTCCCGCACACGCTAGCTTTGCCTCTTTGGGCTGCATCCTCAGTGCCTTCGAGTCTCCATTTTCCCATTTAACAACCAGGGCGAGGCTGCTGACCTCAGACAGAGGCTTGTAGTGAAGTTTAAACACTGAATTTACTTGGCACCTGGGAGGCAAAATCAAACATGAGATAGATTATGCCTCTTGTTGGGTCACAATCTCCCTTGGAGACAGGGAGCACCCGCCGAGGGAGTCGTTTTGAGGTGCTGTGGACGATATAGCACAGAAAAGGCCACAGATCATGTCTTCAGTTCCTATCATCGAACTATGTTGGTGCTTGAATAACTTGTACACTTAAGCTATGTTCTCAATAAACTCGCTTCCTTGGATTGCTGTCTCAAATGAGCCCTATACTGAAATAGAGCTGATAGCAGTAAATTCGGGAAATGCCTTCAGAATGCCTTTCCCTGTGTTTGAAGGGGCTCACAGATATTGTGTGTGATGCTACATGTTAGTGTGGGGATTAAGTAGCCCACATGTGCCTCTCAGCGCTGCCACTTACAAGCACTAGTGTTCTCATCTGTAAAACGGGGATATCAACCCTGCCTCTCTCACACACCTGTCAGGTGTGAATGAGAAAACTCCATATAAAATGTGTTGCATCATCCGTGGCAAATAGTAAGTGCTCAAAAAGAGGCCAACTGGATTAATTAATTGGTGGTGATTATTAAATAGAATGTAGACCTAAGGGCAGCATTGGCATTTTGATTCTCTTAAATTCTTTAAGTTTAACCCCTAAGAAACTATACTCAACAAATCCATGTAAGTTATCGACCTGTGTTGTCTCTCCTGCCTTCTTAGAGGGCGTAATCTATTTCTCCAGCCACCAGATGAGTATAAAGTTTGATTCCAGACGAGCACATGACTTCCTGTCACCGGGAGGAAGCTCGGGGGCCAGAGGATGAGCTGGCATCTTTATCTGCTTACTCACCAGGAGGCAGGGATGACAGTTTCTTATTTCTCTGAGCAGGTTGGCTATGACTTCCTGCATTTTGGGTGCGTCAAAACCCAAGGTGTAGTTTGGAGTTGGGAGGCTGATGGGAGCCAGTAAAGGGACTTCTCTCCCGCGCTCCCTGGGTAAGTTATGGGCATGAATGATGCAGCTCCGCACATGCTTTCGTCTACTGAGCAGGAGCTGCCCCCGGAGCTCTGCTGAGCCAGCCTGACTAGGAAAGGCCCCTTTAAACTTTCCTCATAGGAGACATCCAGCTCCTCTATGTGGCAGATATTACTGGTTGCCTAACAACAAGTTGCCTTGGCTACAGTAGTAAGGACTACCCAACGATGGGTTAACCAATAAGGATTTTCCCCCTTCACCTAATAAGAAGTCTTAGATTCCAAGGCTGCTGGAGCATTCCAAGCAAGTCAATAAACTCAGACTCGTTCTGCCTTCCTGCCCCACTGTCCTATGCATGTGGCCCTCAACTCATGATTCCACGATGACCGCTCATGGCAGGAATGGGGACATATCCATACGGGAAGAGGAAGAGAAGGTAACAGATGTCTATGCTGGCAGGATCTTTGCCTTTTTATTAGAAAAACAATTCTGCAAGGGAGTCAGGGAAATCAAATTTTTTTTTTAAAGCTGGGCTTAATGGCATCCTGAATGATTCTAAGATCCTGTTAATAAGAGAAGAGAAAGGATATTTGATGAGCAGCTAGCAGTGTCTACCAACTACCACATGGCTATGTCTTTTTCCCTAACAGATATCTATCCTCCTCAGGGTGGCACATGCTTCAGAGAATATTTGTACCCGCCCTAGGAGGTGAACTCTGATTAGTTTAAGTTACTCAGGGGGATCCCTTTCCTCCTTTCCATGATTAACTTATACATTGATATGTGACATCATTTTGGGCAATGAGATTTGAGGGCAAAGGTGCCAAAGCAGGGGTCCTCAAACTACGGCCCACGGGCCACATGCAAATACAAATATTGTATTTGTTCCCGTTTCATTTTTTTACTTCAAAATAAGGTATGTGCAGTGTGCATAGGAATTTGTTCATAGTTTTTTTTTAAACTATAGTCCAGCCCTCCAACGGTCTGAGGGACAGTGAACTGGCCCCCTGTTTAAAAAGTTTGAGGACCCCTGTGCCAAAGGGTCTTAGAGAAAAGGCTCTTTCTTCCTAAAGAAAGACTCAAGAAACCAGAGTTATTTTTCTGCCTCTGGATGTTGTTGTGTGAAGATGTGATGGCTGGAGCTATGCAGTGATGTTGCAGACATGAGGAGAGCTAGCCTGGTAGGACAAGGCTACTCTGCTGCAGTTGGCATAATGGAAAGACGGGGGGAAATCCATGTTATTCAAGAGGCTACTGAACTGCTAAATTGGTTGGAGTTACTTTTCTTCCAGCCTTCTTCTTTATGTGAGATGGTAACATTCCCTCCTTTTAGCTATTTTGAGTTGGGTTTTCTGCTACTTGCACCCAAAGGGCTTCTAATTGATACCTTTACATGATATGACCAGTAGAATGGATCAATTCTTAAAAAATAAATGTGCCTCTAAATTATAGAAATAGCTACCTAACTTCATCTCCCACTTCCCCTAACCTGCTGTTCTTTCACCAGCCCAGGGGCGC
The DNA here is from genome assembly GCF_028538775.1 of Myotis yumanensis. Taxonomy (NCBI): domain Eukaryota; kingdom Metazoa; phylum Chordata; class Mammalia; order Chiroptera; family Vespertilionidae; genus Myotis; species Myotis yumanensis. The sequence goes on along the minus strand of NW_027223758.1, from coordinate 9,284,411 downwards.
GCCTGCCTCTGGGCCATCGGCCTAGTCTTGTTCCCTCTGCCTGGAATACTTCCTCCCACATAGACATGTAGCTTCATCCATCACTGTATTCTATCTTATCATGGATGTTTCTATCAAATATTACCTTATCAGAAAGGCTCCCTGACTGCCCTATCTAAAGTACAGCTCACTCTCTCGCCCTGCCCCGCCATCTCCCTGCCTTCCCCTTCATAAAACTTATCACCCATGGCAAGAGCACGGGCTGCCTGGTCTCTTTGCTATTTGACTGTCTCCTCATCTTGTTTGTGGTTGTTGACAGCGAGGTTCAGTTCCTCGGACAGTGCCGAGCGCATCGTGGCTGCTCGATGTGTATTTGATGAATAAATGCAAGTGTTGACTCAAAGCTTCTCTTCTACAACTCCCATTTTACCATAAGAGGGCAGGGTTTGGAGCCAAGCACACCTGACTTTGAACTTGGGCTTTGCCACTTGCCAGCTATGTGAACCTGGTCAAGGTGCCGAGCCTCTGTTTCTTCATTGATTGCCCGGAGCCGGTCCATCCTTGCTGCCTGACACAGTCGCTGCAGAGAAGAAACCTCTGCACAGCGTATGTTTCGGGGGACCTGGCATATGTGGCATACTGTTCTTGATATGTTTGCTCCCCTTAGCGCTATGTGTTTTAACCAAGGTCACCTCTCCGAGAAAGGTTGTTTCCCCAGGTAGGGATTTTTCCCTGAAGTTAGGGAGGAGATAAAACCCCTTAACTAAGTGCCAGGTGGGTAGTTAATCATGCTTAAGCTACATAATCTTTACTCCCTGGAATGAAGATAAGAAATACCCTAATCTTTGGAATAGAAGTTGATAGGATTAAAATCAACTGGTATAAATACAGATGTAACAAGACAACAAAACACAGAACCTAGACTCAGAACCTAGACACAGAACCTAGAGAGAGACAGAACCTAGAGACAGGACTTAGCTGGGGATCCTACACAGAACCTAGAGACAAGACTTGGCTGGAGATCCTACACAGAACCTAGAGACAGGACTTGGCTGGAGATCCTACACAGAACCTAGAGACAAGACTTGGCTGGAGATCCTACACAGAACCTAGAGACAAGACTTGGCTGGAGATCCTACACAGAACCTAGAGACAGGACTTGGCTGGAGATCCTACACAGAACCTAGAGACAGGACTTGGCTGGAGATCCTACACAGAACCTAGAAACAGAACCTAGAGACAGAACCTAGCAGGAGAACATGGCAAAAGATCCTGGACAGAACCTGGCTACAGAACTTTGCTGGAGAACCTAGACAGAACATGGCAAAAGAACCTGGATAGAACCTGGCTGGAGAACCTGGCGACCGAACTTGGCAGGAGAACCTGGAGAAGCTGGATGGAGAAACTAGCGAGAGAACATGGCACCAGAACTTGGCTACAGAACCTCTGGTGGGAGAACCTTGCTATGCTGATCAACTGACATAGCCTCCATGTCATTCCTTCTTCGCCGACTCCGTCCACACCTTTGGGGACCCCTGGACCCGTTGGGGTTGGACCCCAGCAATTGATAACAGTTTTTTGAAGCAGCTCATCCAGCCCGGCAGTGTGGCTCAGTTGTTGAGCATTGACCTATGCACCAGGAGGTCACGGTTGGATTCAGGACAGGGCATGGCGTGCAGGAGACAGCTGATCAATGATTCTCTCTTATCATTGATGTTTCTCTCTCTCCCTTCCTCTCTGAAGTCAATAAAAATAAATTAAAAAAACAAACACAAAACCCACATAGCTCATTCACTTGTTAGAGACAAGAGAAGGAATCTGAAGCGCTGAGGTCCATGTGAGGTAAGGAGGTGTTTGCCACAGGGAGGACCCGAGCATCTGCCGGCAGGTCCTCCGCATCCCTGGAAGGAGAGCGCTGCTTCCTTACTTCCAGGGGCCCCTCCTCCCCGCCCACCTGCTCTCCCCCTCCCCACCGTCCCGGGTGGGCGGTGTAAATACTGAGAATTTTCCCGCTTAGCTACTTGTACATTCCCCCTGCAGCCTTCTAGTTCTCATTTTAAGTTTGTTTCCAACGTGCTCTTCCAACCCAGATGAATCCAGGCTCAGAAAGGAAAGGACTTAAGCTATTGCTTTCTGATGCTCCGGGGCGAAGGCAGGGAGGCCACTTCTGTGGGAGGCTGGTCCTTAAACTCAGCGGAGACTGAGCCACTTGCCTGCTGCTACCTGCTGAGTTCCCACCACAGGAAGCTCCTGGGAGCGGAGCCTGCTCCCCACGGAGGCCCTGGACTTGCCTGATAATCCACTCAAACATCATCTTTTGGGAGTTTCCATGTAGAGTCATGAAACCTCTCTGTTTGGGTCCCCCTCCCCCCGATTGGGAGTGTTATGACCACACTTGCTAAAAGAAAGCAGGCCTTTCACTCTTTTCATTCATTCATTCATTCATTCATGCATGCATTCCTTCATTGAACAACAATTACTGTGTGCTACTGCATGCCAGGTACTGTGTTCCCAGGCCATTTCTTTGCTAGTAGGTGAGCTAAGAAAGCACTAATAAGCAAAAAGTTAATTTATAAGTCAATACAGAATTGAATTGTAAATGTTATATTTATTATAATTACAATTAGTAAATTAATTAAATTTATCCATTCACGACAACCTCAATATAGTAGCTGTAACATGCTGAGTGGTATCCTAAGCTCTTTATATATTAACTCACTTAATGCTTCCCTATTTTACAAATGAGGAAACTAAGAAACCAAAAGGTTAAGTATCTTTTAAACTCCCACAGCAGTTAAGTGGCCAGTGGGATTTGAAGGCCAGCCCTATGGATTTTTAAAAAATATATATTTTTATTGATTTCAGAGAGAAAGGGAGATGGAGAGAGAGATAGAAACATCAATGATGAGAGAGAATCACTGATTGGCTGCCTCTTACATGCCCTCCATTGGGGATCAAGCCCTCACTTGGCATGAACCCTGACGAGGAATCGAACCGTGACCTCCTGGTTCATAGGTCAACGCTCAACGATTAAGTCCATATGGATTTTTGAGTCCATCTTGTAACCACGTGACAGTACTCTGTCTGACCTTTAAGCAGCCATGACTGAGTGGACAGGAGGAGGTCAGGAACTGACAGGTGACACACAGGAAGGTGAGCTGGGCCATGATGAGGCGTGGGATGGTGGATGGTGGGGGCCTCTCTCACGTGGGAGAGGCCAGGCAGAGACCTGAGGGATGAGAAAGGGCCAGCAATCTGGGAAAAAAACCCAGCAGGTCGAGAGGACAGAAAATGCAGAAGCTTGAAGCAGGAAGGAGTGTGGCACATTTCAGGGACAGAGAAAAGGCCCGGGTGACCGGGGCGTGTGACCAGGTCAAGCTGTCCCTGGGGGAGCCAAGAGTGGAAAGGTAGGCAGGGGGCAGATCCTGGTGGGTTGTCATTCAGATTCCATTCAAAAGAGAAAATTGCTCAATAAACCACCTTGCTCAGTTTCTGTGGGGCTTGTGGCTGGCATTTGTCACAGAGCTCAAGGAGCTGCAGAAAACCTATCATCCCTTGTGGCCGAAAACCTGTAAGCATTTGTGAAATTCTCCTTCCTTTGTAAGTGTCTGCACATAATCGAGTCTCTCCGGACTGACTGGTGGTCTGACCTGGCTACAGCTCTGGACCCAGTGACCCAAGTTGAGCTCCACAACCTGAGGGGAACTTATGCTAACCTCAAGACTCCCCGAAGAAGCGGTGCTTCCTTGGTTGTGGATTTAAAAAAATTCTGAGTATTAGACTATTTTCCTATGATTTCCTTTGATTTCTTAAAATGGGCCGCAGGAGTCAAAAATAGGAAGAAAGAAGGTGGGCTTTATGCAATCGCTTTCCAGCGAGCCCTGTTTCCTGTCATTTGTGTATGCCTCCGCTGTGGGGACTCTTCCTGGACTTTCGGCTTTGCCAGGTAAACAAAACACTCGAGTTAAGAGGAAATAAAGAGCTTGGCCAATGAGCCAATATTTTGCAACAAGAATTTATGCCCTGGCACCGCTTGGCATGCATGCAATTGGCTAAACAATCTGAGTACAGCGGTCAGAACACGTGGGCCGTCCCGATAGCTGAAGCACATTGGACCCCAACTGACCACTGTGAGGGGCAAGGGTGGCCCCTTTGGAAAGCTCTTCAGAGGGGAATACCTGGGAATTTCACAGAACATGCGCCAAGAGGAAGTGACGAGGTCAGGCAGCCGGAGTTAGAATCCCCGGCCCCCCATTTCCTGCTGGGTGACCTTGGGAAAGTTACTTAACCACCCAGAGCCCATTTTGCAGGGTTGTCCTGAGGGCATTTGATAAATCAATTTGTAATCGATAACAAATTGAAGTTAGTTCAGAGCCTGGTGTGAATAAGGCTTCGATAAACATATCTATTTGTTTCTTTTTCCATCAGCCCCTTCCCAGTCCTCAGCCTGTGGCCCCAGAGCCACTGCCCCACACACTCTCTGCAGGACCTTAGCAGGGAGGAGAGCGTGTGTGCGCACGGAGGCCCCACGGGGCAGCAGCCTTGCAGAGAGCCCCTTACAAAGGAGGCTTGGCTCTAGGGCAGGGTTTCTAGTGACATCAGGGACAGATCATCCTTTGTTGTGGGAACTGTGCTGTGCACTGTAAGGCGTTTAGCAGCATCTCTGGCCTTTACATACTAGATGCCGGTAGCACCCCTTCCAACAGTTGTGACAACCACAAATGTCTCCAGATATTGTCAAATGTCCTCAGGGGACAAGCCACAGGGAACATTTTAAATTTATTGTTTTAAAAACCTATTAATTAAATTATATGCCCTTATTGCTGGGGAAGAGAGAGAGAGAGAGAAGAAGGGAGAAAAGGAAGAAAGGAAGGAAGGAAGGAAGGAGGAAAAAAGAGAGGAGGGAGGAAATGTACATAGATGAATAGAACTAAAACTAACTAGAACAAAACACTCCTATCTATCCCTATAAAAGTTTTAGAAAATGTCCTTGAAAACTATTTTTTTTATGTGAGAATTTATAGACCAAAATATCTTTGGACTCTTGCCCTTGCCAGTGTGGACCAGTGGTTAGAACGTCGACTCATGCACCTATGGGCTGTGGGTTCGATTCCCAGTCAGAGGCACGTGTCTAGGTGGCAGTTTTGATCCTTGCTCCAGTTGGATGCCTGTGGGAGGCAATCAATCAATCAATGTTTCTCTCACATTGATGTTTCTCTCTCCCCCTCACTCCCTTCCACTCTCTCTAAAGATCACTGGAAAGAAATATCCTTGGGTGAGAATTAACAACAACAACAAATCTTTGAACCCAACCATAACACCCTTAATATAATCACAACTCCAGCAAAAGCTCCTAGGCCGGAGATGACGACCTTGAATCTCAGCTCCACCCCTCATAAGCCATGTGACAGTGGTTAAGCTGCCTCAGCTTCCTCATCTGTAACTCAGTTTCCTCCTTGTACCTAACTGCACACACTGCCTGAAATACTCACTGATCATGCACTCTTAATGTTTGCCAAAATATGTAAGTGAATGCCATGTGCGCACAGGCTCAGTGCGTCCCACAAATCCATGCATGTGGAGATCAGATAACCGTACAAAATAGATGTTAATTTGTTCCCATTTTGCAGGTCAAGAACCTGATGCTGACAGTAATTGCCATGTCACACAGTAGGCAGTAGAGTTTAGCAGTTGGCTCCTCAGTGATTCTGCTGTTCTGCCCCCTGATACTGATGTTTAGAATTAGAAAACCACCCCAACAAGAGCAGAAGAAAGGCCAGTCTGCCTCCATCTCCAGGGCCCCCTGGCCTGGGAAAAACCCAGGAATCTTGGGGCACTTCCTCCATTGATAGAGTCACTTATTTTCTGTGGTCCCCCGTGGAAGACGGCTGTCAGGAAATCCCAGGAAATGTCCCCAAGGCAAAAAGGTGTCAGAAACTTCAGAGGAGCCAGTGCCCCATGATTTGCTGCAATGTCTTCGATAACCTAAGAGCCACCTGTCACGTCCATGTATTCTATTGGTCACACAGCCAATCCTGATAGGACAGGGTGGGGATTCCAAGAGGATGGAGATATTGGGGGTTGTAGGGCCATCTCAGAGGGTGCCTCCTGCACCAGCTGTATGTCACAGAAATCCTTCAAAAAAAGATAGACTTCGACGGGAAAACCAGTTTCATAAAAGATTGAGGCTCACATTGTAGACGATTAGTTCACTTGGAAAGATATTCCCGGGATATTTTAGAAACGCCTTTCACATAAAAGATAAGAAATACAGCATGTTGGGTCAGTTCTATATGAATTTAGATCTTGAAAAGCAAATTAGCTAGAAACCTTGACTTTGAGGAATAGATATTGAGGCTAATGCATGTGGTTCTAGAATATGATACAGTGGGGCCTTGACTTACGAGTTTAATTCATTCCGAAACTGAGCTCGTTAAGGAGCTCATTAACTCAAATTACTCTATCAACTCAATGCAAAAAATTGGCCGAGAGATAGCTGGCATCTCAAAAAACTCGTTAGTTGGGACACTCGTAAGTCAAGGCCCCATTGTATATACTAGAGGCCCGGTGCACGAAATTCGTGCATGGGTGGGGTCTCTAGGCCTGGCCTGCGATCAATACTGATCAGGGCTGGGCCGATTGGGGTCTATTGGTTGGGGGGAGGAACAGGGTGTGGAAGTTTGGCCGCTGGCCCGAGGAGGGAGCTGGCCCTTGGCCCCCCTGGGAAAAAGGCCATGTCCGCCGTCACCCACCCCAGGTTCCCCATTCCAGCCTGGGGCCCGAAGGCCCCAGGCAGGGTCAGAAGAGGAGGCAACGGTTACCGGGCCAGGTGTCAATGCCAGCGTCCTGACACTGCGTGGTTCCCTGGCCTCCTCCTTCTCCGCTTCCCTTGCCACCGTGCCACCACTGCGGCAGGTGGGTGGTGGGCCAACTGGGGCCTGCCAGCTGGGGGGAGGGACAGCATGAGAGGTTGGCCACCAGCCCTGAGGAGGGAGCCAGCCCTTGGCCCCCCTGGGAAAGGGGCCGTGTCTGCTACCACTCACCCCCGGTCCCTTGTCAAGGCCTGAATTCTGGCCCCAATCAGGTGATTGGGGCCTGTAGGCCAGTGGGAGGGACCACGGGAGGTTGGCTGATCGGGAAAGGTTGGCTGTGGGAGTGCACTGACCACCAGGGGGCAGCTCCTGCATCGAGCATCTGACCACTGGTGGTCAGTGCGTGTCATAGCGACCGGTTATTCCGGTCATCCTGGTTGTTCCAGTCTTTCTGGTCAGTTAGGCTTTTATATATATAGTAGAGGCCTGGTGCACAAAAATTTGTGCACTCAGAGGGGTCCCTCAGCCTGGCCTGTGCCCTCTCGAAGTCTGGGACCCCTCGGGGGATAACCACCTGCTGGCTTAGGCCCGTTCCCCAGGGGATTGGGACTAAGCTGGCAGTCAGACATCCCTCTGGCAGCCCTGGAACCCTCGGGGGATGTCCACTTGTCAGCAGGGAGCAGGCCTAAGCTGCAGTCACACATCCTTAGCGCTGCTGAGGAGGCAGGAGAGGCTACCACCACCACTGCTGTACTGGCAGCCGTCAGCCTGGCTTGTGGCTGAGCAGAGCTCCCCCTGTGGGAGCGCACTGACCACCATGGGGCAGCTCCTGCATCGAGTGTCGTCTGCCCCCTGGTGGTCAGTGTGTGTCATAGTGACCAGTCAGTCCCAGTCTTTCTGCTGTTAGGGTCAGTTTGCATATTACCCTTTTATTATATAGAGCTATATAATAAAAGGACTATATAGAGGCCTGATGCACAAAATTCATCCAAGAGTAGACCTTCCTTCCCCCGGCTGCTGGCACCGGCTTGCCTCTGGCACCTGGGACACGGGTTTCCCTCGCAGCCCCAGCATCATCCAGAAGTTTGTCCAGAAGGACATCTGGGAGGACGTCTGGTCTAATTAGCATATTATGCTTTTATTATTATAGATAGATATAAATATAGTAAGTTAATAAGTATTATGATACTATAGTCTTTAAAAATGTATAGTCAGTCAACCTTTGAGATTTGTTTAGTATGCCCAGGGATTAGAGATTAGATATATCCCTCTCTTGATGGGAAGACATAATTTTTTGAATATTACACTTGTTTTCACAAAGTGTTATTAACTACAAGATCCTCATGATCTGGCTGCTGCTTGGTGTTAAGACATACTCTCATTCATCTCAATCTCCCTCCACTGGGAAACTCTCAAACACAAGACCCCCCCCCCCTCCCCCCACCTCAGGACCTTTGCACTTCCTGTCACTGGCCCGGCCTTCATGAATTTCTGTGCATATGCGATGTCTTCAGAGTCCTTTCTCTACCTGCCCCTCTCCCCCGCCGCCCAATTATTCTCATTTTCATCAACTAGTTTGTTGTATAGCACTCCACAGCCTGACTTATCTTTAATTCTTAAATTGTTTATTGCCCATCTGCTCCTAAAAATATAAACTCCTCATTGCACATATTTGATTATTTATCCCCAGTAAGCTAACACACTATGTTGCATACAATAGGTGCTAAATAAATATTCTCTGAATTTGTTTTTACTCTGAATTTACAGAAGAGTGACTAACGTTGGTTGTGCTCGCCTTCGATCGGTGGGCACCTGACTTTTGCTTATTTCTGGTGGCCAAGGGTTGCCTTTATCGGGGACGACAGCAGCAAAACATGTGCTGGCTTGTGTACCAGGAGGTGACACTAGGGGAAGAATGCCACCACAGCTTTAAACATAGACGCAAACTCATCGCTCAGTGCACCCCACCTGCTCATAGAGAATCCCATCCTGAACACGAGACAAGTTGGGGTGCACAGTCAAGCCCGCTTAGCCAATGTTTATTCTAAGACGTGCTTTCCTTTTGTTTCCTGTAAGGGTGGCTTCAAGCGCAGCCAGAATCTGAGGTCAGAGAAACATGAGGAGGCTATTAACATATCAATGGAGGAATCGCCCTGGATCTAGAATTTGGAATAATATTTGCATCTCAAGCTCCTAAGCTGCCCAGGCAAGCCTGCTTATTGATTGCCTTTAATTTCCCCTTAAAACAGTGTCTGTTTCTGAATAAAAGATTAATGGAGGAGGGCTCAGTGTGCTGGTGATTTATGCGCAGTTCTGCCTCCTTACCGTCCAGAAGCACGCAGCACACAGGGCCCCACCCCGGACGCTGGAATCCAGTTCCTCCAGAAGAATTGCTGCTGATCACCAAAGCCTGCAGCTTCATTGAATCTGTCTTTGTCCACTCCATCTTCGTGCTTACAAAAAGGGGGGTGGGTGGGATTTATACGGAAAAAAAACACGTACCTGAAGAGTACAGAGGATCACTAGGAGAGAGGGCTGAGGACAGAGCTCTAACATGCCCTTAAAAATAAAATGGAGGACTCCTTTAGGATGTCTGAGCTGCGCTTCTCCTTGCTTTCACCTTTAACAGATACACCAGTATCGCCCAGTATAAACAGGGTGACCTGAAAAGTAAACCATTGTACCAGCTTGGAGCAGCTCCAGCATTTTTGTCCTGGCTGCACATTTCTACTTCCTTTTGGGGAATAAAAAAACAGGAGAAGAAAGTGAAGATTTCTGCTCTGGGTAAAGTTTGGAAACTTCTTTCTGTAAATGAATGGTGGGTAATAATAATAACATTAATAATAGCAATCATTTATCAAGCACTTTTACAAAAATTTGTACTAAAAGCTTTCTACTCTTTATCTCATTTAGTCTTGGCTCCAACCATATTCCTATTCATATTCCCACACAGGCGAGGCTCAGGGGAGCGCGGCAAACTGCCCAAGTTTGAAAGTGGCAGAGCCAGCTTTAGAAGCTGGGTGTGTTTGGGTCTAAAAGTCCAAGAATGCAATCCCACCTTGAGAAGTGCATACATCTGGGTTGGCCTCCCTCTACATGTATTTTGTCAGTATGCAGATGGAGGAAGCATACGCTGTCTAGTTAGCCAGCCAACTAGGAGCCTCGAGCTTCCAATTCTAGGACTGTCTTTTAATACCCGGGCTTAACCGCTAGGAAACATCATCTCCCATGGCCAACTCGGATTCTGGGAGACAGTTTTCTTCCAGTGTGTTGATTTTGGTCATTCTACATGGTCACTTTCAGCGTAAGTGACTTATGATGCTGCAGAGATGTAAGGGGCAGAGCGGAAAGTCGGGTCCATGAGAATCAGAATATGATGGGACTCACGACAGAATGCCCTGTTACCCCAGCAACAGGGATTATATTCCCAGCACCGATAAAGGGAATGAATGACACTCCCAAGATGCCACTCACAGAGAAGTTCACAATTTGCTCTTCTACTAAATAGATACGGGGATGACCAAAGTTGGAGCTGCGTGTGTGAGAGGCGGGCTTGAGATGTTTGCTAGTTTCCCTTTTTGGGGGGAACATGTAGAATAATTATTGATCTAGTGATCACAACTGAGCTAGAATTAAAGTTCTGGTAGAAAGAATGAGACCAGATTTTAGAAGCAAAAAGTGAATGTGCCCGTTGTCTAGTTTGGGATAATGATTCCTAATTCCCTAATTCTGTGATTCTCCACACTTCCCACTCATCTTTCCAATTTTTGCTTCATTGACTCAAACCAAAAAAGCAAAAAGCAAAACAGAAGATATCGATGGAGCATTGTCCACGGGCAGACTCTGTCACAGGTACCAGGACTAAGACAATAAGCAAGACCAACCTAGATTGTACAAATCATTCAATGGAGACGTACACTGAGCAAATAATTCCACGAATAATAATAATTTAACTACCATTTTGATACTTGCTTTGAAAAGAAACAAACATAGGATCAAAGAGACTATATTTGAACTGCACGTAAACTTCTATCATACCTCCTGTCTACCTGTAATTCCTTTTCCATTTCCCTCACCAGAAGGTGCTGGCTATGCCTGTAGACTCTGCAATTGAACCATAGGTTTTCAAATCCTTTCTTGGAAAAGTTACTGAACGTATCTGAGCCTAATGTCCCTTAGCTGTAGAATAAAAATAATAGAAGTACCTATCCATGGAGTTATCATTAGAATCAAATGAGATGATCTAATTAAAACAGCCTTAGAGATGGGTATACAGTGAGTGCTCAATTAAGTCTAGTTGTTATTGTTAGTCTCTGAAAGTGACATCTGTGTGTTTTCTCCCCCATGAAGAGAGGTATTGGATTGTTTGTTCGTGATGTGGCAAGGAGCGTGATTTGGAGAGTGGCTTACTAGGGTCAGAAGCTTGGACAGTGCATGATAGCTGTGTTCTTGGGCAAGTCAGTGACCTCTCTGGACTCCATTTCCTTCATCTACAAAGGGAAGATTAACTCACATTTAGAGTTAATGCACATAAGACACTCAGCTCAGTGAATGGTGGCTGCTATTATTATGACCTTATTATTTTGGACTCTATGAAACATAGTAATGCCCAACAATGCCTTTAATCCCCCAGTTTTAGTGGTGTTTATGCACCAGTTTCTAACTGGGATTCTGAAAGTCTTTCTCCATGGAGTGAATTGTCTTTATCCCCTAACATTTCTCCTGAAAGCTCTTATTTGGCGAGTGAATTGACAAGAGGGGTGCTAGATAAGGGGTTTTGTCTTTAAAACACTTCTTTCATCGCCACCGTTGCCATGGGATTCGTGTCATTTTGCTTGGGTGATCAGATTACGTTTCATAAACAATATCCTCTGTGTTTAAAAATCTTTAAACAGCCACTTATAAGTGTCTTGACTTGGACTCCTGGTAATGCCTTGGGCCTCCCATTGTCTGTGAGGCCAGAGATCAGCTGTGTACACCAGCATCAGACTCCTGAGTAGAGACCCATATTTTTAAAAATATAATTTTCTTATTTGAAACAACTCCTTTGTTTTATGATATCCTCTTGTAGAAGAACTTCAGTACATCACCTGTCCCTTGTAACCCGCCCCAAATCATAATTATTGCTGCATTTTTATTTATTGAAAATTAAAAAATTTGACTTGAGAGAGAAAGAGAGACATTGATTTGCTGCTGTTCTACTTATTTATCCATTCTACTTATTTATTCATTCATTAGTTGGTTCTTTCTTGTATGTGCCCTGACCCGGGATGGAACCCACAATCGTGGCATATCAGGCTGATGCTTCCACCTAAGTGACCCAGCAGGGCTCTATTGCTGCATTTTTAGATTTCTTACTTTCCCTGGAGTTCATCTTTGGTTTTCTTTACCCAGACTTTCAAAGTAAAAATTGCCAGCTCACCCTGATCCGTCATCACCTTGGGCAATTGGGGAGAACTGGACAGTTTAAATTGCACTTGTCATTTTGGCTTTAACGAAAATTTAATTTTCAAATGGAAGCATGAAAATTCCTGTTGTTTAATGGGGATCCTATATTATGTGCTGTTGCTGCATGCAACTCATTTGGTGTGTACTTTCCACGATAGTTTTTTTTTTAATGTTTTTATTGATTTCTTGAGAGAGAGAGAGAGAGGAAGGAAGAGGGAAAGAGAGATAGAAACATCAATGATGAGAGAGAATCATTGATTGGCTGCCTCCTGCACTTCCCCGCTGGCGATTGAGCCCACAACCTGGGCATGTGCCCTGATCGGGAATCGAATCATGACCTCCTGGTTCATTGGTCAACATCCCCCAACACTGAGCCATGCTGGCTGGGCCACAATGGCTTTATAAGAGAGCCTTCCCTGATTCCATCCCCCTCCTCCAGCTAAAGCAGCATACCGGGTCACTCTGTCCCATTCTCCATTCTGTTGGCTTTGGAACACCGAGCAATATCTTGAATTACCTTTGATTTGTTTATTCTATCTTGGCTGTCTCTTCCCTTCTAGCAGAAGCTCTCAGCCTCAGCACTATTGACTTTTGGGTGGATAACTTTGTGCTGTGAGGGCTGTGCTGTGCCTTGCAGGGTTTTAACTGCATCCCTGCTTTCTACCAGTTGCATCTTCCCCCGCCCCCTGCATCGTGACAACTAAAAATGTCTCCAGATGTTGCCAGATGTCTTCTGGAGGGCATGGTTGCTCCATGTCAAGAAACACTGTTCTAGAATTTAAGGCCTGTCTCAACCTGGCACCTTATTAGTAGTTAATAGATTACTGTTGAAGGACTGAATGAGCAACCCTCAATGGTAGGTGGTCTCCTCCCCATTACATAGCCACTGAGGCTCTGGACTGGACATGAGCTGCTCAGGGTGGCATAGCAGCAAGAGCTGCAACTGGATTCCACCCAGGTCAGTCTGAAACCCAAGTTCAGTCTCGCCCTTTTTTTTTTTTTAATATCATTTTATTGATTTTAGAGAGGAGGAGAGAGGCAGAGGGAGATAGAAACATCAATGATTAGAGAGAATCATTGATCGGCTGCCTCCTGCATGCCCCCTATTGGGGATCGAGCCCGCAACCCAGGCATGGGCCCTGACTGGGAAGCGAACCCAGGACCCTTCCGTCCACAGACTGAAGCTCTATCCACTGAGCCAAACCAGCTAGGGCCAAGTTCAGTCTCTTTACTTTAGGCCTCACTAATATGTGGATAATACTATAATTAATAATATTGTAATAACTATGTATGGTGCCAGGTGGGTACTAGACTTATCAGGGGGATCATGTTGTAAGTTATACAACTGTCTAACCACTACGCTGTACATCTGAAACCAATATAAAATAATATTCACTGTCAACTGTAATGGAAAAATATTTACCAGTATGTTAGTTGAAAAAAAAAAGCCACCTGGGTCCTTTCATTGTGGATCACGTCTATGAGCTTCCACAATCAGCCTCACTTCACAGTACACTCTAAGCAGGTGATACCCTCCTAAGTCCATTATTTAGCTTATTTCATCTCATTTTTACCTAGTGTGGAGAAATAAGAATGCTATTTTAACATCTAGTAGCAATATCTTCTTAGAATTATCATGAACACTTGGATAGTTTAAAACATATATATTTACTACAGGCCCAGTGCACAAAATTTGTGCATGGGGAGAGGTGTCCCTCAACCTGGCCTGCACTCTCTCCAATCTTGAACATTCCTCTCACAATCCAGGACCACTGGCTCCTAACTGCTCGCCTGCCTGCCAGCCTGATCACCCTCTAACTGCTCCCCTGCTGACCTGATTGATGCCTAACTGCTCCCCTGCCAGCCTGATCACCCACAACTGCCCTCCCCTGCCGGCCTGATTGCTCACAATTGCCCTCTCCTGCCACGACCCGCCTCCTTTGCCAGGACCGGCCTCCTCCACAGAACTGTAGGACCCCCAGGCCTCACTGCGCAGAGTGGCCACCGGGCCCCGCCTCTGCTGTGCTTGCGGCCATCTTGTGGGGGCCATCTTGTGACAACATTGCATGAGGGCATCGCGTGAGGGCATGACGCCACCTAAGCTTTTATTACATAGGATGTTTTTGCTTGGCCAGGGTGGCTCAGTGCTTGAGTATCGACCTATGAACAAATAAAATATATAAAAATCAATACAAATATAAAAATAAAATGTTTCATACATATTAGAAAACAATAATAAAAATGTGTTTTTATTGATTTTAGAGAGAGAGGAAGGGAGAAGGATAGAGAGATAGAAACATCTATCAGCTGCCTGCTGCACGCCCCCTACTGGGGATTGAGCCCACAACCCGGGCATATACCCTTGACTGGAATTGAACCCGGGACCCTTCAGTTTGCAGGCTGATGCTCTATCCACCAAGCCAAACTGGCTAGGGCTATGCTGGTTTTTCTGAGTAGAAGAGTCCCCCTGTCCAGGCAGGGTATCAGCAGGGTGGAGTGAGATGGGAAATCCATGAGGATTTGTGAGAACAACTGAATGGGAAGAAGGTAGAATTTCAAGGTGGGTAGAAGTCTCACAAAATTGGAAGATAGGAAGAGAAGAGGTCAGAGATGGGAGGGCTCTTCATTGAGATAAACTAACCTCCTAAGCCAGAAGGCACGATGGTTAAGGATGGGTCAGCAAGCTATGATCCATGGGCCAAATCCAGTCAATGTCTAGTTTTGTAACTTAAAGTTCATATTTGAGTCGCATATTTAAGTAGAATTTTGTCAAGCAGATTTAGAAGGAACAGCATTCCAGAACTATAGAATGTTGGGATTTGAGGATTACAGTCAGCAAACTGCAACCCATGGGCCAAATCGGGCATACTGCCTGTTATTGTAAATAAAGTTTTATTTGAACACAGCTACACCCATTCGTTTATGCCAGTGGTTCCCAAACTTATTTGGCCTAACGTCCCCTTTCCAGAAAAAATATTACTCAGCCCCTGGAAATTAATTTTTTTTAAATTTTAATAGCAGTTACTCATCGCCCCCAAATGTACCTGTGGCCATCACCGCCCCCCTGGATCGCTGCAGCGCCTACCAGGGGGCGGTAGCGCCCACTTTGGGAATCACTGGTTTATGCATTGTCCATGGTTGCTTTTACTGGACAAAGGCAGAGATAGTATGATCCCCAAAGCCTTCAATATTTACTGTATGGACCTTTATAGAAAAACATTTGCCCACCCATGGTGTTGGGATTAAGCACTTAATCTCTGTTTTACGACTTCTGTGTAATTTTGGTTACATAGCTATCAAAAGGGAGTGCGAATACCTCTGGGTTGATGTAAGAAGTCAATTCAATAATCCTAGTAAGTGCTAACTCAATGATAGTTATTCATCCAAATTAAAGACTTCCAAGGGTTTCCTATATTCCTTTTTTCATTTTTGTATGAGCTTTGGGTATGCAGCATAGCGTTGGCTTTCCCATACTCTTGATGGCCTAGGTTATAATTTTACTGGATCTTTTTTGTTCTTATAAAAATTAAACATACATCAAAAACATTTGAGGAATTTGGGCAGCCACCCTTCCTGTTCCAGAAACGAGAGATCATAAAATACTGGCAGCATATTTTCAGTATATTTGATGTTGAAAACAGGGCAAGGGCCACTTAGGAAGTGCCCATTGGCGAGCTATGGGGCACTGACTTTGTCTATTCTGGATATCATTTGGCTCAGGACTGAAACATTAGGGTATCCAGATGAGATTTCTAGGAGACGAAAAATTGGTATGGTAGGGTCAAGATCCACAACACTCTCAAAAACGTCAAAGGAAGGGTTGGAAGAAATGAGAGAATATTTACCAGGGACTTATGTGGATTCTGGCATCAATTACTTAAGTCTGGGAATGGGGAGACTTGGCCAGACAGCAGTTCCTGGGAAGTAGATCTGGGCTTCTAGTTGGCCACAAGCTCAATTTGAGCCAGATGTATGATCTGCCAAGGAAATGATCAGAGGCCGCATTGGCAGCGTCAAGTATATATGCCTTGTGGGTCCAAGGAAGGGAAGTAAGAAAACAGCTTAAATGAGCTAGAGGGGAGGTTATGGAGAAAAATTATAAATTTGAATGGGCATGTTGCCAACGTTGAGCAGGCTGACGGGGAGGGTCGGGCAGGTTAGCGAGTCATCTGGGAGCCGCCAGGATGAGGACTGACTAAGGATCTAGAGATATTTCCTGGGAAAAGAGATGACCACAGGGAAGAGAGCTTTCCTAAAGCTCTGAAGTCCTTCCACGGAAATAGCTGCCTTACCATCTCCATCGGCTTTTCTTTGGGCGGGGGGGGTGAGGGGGGGGGGTGGGGGGGTGGGGGGGGTGGGGAGAGGGAGGGTATGTGGAAATATCCACAGTATCAGCTCAGCTTACAACATCCTACCCCATGTACCCCAAGTCCATGGTCTTAAGTGAGGTGAGTCCCAGAAAGCCATTGCAATCCTGCTTTCCCCCTGAGAGCTGATGGGACAAGGGGTGCATGCCTGCTAGAAGCCAGAGCATCTCTCAGGAATGTGCAGCTTGCCCTGGGGACTGCCAGTCTGCCTCTCCATGTGACTGTAGCTGTAACATGTGAGTGTGCGGCACACGGGCAGCCATTTTGCCACCAGGACAACAAAGCAGTTGAAAATATCAACCTATGGAGAGAAAAGAATGAGGCAGAGACGCAGAGCTAGAAGAGAGAAGGTGTTGCCTGGCTGGAGTCTTCTCAGCTTCCCAGTCCTGTTGCAGTTCTTCTGAAGCCCAGTGCCTTCCTGGACCTGGACTTCATGGGATAGCTGTGTCCTTGCCATCAATCCTCCTTTTACTTCTGCTAGGTCAACTGGGTGCCTTCGGTTGTAACTCAACGTGTCTGAACTAGTTCCAAGTGCAGAAGCAATTAGCTGGATCTGTGGCAGGCACAGGGGTGAATCCTGGTCAGCTACAGAGAGTGAGGACAGTTCTGTTTCTGCCTCATTCCAGTAGAAGCTGAATGACCCTCAGACACTGGGATGCACAAGGCGAGAGCTTGGCCTTGGGCTTCAGAAAGACTTGGAATTGACTCCGGGCTCTGCTACATTCTAGCTGTGAGACGTTGGGAATGTTCTTAACCTTTGCTGGGCCCGTTTCTTCTGCAGAATGGGGAGCAAAGGCACACCTCAAACAACTGTTCTGAGGCGAGATTATCTAATGTCTTTCTATTGCTGCTGTAAGAAGTTGCCACAGGTGCAGTGGTTTCAAGCAGAAAAACTCATTATCTTATGTGGTGGAGGTCAGAAATCCACAATGGGTTGCACTTGGCTAAGGTCAAGATGTCGGCAGGGCTGACCCTCTGGAGGCTCTAGAGAAGCCTTGGCTTTTTCAGCTTCCAGAGGCCTGCGTTCCTTGACCTGTGGCTCCTTCTTCCAGATTCAAGGGCATCACTGCCCCTCTGTGTCCCTTCACGTCTCCTCTGACATTGACCCTCCAGCCGCCTCCTTTCACTTATAAGGGCCTGTGATTACATTGGACCCACCTGGATAATCAACACTAATGTCTCCATTTAAAAGTCCTCAACTTAATCACACCTGCCAAGTCCCTTTTGCCATGAAAGGTACCATATTCACAAGTTCCAAGGGTTAGGGGATGGATATCATTCAGGGGCCATTATTCTGCCCCAAATTGAAACAGCCTACATGTCCGTCAACAGAGGAATGAATAAATTATAGTGTAATCACACCATGGCCTATTATTTGGCAATAAAAAGAAATGAACTACTGATACATGTGATAATACGGGTGAACCTCAAAATCATTATGCTGAAAGGTGCCAGACCCAAAAGGGTCTATACTGTTACGATTCCATTTAAATAAAACTCTAGAAATTATATCGCAATCTATAGTGACAAAAAGCAGATCTGGTTGCCTGGTAATGGGAGTGGGGGGAGCAGAAGGGAGAGATGAGAAAAAAAACTTGTGGGGAATAAAGAACATGCTCACTAAATTGGTGATGATGGTGTTATATATTAGTATATATGACAGAAAACAGCAAATTGTACCCTTAAATGTGCAGTTTCTTGTATGTCAATTACATGTCTGCAAAGCTGTTTTTATTTTTTGGGGGTATTTATTTATTTTATTTTTTTAAAGGATATTTTTCCATTGATTTTAGAGAGAGTGGCTAGGTCAATAAAGCTGTTTTCACACCCCCTCCCCCCCGCCAAGTATTACAATTTTCTTGTTTTTTCAATTACTATCGTTACTGTTGTTATTCACACCCCAGAGGTGTGCAATGAATGCAGTGGCCTTTCCAACGCGCTGAACATTCATCAGCCTTTTTCTTCTCGTGGGTGTTGCCTTTTAAAAACCATCCCTAAGCTCTCTTTATATGTCCAGGCTGTGAAATGGGTGTGTCGTGTGTCATGCAGGTTGCACAGATGTTCTCCAGTGTTGCGTTTTGGAACTGAGTTTTGGTGCTGAGGATCCGGTGGTATTTACTTCTGATTGGCTAGCGTACTTCTTGGCAGAGCACTGCCCTGTGGATTCCTTTCCTGGCACCTAGGGTCAGTGCTGAGCACGTAATCTTACAAAACAGGTTTGTCCTGCAACTGGTACTTGTAATCTTCCCTATGATTTGGTTGGTCAAGTCTATTGTCTCTTGTCAGGGTGCTGCTGGCTTACAGGTGAAAGGCATTAGGCTTTGATGGGCATTCTGAGGTATTTAACCCAAAACCCAGCTCTTAATAAAATAACAGTCAAGAGTGCTTCTCCTCCCTGACTTCTGTTTCAATGAGTTGCTTCTGAGTTTGTCTTTCTTGATGCTAAGAGACAGAGGTAGACACATGTTTCGTCTGTTAATCCCGATAACAAGCCTAAGATTTTGTGCACAATAGGCCCTGAGATCGAGAGGTATCAAAATCAATTATGCTGAAAGGTGCCAGACCAGCCGTGGGCAAACTATGAAATGAATAAAACTAAAAAAAAAAAAAAAAAGACCGTACCATAAACATCATTATGTAATGATGTTTACTTTGAATTTATATTAGTTCATACAAACACTCCATCCCTGCTTTTGTTCCGGCCCTCTGGTCCAGTTTAAGAACCCATTGTGGCCCTCGAGTCAAAAAGTTTGCCCAGCCCTGTGCCAGACCCAAAAGGATCTATCACAACCAATCGATGTGTTTCTCTCACTAGGCTGGGGTGGGGTGAGGGGCATGCCCAGGAGGTGTTTCTACAATGTTGTCACTGCAGTCCTACACACAAACATAATATTCATCAAAAAGTAGTAAGATGGGCCCAGCTGGTGTGGCTCAGTGGTTGAGCATGGACCTATGACCTTTGGTCATGGTTTGATTCCTGGTCAGGGCACATGCCCAGGTTGCGAGTGTGATCCCCAAAGGGGGGTATGTAGAAGGCAGCTGATCCATGATTCTCTCTCATCATTGATGTTTCTCTCTCCCTCTCCCTCTCCCTTCCTCTCTGAAATCAATCAAAACATACATATATTTTTAAAGTAGTAAGACAGGAGCTCCCTCTGACAGATACTCCCTACCTTTTTTTTTTTTTTTTTTAATTTCAGCATCTCAACCCAGTAGGTGCCCTGTTCTGACAACCAAACATGTCTCCAGACATTGTCCAATGTCCTCTGGGGGGAAGAATCGCCCTTGGTAAAGAATCACTGGTCTCTGATTAGTAAAGGCTTCACAATGACTTTCACAGTTCCAAAGAGATGAAAGAGATATCCTTAGATTACTGGGCCAGTAAAAACACAAGGGGGCCTTTATTTCTCTCTCACACTCTTTTTTTTCACTAGCAGAACTTCCTAGTGGAAGCTAAATGTTGATTACCATGCTTTGAAGCCTGAGAAATGTTTACTTAAATATAGAATCAATTAGAAGAAAACACTTTCATCATCCTTTCTCATGATTGATGAGACTTATGGAACTCATCCGATTTGCCAGTTTCAGTGGTAAGTTCCTTCGTGAGTATAATCTCACCTCATATTGAGAGCTTTTTAAAGAGGCTTACACATTATCCCCAGTTTAGGGATGAGGAGACAGAGATTCCCAAAGAGCCACCTACTCCCTCAAGGTCACTCAGCATAACTGTGCAGCTGGGATTTCACCCACATTGGTTTATGCTGGGGTTCATTTACCATACTGACTTCCAAAATGAATAGTCATTCACAGAAGGGCATTTAAAAATCTAAAAACAAAAAGAAGAAAATAAAAGCACTGCTAATCTCACCTCCTAGCAATTCCTAGTGCCGTTTTGTTATGAATCCACCCAGTCTTTTCCCTCTGCATTTAAAAACATATAGATTTGCCAGTCAGAGGGGGACAAGTACCATATAATTCCACTCATATGTGGAATCGAATAAACAGAATAAATGAACAAACAAAATAGAAACACTCATAGATACAGAGAACAGACTGACAGCTGTCGGGGGCAGGGGGCAGGCTGGGTGAAAAAGGTAAAGGGATTAAGCACCCCCCCTCCTCCGCCGCCACCAAACAAAACCAACACCTCGTGGACACAGACAGTAGGGTGATTACCAAAGGGAAGCGGAGGTGGGGGCAGGTGGAAGAGGGTAAGTGGGGGTGGGGTGGGGTTATAAATGGTGACAGATGGACACTAGACTTTGGATGATAGAGCACAATGCAGTGTGCAGATGATGTATTGTAGAATTGTACACTTGACACCTATATGATTTTACTGATTAATGTAACCCCAATAAAGTCAATTACAAGTTTCTGTTCATCCAACAATAAAAGAAAGAATAGACTTTAGAAAAGATGGGGCATGCTTAATATTTTACTTTTGACATTTGGGACCACTTTTCCATCACGATGCAGAATATCGTTCACTTGCATAATTTAAAAGGATGGTATTCCCATGGGGAACATTTGTCAGACATTCTGGTTGCATGTTTTCCCATCCTTCCTTCCTCCATCTCTCCTTCCTTCTTTTCTTATTTCCTCTTCTATGATATGTGACAAGATAAATTCCTGGTAGTTGGCCTAGTGGTACCATAGTTTAAGACTCATGATACTTGCTCATGTCAAATTGGTTTTATGTTTCACCTACATTGTATGGAAAGATATATTTGCTTCTTTCAAGAAATTCAGGACTTTTAACTTAAAACACACACACACACAGATATCACAGAAATCGTATTTGTTTTGTTTGTATTTCTTTGACTACTAGTAAGTTTGAAATTTTTTATGAAACATGAGAAATGTATGCACATAATAAAAAATCATAGGACAGTAGTGGTGGAAGCCAGATTCTCTGAAATACGAGGAATATTCAGACCCATTTCAGAGAAAAAAACCACATACTTGTAGACTCAGTGTTAGCATCTATGTTTAGTGGGACAAAAATAAACGCAGAGCAGTCTAAGGCTTAAACTCCTTACACTTTGAGTTCTTAAAGAACCCGGAGATCAAAGCAAAAAACAAAACAAAACAAAGAAAACCCTGTAAAAAATGTTAAACAAAATTAGCAGCAAGATTTAATACGGTGGTTGAAATAACAGCACGTTAGTGAAGCCCAGAAACCTCTGCGCAGCGAGGACTCCTCCTCATGGCGCTTTCAGATGCCGCGGAGCTCAGTCCAGACCCTCCTCCCCCTCCTTGGGGAGCAAGAGAAGCAAAGCGCGCGCGGGCACAAGTGCATCCTTTCTGCTGTCAGCCTGCCTCTCTTCTCTTCTTTTCAACCCACCAGTAAAACAATAGGACTCGGGGCCAGTCATTGTAACCCGGCACAGAGGCCAGCGGGGTGCTTGCACAGCTAGCAAATGGAAAGATTATTTTTAGATGATTTGCAAAAGGGAACCTAAAATGCAAACTGGTTTCTTACAGGCAACTGGAGAACCTCGCTTTGCTAAACTTTGAGTGCAGAGAGCAAGAGCAGACAGACTGTGAGCACGTCAGGGCCACGATGTCCTCATCTGTGAAATGGAGCAAATAACACGGACAGGAGTGGATTGAGTATGAGTAACGCAGGCAGCTCAAGTCACTGACCTTAGTGTTAAAAATCTCTGCCCCTCAGTTGGCTTTGAGGGACTTTACAGTTATGTAGACTGTGTTGTCTTTACAGGGAAAGGTTGCTCTCCCCCCAACCCCTCCAAACAAAACAAAATAAAAAACGCCTCAAAGCCAGAGGTCGCCATCCGAGATGCCCACGCTGTCTTTCGTAGCCTGGGGGAGCTTGAGGGCCCCACACCAGGCTTTGTGTTCCTTTTCCTTGGAAAGATTGGATTCGAGCACAGAACACTTCTAGCCTCCTTGATCAAATACTTGCGTGTATTCTGAGCGATTTTCCAAGGAGGAATCATTAGCCTTTATGCAGCATAAACACCAGGAACCTGATCTGCAACTTTCTGCGTGGGGTCTGACTCCTACGGAAGGCTCCCCAGGGATGTGGCCCTCAGGCGGGTCTGAGCCTCCTCTTGCCAGCAGACTCCTGGGAAAACAGCTTCCCTGAGGCACACCCACAGCCCAGCCCTGAATGGTGAATGGACCAAAGGCTGCTGTCCACACAGGGAGCTAGGCGCCAGGAGCAATTCTAAAACGAACGAAGGATACACACACAACGTGAGCGGATCACAGGAGCGTTACAGTATTGGAAGAAGCCAGACACAAAAGTGTGGATGCAGATGAGAATATGGAAAGGTCATTTTCAGATTGTTTGCAAAAGAGAACCTCCGTGGAGGGGTGTATTTTGTCGGTGCCCCCGGCGTGTCTCCGGATCTCAGCGGCAGGATCAGGTGAGGACACATGGAGGCTTCCAGCCTTGCCCACGAGCTCCACGCTTCCCGAATGCGGTGACTCACGGAGTCTACGGCTCACAAGGAAACCCTGCCAGTTCCTCCAGACCTTTCTAAGAAAGCCTCTGGAAGCCTAATGTCACTATTACTACAGTTATTAATAATTGGTGTCCAATTTGCATAAAAATTGTAAAGATTGTAAGTACAGTTTTGTGAGTTTCGACACATGGCTACGCCCTTGTAACTAACTGATAGAGAAGCTTCCATCGCCCGGCGCTCCCGCCTTCCTCTTCCCAGGAACCACGAGCCCCGCCTCTCAGGCTTCAAGGGCCAGCGCTTCAACCACATGGAACCAGGCAAAATGCACACTCTTTGTGTCTGGCTTCTCTCAGTACTGCGATGCCTTTGAGATTCACTCATGTTGTTGTGTGTTTTAGTTTTTAAGTCACTCCTGGGTCATAGTTCATTGCGTGGACTTTGTTTATCCATTCTTCTGTTGATGGACATTTATTTTTTCTTTGCCAGCCTTTGGCTACTTTGAATAAAGCTGTAATGGACATCTCTCACTCCTTCTGGGGACACGCATGTTTATTTCTCTTGGATAAATACCTCGGAATGGAATTGCAGGGTCATAGGGTAGGTGTATGTTTAATGTATGTAGAAGGAACTGCTCAACTTCTCCCAAGTGGGGAACTTACTAGGTTTTGAGGCCTCTGATTCAACCATGTGCCTCATTTCCTGCCCTTTCGTAGTACAAGAGTATTTTTCTTTCTTTGGGGAGCTTGCAAAAAATGGCTGCATCTCTTTGCTCCTCCCTACATCAACACCGTCTGCAATGTCATCTTTGCAGAGCCTTCCATAAAGAGTTGGGGTCTATTTGCTACTTCTCAAATATTAGTTAGATATGTGTCTTGCTTTGACCAATAAATGTAGTGAAAACAACAGTAAGCCAGTTTCCAACCTACACTCTTATAACCACCACCTGCCTGATACCGAACCTGCCATCACCCAGGATACTCCCTCCTTCCTCATCTATCCTGTGCATGTTTTGGAACCCTGCAATGGCCACATGCACAGGCTGGCATAGCCTGCTGTGGGCTGAAAGACCATGTGGACCAGGGCTCAGCCCACTCTCCATTGGTAGGACCATCTGCTCAGCCCACAGCTGACTACAGAAGCATGAGTGGGTTCAACTTTGAAGAGAAGAACCCACTTGGTTGAACCTACAGACTCATAAACAATAATAAATGCCTGTTGTTTTAAGTTGCTGAGTTTTGGGGTGATGTGTTACATAGCCATACCTAACTGGCACATTTCTGTGAGGACTACTCTTCACCTTTTCCCGCTACCATTTACTACTTGTATAAACACGGTCAGTTTAGTTAACACCTCTGAACCTCAACATACCTCATCTGTAAAGTGGGAATTGTAATGCTTACTTTACAAAATTGCTTCGGAGATCAGTTGAGCAACTGATATGAAACCTGAGTAACTGAAATGTAACAGTGCCTGGCTGATAGTGAGTCCTTAATAAATTCTTATTAGAGTAATAGTAATGCTTACAAAAATCACCACCTTTTTTTGGACAATTTTCTTCTGTGATTTTAGAAAGAGAAGAGTCGGGCATCCTCAGGGTTTGTCCTAATTTGGAGTATGAGTGCATATTTTTCACCAGACATTCCATAGTCTGGATATAGCTAAGCTATTCATTTTCATTGATTGAAAAAAACACACATAATGACAAATTCACAATTGTAAATTCTCAAGTGCTTTTGCAATGGACTTGTATTTTGGGAAAATACAATAGCGTCGCCAAGACATTTAAAAGCTAGTGGCACATGAAAAACAAGATGTGTTTATTTAGTGGGCAGACACTATTCTGTGCGAATACCAAATCTTGGGACCTTTATAATAATTCCCTGTCTTCACAAACTCCTAACCGTCCACCACCATTGAGAACTACGGTTCACATGTTGGAAACCACTGATCAAGGTCAACAGTGGCCTGTGATACAAGGCCTTGCATGGACCACGCGTTCCTCCAGCTTGCTTACTGCTGGCCCTTCCTGAGCCTCGGGGGCCATCTGTTATCACTCTCCCATTCACTCATTTTGCTGCATCCATCTTAGCCTCTGGCTGTTACTCAACCATGCAAAGTGAGGTCTTTGCTCTCTGGCTGTTCCCTCTGCCTGGGGAGTCTGTCTCCCAGCTTTCCGCATGGCTAGCTTGTCCTTGCATCAGATTGATGCTCAGGTGTCACCTCCCTCAAGAGCCTTTCTCAGCCCTCCATGTAGAGTAGCCCTCTCCCCCAAATCTTCTTGATTCCTCTGGTTTTGATTCCTTCACTTCTCCAATATGATGTCAATGGCTTATTTCTTTACCTGTTTATCTTTTTTAAAAAATATGTTTTTATTGATTTCAGAGAGGAATGGTGAGAGTGAGAGAGATAGAAACATCAATGATAAGAGAGGATCATTGATTGGTTGCCTCCTGTACCCCCCACACTGGGGATCGAGCCTGCAACCCAGGCATGTGCCCTTGGCTGGAATCGAACCCAGGACCCTTCAATCCGCAGGCTGATGCTCTACTCACTGAGCCAAAGGGCTTTATTTTTTCTTAACTGTTTCACCCTGCTACACCGTAAGCCTCATAAGAAAAGGCAAGTACACCCTGGATGGTGTGGCTCAGTTGGCTGGGTGTTGTCCTGTTCACCAAAGACTTGTTGGTTCGATTCCCAGTCAGGCACATGCCCAGATTTCAGAGCACAATCCCCAGTGGTGGGGAATGTGGGAGGCAGCTGATCCACTCTTGAATTAATGTTTCTCTCTCCCCTCTTCTCTCTTTAAAAATAAACAAAAATCCTAAAAGAAAAAGAAAAAAGAAAAGGCGAGTTCTATGCAATGCCCTATGTAGTGGTGCTTAGAAACTTTATGAGTGGATCTTAGTTTACAGATGAGGTCCAGAGACAAGAGGACTGCCAGAGTCACACAGCTGGTTAGGGATCAAATCCAGTCCCTAAATCTCCCGGTAACACTCCTGTTCAAGCCATCACTAGCCTCATCCAACCTGAATTAGTAAGGATTTGGTTTAAATGCAAGGACATCAACAATTTCAATGATTTAAATGTGATAGAAAATGATTTTCCTTCCTATAGAAGCTTGAAGGTAAGCAGTTGTTCTGGGTATCTCTGAGTAACAGACTATGCCAACATTTTGTGTTGTATAGTAATAATTTCTCTTTCCCAGTTCTGAGTGTTGACAGTTCTTCTGCTCCATCCCATCAGTTGGGGTTTCAGCCCCTGACGGTGATTTGGGATGAAAAATGCAATAATATCATTATGCGGGATTCCCGTCATACATGGGAATAATTTCAGAGCAATAGGAAAATTATTAGAAAGTGATGACCGGATATGTATATGTATGTATATGTATATGCATATGTATATGTATGTGTGTTATATCAATGTGGTAAAATATACATAGAAGTTGCCATGTTAACCATTTGTAAGTATACAATTCAGTGGCATTAGGTATGTTTACAGTGTTATGTAGCCATGACCGCTATCTCCAGAGATGACCTCCATCATCCCAAACAGAATCTCCATCCCTATCGAACAGTAACTCCCTATTCGCATCTCCCTTCCCCAGCCCCTGGGAACCTCTGTCTTTCTGTCTCTGTGAACTTACCTGTTCCAGGTACCTCGTAACAGGGAATCACACACTATTGCCCTTTTGTGTCTGGCTTATTTCACTCAGCATAGACGTTGTGTTTCATAGCATGTATTTAACTATAAGTTTGTAGAATTTAATTGCTTAAAGGCTGTGCTTAACAACCAGCTAGTGACATTCCTGAACATGTGACACTGGGCTCCCATGGGTGGTAGAGCCGGCTCTAGCCCGGCCCAATAGTCCTGCAGCCAGAGTCCAGCCAGGAGTGTGGGCTCCACAGCCCTACTCTCCATCACCCACCCCACCAGCCTCCTGGCCCCGTTGGGTTCCATCATCAGCCACCTCGTCACAATCCAGGGTAGAACCCAGGCATCCGAACCCCTCCCTGCTTTGGAAACCTGGGAACACCAATGTGCCTCTTTTTAAGAACAAGGCCAACACTTACCAACTCACTGTAGGCCCAGTAAGTCGACTAAATTTGACTGTCCCCCAAAGCCATTATATATATACTAGAGGCCTGGTGCACGAAATTCGTGCAGGGGGGGGGGGGGTGTGGTCCTTCAGCCCAGCCTGCACCCTCTCCAATCCGGGACCCCTCGGGGGATGTCTGACTGCTGGTTTAGGCCCAATCCCTGCAGTCAGACATCCCTCTTGCAATCTGGGACCGCTGGCTCATAACTGCTCACCTGTATGCCTGCCTGCCTGATCACCCCTAACTGCCCTTCCCTGCCAGCCTGGTTGCCCCTAACTGCCCTCCCCTGCCAGTCTGGTCACCCCTGACTGCTCTCCCCTGCCAGCCTGATCACCCCCTAACCGCCTCCCCCTCGGCCCCCGCCACCATGGCTTTATTCAGAAGGACATTACGATGGATGTCTGGAAGATGTCCGGTCTAATTAGCATATTACCCTTTCTTTAGTATAGATTTATATATATATGTATATATACATAAATTTATTAGGGTAATATTGGTTCATAAAATTGCATAGGTTTCAAGCGTACAATTGTATGATACATCATCTGTGTGCTGCATTGTGTCATTATATATTTTTTAAGGCAAGAAAATTGAGAAAATAACATGCTCTTGGAAATGAAAGTCTCTCACCAAGATACTGTATTCGCCCATCACTCAGTAACCGAACCTGACTAGTCTGAGTGTAGGCCCTTCAGTATGTACTGTGTTGGGCATTGTGTACAAGGTACAGGGGACATGCAATTGGTGATTTAAAGCAAATGCCTGCTTCAGGGAGTTTATAGCCTCATGGAGAAGTTAGGCAACAAACAACTAAATATATTGCTAGATAATATAATATCAGCTGGTGACAAGTGCTACGAGGGGGGAACACAGCAGAGTAGAGAAACAGAGTGGGAGGAGGGAGGAGCTATTTTAAGTGGTGTGGCCAGGGAAGGCCTCTCTGAGGAGATGTCATTGTGCAGAGGCCGGCGTGATGAGGGCGCCTGGGGAAGAGCATCCCAGGTAGAGGGAACAGCATTCCTGGTAGAAGGAACAGCAAGTGCAAACGCTCAGAGGAGAAATAAGGTCTGTGTGCAAGGAATAGCATGAAGGCCAGTGCCTGCAGCAAAGGGGGAAAGGGAGGCTGGAGATACAGAGGATTAAGTTGGAGAGTACCAAAGCCAGGTCCTGTAGCACATAGTAAGCCAAGATAAAGACTTTGGGTTTTATTTTAAGTGTGTGGAAGTCACTGGAGTGGTGATTATTTAATACTTCCCTTTTAATCCTTACAATTAAGTATCATCTTACTTAATCCTTATAATCATACTGTGGGGGTTAATGTTGTTATCCCCACTGGCACATCAGGAAAGTGAGGCTCAGAAAGAGAAACGTAACTGGTTGAGGGTTACACAAATGGGAAACAGTTGAGTCAGGTGTTTTAGTTTTTGTTGTTGTTTTGCTTTTATAAATACATTTTTATTGATTTCAGAGAGGAAGGGAGAAGGAGAGAGAGATGGAAACATCAATGATGAGAGAGAATCATTGACCAGCTGCCTCCTGCACGTCCCACATTGGGGATCAAGCCTGCAACCAGGCACGTACCCTGACTGGGATCGAATCATGACCTCCTGGTTCATAGGTCGATGTTCCTCCACTGAGCAACACCAGCCAGGCTGGAGTCAGGTTTTGATTCCAGATAGCATGACCAACTGCCCCGACGTGTCCAGGACTGGCCCAGCTTTAGCACTGAGAACACTGCGTCTTGGAAAACTGCTCAGTCCCAGCACAGCTGGGCGGTTGGTCATCTAATTCCAGGCCTTCTTTGCCTGCAAGCCCCTTTGTAAAAACGATTCCAGAACACTGACAGAAAGTGACCAGAAGCTCAGGAGTGCCAAGCTTCCCTTCTGAATTCTGCTGAGGAGAAAAGAGGTACCCCTCAAAGGATGTTATAGGGGCTCTCAGCAGCTAAGAGAGAAGGGTGGTCCTTACCTATAGTGACCACTTCCTATAGCAGCCAAACTGGGATGCTATTGATAATCCCGTGTGGACTGCACGCATTGACTGGGGCTATTGATAATCCCGTGTGGACTGCACGCATTGACCCGGGCAGTCCGGGCGAGCTGGGCTGGAGGGTCACCCATCGGTGTCAGGTTGCAGAATCTGGAAGGTGGGTCTCATCAGGGCCTCCTGTGCCTGAGTGCATTTGACTTTGGCTGTTAAACTCTAGAATCTCTGAATAAAGTGTTTTTCTGATCAGAAGCCGGAAGTCCTCTGAGAAGAATCCAGCTGAGCTAAACGGACCCTCCGCTGTGTGCACGTTAGTTTTGGGGCTTCATTAGTCATGGGACTGGGATCTCTTCCTTCAGTCACCTGTGACTCATTTGGTTGTTAAAAGCAGTGGAGCTTTCCAGGTCAGAAGGAACTGGTTTAAGTGCAACATAGAAACGGCAGCTGCAACTTTCTGAGCATCTATTACATGTCAGCAACAGTCATCTAGGCAACAACATATTCCTTGGGGGTGGCTGCGATTAGGCCCAGATGAGGACACTCAGGCTCAGAGTGGTTAAGGAACTTGCTCAAGGTCACACAGTCTAGAAGAGGCAGCAGCAGAAGCCGAATCTGGGACCGTCTGGCAGCAAATCCTGGCTCTTGATCTGCACAGGCTCTTTCTTGTGTGGGAACGCCTTGAACCCTGGAGCCAATTGATCTCTCTACAGGAGTCCTCACCCTGGGACCCTGGGTCCTCCCAAGTGATGCTTGAATAGAATACAAGATAAATAGACACACACACACACACACACCTGAACTTGACCATTTTTCTCATTCTGAATGAGACAAACCACAGCAGTATTACTAGTACTTGGAACTTTGTCACCCATGGAAACCCATGTGATATTTTCATAGCACATCAGAGTCACAGATAATCTGAAATATCAGTTATTGTTATTGTTATTTTGAAATTACAGTTGTTTTTAGACTTCCTACCAGGGCTTGCCATGTAGCGTGTTAATAAGAAAGCACATATATTACCACAGTCCACATTTATCTAAGCATTTTTGTGGGTAACTGTGTTTTAATGTAATTGGCTTGCTTTGAAAGCTTGTTCATCTTTTACACATTTAAAAACAGTTTGGAGAAGGGCATCTCAGGCTTCCCCAGACCCCCACAGGCTCCGTGGCGCCAAGAAAGATTGAGTTCCTGCAAAGAGCCGGGAAGAGGGCCGTTTATTGGATAAATGATTCCATTTTGGGGCACACAATCTTACATAATTTCTTTACAATATCACCAAAACTTGCATGTCTAAGAGGCGGGGAAAGCTTTAATGAAAATCTCATTCATTCATGCATTCCTTAAGCAATCATTAATTAGGCACCTACTGTGTACCAGACCCTGTGAATGGCAGGGGAGACAGGACACACCAGAACTCTGCTCTCACACAACTGACCTCGTTAAGGGTCAAGTCAACAATAAAATCATCACACATATAATTAGCCCATGCAAGTGTGCTGGGCACGGAGAATTTCCTGCCAAATACTGCCTGGCTCAGACCTGAAGGATGGGGAGGTGCTAACTAAGCAAAGAGGAAGTGGGGAAACCTGGGCTCAGGCGGGGTGGGGGTGGGTGAGCTGCAGCTGGCTCGCACAGGTTTGCGACAGCCGACTGTTACATTTTCAGGAATTGTGTGAGCCAGTTGTTAAACACAGCCATTAAAAATCGTTTTACAAACTTAAAATGAAAGACATTATCTTAAAAGCAAAGAAAACAGACACCTGCAGCATTGCTCTAGAAGTGGGAACAGGTGGGGCCCGCAGTGTCCTCACACCTCCTTGGCAGTGCCCCTACAGGTAAGCAGCATGTCCTGAACAGTATCCATTTGAAATACCACCCCCCCCAACTCTCCTGACAGCCCGCCCATTTAAATGGCAACTCCCAGTCCCTCTCCTGCTTGCTTTACCTTCCCAGTTTCCATCTCCTGCTAACACATAGAATCTGATTATTCACTTTCTGTCTCTATCACTCTAAGGTCAAACTCCATGAGGGTGAGGATTTTTTCCCATTTCTTTCCTTCTCTGCCATGGCACTAGATCTAGAACTGTGCCTGGCATAGAGGAAGCCAGTGACTATCTCTAGGATGAATGAATGAATGAATGAATGCTGGGCTTTGAGCACTGTTTAGGAGATGACTGATGATTGAAAGTCTGTTTTCTTTCTTTTTTAAAAAAATACGTTTTTATTGATTTTATTGACAGAGAGGAAGGGAGAGGGAGAGAGAGAGAGACAGAAACACATACACACAGAGAAACATTGATGTGAGAAACATGGATCAGCTGCCTCCTGCACGCCCCCTACTGGGGATTAGCCCACAATGTGGGCATGTGCCTTGACCAGGAACTGAACCAGCCATCTTTTGGTGCACAGGATGATGCCCAACCAACTGGGCCACACCGTCCAGGGCTAACAGTCTGTTTTCTTAACCTCGTTCCCTTATTGTCTGAAGCAGAGGGACAGCAGGGCCACCCGCTTTGTCCTATAGCAGACACGCAGGTCCCAGCACCTTGAATCCACTTGAAAGTTGTGAGCACTCCTCATGGAGTTCATTTTCTAACAGCAGAGAAGCTCTTAAAGTCCAGACTCTGTAATTGCTGACTTGAACTTGAATCCCAACTCTCCATGGCCAAGACACTAAACATACAGATCCAACATTGCTTTACAGAAATTTGAGCAAAAAAAGAGAGAAATCAGATATGTAACCAAGTGGCTCCTAATGGCCCAGTGTCAAGGCAGGACTATGGCTATTTTAGGACCGCACACCTAGAAGGTAGGTGTGCAGTAGGTACAGTAGGGTAGGTGTGCAGTCCTAGAGCAGCCTTCCTGGGTTCAAATCCTGCCTGTGCCATTGGCTTTGCGACCTGGGGTAGTTTACAGATGAGTCTCAGTCTGCTCATCTGTCAAATGGGGATGATCAGACCACATTTCACACAATCCAAGAAGCCACCAATAAAATGCAATATTATTGTATGAACCACTAAGAAAGAAAGAAATACTAATTATAAATAACTTACTGATTCTAAGACTTATATGGACTTTAGAAATGTTGTGAGTAGAGCTGTCAGATAAAATATGGGATGTCCACTTAAATTTGAATTTCAGATAAAAAAATGAATGTTTTAAAATATGTCATTTGGCCTGGTCAGGGTAACCCAGTTGCTTGGAGCATCGTCCCATACTCCAAAGGTTTTGGGTTCGATTCCTGGTTGGGGCATGTATCTAGGTTGCAAGTTTGATCCTCAGTTGGGCGTGTACGGGAGGTGACCCATTGATGTTTCTCTCTCACCTGCATGTTTCTCTCTCTCTCTCTCTCTCTCTCTCTCTCTCTCCCTTTCTCTCTAAAAATAATAAATATGTCCTTAGGTGAGGATTAAAAACATTAAGAAGTAGACTATTGAGATGACGATTTTTATGTTATTTTAACTTTGTATTATGCATTGACTATATGTGGAAATGTGTATATATCACAAATGTACAATTCAATGGATTTGCATACACTGAACAAGCCTGAGTGACCAACGACCAGACATGGACATAGCATATTCTAGCACCCCGGAAACTCCTCTCTACTCCCTTATAGTCCTCACACAAGCGTCTGTTTTGTTTTGTTTTGTTTTGTGGTCATTGAAGGTGCTCTTTCCCTCCCTCCCTCCCTCCCTCCCTCCCTCCCTCCCTCCCTCCCTCCCTCCCTTCCTTCCTTCCTTCTTTCCTTCCTTCCTTCTTTCCTTCCTTCCTTCTTTCCTTCCTTCCTTCCTTCCTTTTCAGATTCAAACTGAGCAGATAGCATCTCATCTATAGCCTGGGGACAGTGCCCTCCTAGTTGTCAGTTGCTGGTAAAAGGAGCTCTGGGCAGATCAGGAGAGCTTTTGATGCACATGTGATAAGACAAAACTCTAAAACCATACGAAAGTAAAACATTAAAAAAATGTATTTATTGATTTCAGAAAGGAAGGGAGAGGGAGAGAGAAACACCAATGATGAGAGAGAACCATCAATCATCTGCCTCCTGCATGCCCCACACTGAGGATCGAGCCCACAACCGAGGCATGTGCCCCGACCAAGAATCAAACCGTGACCTCCTGGTTCATAGGTCAATGCTCAACCACTGAGCCACGCTGACTGGGTGAAAGTAAACATTTTGAAGAGCTGATGAGATGCATTTGGACCTTTATAAGAACATTATTCTTCTAACTTATTTCACACAGACCTCCAAGGGAGAACATTTATACTTGGCATGATCTTGGTTTGTATCTAGTCATTAAGCGTACATTCATTTCATCGTCATTCTTCATTCATTCCTCTCAACGAATATTTTGATTGATGACCCACTACAAGTCATAGGCTATTTCGGGTGCTGGGGAGATGGCAAGAACAGAGAAACAAACGAACAAGAAAAGCACATGGCCTGTCAAATGGGTCTGATGCCACGTGAAGCAATTGGGGGGGACGGTGAGGGGACAGGGAATGCCAGCAAGTGGGGGTGGGAAGCCTATTTTCTACAGGCAGTTGGAGGGGGTTTTCAAGGAAGGGAGACCTTTATTTATTTAAATATATATATTTTTTACTGATTTCAGAGAGGGAGGGAGAGTGGGAGAGAGATATAAACATCAATGATGAGAGAGAATCATTGATCGGCTGCCTCCTGCACGCCCCCTACTGGGGATCAAGCCCACAACCCAGGCATGTGCCCTTGACTGGAATCAAACCCAGGACCTTCCAGTCCACAGGCCAATGCTCTATCCACTGAGCCAGACCGGTAGAGAAGTGCACTTAAGGTTTTGACCTGAGAGAGAAATGGAGAACACATTCCCAATGTCCCTGGCAAAAGCTCTTCGGGGCAGGGGATCTCATTTGGTTATTCCTGGGTCCCCCGCCCATTCTTGATGTGGGTCAGGTCCACCAGTCATGTGACTTGAGCAGGATTCTGAGATTCTGGGCCACAAAATCCTTTGCAGTGGGGGTATTCAGTGCATTGTGAGACATTTAACAGAACCCCTGGTCTCCACCCCCTAGGTTTCAGTACTAACTCCCCTCTCCACCAGTTGTGACAACCAAAAATGTCTCCAGATGTTGCCAAATGTCCCCTGGCTGTCAAGATCTCGAAAACCATTTCTAAGGTATGAGAGAGCTGGGTGGGCAAGTAGGCCCACCACCCACTGCCCTGTGTTTTCTGAGTACAAGACAAGGAGGTGGGCCTACAGCTGTGATCCATGCTGTCCTGGGAATACTGCAGGGGTGACGATCCAGTGCACTGCTTTAGTTCTCACAACATAATGTGGTGGGAACCCCATGAAAACATGAGCTGTGTGTGAATGTCACAGAAGAACCAGAAGGGGTGAAAACCGTCTGGTGTCACAGTAAGAACTGCAAACTAAGACTAAAATATCAAGGTCTGTTTGGCCCCACCTTGTACAGATGTATCGTCTTTCCTAAATGACTTCATCTCTTTAGCCCTCAGCTTCCCCCACTAGAAGAGATCATTAATGATATCAGACAAACCAATCAATACCACACGTGAAAGCTCTGGGTGAACTGTGACCGTGCACACGCTGGAGGCATTGTTTAAACACACTCTTCAATGAATCGAATATGGAAGCTACTTGGTGACTTCTGACCTTTTGCACCCACATGCTGTCTCTGGGTTATTTCCTCTGTGGGTGTGGAGCATCATATTGTTGTTCGTAGTCTCTCTCACTCCTTCACTCTCTTTCTTTTTGGTTTATTGGTAACAGAAGTGATGTCAATAGTATAAGGAAGAGATGGTTATTTTTATTTTCTAGCATGTTCCAAGAGGAAAAAGAATTGCTCACCTTGGTTAATTACCAATCTCTTCTATTCCTGCTGTTAAACACACACACACACACACACACACACACACACACACACCAAAACCAGGAAGGAAAAACATTTCCAGTTCATTGAGCTGACTGGTGGGTGAGAGCTCAGAAACGATCCTCTCCCTGTGAAGGCAGACATTATGTCCCACACGTGCGTGGTATGGATGTTCTAGCTTTCTGGCTCTGTTCCACTTGGTAATAACCCAACCGGTTAATTCAGTGGGTTTTAAGCTTCTGGTCTCTGTCTGAACAAATCAGTAATTGCCAGAAAACGTTTGAACAAACTGTGGAGCCCAGCTGTAGTCAAGGGTAGATCGTATCCCAGAAACAAACAAATGACCTAACCCATGTCAGAGGCAGGGGCTACATGATTTACCTCTTAAAAGAGATTTAGAGTCCGTGTTTACTTCCCAAGTGAGAGAGAGAGAGAGAGAGAGAGAGAGAGAGAAAATTCACTTCTTGATCTAAACCAGTTGGGGGAAACTTTCAGAGTGTCACTTTGTGGAGCAAACATTGTTTGACTTTTGGAACAGATTCATGATTTATTACGCAAGACCCGCGTTAGCACTTTTGGGTAAGAATGCCGGGCTTGTTCCTTTTCTGTTTGTAGAAACAGGCTTTTCCTGGGTGACATTTCTGGTGATCACGACCCGTGGATGGCTTTTCATATTATTGTTTCAAATCTCACAATTGTTGAAATGGACACATACATTTCCTGGCCAGTAAAACATCTCCTAAAAGATGTTTTCTTCTCAGGGGAAAGCTTTGGATCCTTCCAGAAAAAGTCAGCATTCTTTTAAAAGTGGGAGACCACACTAATATTCATATGAATAGTAGAAACTACAGGGAGAGAGAGAGAGACAGAGAGAGAGAGAGAGAGAGAGAGAGAGATGTTATTATGTGCTCGGAGGAGGTTCTGAATGTTTATACCTGAGAATGGATCCTGCAGTCTTCCGTTGTTAGGGAGGGCCCACATTCTGCACCCCCCCCCCCCCCCCCCCCCCCCCGCCCCTTCCCCGCCAACCTTGGCTTTGGAGTCAAAATAGCACTCTTCCTGCGCTGCTCAGGACTCTGGGAGGCGGTGTTTCCCCCTTGGCATATTTCTACAGCTGGAAGTTGAGGAAGCAAAGAGGCTGATTAATTGCCTTCCAGCTCAGCACATTAATATTATCCTGTTTGCATCTTCCAACCGTGTCTGTTTTGTTTGTCCTGAGGACCTGTTTCCTTCCGAATGAAATTTTGGTCTGACCTTCTCGTTTGAATGTTTGTCGCTGCGCGCTTCGGGGTTTCCTTTACTGGAATTGTTTTTTTTTCGGCCAGAGAGCTGATGTCTCTGTGAACTGCAGACTATGCGCTGTGGGGGAGTTGAGACGAGGTGGGTGTGAGTGTGGGAAGGAAGGAGCCAGTTCTGCTTTTCCAAATACGTCTTCAGGCACACGGACCTGTCTCCACGAGGCTGAGACCAACTGGTCTTACATTTTGAAATGCCAACCGTCAGAAATACTAAGCCAACTCCTCCTTCTTCTTGAAGGGTCTCTGAGAACTCTGGCCACAGCCTCATTTTTAAAAGCATAACCTATTAGCGACTAGAAGAAAACGGTTTCCCAGAGCTCCCCTAGTTAGTGCACCCCCCCCCCCCCAAAAAAAACAATGTCTCATCTGAGTGAGTCAGTCTCAGGAGCCGACTATGAAGCCACTGGCCACGTGTCTATTTTTAAAAATCACTGGGAAAAACTGGAAATAATTTTAGAAAACAAAGAAACTGCTTTTTCCCTTCTTCTCTTTTCTTTTTGTTGTCTTTTCATTGCGGGGATAAGAAGGGACAGAGTCTTTGATTCATGCACAGCCAAGATCCAGGACAAAAACAAACACAGAACTCTCCCCGAAATGGGGGGCACGGTCCTCGTTCCCACCGCCCAGGGATCTGGTCCACGTCAAGGCTTTAGTGTGTGAGGTTCGGTGTCCACCACACCCAGGGTTCCCTGACTAGGAAAGCAAAACCATTGAATTGATTTATTTGATTGGATTTGAATCCACAAAATACAGCCCCGGAGTCATGTACAAAATCTCATTGTTCTCATACAAGCCAACGCCGCGCCCACTGTCCGGTCGAATTAAAATGCAGCGAGCCCGTGGCAACGGTCTGTGATGGAATTCATCAACTCATAAGCAGCCTCTCTGACTGTACCCACCTGGCATTTGAAGGGCTTCCTGAGGATCAAAGTTCAACCACATTCATAGTGTCAGCAGTGCCACTGGTTGGATTTCTGTTTACTTTCACTTCCCTTGGGCAGAACTCTCTAGTCTGCATTTCAGTTTTTCTACCACACTATTGAGAGGTGCTCAAGTTACCCTCGTCCAGTAATAGCAGTACTCTTCATAGGGGGGATTTGAAAGGTTTCTCTGCCCACTTCAAACAGGGTTTCCACTCCTCTGCCACCGCTCAGCATTCATGCTGTCGATACACAAAATAGTTATTGGGAACTGAACTAGACCCTTGGGTACACGGAGCTCTGGTTTTCCCCCTCCCGCTTCCATCATGAGACAGGGGTTTTGTTTGATCAGAATTAAATAAAAATAGATGATGTGGGTGCAAATAGCTAGGGGAAGGGGAAATCTCTGTGAGATCTTTATTACTTGTGCCTAAATAAGATTGTTCTCTGACCTTTGCTGACTGTGTACAGGGGAAATCATCATTCCTGGCTCCTAGTCGAGACATCTACCATGGAAGACACACAACATTTCAACCATTTTTATTCCCTCAGTTTCCCTCTGAGTGTTCATTCAACATGTTGGCTGGTAACACAGTGAAAGAACACTTCTGGGTAATCAAATACTACTTCTTCAGAAAGGCCTTCCATGTCCAACCTCTGTGAAATACTGCGAGCCCCCACCTCCCCTCTCACTTCCTCTTCCTGCCCTGAGACATGTTTCTTCAAAGCATTCATCAGTGCAAGGCATTGCATTAATGCTCCTATTTATTTCTAGTTCAGAAACTTCTAGAACAGGGCTACCAGAAGAAATATAATGCAGTAACACATGAACTTAAAAACTTGCTAAGAGCCACATTAAAAAGGTAAAAAGAAACAGGTGAAATGAATTACATGTTTTATTCAACTCACTGTGTCCATCATATGATCATTTCAACATGAAATCAGTACAAAATGATTGTGAATGATATATTTTATATTTGTTTTTTGGGCTAAGTCTTCAAAACCTGGCATGTCATCATGTGCACAGCACATGTTCATCTGATGAGCTACCTTTCATGTGCTCAACAGCACGTGTGGCTTGTGGCTGCCATATTGGACTGTGTCACTCTAGGATATAAGGTTCAATGCCTTTTTCCCCCTCATAACACTGGTAAATAAAATAAATAAATAAATAAATAAATAAATAAATAAATACTAAGTACATATTAAATAGTCAATGAAATAGCAAATGAATACTAAAATGATAAGAATCACACTATTTATGCAAAGGTCTGTGGATTGGATGTCTTCCAGCGGGTTGCGATGCCTCAGTTTTCTCTTTTTCCTAACACTTCTCTCTTGCCTGCTACTTTTATAACATCACCATGCAAGAAAGGTCACTGTGATCCTTTATTCTGCCATTGAACTAGTTTTGCTGGAAAAAGCTATGGTGACACTCTCTGGCCCTCAGAATGGACTCAGTGAAGTCCCATTCCTGCTTTTCTCCTCTTAGTTCTATATTCCCTCCTTTTTATCGATGTGAAAGCCGTCTAATCAGCCACTGTTCATAACATTTTTTAAAGATCGCACATCCCTTGATATTTTGGGCCACACCTCCTGATTTTCTATTCCTTCTGTCAAGTCCAGAAAACAAAGGATGCGTTCGGCATCTTCTTTGTATCAGATGCCATTGAAGGTGGCCCCGCAGACGCACTGCAGGGCAGCCTAGAATTGGCCTTGCCTACGAAAGACTTTCAGACCAGCAGGGCAGGGCGGCCAGCAAACAGCAGTGACTCCGATGACAGAGGAGAGGGTGGTGGCAAACGCACAGGCTGCAGAGGAAGACAGACAGGGTTCAAACCTTGGGGCTGCACTTACTAGCAATATGGGCTTGAGTTGATCACAATCATCTCTAGGCCTGAGTTTTCTCCTCGGCAACACAGGGATAAGAATTGGAGGCACCACTGTGAGGAGTAAATGGTATCTCTATCTCTATAGGCCTTCATTGCACCATTACACCCACGCAAAGGAGTGGCCTTGGAGCCTTGCCAGCTGTGGTTAAGAGACGTACAAACCTACTATATTAGATATACAAGAGTATTAGAAGTGTCTGGCATTGGCATGTAGTAACTTCTAAGTGTCAGCTATTACTGTCTTCATGGATGTTGGAAGAAGATGGTCCTTTAGGAAAACTCAGGGGGCACACCAGCCCGACAGCGAGGGATCAGGTGGCATTTCCTGGAGGAAGCCCGATCACCAGTGACACCGTTGACGAGCCTGCGCTGGCCAGATGAAGAGTTTGAAGACCTGGGAGCCAGGCAGTTTGAGGAACCGAAATAAGCTGAGGCTCTCTAGAACGCAAACCCCAAGGCCCTCGGGGACCAGCTAGAACACATTAGGGGGATCATCTGAAATCGTTGACATTTGACTATTTTCAAACTATAAAAATGGCCATCGCCTATGGTTTAGCCGAACATGCTCTGTGAAACACTAAAACATAAAGGAAAACAACAGCATGCTACTTGATCAGTGGCAAGGCTAGGGAGGCGGGTCTCACCCGGACACCCTCTGCCCGTGGGCCAGGAGGGGTTCTGGAGGAGAGAGCACCTTGCACGGAGGGGCCTCCATGCCTTTGAACTTCTGGAGAGAATGAACCATGCCTGTTCTTTGCTGCTTGAACCCCAACGCCTACAGTTGTGCTTTCCCCAGGCAGTCAGGGCATATGTATGAAATGACTGACAAAATGAATGATTTTACCCATCCCGTTGCTCAAG
Organism: Myotis yumanensis; assembly: GCF_028538775.1. Lineage (NCBI taxonomy): Eukaryota > Metazoa > Chordata > Mammalia > Chiroptera > Vespertilionidae > Myotis > Myotis yumanensis. The sequence goes on along the minus strand of NW_027223758.1, from coordinate 9,244,443 downwards.
GACAAAGCCTGCTGCCCGATCCTGTCTGTCCTAATAGTTCCTCTTTTCGGGGTGTCACTTCGGCCTGTACGGGCAGTTCAGGGCTTTGGTCAACATGGATGCCCAGTTGAGAGGCAGCTTTTGTGAGTGAGATTAGTTCGATGTCATCCCCTCTCTGGCCAGACTTCATCGTTCCAGACTGAAGTGTTTTCAGTGTAATTATTAGCAGTGCTCTAGCCTCCCCCCATCCCAGCCTCCCTCGGCCCTTGCATCTGTGGAGTTATCCCTTCCTGCTGTTCCCCAATTCTGTGATGGGGTGTGGCGACCGGAGAGAAGATGCCAGGTGCACAGCAGTCTCGGCTTTGTCCCAGGGCTGCACAGTCCTTGCCCTTCCTTCCCAGCACAACAACCAGTGGGTCAACAGCCTCCTGCTAACACCCAGGGATCAGGAGCAGGAACTGTTCTTTTTGCTTTTTAGGTCCTCTGTTCCTCAGACCACCCCTCACCTATTCTCCACCCTCGGCTTCTACTCTACCTGATCTGGACGTTTACACCAATTGGTACTAATAATGAAACAGTAATGATATAATAATAGTAACACTACCGTAGAGCTGATTATTTGTGAGAGATTTGTACCAAGGGTTTTACATATGTGATCTCATGAAGTCCTTACCATGTAGATGCCACCATTTACCCCCATTTTATAGATGAAGAAACTGAGGCTTGCTGAAGGGATTTGCCTAGAACATAGAGCTAGTAAGTGGGATCTGAATGAAGGTCTGTTTGACTTAAGAGGTTCCATCTTTGACTATTATACTGTACAGTGTCTACACACACACACACACACACACACACACATTTTATAAGCACTGAAGCAGTAAAAAGACAGAACTTTGATCCTTACCCTGTCTTACAGTTCATGGCAAATTTTCCAGAGATTCATCTCAACTTCTAAGAAGCTTCTTCCCTTCCTCTCCCTCCCTCGCTCCCTCCTTCTTCCCTTCTCCTTCCTCTCCTTCATCCTCCCTTCATCTTTTTCCTCCCCACTCTCTTGTGAAACTGTGTCACCCATGGGGAGGCAGGTGTGACCGGGACAAACACCTGTGGTTTTCGTCTTTGAAATCTGGCTTCAAGATGCCACAGGCATAGAAGCCAACAGGTAAGTAAATGGCAAACCACAGTCATTTGCAAAAGGTCCCAGAGGTGTGGAAGCCACTGAGGTTATGACTGTTGGGCAACTGAAGGGAAGGTCATGGTGCCAGGTGTGGCCAAGCAAGGAAGTAAAAATATCCTCTTTCAGGCTAGAGGCCTGAGTGCACACAGCTGCCTCAGGCCCCACGGTGCAGCCCGTGTCCTAAGCCCAGTCTCTCTCTCCTCCTCGGTGGATGGTGCTTGCCCAGACTCTCCGTTGTGGGCTGGGTGCCCATGGTGCTTTTTCAGTGGTTGCCCTAAAATTTGCAGTATATATTTATAGACTTCTATATCGACATCTCTATTTATATCTTTATATCTTTACAACTGATCCAAGTCCAGTTTCAAATAACATGGTACGGATTCATAGGTAGTGCTAGTAGTACCTTATGGTAGCAAAATAACCCGAATTCCTCCCCCTCATCCTTTGAATGATTGCTGTCCTTCATTTCACTTATACATAAGCATACACACACACACGCACACACACACATATGTTTGTGTGTATATATATATATATATCTATACACACACACACACACACACACATACACACACTAGAGGCCTGGTGCATGAATTTGTGCACAGGTGGGGTCCTTCGGTCTGGCCAGCGATCGGGGCTGAGGGAGGTTCCGATTGGGTGATCAGGGCTGGCAGGCGGGGGGGAAGGGACCATGGAAGTTGGCTGGCTTGGGAAGTTGGCTGTGGGAGCACACTGACCACCAGGGGGCAGCTCCTGCGTTGAGCATCTGCCCCCTGGTGGTCAGTGCACATCATAGCGACTGGTTGACTGGTCATTCTGGTCATTCCAGTCGTTTGGTCGTAATGGTTGCTTAGGCTTTTATCTATATAGATAAGCATATATACATAAGCTCAGTTATGAATACATAATTTAATATAGTGTTGTGATTATTATTTGGAGCAAACTGTTATCTGTTAGATCAATTAAGAATAAGAAAACCAAAACTTTTTATCTTACCTTCACTTTTTCCTTCTCCAATATTCTTCCTTTCTTTATGTAGATCTAAGTTTCTGACCTATATTACTTTTCTTTTCTCTAACCACCCCTAGTTTTATTGAGATATAATTGACATGTGGTACTGTATAAGGCTACTGTCTACAGCATAATAATGTGCTTACATATATTATGAAGTAATTGCCACAATAAGTTTAGTGAGCATCCATCATTGCCTAAAGATGCAAAAAGAGAAACAAATGTTTCTTTCCTTGTGAGGAGAACTCAGGATTTGCTCGCTCAACAACTTTCAACTGTGCCACAGAGAGTGTTCACTACAGTCATCCTGTTGTACATTACACCCTTAGGACTGATTTGTCCTATGAATGGAAGTTTGTACCTTTTGACCATCTTCATCCAAACGAAGAAATTCTTTGAACATTTCTCACCAGACAGGTGTGCTGGCAACAAATCCCATCAATTTTTGTTTGTCTGTGAAAGTCTTTATTTCTCCTTCACTTATGAAGGGTAATTTTGCAGGGAACAGAATTCTAGGTTGGTGGGGTTTTCCCCCTCAACATTTAAGGTATTTCACTTGCGTGGTTGCTGAGGGGAACCATGACCATGCAAGTATTTTTGGTCTTCCGTAGGTAAGGAGATTCTTCCCCTGACTTCCATCAGGATTTTTTTCTTTATAGTTGATTTTCTGCAATTTAAATATGATGTGTCTAGAAGTAGTTCTTTGTTTGTTTGGCATTTCTCCTGCTGGATTTGGTGCCTGACATTAACTTGGGGGAAATTCTCAGTCATTTTTGTTTCAAATATTTCTTCTATTGCTGTCTCTCTTTTCCACCTGCTTTTTCCATTATATGTATGTTATACCTTTTGTAATTGTCTCACAGTCCTTGGACATTCTGTCTATTTTTTTTTCAGTCCTTGTTCTCTTTGCATTTGGTTTATGAAGATTCTATTGTTGTGTTCATGAGCTCAGAGATCCTTTCCTCAGCCACATCCAGTCTGTTAATAAGCCCATCAAAGGAATTCTTCATTTCTGTTAGTGTTTTGCTTTTAAATATATTTTTTATTCGTTTTGGAGAGAGAGTAAGGGAGAGGAATAGAGATATAAACAATGATGAGAGAAACATCGATTGACTGCCTCTTGCATGTCCCCAACCAGGGATTGAGCCCCAAACCTGGGCACGTACCCTGACTGGGAATTGAGCCAGTGACCTCTTGGTTCATGGGTCGGTGTTCAACCATTGAGCAACACAGGCTGGGCTGCAGTGTTTGTTTCTTTATCTCTAGCATTTTTAAAAATTCTTTCTTAGAATTTCCATCTCTGCTCACATTGCCCATCTGTTCTTGCATGCTGTCTACTTTATCCATTAGGTCATTTCGCATCATCGCCACAGATTGTTGGTCTGGTCATTCCAGCATCCCCGCTATATATGAGTCTAGGTTCCAATACTTGCTCTGTCTCTTCAAATGGTGCTTTTTAGTGTGCCTAGTAGTTTTTTTCCCCTCATCACCTGATATGATGTATCGGGTAAAAGGAACTGCAGTCAATAGGCCCTTAGTAATGTGGTGGTGAGATGGGAGGGGAGGAGAAGTATTCTAGAGTCGTGTGATTAGGTCTCAGTCCTTTGGTGAGGCTATGAACATCACAAGAGTTCCTCTGTTCATCTCCTCACCCCATTAGGTGGGGCAGCGTGGCTAGAAGGGGCTGGAGTTGGGTATTTCCTTTTCCCCGGCCAGTTAGGCTCTGATAAAACCAGCAGAGCCCTAACTGGTTTGGCTCAGTGGATAGAGCGTCGGCCTGTGGACTGAAGGGTCCCAGGTTCGATTCCGGTCAAGGGCATGTACCTTGGTTGTGGGCACATCCCCAGTAGGGGGTGTGCAGGAGGCAGCTGATCGATGTTTCTCTCTCATCCATGTTTCTAACTCTCTATCCCTCTCCCTTCCTCTCTGCAAAAAATCAATATAATATATTAAAAAAACAACAACAAAACCCAGCAGATTAGGCTTGGGCTAACTAGTTAGCCAGATGGCAGACCTTATTAAGAACAAGAGAGAGCTCTGACTTATTTCAAAATGGTGCCCTGTCCCTGCCTCCCCCTGCTGGAAGCACAAGGGACTTTCCTCTGATATTCACTGTGAGAACCTGTCAGGCTCCTGGAGGTAAAACTCATGAAAGTGTGGGGATCCTTATGCCTGGAGTTGACTCTCAGATCCATCCACACTGAGCCTCCAGCAGTGGGCCAATTCTAGGTCAGGATTCCCTGGCCTGGCACTGGTTCCAGGAAGTTGTGATTTTCTGGATTCACCTGTTCATCCATCTCTCCCGTTTTGGAGGCAGTGATCTGCCTTGTGACGTCACATCTCTCACAGATCTAAGGGCACTTGTTTATTTCTCCAGTTGGTCCAGTCTTTTCCTTGTTGCTGGGACAGAATGGCGGCTGCTAAGCTCCCTACATAGCAGAAACTAGAAGTCTGCCTGCCACTTCTAAGGACCAAAAAGTGATTGGCTGGAAATGCCAAGTAAAGGATTCTTTTATTTATTTGCATTTGTTGAGTTAGAAATGGAAATTTTAGGCTTCTGCTGAAAGTCTCAGAGGTGCCTGGAGGAGAAAGTTTTGACTGATGTGCTGGCCACGTGTGGGAAATAAGTGCTCTCGAAAAGAACATGGCAGAGGACCTAAATAGACACTTTTCAAAAGAGGACATACAGAAGGCCGAGACACATATGAAAACACACTCAAAGTCACGAATCATCCTAGAGATGCAAATCAAAACAACGAGATACCACCTCACACCTGTCAGAATGGCTACCAGCAACAAACAACAAGTGCTGGTGAGGATGTGGAGAAAAAGGAACCCTTGTGCACTGCTGGTGGGAATGCAGACTGGTGCAGCCACTATGGAAGGCAGTATGGAGTTTCCTCAAAAAATTAAAAATGGAGCTTCCATTTGACCCAGTGATCCCACCTCTAGGAATATATCCCAAGAAACCAGAAACACCAATCAGAAAGGATATATGCACCCCTATGTTTATAGCAGCACAATTCGCCATAGCTAAGATTTGGAAACAGCCTAAGTGCCCATCAACAGATGAGTGGATTAAAAACTGTGGTACATCTACACAATGGAATACTACGCTGCTATAATAAAGAAGGAACTTTTACCATTTGCAACAGCATGGATGGAACTGGAGAGCATTATTCTAAGTGAAATAAGCCAGTCAGAGAAAGATAAATATCACATGATCTTACTCATATGTGGGATATAATGATCAACATAATTTGATGAACAAGAACAGATCCAGAGACAAATGGCAGGGGTGGGGGTGGTTAGAGAACAACCAAAGGACTTGTATGCATGCATGTTAGCATAACCAATGGACACAGACACTGGGGCGGTGGGGGCTTGCCCTTGGGGGTGGGAGTGGCGGGGGGGGGGGTCAATCAGGGAAAAAAGGAGACATATGTAAAACTTTAAAAAGAAAAAAATAACAAAAAAGAAAAGAACATGAGCCCTGGGCCAGCAAAAGGCAAGCTTGAATCCTGCTTCTCTCCATACCTGGTGGCGTGTCCCCAGGCCAGTCACTCCCTCTCTGAACCTTGTCTTATCCCGAAACTGACCATAAGCTGTGGTGAGGATTAGAGGTAATTTGTATAAAATACAGAGCAGAAGGCATATTCCCAGTTATTTTATGCATAATAGAAAGGAAATATTCCAGATCATCACAGAAATAAGGTGTTTTTTTTTCTTTCCTTAACTATGAAAAGAAACTGAAAGGATGCTCACTTAATTCTCCAAGAACACAGGAAGCTACTCAAGGTTCGCGCGATGCAAGCCGAGCCGAGGAGTGCTACGTGAAAGAACATTGGGGCAACACAGAAGACACGATTCAGTATTCAAATCTCTCCAAAGCTTCTGGGCACAGCTGGCAAAGCATAAGAGCGTTTCTCCTTGGAGCCTGGTCTTCCCTGGGGCGTTTCTCCCTGGAAGGAACCATTTGATAATGTAGCCATATGAGTAGTGCGAGGATCTCTCATTAAAAGCGGTAAACTAAATGGCTGGGCAGCAAATCTTAATCAATGATCAGATGGATTCACCACTAAAGAAAGACCATGTGCTACTCAGCACCAGGCCGCCTTTGTGGCTGGGAGGATACACTATATAAAGCTCAAAGGTGTTCCCGCCCCCTTTGAAGATCTCCCACTTCTGCCTCCTCCCCACTTGCAGGGAAGTGATACACTGAAATGTAGTGGTGGTTTCTCCTCGTGGTCAGCAACATGCCCTTGGAGCCAGGCTGGCCTGGGCTGGCCCCCACTTCCCCTCGTGTGAAGTCACTGGCTTCTCCGAGCCCCCATCATCTCACCGGTAGAGTGGCAGTTGTTGCTAAAATGAAATATTAATAATCCCCGAAAGAACCCAGCTCAGTGCTTGGTGAAGCTTCATTTCTAGACAAGCGTCACCCTAGCACATTTCCAAAGGCTAAAGGTTTCTCTGGAAACAGCGACCAAGAAAGACTGTTGACATAAAAAGGGCCAATTCAGAGCAAGTGTAAAAGTGGGAACGGATGGGATTTGGGGTGATGGGGAGTGATTTGCCACCCAGAAGAGAAGCCGGTACCCTCCTGTGGCTGCTGCTTTCCTGGAATCACTTGTGTATCTGACACAGATGGCACGGGATTGGGGAAAAGCGATGTGGAAGTGGGGGAAGGGGTCCCATTCCAAGATGGGCCAGCAGAGCCATGCAGCTCCCCACGTCCGGGCAGGACCTGGGAACCAGCATAGAGAGAAGGGCAGGAGGAGCCCCCGCATTGCACCCACCGAGCCCTGTTCACACCGTGCGGCTACATCTGCCACCAGCTCTGACCCTGTTCCCAAGGGACACAGAACTGCTCTCTAAGGGGACAAACTGGTCCTCAAGGAGGAGGGGAGAAAAAAGCCTTACTCTTTATAGAGCACACATATGTGAACAGCACCTAAACAGATGTGCAGTACATGTGCGGTATTAACATTTCACGGAATGAGGGGGCAATTAGAGAAAGCATTTAAAAAGGTTCCTTGAGGATGCAAATGAAAAAGATGTACTTTTTAGTAACACTGATCTAACGGGGCTGGGGAACCTGTGAGAGGGCAGTGCCCAAGGTAAGACTGTAAGATTGGAAGGACCTCACAGGGCAGGACGGTGGTGGTGGGGTGGGGAGTAGGGAATTTGTGTGTGAAGTGAGCAAGTTAAAGTGGGAAATTGCCCCCTTCCCTACCCCCTCCCCAGGTAGCAACTCCCCTTCTCTGGCTTCCTTTTCAAAGTCTGGAAGGCTGTATTCGCAGGGAGAAGAGAACATCTTGGCTATTCTGGCTGTGCCATTTATTCATTCGCTGTGTGGCCTGGGCAAGTTACTGGCCTCTCTGAGCCACATCCCTAACCTGGGGCTGGCAATGTGAGAGTCTGCCTCTAGTTCCTAAGGAACCGCAGGCGTTTGGTAAATGCGACATCATTTTCACACCATCCTCTTGGTCCTGTAAAAGACCAGATGACCAGGAAGGGTTGAAGTTTTCAGGAAGAGAAATCAATTCCTTTGAAATGAACTCCTATATACTGACATTTCATTCAAATGTTAGAGTCTCTGACTTCCTTATAGCTCTCTCCCAAAACGTTCGTGTGTCAAAGAATTTGTGGATATATGTATTTTAAAAGCACTACTGTTTTTTTTTTTTTTTTTCTGTTCAATGTTATGTTTCTAGCACTACAAATGCTTGGCTCATATTGTAGGTACTTATTCTGAGTTGGTTCCAGGTTGATAGGCCTTGAATGTTTCACAATTTGGGGACCTTCCTTTAAAAAAAAGAATATAAAATTAATTATGAAAGTTAGTATTTACTTAGAATAAAGGAGGAAATGCTACAAATTTCAAAAATTGAAAAGCTGAAAAATGCCACTCATATAAAAAGAATTCCCCAAATAATCTTTTTAAAAATTAACAAACTATCTGACGTTTCCTATACATTTTGGCTGTATATTTTTGATTGCCTGTTTATATGACAATGATTTCGGATTACCATTTTCTGTAGAGAGACACTTAGAGAATGTAGTCTTTCTGCAGTCAAGGTTGGTTAAAAATTTTTAATATTGTCAATTTAGAAAATTTTCTTTTGACTCCACTACTCATTACTGGTTAGGAGATATAAATTTTTAGGATTGTGTCAAATTTGGGGAAACATCTGTCAAGTTTTTTCATATATGACCTCAAGTTTTCTTTTTTAAAAATATATTTTTATTGGTTTTAGCGAGAGAGGAAGGGAGATGGGGAGAGAGAGAGAGAGAGAGAGATGAAAGAGAACCATTGATTGGCTGCCTTCTGAATGCCTCTACTGGGGATCGAGCCCACAACCTGGGCATGTGCCCTGACTGGGAATTGAATGGTGACCTCTCAGTGCATGGATGACGCTCAACCAACTGAGCCACACTGGCCAGGGCTCGAGTTTTCTTATATAGCAATGAACCTTAAGTTCTCTTTGAATGATGACACCCATTAACCTCTCTGTTGTTGCTATCTTCTTTGTAAGGATGGAGTGTGCATCTTATGTTATCTTGGTCAATGCCAATATTTCAGCAAGAACATTACTGCTTTTTCCTGGGTGAATATATCATTTACTCATGTTTATGAATCAGATTATTATAATGGGTAATTTTATGTGTTGACCTGATTAAATCACAGGTTGCCCAGAAATTGGTTAAATGTTATTTCTTGGTGTGTGTGAGGGTTTCCAGATGAAATAAACATTTGAATCAGTGGACCCTGGTAAAGCAGTGTGCCCTCCCAGTGTGGGTGGGCATCAGCTAGTCTGTTGAGGGCCAGAATATAATAAGAAGCAGAGGAAGGAAGAATTTGGCCGTTTTGTCTGATTGAGCTTTCACATTGATTTTTTCCTGCGCTTGGCACTCCTGGTTCTTGAACCTTCAAACTTGGACTGAATTATACCACTGGCTGTCCTGGGCCTCCAGCTTACAGATGGCAGACCATGGGACTTCTCAGGCTCCATAAATGCATGAGCCAGGTCCCTTACAATACAGCGCTTCCTGTACATATATATTCTGGTGGTTCTATTTTTTTTCTGGAGAATCCTGATTAGTACAATGCTTAAATAACCCAATTGCCCAATCATTACTTTCATTCAAATTTATCTCTTGCTTTCCCTGGTATGACCTGTGCTGTATTTTGACAGAGAACTCACCAGAGTTCCAAGGTCAAGATACATCAATTATAATAAGAAGTTACCTGATGTGTTGGACATGCACTGGGTACCCTGTGTGTCTTCACACAAGTACTTGCGATCCGTGGGACTGTCACACTTAAAGCTTAGTGCCCATATATACAGTTTGATTGGAATATTGACACGCTTACCCATTTACTTATTGTGGATGGCTGCTTCCATGCTGCAGTGTCAGACTTGAGTAACTGTGACAGAGACCACATGGCCTACAAAGCCTAAAATATTTACTCGTTGGCACTTGTACAGAAGATCTGTTGGCCAACCCCTGCCCTATGGCAATGAGTGAGAGAACCCTCACCCTCTCAGCCTCACTGAAGCCATTTCTCAGTTCCTAAAAACATACCAACCTGGGAACCACCTCAAGACCAAAATCTCCCTGTTCTGTCTGTGCAGAACTTTCTTCTCTTTCTCAGCCATTTTTTGTATGATCATATATATCCTTGAGACTATTTCACCTACCTAGAGAAGCCTTCTGTGGCCACCTGTCTAAAATAGGTCCTCCCAGCCAGCTGGTGTGGCTCAGTGGTTGAGCATTGACCTATGAACCAGGAGGTCATGGTTCGATTCTCGGTCAGAGCACATGCCCGGGTTGCGGGCTCGATCCCCAGTAGGGGGCATGCGGGAGGCAGCTGATTGATGATTCTCTCTCATCATTGGTATTTCTCTTTTCTCCCTCTCCTTCTCGCTTCCTCTCCCTTCCTCTCTGAAATCAACAACAAAAAAATACGTCCTCCCTACTATTCAGCATTGTTTCCTGTTCTTTCTAATAATGGTCCTGCCTATGGTTTGCAATGATTGATTTGTCTTCTAATTTGAAGGTGTTGCCCCTTTTACTCTATAAATTTCCTGTCAACAAACATTTATGCCTGGCCGGAGAGCTCAGTTGGCTAGAGCATTATCCTATTTTGCCAAGGTTGTGGGCTAGATCCCTTGTCGGGGCACATACAAGGAGCAACCAATAAATGCACAAATGAGTGGAACAACACATCTCCCTTCCTCTCTCTCTTTAGAATTAATGAATAAAAATTTAATTTTTTTTTTAGCACATCTGTGTCTTACTATGGTGGATAAGAGTGTGGGCTCTGAAACGGGACAGCCTAGGCTCAAATCCCAGCTTTGTCACTTACAAGTTGTGTAAGTTACTTGGTTCCTCAATTTTTCCATCTGTAAAATGGGGATAATAGTCACTAGGACATGGGGTTTTGAGGATTAAATAAGTCAATGCAGATAAAGCACTAAGAACAGTGCCTGGTCCATGGTAAGCTCTTGATAAGGGTGAGCTATTAATACTCATATGGTATTTTGAAAGTCTAGCTCAAAAGAGCACAACTGATAACTTTTTGAATGAAAAAATTTTCTTGGAATGAAGCATTTGTGGAATGAAGGCCTTATCTGAAGCTGAGTAAATACATGAGTGCCTCAGACCTCTTTTATTCTTTAACCATATGCTGCTTCCTTTACACATAATGGGCTTCAAGTTTCATGTAGTACATGAACGGCTATAATTGACCTTGATTTACATAACAAAGTCAAATCAGTAAGGCAAGTGTGGAGGCATTTAAAAAAATTAAGTTAACTTAAAAATATTTTATTGAGTTTTAGAGAGAGAGGAAGGCAGAGGGAGGGAGAGAGAGGAGCATCAGAAACATCGTTCAACTGTCTCCTGCAAGCCCCCTACCAGGGTTCAAGCCTTCAGCCCAGGAAATGAACCAGCAACCTATTGGTGCATGGGACGACACTCAGCTAGCTAAACCACACTGGCCAGGGCAAAATTTGCTTTTTTTTTATTCTCCAATTTAGTATCTATTGGTATACCCATGGGCAGATTATGACCTATTAATATGATAGGGCCTACATCAGTCAGCTATTGCCATAATAATGCCACATAAGAAATCATCCAAAACTCAGTGGCTTAAAATCCTAATTATTTAATCTCAGAAAAAGCATCTGCAAGTTGGCTGGTTTTTGGATGATGTAGGTAAGCTGTGCTGCGCTGGGCTTCAAGTTGTGGGTTTCTCCCAGGTCTGCTTGAGGTGTTTTTCATCCTCCTTGCATGAGCAAACATGCTTTTCATGGCAATGTTGGACACGCAGAAGAGCAAGACCCACTGTGCAAATGCATAGCAAGGCTTGGCTTGCATCATGTTTGCCGGCACCATTAGCCGGCAGCCTCGTGGCCAAGTCCAACATCAGTTGGGCAGGGAAGTATATGCCACCCAAAGCGGGAGTGGGAGAGGAGTATATTTTGAATTATAGTACACACTATCCGAAGCCCTGTACCCAAGTAAAAATAGTAAAAATCAAGCTAAGATGAAACATAAAGTTTCTCAAAGAGATAAAACGATTACGTGTATGTTGAAGTGAAAAATAACTTCTCTGAATTATCCGGTTGTCTCCTTTGGAGGCAAGAAGGGTTATGATGGTGTCCCTGCTTCTCTGGGCCTTCCTATCAGATAAGCCAGCTCTGATGACTCTTCTTTTTCCTCCTAATGCACCTAGTAGGTATTTGATAAAGTTTGTTGAAGGCAATTGTTGAATCTATAAATGTATGGACAATACATCAATGCATGAGAGCTCCATTTGCTTAACAGAAATTCAGGGGTATTGTAGGGATTGCATATTTCTACATTAAAAAGAAAGCTGTTCTGCCCGGCTGGCATGGCTCGGTGGCTCAGCATCAACCTATGAACCAGAAGGTTACAGTTCAATTCCTGGTAAGGGCACATGCCCAGGTTGTGGGCTCGATCCCCAGTGTGGGGTGTACAGGAGGCAGCCAATCAATGATTCTCTCTCATCATTGATGTTTCTATCTCCCTCTCTCTTCCTCTTGGAAATCAACACAAAATCTATTAAAAAAATAAAAGTTGTCCCCACATGCCAAGGTTGGGGGTTCGATCCCTAGTGGGTCACATATAAGAATCAACCAATGAGTGCATAAATAAATGGAATAACAAATTGATGTTTCTCCCTCTTCTCCCTCCCTCTTTCTCTAAAATCAATAAAAAAAATTAAAAAATATCTTGAAAAATATTCACTGACCTGGATACCCTGGGGGCTTCCAAGCAAGTTGCACCCTCAGGGTTTTTCTGTTTGTTTCTCTGCCTCCCCTGCGAGGACACAAATGAAATCATTTTCTCATCTGATGTTGTTCAAAGGAAATGCATTCCTGGAAAAGAATCAACAGTGGGGAGACCGTAGACAAGTCAGTAAACAGTGCAAGAATATAAGATAAAACGGGAATTAAAGCCAGCTTTCAGACCCACACATTTTCCTCCCACCCACTGTTTATTCAGTAATCACACAGTCAGTTAAAACTTGCATAAATGATCTTATGTGCCTGTTAGTCTATAAATGTCTACAGTATATAGGTATTTATAGATAAAGAGGGAGGTGGTGATCATGACTGAGCAAACATGTTCTGACACAGAGTCACTTGGCAAACACTATAAAGTTCGGATTCTACCGATGCTATTTTTTCCTGACTCAGAAGAAGTCAGTGTTCTAAATTTTAATAATCACAACCACCTTTAATTGAGAACCTCACATATGTCATACGTTGGGTTGAGAGAGCGATCTCTCTGTCTCTCCGTATATGTTATTTCTAACCCTTATGCACTGTTATGTTATAACATATCCCCATTTTACAGAAGGGAACACAGAGACTCGGTAAGTAGCTTGAGCCTGTATTTGAACTCTACCATGCTTCACTAGAAAATAGGGCTGGGCTCAAAGTTGACTAATTACCCCTGTACTGAGGGCCAACTGAGGACAAGCAAGGGAGGCACATGGACATCCATGTGGCCGTCACATCTTCTGTGTTTCTTGCACCAGGATTAACAGAACAGAACATCTAATCGGGGGAGCCATCTCGGGGCCACCCTACAAATATTTGTTATGTAGCTCCATTGTGTTTTCCTTTAGTTACTTACTGCAAGGCGTCTTTTATTAGATGACCAGGATGGGCGTGGTGAGCATGTCACCTGGATTATCAGGTGCCCCTGGTTTGAAGATGTTCCCTCTCAGAGCTATCAGTGAAACCCAGAGATGAAATCTTGTAAGCAGGTGATAAGGCTGCAAGTAGCCCCACTGCGAGAGGGGCTAATGATGTGTGAGCTTCCTTTGAGCAGCATCTGTAGATGACACAGATAAGCTGTCTCCTTTCTGTCTGCCGCAAGCCTGTCCTGGCACCCTCACCAATCCTGCCTGTTAGCTCTCCTCGGCTGTGGCTGCGAGCGCCAGAAACTTTGATTCATGTTTGCCACTGTCCATGCAAAGCTCGTTACTGCTCTTCTGGTTGAAATTCAAAGGAAAGAACAACAATTAGGTAACTGTGCAATGTCAAGGGAGCTATTTGGTTTGAGAAGTCTCAGAAAACAGCTGTAAAAAACACACACACACACATACACAACACAAACTTCTAGGGCATTTTTGCTTTTGTGGAAAAAAAAATCCATTTAGGAGTATCTTTGTTTAAAAAAACAAAAATAAAAACAGGAGGTTTTCTGCCTTGCCAGTTAAGAGCAATCATTAAAAGACATCCAAAAAAAAAAAAAAAAAGGAGTTGGCTCTGTTTTCTGAATTGCTCGTTGGGAGAACAAAAGAAGCAAGGGAAAGTTTGACTTGACTTCCTCTGCAATTTGTTTATATCATCGGAGCAGAAAGAATCGCAGGGCTGGGCTCGCCACTTCCTGAATGAAGAGAGAGAGAGAAATGCCCATGTGTGGAATTCATTGAGATGAGCAACGTGATCAGTAGCCCCTCTCCCCCTACCCCCACCCCACCCACTGGAGGAATCCAGAGGGCAAGGAAAGAACGCTTCTCTCAACTCAGCTCCCATCCAGCAAAGTAACTGGAAGTCGCAGGGGCGGGAGTCACGCTCCCCCACGCTCCCAGGGGCCACGGAAGGACAGCTCAGTGCAAGCAGCCTCTCCAGCTTGTTGCTATGGTGTCGGCTTCATCCGACACAATGCAGCAATCAATCCAAGGCAAAGATGGCAATGCAATAGCATTGCAATGATAAATATTCACTTGAAAATAATGTCCAAGTTACAGGTGACTGAAATGATAAGGTTCTGTTGACTCCTCTTGGCAGTAGCCAGTTGAAACAGCTAAACCAGTTAGACAACTTTTTTTTTTTTTTTTTGGTCAGGTATGCACTGAATCACTGGCAACAAACTGCAGGGATTTTAGGAGAGCGGTTTTCTCTCCCTCTAGGTTTTCCCAGCTCCCACCCCACCCCACCCTGCCTTTTACAAAAAACAACCCCAGGCCTGCTGAGCTCATTCGACGATCACTGGTAGTTTCCTGCCTCTCATCTTTGTAGACTGAAGTGAGGCCTCAGGAGTTAGATGGGAACTGTCAGACTGCTCTCTGCAGTTACTGAAATCGCCCGCCCCCAGTGCGGCTTTCCAGCTTGCTTTTCCATGCCTTTATTGAGTGAAGTCTGCCCTCGCTGGCCTATTAAAGAGACATTTTGAAATCAGTGGGTCAAAGGGCTTAGAAAGAGAAAGATGCAGCCCAGCAGTGACTGTATTTGGCTGAGTACCTAATGGGGACTGCGATGTCAGTGGCCTTTGGAACAGTGAGGCGATTGGGAAACCTACAGATAGAGGGTGGAGGTGGGGGAGGAGGGGAGGACTGGGGAGGTGAGAGGCTCTCCTTTGCTCCCAGAGGACCTTTCCCCCCCACAGCACACTTCTTTTTCTGTTGTTGTTGATCCTCATCCAAGGATCCTTTTCCATTGATTTTTTTAGAGAGAGGGGAAGGGAGTGGAAGAGACAAGAGAGAGAGGGAAACATCGACGTGAGGGAGGCAACCAATCGATTGGTTGCCTCCCACACAGGCCCTGACCAGGGCCAGGGATCGAGCCTGCAACTGAGGTATATGCTCTTGACCAGAATCAAACCCAGGACCCTTTCTTCAGCCTGCTGTCTGAGGCTCTGTCCATTGAGCCAAACTGGCTAGGGCCCTACAGTACACTTCTTGGCGCATGGCTGCAGGCACTGCCTTGCATAAGGCTGGAGGCCATTAGAATGATGAATAATGTAACATGCAGTGATTTCAAACCTCAAAGTTTCTCCTTGGAAGTTTTTCTTCCAGTTGGGGGGGGGGGGGGGCGGGGCGGGGCGGGGGGAGGCTGATTCAATCTCTTCTCTTGTCCAATTCCTGCTTCCTGCCAAGCTGCTGCTGTTGGTGTTTTCAGGAAAAAAACCTGGGTCATCATTTGAGAACTTCAAAAACTCATGTTCTTCAACATTAAAGAATTAAACAAACAAACAACATGGATGGACCTGGAGAGCATTATGCTAAGCGAAATAAACCAGCTGGAGAAAGATAAATATCACATGATTTCATTTGTGGAATATAATGACCAACATAAACTGATGAACAAAAATAGAGCCAGAGAAAAAATGATTTTAGAATGTAATAGAAGTAATCCTATTATTTTCAGATTTTTAATATTTCCTACAACTCTTGTAATATTATACTATGTTAGTGCAGTTTTGGTAATATTATATTTAAAATCTTTTTTCCTTGAAATATGAATGTTTATTGCATGTAAATGGCTAATTATTTTGTAAAAAAAAAAATCCTATATAATAAAAGGCTAATATACAAATTGTCCCCACAGGTGGGAGTTCGACCAACCAGGAGTTAGATGTGTGCTGACTACCAGGGGGTGGCACAGAACATGGCGGGTGCTGGTGATGTGGCGCTGGCAGTGGCTGGCAGTGGGATGGTGGAGCAGGTGAGCAGGTGGCATCAGGCAGAGGCAGATGCGAGTGGGGGGCCCCCATTGCTCTGCTGGTCACCCCACAGATCAGCCCTGTTCGCTGGCCAGGCCTAGGGACCCTACCCGTGCATGAAATTCATGCACCGGGCCTCTAGTAAAATCATAAAGAACAAACAAACAACCTCAGTGTTCAATTAGCTTTCTCTTGAGTCCCTTGTGACAGTTGCTTAAATATGAGTGCTTTTTGCAAGTTGAACTGATCTTGGTGTGGGAAACTTAATTTTCTGTCAAGAAACTGAAAAGTAATGTTTTAACAACACCATTAGTAGAAGACTTGGAAATAGCATTCTTTTAGGCTGTTCTGTTCAATTCTGTTTTATAGACATAGGAACATTTCAAAGTACAAAGGGCTATTATATAATAAGGACACTTGGGTATTCTTTGTAAAGATTCCCTTGTACTTTTGTAGAATGTTTACAAGGTTAGTAAGCATGCTTTTTCATCGCTCTACATTTTAGATGGCTCGGGATTGCGCCCACGTTTACTTGAGAGTCACTGAAGCTGCTTGAATCCTTTGTTTCCCGTTGATTGGGAAGCGAAAGGCTCAGGGAAGAAAAGTTTCCTCTGTTGCTGAATGCCGTATGCAGATGAGTGTATTGTTGATTAAATGAGTCCAAGGATCTGAAGACTTTTTCCAAGTCCTACAGCAGAAGGACTTAGAGTCATGGCACAGGGTCCAATTTGCCCTCAGTCTTCATTCACCCTATTGTGCTGGGGCTGATGTGGGTTCTTTAAGTCACACATCCAAGAATTCAGGAATAATAAAGAGAAACAGCATCAACAAAGGCAGAAGTTGCTGTGTTGTTTCTTAGGTGGGAAATACCACGTGGACATCAGAAGTAAACAATGCCCTCCACCGGTCTGGTCTTGATCGGTCCTGATCGGTTCCACTTTCTCTAGACCCAAGGTTCTGACCTTTGGCACTGCTGACACCCACTGAATCATTCTTCATGGTGGGGGGCTGTCCCCGCACTTGAGTGTTTACCAGCATCCTTGGCCCTACCGACTAGATGCCAGCAGCATCTCCTGCATCGTCATGCTAAGCAAAAACTGTGTCCCAGCGCTGCCAGTGTCCCCTGGAAGGGGGCGGGTGGCCTCTGGTTGAGAACCACTCTTCCAGGTCATCCTCCCCACAAGATCCTGTATGAAGACAGAAGAATAATTCTGTGCTCAGCCAGTAATTGTGAGTATGACTGGTTACAAAGCAGTTATTCTAATCAGAATTCATAGAGTTAGAACTGAACATATGAGAGAGAGAGAGAATGAATTAATAAGGACTTAGAGCTACGTTAATAGGCAGCCCTTCATTTTATAGGTGAGGACCACAGTGAAAAGTGCTTTCCAAGAAACACAATTAGATGGTGAGTGAAGACTTGTTATTTCTATTTTTTTTTCTTATTATGTTAAGCAGTGCCTGGTTTCACTCACCTATCATCATGATACCATTGTAATTGGCTGGTTATTAATAATAGGAAAGGAGCATGAAGGAGGCCGGTGATTATAAGCATGGCCATCTGGGCAGCTTCACCAGGAAGCTGCAATTTCAGTCCCCAGGGAACCACCAGCCCATCCCCTGCAGATCACTGGGGCAAGAGACTGGACAAAGGGGAGATTGGACACATGCACAGTGAAGTTGGGTTGACCTAGGGGAGGTACTTGTCAATCAAATCTGGGAACAAAAATCACTGGCTAGAAGAGGTGCAGCCAATGCAAGCCACTGAAAATGTGGGGATACATAATCCTCCAAACAAAGGAGCTGGCGCCCTTGGCTAATGGGGCTCTCTTGTTCCTGCTTTCTTGCATTTGTCTGTTTCCTACTCAGCCATGTGGCCCTGCGGACCCCACATGCAATGGACTGATGGATTGCAACTGGGAACACAAACTGAGCTAGCCCGATGCTGGATAGGATTGCTCCAACATGGACCAGAGGCTCAGGACACGGATTTTAGTCTTGCTAAAGGCAAAACTGGACTTCTTCCTTTGGGAGGACTGGGGGAAATCAGACCTTGGAAACTTGGAGGTTTGCATCCACGGAAATAAAATTTTCTACAATGTTTCATTCTTCCAAGCAAGTCTCAGAAAATTCTTTTGCTCGGGATATCACAAGAATTCCACTCCCCTTGAGTGGCAGGTGGGGGTGAAGACCTCTCTCCACTAATAACAATAGAGCCCTCCTGCTGGCTGCATCCATGAATCATTCTTCATGGTGGGGGACTGTTCTGTGCTCTGTGTGCTGGGGTGTTTACTAATTTAAATTTCAGTGACTAATTAATATTTAATTTTAATTTTCAT
Organism: Myotis yumanensis; assembly: GCF_028538775.1. Taxonomy (NCBI): domain Eukaryota; kingdom Metazoa; phylum Chordata; class Mammalia; order Chiroptera; family Vespertilionidae; genus Myotis; species Myotis yumanensis. The sequence continues at coordinate 9,225,951 of NW_027223758.1, read as the reverse complement.
TAAAATGGGAATGTATTGTGATAATAAAATACAGATATTTCATGGAGCACTTAGGATAATACAGAAAAAGTGTATTGTAATGATTGTGAATGAATACAGCTAATGATTGTGAATGATTACAGCTATAAGAAGTTTAACATATTTTGATATACAAAGATATATCTGTTTCTCTAATATGTATTGTTCACATTGACTATTTTTATTAAATATCTAAAAAAGAGAAGCAATGCCCAGAACCACATAATCTGAGCCCTTTATACACAAAGATAATAAAGCTATGAGTGCTTAATTTTTACTTAAAAAATGTTTGACATTATGAAAAATTTTTTAATCCTCACCCGAAGATATGTTTTTCATTGGTTCTAGGGAGAAAGGAAGGGAGAAGGGGAGAGAGAGAGAGAGAAACATTGATGTGAGAGAGAAACACTAATAAGTTGCTTCCCATATGCACCCAACCAGGGATTGAACCCAAAACCTGAGTATGTGACCTGACCAGGAATCAAACCTGAGACCCTTCAGTGCACGGGATGATGCTCCAACCAACGGAGCCACACTGGCCAGGATGAGGTCATGAAGTGTTTGAACACTGTGGCAAGCGGGCGGGACAGTGTAACAGTCATGTGATCACCGGCAGCTTCACTGGTTCTATTTCTCCCATCTCAGGGCCTTTACCGGTTTTTGTGGAGGAGACCATTCTTCCCTCATTTACCTGCATGGCTCCTTCCCTCCTTCCCTTCACCAGGTCGCTGCTGAAATGCCCCTCCTCAGGCAGGTATCCGATTGTCCTCCACAGTGGATGCAACTACAAAATGTACTTTATACCATAAAACAAAGCACCACCCCTCTCCCCCTTGTCACTTAGCATCCAGCTCTGTGCTCATTTTTTTGTAGCACTTACATTATCTACACTAATAAAAGAGAAACATGCAAATTGGTGTCACCCCGCTACCCTTCCCATTGGCTAATCAGGGCGATATGCAAATTAACTGCCAGCCAAGATGGCTGCCGGCAGCCAGGCAGCTGAGAACAGGATGCTTGGTTGATCCAGCGATAGAGGAAACCAAGGTTCCCGCCTGCGGCTGCGGGGCTCTGAGCTCCTGAAGCAACAGCTCCAAAAGATACAATGTTTCAATTATAGAAGCTAAAAGATGGCGGTTAATTTGCATACTCAGGCTCCAAGCGGTAGAGCAAAGCCAAACAGCCCTGAAGCCGCAGAGCAGAGAGTCCTCACTGCCCAGGGATCAGCAGAGCCGGGAGGCCTCCCGGGCCGGGATCAGCGGAGCCAAGAGGCCTCAGGGCCCCGGGATCAGTGGAGCCAAGAGGTCTCCCGGCCCCTGGATCAGCGGAGCCAAGATGCCTCCTGGCCCCGGGATCAGCGGAGCCAAGAGGCCTCAGGGCCCCCTGGATCAGCGGAGCGGAGAGGCCTCAGGGCCCCAGGATCAGTGGAGCCTGTTGGAAGCCCTGTGTGTTTATGCACCCTGGGGGTGCAGAGTTCCTGTCCTAGGCAGAGGCCTATGGCAAAATTTCCGGCTCTGAGAAGCAGCCTGGGGGCTGGAAGGCGGCTCCTCTGACCTCAGTGCTGGAGAAGACCATTAAGCAGAAAACTAAAGAAACCGATATTACATCATTTCCCAGGTGGAGAACAGTTGGCATGTAAGCCCCTGACCAGTGCCCAGCCTCTCCTCTGTCAGTCTATCTCACTCTTAGGTACCATGTTCTTTGTTCTGTCTTAACTGCAACTCATTTTTAAACTAGATTGCTTTTAAAAGAAGACTAAATAAAGTTTCCCTTAAGTTATTTAGGTGGTGCTGGGGCTGCTGGGGCCCTGATCAAAGACCCGCAGCCCCAAGCCCCACCATCAAGGTGCTGGGGCTGCTGGGGGTATCAGAGACACAAACCCGCAGGCCCGGCACCCAGCAGACCCAAGGCCTTCGTGGCAGCACTAAGGAGCAGCAAGCCGAGTGGTAGGAAGCAGCAAGCAGGTGGGCAGTAACTAGGGAGGGGTCCCGGACTGCAAGAGGGCACATGCTGGGCTAAGGGACCCCCTACCCATCCCCAGTGCACGAATTTCGTGCACCGGGCCTCTAGTCTACACTAATAAAAGAGAAACATGCAAATTGGTGTCACTCCACTACACCCACCAGCCAATCAGGATGAGTATGCAAATTAACCCAACAAAGATGGCAGTTAATTTGCATGTGCAGGCTTGGAGCGAAGACTGAAGACTGAAGAGGCTTGATTTCTCTGCTGTGGTCAGAGAGGAGAAGCCTCCAGGCTTGGCTTCTTCGCTGCGGCCGGAGCGAAGGCCTGGGTCCCGGGTGCCGGAGGAAAACCGGTGCCAGCAGCCAGGGGAAGGAAGGCCTATTGCACGAATCTCTTTGTGCAATGGGCCTCTAGTTACATATAAATGTTTGTTTTTTTGTCTTATTTATTGTCTGTTTTCTCCAAGTAGAGTCCAGGCTGTAACTCCCTGATGGCTCTGTTCAATCTACAGAGCCCAGAACAATGCCTTGGTGCATAGCAGATGCTCAGTAAATGTCTGCTGAGTGAAAGTGTGATTGTGTGGGCAGACTTTGGGGGCACCCGCTGGCGGGGAACAACTTGGTGTGGGTGGATGAATGCTTGCACTCGTGTAAATGACCTTTGTGTTTTTAAGTGTAATAATACATTACACTTAAAAACGCAAAGTATATTTATTTAAGTAAACATATTTACTATTTAACTGGTTTGGCATGACAAGTTAAATATTTCAAGCAGTTAATCATTTATTCATTTTTAAATAATAGGTTTTGTTTTTAATAGAGAAAGTGTAATGAAGAAAATACACATAGACTCCCAGGGAAGCCCTATTGACATGTAAACAGGCAAACAAATAATTTTAAAATGTTTACAATTAAGAGCTTCAAATGTTATAGAAGGTTATAGAATGAAAAGTAGAAGACATTCTCCTATTTACTTTTCTGGTTCCTATCACAAAAAGAAACCCCTGTAACCAAGTTCTTGTGGATTATTCCAGAAAATTTTTACCTATGCCTGTAGGCATAAATTTACTAGCAAAATATACATTCCTTTAAATTGCTTTACACACACACACACACACACACACATGCACACCCTAGAAGGATTGCTGCCACAACCCTATATGTACAGTCTGTACTTAGACAGTTATTTGCTCAGCTATGTGTTGAACATCTGTCTCGCCTCTTCCTAACTGTATCAGCCTAGACACCTTGTCCGGAGAGCCTAGTGCACAGCCAGCCTCGGTACCTGTGGGTGAGTGGGCGGTGGAACTGGCACCCACCTCTCCAACGGCAGGCACGATGCTTTTATGAATGTACCTTGACAGAAATGGAATTCTTTTTTAAAATTTATTTATTTATTTAAAAAATATTTTTATTGATTTCAGAGAGGAAGAGAGAGGGAGAGATAGAAACACCAATAATGAGAGAATCATTGATCAGCTGCCTCCTGCACATCCGACACTGGGGATCGAGCTTGCAACCCAGGCATGTGCCCTGACCGGGAATCAAACCGTGGCCTCCTGTCATAGGTCGATGCTCAACCACTGAGCCACGCCGGCTGGGCAGAAATGGAATTCTTATACCACTAGTGGATTTCTTTGAGATGCCTATTAAATGAACATTTATTGCTTTAAAAAAATTGATTGTCTTCTAGGTGTTTTCACAGGCATTATCTCATGTGATCCTTGGGCAAACCTCCTGAGTGGTTATTTTAATCCCTGTTCTTCAAATGAGGAAACGGAGACCCAGGCACGTCAAAGCAAACTCTACATTAATATTTTAATATCAGGAAAATGTTCCAGGCATGTGTGCTCTGCTGATATTTCTAAGTATCTTCCTTTTGACCATTCTGAACAGTCTTAGACTGCAATGAACGGTTAAACTTAGCTCTAAACATGGCAGATTTCTGGATGGTTTGCAATGGGCCCGAAGATACCCTCCAAGTCTCTCTAATTAGCCCAGCAGAGAAAGCAAAGAGCTGAAGACTCCAAACACTAACGAAAACAAACACGGAAAACACCTCTCACAATCGACAGGGCTCCTAAGAAGCAGGCTGAGCAGCTCAGAATGAAAACACAGGGCATATGAATGAAAGGACTGTGGGGGTGAGACAGGCTGGGCCCTCTGGAGTTGACGTCTCCCTTCGTCCCTCAGGAGGGGGGCTGGACGGCAGAATGTTTGCCACTGGCTCCATTTCCAAAACGCAATAGCCGGTCCTCAATTCCTTAAACGAGAGAACACCATTGAACTGCACACTGAAGGCGGGGGGATTTTGTGGCACATGAATTATATCCCATTGAAGCTGTTTGAGAAAGGAGAAAGGCCACATTACAAGTTAAAAGTTTTTTGGGTTTTTTTGGCCAGGAGTCAGCCAGGACAGATTGGGGTCTCGTGTGTGTATGTGCGCGTGTGTGTGTGCGTGTGTGTGTGTGTGTGTGTGTGTGTGTGTGTGTTTGAAAACATGGTCTGTGAGTTCCAAGCACACCAGAATGTGGGAGACTCAAAGGTTACTGTTTGATATTATGGAGGAAAGCACGTGTTAACAGCCAAGGAGGAGAAACAGCTCTCTCAGCAAAGGCCCAGAGCGGGGTCTCCGGGGAAGTCTGCCTGGTGGAAAGACAGGCTTGTGCTCTGCAGTGGCTCCCGCCTCCTGCCGGGCGAGGCTGCGGCCCGAGCTGCCTCCCCTGCAGCTTGTCTGCCAATGCAGATGCTCAGAATAGTGGCCGGTTCCATCTGCTGGGATTCGGAGATGCAGGAGGCAGAGCATGAGTGGAATTATTTCCCGAAGAAAGAATCACAGGAGTAGTGACAGGGAGAGAGAAAGGGAGGGAGAGAGGGAGTGGGGTAAATTAATTTCCAGGACAGAATGGAGTTGGCTGTATTTTCATTAAGATACTAAAACAAACACTGCGAAACCTGCGCGCTGTCAAGGAGGCCTTAAGAAGAGCCATCTGTCTGGCTGGACCAGAAACAGGCACCTCAGGGGAAGGGCTGGGCGGAGAGGACCTGCTGCTGAGGACGGAGTGCAGGTTTGCACCTTCCCCGGGGATCTGGGGGCCTGTGACTCACAGGGTGTGGGTGAGGAGGAGGAGGAGGCCGGGGAGGGGGGGAGGGGCGAGCGGGGTCAGGTGGCAGTTCACTCACACCCCAGGTTAGCACCTCACTTGGAAAGAAGGAGAAAAAGACAAACTCACAACCTCAATGTTACAAACAACAACAAAATCTGATTCCGTCTAAAAGAAAAACCAGATGAAGTATTTTTCTGAGAATTACACGAACAATGCCCCATGCTTAACTCTGATTATCATTCAAAGGTTTAAAAAGGCCAATAATGCCCGGCCAGCGTGGCTCAGTGATTTAGCGTTGACCCATGAACCAGGAGGCCATGGTTCGATTCCCTGTCAGCGCACATGCCAGGGTTTCGGGCTTCATCCCCAGTGGGGGGCATGCAGGAGGCAACTGATCAATGATTCTCATCATTGATGTTTCTATCTCTCTCTCCCTCTCCTTTCCTCTCTGAACTCAATAAAAAAATATTTTTTTTAAAAATGCCAATAAAACTTGTCTCTCATGAAAGGCTAGGACAGTGGTGACCTTGGGGAGGGGATAATGAGTGAAGGGGCACAGAGGGACTTTCAGGGGCCACTTACCCAGATGGGTCACTGTGGGAAAACTCACGCAGCTAAGTTCTTCTGAATCGCCCGCCGGTCTGTCTGTATGGAAGATTTTGCTAACATTAAAAAAAGTGCCAACATGCACACCCCTGTTCCTATTTCCTCATTCATTTCGAACTTAATGTGACCAAAGAAAATGTGGGTTCCTCTCTTGCCATCTGTCCCCTCCTTAGTCCCTGGAAGCCTTCAACCAATTACTCACCCCAACCCTAGCGTCATCCTGGATTCTTCTTCCTGTAATCCTCTCACCAGTCTGTGTGTCCTGCCGTCTGTACCTACAACACAGGCCCCACATCTCTGACTCGTTCTGTCTCCTCCACCTCCAGAGCCAATGTCAGATTTTGGGTGGACAACTGTAATAGATGTCCCAGTCCGTCCCCCCGAGTCTCCACTGTCTCCCTCTCATGCTCATCCATCTCAAGGTCAACTTTAATAAAACAGTGAAATCAGAGGCCAGCAGCCTTCCTCCCTAACCCTGCCGATGGCTCCCATCACTTGGGTAAAACCTGGGCTGTCGGGAAGCCTTCCGGATTCTGACAAGGAGAGCGTCCGCCACCTCATCTCTCTCCTCCCGTTGTCCCTCTTCTTCTGTCCCAGCCACAGTGGCCTTTCTGTTCCTCAGCTCGATAAGCTCATCGGGTCCTCGGGGACTTGTCTTTGTTGTCCCCTGTCCTGGGTCTCAGCTTTCATGTCACCTTCTCACAAAGGCCACCGATCACCTACAACATAGTTGCCACTCACATCCCCTCACCTTCTTAGCACCTGGCACTAGGTGGCACATATGCTGTCACTAGAACAGGGGCCGGGGGCAAGGGCTGTGTCTGTCTATCATTATCTCCACTTGGGGGTATACAAAGTTTCAACTGTCACATGGCCAAGCCCCATCACCACCTCCCTCCTACCTGCTCATCTCATAGTCTTCCCATCTCTGCTCATGGCTACTCCGTCCATTCAGTGGCTCAGGCCCCAAACACTGGACTCGCCTCTGATGCCTCCTTCCCCTCACGTTCCACACCCAGTCCGGCAGCATCTTCCACGTTACTGTCAAGGAGTCTGACGTTGCTCCCGCCATGGTCCAGCCCGCACAGGGCTGCCTGGAGCTTCTCCCCTTCCCCAGCCCGCTGTGCCTCCTCCCATCCAGTCTCCAGAGCGGGATTATTTGGAAATACAGTGGGGCCTTGACTTATGAGTTTAATTCGTTCCGAGATGGAGCTCGTAACTCAAATTACTCGTATGTCAAATCAATTTTCACCATTACAATGGCACGTGATGCTGGGCTGATGTGTGGCGTTCACTGTGACGTTCACTGTGCCAACTAGCAGTGGGGTATCTGAAGCTGGCTCGTAACCCGAATTTTAGCTCGCAACTCAAAGCAAAAAGTCGGCTGAGAGATGGCTCGTATCTCGAAAAACTCGTTAGTCGGGACACTCGTAAGTCAAGGCCCCACTGTAATGTTAAATGCCGCATCCCCTTGCAGACCTCCTCAATGGCTCCCATCTCAGAGCAAAGCCTAAGTCTTTCAATGACCCACACCCTCTCCTCCTCTCTGATCGCCTCACTGCACCCACACTGCCAAGGACGTGCCCCTCAGAGCCTTTGTGCCTGCTGCTCTTTCTGAATGATCGCTCAGATGGCCACACTGGGCTCCCTCACTTGTTCAGGTCTCTGCTCAATGAAGCCTTCTCCAGCATCTCCCTGTACCATGGTTCCCCGACCCACCCTCCCCTACTTATTTTTCTCCAAAGCAACGATAACTCCTTGGACATGTGTCATATTTATGTATTTGTTGACACCTCTTCCCACTACAAGTTCCATCAGGGTGGAGAGATTTGTCATGGCTGTATTCTCATTGCCCATGCCAGTGCCTGGCAGATAGTATGCACTCACAGGTTACTAATTAATTAATGTTTAATTGCATGAACTAATGATGGTGTTCATCATCGAATAGTGATATGCTAAAGATTTAAGTCCTTGTTGAGTAAGTGAATGAGTGATAATTATAAGGAACTTACCAAAGTCATTAAATCAATAAAGATACATAGAGTTTCTATCTCGGGTCTGGAACCGACTTACCCTGGCCTATACTAGTGAATCCAGTGGATAAGCTCTCTGGCCGCCTGGAACTCACAGTGGGCAAAGCCACCGATCCAACAATCACAGAAACATCTCATTACAAACTTGGCATTGCTGGGAGAGAAACATAGACAGCACTCTGAGAGTGTTGCTTCATTAGAGAGAACTGGGGAGGCTTCTTGGAGGAGGTGACAATTGAGCTGAGATAAGAAGGTTGAGCAGTGCAGAGAAGAGGTTTGGTAAGAATTTTTCTGGCAGAAGAAACTTTCAATGCCAAGTCCCTGAGCCCGTGGGTCTGGATTAACCGTTTACATCTTACTGTTCCCGAGATCCTAGTGAGCCTTTGCTTTGGCCGTCTGATACTGAGCATGGCTTTCGTGTTGTAGCTGTCAATAGAATATGGATGATGGCTTTGATTCCTTGCCCTGATGGAGATGGAGCCACCTCCAAACTCAGGGTTCTGATGGCATCTTGGAGACCTCAGAGTTTATGCAGCGTGGTTGGATTTGTTCATCATCCTGTTTGTTTTCTTCTCTCGCCAGGCCTTTGACACTGCCTTATCTTTAAAATGTAGAGCTGACCCTGGGTTAAGTGCACGATTTCCTGGAAAACAGCTGGCTGAGCTCCCCGCTCTGTGCCTCTGAAAGCAACATCCCCTTGGAGAAAGGGCTTCTTGACGGCCTTCCTGCTCAGCCTCTCTTCTGCAATTTACATCCCCAGTTTGCATGACTTCTCAGAAGAAATCTAGAAGAGTAACTGCACTCACGGCCACGGGTTCTTACCCACTTCATTGCAAGACCTGCCCTGGAAGCCAGGTGCTGTTCTTACCCTGCAGTCACAGGTGACGCCCCGAGGCTTGGAAAGTTAAGTAATGCGCCCCCATCAATGAATAACCAACAAATGGCAGAGGCGGGCTTTGTATCCAGGACTGTCTGACTCAACAGCCTGTGCTCTTAGTCATCAAGCCACAAGGTCTCCCTGACCCCAAATTTAAAAGTCCCCCCTTCAGTGTCCCAGCTGTTCCATGAAGGCATTGGACCTAAAGTTCTAATTCTTACCGTCCATGTGCAGAGAGTCGTGTGGGTGTTTTTCTCTCGCAGAGGTAACCGTCTCTGGCTAACTTATGCTGGAAAAAGTTCAATGGACTGACATTGAGTAACTCCCACCCAGGGAACAGAGAACGAGAGAGAGAAATAGAGAGGGAGGAAAAGAGATAGATAGATAGATAGATAGAGAGAGAGAGAGAGAGAGAGAGAGGCTTTCCAACACCAGCCTCAGGATTAAATGGTTCCTCCAATTCCAACACAGGAGCAGAGGACATGAGTCCCAAGGCTGCTCCCTACTCCACAAGGAAACTAGTTTTATTTTTCCCAAATTTATCAACCAGCTACACCAAGCACTCCTCTCCTGGAGCAGAGCGGGTAAAGAGCAGAGAGAGGCCAGGAGTCTTAGGAGCTGGGCTCTCTCCATGTGGGAGCACCAGGGTGGGGAGAAGCACCAGGGTGGGGAGAAGCACCAGGGTGGGGAGATAGCCTCCTTCTCAGCTTCCTGACTAGCCGCCATGGGGTCTGGGGAAGGTGCATAGGAGTGCTGACTCTGAGCTGATAACCATCTACTCTGCAGGCCTGTTCATAGTCTTTGTGGCTATGTACTATGCACAGCTTGTGACTAGAAAAATTTCCATCACCCAAGACATGACATCAAAACACCCAGTTTTGAAAAGTGGAAAGTTTTGTCAAAGGACTGTGAACGTTCTCTTAAAATAGAGACATTCGGAGCCCTAGAAAGGAAGGTGTAATATTAATGAACCTCATCATTGACCCGGCGACAGCCAAGGGCCAGGCTGCCTGATGCCAGGACTGAGTGACAGACAGGCCTGAAGGACAGTGGTTCAGCTTTGGAGTCCTGAGCTTGACCTTCTGCTCCTGACTGGCCCGGTAAACTGAGGCCTGCTAATGCTTCAGGGCCTGGTGTCCACAACTGTAAAATCGGGATGAGAATAGCTTCCATGCCACAGGTTTTTTGGGAAAGATCTATTGAGATAATGCATTTCACATACCCAGACCAGTATCTGGCACATCGTAAGCTCTTAATAAATGGTAGTTAATGCTGTTAATTATGATTTTTTTCATTGGCAGTGATGGCTAGGGTTCTTGTGCTGCCACAAAATATAATCTATTCACCTGTATTATCCTCTGGTTGTCTGCCAATGCCCAGTAGAAAGAATTCTGGGAGAAAAGTCTGGGGGCCCAAGTTCAAATTCAAACTCTGGTACTTTCTAGATACATGGTAGTTGACAAAATCACTAACCCTCTTTGATCTTCAGTTTTCTTGTCAGTTACTAGAGGCCCAGTGCACAAAATTCATGCAGGGGAGGGGTGTCCCTCAGCCCGGCCTGCACCCTCTTGCAACCTGGGACCCCTTGGGGGATGTCCAACTGCTGGTTTAGGCCCGATTCCACAGGGATCAGGCCTAAACCGGCAGTCAGATATCCCTCTCACAATCTGGGACCACTGGCTTCTAACCACTCACCTGCCTGCCTGCTTGATTGCCCCTAACCACTCACCTGCCTGCCTGATCACTCTAACCACTCTGTCTGCCTGCCTGATGCCCCTAACTGCTTGCCTGCCTTCCTGATTGCCCCTAACTGCTCACCTGCCTGCCTGATCACCCCTAACCATTCTGCTTGCCTGCCTGATTGCCCCTAACCCCTCTGCCTACCTGTCTGATCACCCCTAACCACTTGCCTGCCTGCCTGATCGTCCCTAACTGCCTCTGTCTCAGCCCCCGCCACCGCAGCTTCATATGGAAGGATGTCTGGAGTGACGTCCAGAAGGTCATTTGGCTGTCCAGTCTAATTAGCACATTACACTTTTATTATTTTAGATGGGTGACAAGGAATACCTGAAAAGCTTCATGTGAACTTAGAATGTGGAGTTTCTTTTCCTTGGGTCTCAGTTCAGGTGCCTCTTCTGCAGGGCACCCCCCCCCCCCCCCCCACCATTGTACATATCCATGTGCTGCACACATATTACTTTATCTTACTTTATTGTTTTAAAATATATCTTTTTTTATTTCAGAGAGGAAGGGAGAGAGGGAGAGAGAGAAACATCAATGATGAGAGAGAATCACTGATGGACTGCCTCCTGCATGCCCCCTACTGGGGATTGAGCTGCCACCCAGGCACCTGGCCTGACCAGAATCGAACAATGACCTCCTGGCTCATAGGTCAACACTCAACTACTGAGCCATACCAGCTGGGCCGCTCCACACATCTTAATGAGCAACTATCCTGCCTGCCAGACAGCGTTCTGGAGTTAGCATTATGAATAAGCAAAACATGGTCTCCATCCTTCAGAATTGAGAGGAAAAGTCAAGAGACTTCCCTATCATATTGTGTCCCTTGGGGTGACCCCTCCCTCAGATAGGCCTGCTCTAGGTTGTGGACATGATCCAGACCTAGAAACACACATGCACGTGCACGCCCCCCTCCCCCCCCCCACACACACACGCACACACACACCTCCCTGGAGTAAAGGCCTTGGAATGCTACTTATTAGATAATTCATTAAATTTACCCAACAAAGTCCTCCCCACCTCACCTCCTCTTCACCCCAGACCAAGATTATTCAGAAGCATGAACAAGCCTTGTCCTCGGAGCTCCTGCCAAGGTTCTGACTCAATCTACCAAGAGGTGGGGGTGCTGAAGGGCCTCGCCACAGGCAGACGTGTGCAGAAAACAAAATAAAACAAAACCAATCAAAGGAAGGTAAGCCCAGCCTTTCTCACTGCTCTGGTCTGGGCCACCCTTGGCGAGCTTCCCTGGGGAGGGAGGCTGGAGAGCTGAGCTTGGACAGCACGTGCCTGGGCCCCCATCCTGCCACTTAGTACCAGTGTGGCCTCGGGCAAGCAACTCACTCTCTTTAGGCCTCAGTTGCCTCATCTGTAAAATGGGGATGATGGCATTTACCTCCTGAGATCATGGTGAACATTAACGGAGATGAAGTATTAGTGTCATGCTTGGGGCGTAACTGCTCAATAAGCATTAACTATCATTACTACCAGGATGTGTGTCATTCGCACACAGGAAGATAAAAACACAACTGTTGTTCATCTTCGAGGTCATTGCTGAGGCGTCATTTCCTGAGAGAAGCCTGCCCTCTGAGGCAGTTCCTTTCGACCTTGGCTGTCCATGGGGAGCACGGGGAGCTTCTGCACCCACAGATGCCTGGTTCCCCAGAGGTTCTGGTTTAACCAGGTGCTCCCAGGAAATGCTCATGGTCAGCCATGGTCGAGAATCACCCTTTTAGAGAGAGCGCAGCGTGGTAACTGAAAGTACAGGCCCCAGAGCCTGGCTGCTGGGGCTGGACCCCTGCTTTCTGCGATTACTAGCTGTGTGACTTTGCAAGTTTTCAAAACCCTCAGTGCCTCACTTTTCTCATCTATTAAATGGGTATGATGTTGATAACAGAACCTGCCTCATCGTGTTGTAAAGAGTAAATGAATTGATATGCAATACATGGTTCTGTTGGGCTCTGTGCCAAGTGTGACACTTTGTTATAATTCCTTTTTCATTTTTTTATTGTGGTAAAATAGACACAAAAATCGACCATTTTAACCATTATTAATACAATCCAGTATCATTCAATATATCTCCAGTGTTGTGTAACCATCACCACTATCAATTCCCAAAACTCTTTCATTATTCAAAAAATAAAATCTCTGTGCCCATTAATAACTCTCCATGCCCCCCTCCTCCCAGCCCCTCTCTTTTATACTCTCTGTCTCTATGAATTTGCCTGTTCTACGCACTTCATATAAGTGGAATTGTACACTATTTATCCTTTTTGTGTCTAGTTTATTTCATTTGGTGTAATGTTTTCAAGTTTTATCCACGTGTCAGAATTTTGTTCTTTTTCATGGCTGAATAATATTCCATTATATGCATCCACCTGCTTACTCATTCATCTGTGGACGGACATTTGAACTGTTTCCACTCTTTGGCTGGTGTAAACAGTGCTGCTGTGAGGTGTATACATATCTGAGTCTCTGCTTTCATTCTTTGGGTATGTACCTTGAAGAAGAATTGCTTAATCATGTGGTTGTTCTATGCTTAACGTTTTATCGTTTTCCACGGTGGCTGTACCATTTTGCATTCCCACCCACAATGCACAAAGGTTCCAATTTTTCCACATCTCCACCAATACTTGATCTTTTCTTTGCCAGAAGTAATAGCCACCCTAATGGGTGTGAAGTGGTATCTCATTGTGGCCTGGCTATAATTCCTTTTGATCTCACCCAAAGTGGATTACCCACTGCCTATTATTCTCTCAGCCACAGAACAGCTCTTTATTTTCATGCTGTTATCACAGCGTGTGCTCCTGTTTGTTGAATGTTTGTCTTGCTGAGTGGCCCAGGACTTGGCAAGCTCTGGCCTGAGGCTGCAGGTCAAATCTGGCTGCTGTTTGTTTTCCTATAAACCACAAGCTAAAAATGACGTTTTACGTTTTTAACTGGTAAAAAAAAAATCAAAAGAAGAAGAATATTTTGTGAAATATAAAAATTATATGAAATTCAACTTTCGTTGTCCATAAATAGTTTTATTGGCACATGGCCATGCCCTTGTGTTTACTGATTATCTAGGGTTGCTTTTGCACCACAAAGGCAAAGTAATGGGGACCATATGATCTGGCAAGTGGAAAATATTCACTATCTGGCTCTATGTGCTTCTATGTAAAGAAAGACTTGCTGGATCCTGCACTAGACCTTGATCTTAGGAACTGTCATCCTCATATCTCTAGGCCATGGAGTTTGTTGGTTCACTTTCCAGACACAAAAATAAATCTGAGGTGGCCTGGCCAGGTAGCTCAGTCGGTTAGAGTGTCATCCCAGTGTGCTGAGGTTGCAGGTTCGATCCCCGGTGAGGACACATGCAGGAGTCAGCCAATGAATGTGTGGATGTGTGGAACAACAAATCTCTCCTCTCTCTCTCTCTCAATTAATCAATCAATCAAATTAAAAAAAATCTGAGATGGATCAGAGAACTAAATATAACAGTTAGAAGAAGACATCTTTTAGAAGAAGACATAGAGAATATCTTTGTAAACTTGGGCCAGGCAAGGATTTCTTAGGGCACAAAAAGCACTAATTGTAAAATAAATAAATTGGACAACATTAAAAATTTAAATTTCTGTTCATCCAGAGTTATGATTAAGAAATGGACAAGCCTCGGACTGGAAGAAAATTGTTGCTAGACATAATACACGATAAAGAACTTGCATCCAGAGTATACAAAGATGCTAATTAGCACGTGAGAAGGTGCTTAACATCTTTAGTCATCAGGGAAATACAGTTTAAAACTACAATGATAGAGAAATTCATAGAATTGCTACATAAACAAAACCCAAAAAACACAGTAGTGAGTGTGGGTGATGAGATGAGCAACCCGAGCGTTGACTATGGTTCTGTTATTTAATGGCTGAAGGAAGCACATTTGCTTGGGAGAACCGTGTGGCCCTTCTTATCAATTCTATTTTCTCTTGGGTATTACCCAGGAGAAATGAAAACAAATGTCCACATAAAGACTCATGTGTGAATGTTTACAGCTGCTTTATTCATAACAGCCACAAACTGGAAAGAACCCAACCACAAAACAGACTTTTCTTCTTTGCAATATTATCTTGTATTGTCGTCAGGTGTACTCATAGTGGTTAGACAATCATATGCTCTACAGAGTGCTTCCCCAATATTTCCAGTACCTGGCACCATACACAGTTATTACATTACTAGAGGCCTGGTGCACAAAATTCATACACTCGGGGGCAGGGGTCCCTCAGCCCAGCCTGCGCCCTTTCGCAGTCCTGGAGCCCTCAGGGGATATCCGACTGATGGCTTCCCGTAGGGAGCGGGCCTAAGCCGGCAGTCGGACATCCTTAGCGCTGCCACAGAGGGAGGAGAGGCTCCTGCCACCGCAGCTGCACTTGCCAGGTGTGAGCTTGGCTTCTGGCTGAGCAGCACTCCCCCTGTGGGAGCACACTGACCACCAGGGGGCAACTCCTGCATTGAGCATCTGACCCCTTGGTGGTCAGTGCACGTCATAGTGACCAGTCATTCCACTGTTCAGTCTATTTGCATATTAGCCTTTTATTATATAGGATTGACTATCTTTCCCATGCTGTACTTGACATCCCATGACTCTTTTGTAACTACCTATATGTTCTTGTCAATTCCTTCAGCTTTTTCACCGGGTCCTCCAACCACCCTCTCATCCGACAACCATCAGTCTGTTGTCTGTACCTATGAATCTGACAAAACAGACTCTAAAAAAGGAGGTACGTCCACACAATAGACTACTGCTCAGCAATAGGATGGGATGAGCTGATGAGTTACGCAACGGCATGGATGAATCTCACATTGTGCAAAGTGAAGAAAAACAGCCACAAAGGGGCATACGCTGTAGGATGCCATTTCGATGAGATTCTAGAAAAGACTAATCTCGTCTACAGCGACAGAAAGCAGATCTGTAGTTGCCTCTGTGGGCGCTGGTGGTGTTGGTGCTGCCTAGAAAAGGGCATGAGGGTAGGGGGACTTTCTGGAGTAATGAGCACATTCCATCTTTTGTTTTGGGGGGACGTTAATTAACTGAAGACCTGCATGGTATTGTATGTAAATGATCCTGCCATTTACATAGGAGCGAGGAAGAGCTGGCCTTAAGGTGAGGAAATGCCCTCTACAGCCCACCAGACTCAGTCAGCCTCTCCCGCCCTTGGTGGGCGCAGCCACACTTAGAAGGAAGAGGAGACACCTTGGTTTTCTGATGTCTGCCAGCTGCAAAGGGCCCGGGGCAGCACATTTCCTGTCTTAACCAGAGCTTTCGCTGAAGGAAATAGCAGCGATCACTCCTCTGAGCCCTGGAACTTGGAAACTAGAAAGCCACTTCCTGGCCCTGCAAAATGCCAGCACCCTCGGCTCAGCTGGGAACGGCTTCCACCTGCTCCCTCCTGGAGCCTGCTGGTGGCTGGGCCCATGTGACAGCCTCACTGTCTGTCTCTGGCCAGAGCCTGCTCCACCCCTCACTGCACAGACCCCCTGAGTGAGCACATGGTCCCCCACACAGGGGAGGTGGAGAAGCAGAAGGCGTCTAGTTTATTCTCAGAGACCAAGTGCAACACAGCTGCCTCCATCAGGCAAGTTGTCAAGACCTCTGACTTCCTTACAAATCTGAGGCCAAAGTCTGAATCGTTCCTGGCAGGTAAGAGCTTCCTATGGCTGCTGTAAAAAATGACTTCAAATGAAGGGGCTTCAAACAATAGAAGCTTATTAACTTGCTGTCCCTGGGGTCAGACGTCTGACATAGGCCTCCTTGGGCTAAAATCAAGTGTTGGCAGGGCTCGCTCCTTCTGGAGGTTCTACAGGAGCGTCCATCTCCTGGCCTTTTCCAGCTTCAGAGCCGCTGGCATTCCTTGGCTCCTGGCCCCTTCCTCCAGCCTCAAAGCAGCAACATTGGATCTCGGTGCTGCTCTTCCACGGTCACATTTCCCCTGAATCCTTTCTGCCTCTCTCTTCCAATTTTAAAGACCCCTGTGCTTACACTGGGCTACATCAGCCGATGAGAGACCTTGGTTCTAGCTGCAAGCATAGCTCCCCTTTGCCATTCGAGGTTCTGGAGATAGGATACAGGTTCTTCTCTTTGGGGAGCTGCTATCCTTCCAACTACACTGCCTGATGTTCAAGTCCGACTTCAACTCACAACCTTACTCTCTTAAAATGGACCTGGATTGATAGTTTGGTTCTGAGATTTAGAAGTTGTATAGATAATGACAGCAACAATGATAATGCTCACACAAGGAGAACAAGACACAGAGCAGGCACAAGGTACACACATTTGATCCTTCTAGGACCCCTCTGGAGTAGATATCATCACCCCCATTACAGATGGGGAAACTGAGGTCCAGGCCGTGTAAATAACCAGCCCAAGGTTACCCAGCTTTTAAATGCAGGTCCAAGGTGGGAATCCTAGTTTGTCTGACTTTAGAGTTTTTGGCCTTAATAGCAAATGTCTTAATAATAAACCTTTACAACATCACCGACCACCCTTTCTCTGAGCAGGGACTTTATATGAATGAAGATTTAAGATAATGTGTGTCCAATGCTTAGCACATAGGAGAACCCAAGATACAGGTGGCTCAAAAATAGCCTTGTTACCTCTTTATGCCTTTCCTGTTCCTTCCTTCCACCCTCCCTCCCTCCCTCCCTCCCTCCCTCCCTCCCTCCCTCCTTTCCTCCCTCTCTCCCTCCCTCCCATCTTCGTATCCATGCAAGACATCTAAAAAAGTGGATGCCATGTGGTGTAGTAGTTAAGACCTAGGCTTGAAGTTCAGGCTGCCTGGGTTCAAATTCCTCTTGGGCCTACATCCCCTCTGTAAGCCTCACTTCTTCCCTGTTTGTAAAACTTGGCACCTTATCTGCCTTACCAAGCTGTTGGGAGTATTAAAAACACTCAGGCATGGACACAACACACGGAAAACTATCATGATTAAGCCCCTTGCATGTGTCCATTACTGAAGTAGGTAGTGTGAGTAAGGAAAGGGAGTGTGACCTTTGTTCACAAAGATCGCTCTCTTCACACACACACACACACACACACACACACACACACACACGGACGCTAATGACATAGAATGGGAAATTAGGAAGAACTGAACACTGGAGGCCAAGACAGTTGGTAACATGGTTCTAACTTGTGGTTAGGAACTCCATGAAGGACGAGGTCAGCGTTTACTCAGTGAGAGGAAGGACTCACTAATAAAGAACGCCGGGTGGGAGAACCTGGCTGGAGAACCTGACTAGAGAACCTGGCTAGGCTGCTGATCAACTGAACGCTGTTGCCGTGTCATTTCTTCTTCGCCGACTCCGTCCACACCTTTGGGAACCCCTGGACCTGCTGGGGTTGGACCCCAACATTTCCCAATAATGTTGAGTTTAAAAATAAGGTTACAAAAATACCATAATATATCCTATTTTTATTTTAAAGATAAATAAGTAAAAAAAAAAAAAAGAACGCCAGGTGAATCACACAAACCGTTGTTGTCTGCAGTCCTCGGCGGGGCCCCTTGACCACCTTGCTGGGCTATTTTAATCAGCAGATGTGGTCTACCACAGCACCTCTCAGCACAGCCCCTCGTGTACGAACCTCACGATTTTTGCTGTATCTGTCACTGCCTCGTCTAGTACTTACTTAATATTTTTCTTTAAACCAACCCACTACTTACACTTAACTACATTTATATAAAAAGGAAGCTCTGCATCACGATAGTAAATGGGAGACCGATTTGCTTGTCACAAATAGAAACTGTGGAAATAAATACATGACTTAAAAGTTTGCCCTAACCGCTTTGGCTCAGTGGATAGAGCGTCGGCCTGCGGACTGAAGGGTCCCAGGTTCGATTCCGGTCAAGGGCATGTACCTTGGTTGCGGGCACATCCCCAGTAGGGGGTGTGCAGGAGGCAGCTGATTGATGTTTCTCTCTCATTGATGTTTCTAATTCTCTATCCCTCTCCCTTCCTCTCTATAAAAAAATCAATAAAAATATATTTAATAAAAAAAAGTAATAATAATTTTGCCCAGATGCCGGCTAATGCCATCTTGGAGCCCACCAGCGGTCCCATAACACACTGGGGATGCAGCATTTTCGTGGAAAGAACTGGGGAATGTGCACCTTGAGGTCCTTGCTGCCTGACCTCTCTGCTTCTCAGATACTTGTCATAAACATAGCCACCGTTGCTGAGACATGACTGAGCTGAGCAGTTGACACCCAATAGCTCACTCAGTTCTGACGAAGGTTCCAGAAGGATGTATTATTATTGAGGTTGGATCTGTGAGGAAACTGAGGCACAGAGAAGGAAAGTGGTTTCGCCTCGCCACGCAGCTCATGACGGGAAGAGCAGGAGAGTGAACCCCAGAACCTTGACTGTTGGGCAATATGCCTCACTGGGCTGGCCACTTATGGCGGCTGAGAACCCGCAAGTGAGCTAATGGGCGCTGAGGATGGGCCAAACACTCTTCTAAGCATTTTTTTGGTATGAACTCATCTTGTCGTCATAGCAGCCTGTGATGGAGGTCTCAGCGTTATCCCGTTTTACAAATGAGAGGTCTGAGGTGCAGAACCTTAATGAACTTGCAGTTAGTAAACGGTGAACCTGGATTGGAACCCAAAGAGTCTGGCACCAGAGCCCACGTCCCCACAACTGATAAAGGCACCCCTGTTCATGTTATTGCCCTGACGGTTTCAACTCTACAACGGAACATTCATTGTCGGTCCTGGGGCTTATCTAGCCCCTGCCAAGCCCTCCCTTGCTTTATTTCCTGTTGAAGGTGAAACTCAGATGACCTTGGCCTTCTCAGAAATTCCCCTCATGCCCGGGAAGGGGCACATTCATTCATTCATCTAACCGACATCATGGATATCTACTGTGCCAGGCGCTGTGCTGTGTGCTACATACTAGTAAACAAGACAGCAGTTAGGGTGCTGGCTCAGACAGGAGACACTGCAATCGCACAGACCCCGCCCAGCCTGGCACCAGCCTCCGCCAGCTGTGGGACTTGGGGTTCCAAACCCTCTGAGCACCTGTTCCCTCAACTGTAAAGTCAGATAACTACAGCAGCTCATACGTTTTTGTTTTTATTTTTCCACAATTTACTTCTTTGGAGAGAGTTTTGGGTGAGTGATTACTTACTAATACCTCCTTAGTTCATTTATCCTGTCGAGTAGAGGAGTTTCATGATGCTTGTCATATGTTTTCTTGTTGGTTTGTTTAGCTGATTGTAACAGTAATACAGGCTCCCAGCCCTTTGTCTCCGAACCGAGGGGCCAGCTTCATTTTGTGAGCCAGATTTTTTTTTTCAGATTTTAGATGCGTTTTGCTTACACTGAATGTCAAACAACATGTCAGTATTTCTTCAGAGAAATGTATAAGAATCCCCACCACCTGAGGTCATGAAAGCCCTCACGTAAACTTAGAGGAGTCCAGGTTTGCTGCCAGATGAGGTTTGTGGATTTTGGAATTATGAGTGAAAGATTATGAAAGGGACTAACACATGGTTATGGTGGAAAATTTGAAAAAATACAATAACGTACTGAAGAGAAAATAATCATAGTAGTGAGAGATAACTACTGAAACTTCTCTGTATCTTTTCTAACTCATCGAACTATCCAACAATATTACCGAACACCTACTGTACGGTCTAGGCCAGGGGTGCTAAACCAGGGTTGATTTTGTCCCCAAGAGACATTTGCCAACATCTAGAGACTTTTGGTTGTCTCAGCTAGGTCGGGGGATGGGTACTACTGATATCTCCTGGGTAGAGGGCAGGGATGCTGCTAAACATCCTACAGTGCACAGGACGACCCCACCACAAAAGAATTATCCAGCCTCGAATGTCAATTGTGTCATGATTGAGAAACCCAGGTCTAGGTTCTGGGCATACAGCAGTGAACAAAACATTAAAAAACCAACCTGCTTATTATGCACTGATAAAATATATGTAATGTATACACACAAATATATGTGTTTTACAGATTTAGTATTATTTTCATATAGTTGTTTTTTTTAAATATATTTTTATTGATTTCAGAGAGGAAGGGAGTGGGAGAGAGATAGAAACATCAGTGAGGAGAGAGATTCATTGATGGGCTGTCTCCTGCACACCCCCTACTGGGGGTTGAGCCCACAACCCAGGCATGTGCCCTTGACCAGAATCGAACTCAGGACCCTTCAGTTAGCAGGCCAACAGTCTATCCACTGAGCCAAACCAGGTAGGGCTTGCATATAGTTTTTTAAAAATATATATATTTTATTGATTTTTTACAGAGGGGAAGGGAGAGGGATAGCGAGTTAGAAACATCGATGAGAGAGAAACATCAATCAGCTGCCCCCTGCACACCCCCTACTGGGGATGTGCCTGCAACCAAGGTACATGCCCTTGACCAGAATCGAACCTGGGTCCCTTCAGTCTGCAGGCTCTATCCACTGAGCCAAACTGGTTAGGGCATGCATGTAGGTTTTTACTTAACATTGCTTCATAAAAATTTTACAATATTATCAAAAATTCTTCAAAGACATATTCTTTATGCCTATGAAATGTTCCTTCATCCCTGGCTGGGTGGCTCAGTTGGTTGAAACATTGTCCTGTACACCAAAAGGTTGCCGGTTCGATCCCTGGTTGGGGTGTGTACTGGAGTCAATCAATTGATGTTGCTCTCTCACATTGATATTTCTCTCTCTCTCTCTCTCTCTCTCTCTCTCTTTCTTTTCCTCCCTTTCTAAAAATCAATAAACATATCCTCAGGTGAGGATAAAAAAAAAGTTCCTTCAGAAAGATGTGAAGTTATTTTTGTAGTAGTTCTGCTATATTAAAATAGATTTATTTCCATTTTCCCTATTATTTAAAACTAGAGGCCTGGTGCACGAATTCATGCACCAGTGGGGTCCCTGGGCCTGGCCTGCGGGATCAGGCCAAAACAGATCTCTGATATCCCCGAGGGGTCCTGGATTGCTAGAGGGCACAGGCCAGGCTGAAGGATCCCAAGAGTGCAGGATCGGGGCCAGGGAGGGACGTGGGAGGTTGGCCAGCTGGGGAGGGACCACAGGAGGGCTCCAGGGCATGTCCAGCCCATCTTGCTCAGTTCTGATCGGCTGGACCCCAGCAGCAAGCTAACCTACCGGTCAGAGCCCCTGCCCCCTGGTGGTCAGTGCACATCATAGTGAGCAGTTGAGTGGCCTTAGCATATCATTAGCATATTATGCTTTGCTTGGTTGAATGGATGACCTGACAACCAGATACTTAGCATATTAGGCTCTTATTATATAGGATAATACTGTGATGGACATCCTTACATCCACATCATTGGTGGCACTTCTGATTATTTTATTTGATTCTGAGCCTTGGGGTTCATCCCAGAAGTGATGTGACTGAGTCAAAGGGCATAACCTTAAAAAAAAGTCCTTGTTGTACATGATTAAATTGCTTTGCAAAAAGTTTATCCCAAGTTTTACTTTGTGTTGTTTACATTTAAAAGTCTGGGGTCTTATGGTGTTAAATAACAAATATAGCTAGTTTAAGCTACCATAACACATCTAGAAAATTCTGGAAGAGGCTTTCAGAAGGAGGAAAGTAGTATGTTGGGTTCAAATTCAACTCGCCATCTGAACCTGAATGGAGGGGGTCTGTTTCCTCTCCATAAGTCCCATGGTGCTCATTGTATTTTAATCATCCCGGAATGCAAACAGATTGACTACAGTTCAAAGACTAGGCAACAATTAAGAAGGGACTGACTTATGGGAAAAGACAAAGAGAGATCAAAGTTGGAAAGCTGTGTGGCAGAAAGCCCTGGAAGGAGGTGATCCCCATTTCCAAGCATTGAAATTCAGTAATTAAACGGCTAGAAGAGGAACTTCTTGTGGGACGCAGATGGGTCAAAAGGTTATGGGATATGCTGAACAATGAGACTTCCAGAGGGAAATGTCGAGAAGAAACTTCCGTGTGGTTCTGTATGAGAATAATCTGTTGAGGAAATGGTAGCATTCCTTACAGAGTCAGAAGGCGAAGCAGCAGGGGAACAGGGCGGGTCACATGATGGAATCTGTTCTCCCGCAAGTATTGAAGGAGAACAGCTCGGACTCGCCCTTCGTCAGTGAGCAGTCTCTGCTGAAACCGCAGTTGACCGGAGAACCTTGATTTGAAGGGAGGAGATTTCACATTTTCTTTCTTTTTTCTTAATAACTTTTTCTATTTTTTCCATTTCAGTTGCCATGCAGTATCGTATTAGTTTCAAGTGTACACCATGTATATACCTCAGGAAGTGACCACCTCACGGGTCTAGCAGCCGACACCCTACAGAGTTACTACGATCTTAGCGACTATATTCACTCTGTTGTATTTTACATCCCTGTAACTGTTTTCATAACTGGCAATTTCATCTTCACCTCTTCCTCTCACATTTTTTCTTTACCTGCTGCTAAATGCAACAATGACAAAAAGCTCATCATCTTAGAGAAGGGGTTGGCACATATTTTCTATAAAGTGAAGGATCCTAGATATTTTTCTCCAGGCTCTATGTCAACCGCTCACCTCTGCCTTTGAAGGCTGAAAGCAGTCATGGCCATATGCCAATAATGCCCATGGCTGTGTTTCAATAAAACCTTATTTACAAAAACAGACAGTGCCCAGAGAGTGTAATTTGCTGACCCTTGACCTAGAGAAGTAGGAAAGAGTTTCTGAGAGATCTGGGTTCAAATACCCTCTCATTTTTCTTGAGTCTAAAAAGGAGTTAATCACCCTGGCCCATGTTGCTCAGTGGTTAGAGCATCTGCCCATGCACCCTAAGGGTCGCAGGCTCAATTCCAGGTCACAGGCACATATCTGGGTTGCAGGCTCAATCTCCGGCCCCAGTAGGGGCTCGCAAGAGAGGCAAACATTCGAGGTGTCTCTCTCACATTGATGTTTCTTTTTCTTCTGTCTCTCTTCAGCTTCTTCCCTCCTTTCCACTCTCTCTGAAAAGCAATGGAAAAAATATCCTTGAGTGAGGGTTAACAACAACAAATATTAAACAAACAAGCAAACAAAAAGGGTTAATAGAAATATCTACCTTATGGCCCTAGCCTGTTTTGCTCAGTGGATAGAGCGTTGGCCTGTGGACTGAAGGGTCCCAGGTTCAATTCTGGTCAAGGGCACATTCCCAGGTTGCGAGCTCTATCCTCAGTAGGGGGTGTGCAGGAGGCAACCAATCAATGATTTGTTCTCATCATTGATGTTTCTATCTCTCTTTCCCTCTCCTTTCCTCTCTGAAATCAATAAAAATATATTTAAAAAATATATCTACCTTATGAATTTGTTCTCAGAATCAAATCGAACAAGGCCTAAATAATGTTTAGCCTAAGCCTGGGCACACAGAGCTCTGTAATAGGAGAAGGGAATCAAAAAAGAAGGCAGGTGTTGCTCTGGTTCTCATCCCACTGTTTGTGAGTTTGGGCAACTGTTTGCTCCACTAGCACGCACTCCTGAAGTTCAAGGCCCACATCTCAGTTAACACATGTCCCAGCCCCTGTGCGTGGGCACAGTGCAGTGGTGTTCCTGCGGGCTATCTAAAGGCAGAGGGGCTGGAGAGGTGGTGTACTTAGGAAAGCTGGGGAAGGCAGCGAGGGGCAGGGCAGGGCCCGAGAAGGAGCTAAGCAGAGACCCTTCTCCACGCGCCCAGCTTCAGCGGGACCCTGCAGCATGAGTCTCCCCGGAGGCAGGGCTGCTGGCCTTTCACCCAGGACAGTCAGCTGGGCTCCCCCCTGAGGGGTGAAGGACAATCTCCCAGGTCAATGGGCTCCTGAGGAGCTGAGGGCAACTCTGAGAATTGACAGCTGGTAGGTGTTAGCTGTCAGCATCGGCTTTACAGCAGCCTGTGAGGGTGCCCTGCCCTAAGGGCGGTCCGGGGGGACACGACAACTGTCCATACAGTGTCCGATGGTTGTCGGTTACATAAAAGCCTGTGTTCTGAGGTTATGCTCTAAGCCACCCATGACACAGCTGGCTTATGGCAAAAGGGAGACGGCAGAGCCAGGGTGACTAAGTCATCACCTGTCACTCCAAAGAGAAGTTGTTTAGCTTAGAGGCTGAACCCAGGGACGGGGAGGACCTTGGTGGCGATGCTCTCGCACTGCAGGGACGGGAAGTGGCTGCTTTCCCAGTGGCCCGTGACAGTTCCTTTGCCCGAAGGAGCGAGTGGCATATTCAGATGACCCAGCACTGCTGGGCACAGGGAGAATGAGGTCACAGTTCACACCTCCCTGGGTTCTGACGCCTAGTGGGAGTGGAGTCAAATCCTAGCTCTGTCACTTTAGCTTGTGACCCCGAGCCAATTATTTAGCATCACTAAGCCTTGGTTTCCTCATCTGTAAAATGGGAGTAACAGTATTTCCTAATTCACAGTTGTTATTGTGTGTGTGTGTTTTGTGTGTGTGTGTGTGTGTGTGTGTGTATTAGAATTAATGCTTACAAAATACTTAACACAGCGCTGGGCATGCAATTAAGGTTTAATACATGGTAGTTGTTGTTTCTTAACTTTGTTGTGGTGAGGTTTTTGTTTTCTGAGAAATGGTATTGCCTGAGAAAGAGAAAGAGAGAGAGAGAGAGAGAGAGAGAGAGAGATGGTATTGTCTAGTACACTGTTTCTCAATTGTCATTTGCATATTGCTTTAGATGTTAGCCATATCTGTTCCCTTGAGTACTACTATTTATCTAATATACATTAATGGACTCTAAAAAAAGAACCTTCAACACTATAAACTTGCAAATCGGACCAGTGCTCTCACGGTGCAGGTGAGCGGTGCCTGGCCCACGGGGAGTTAGCCGCGAGCCTGTGGACACGGCAGCCCCGACACTGCTGACGGTCAGTCGCATCCTACCTGGGAGCCTGCCTCGGTCCGTTTCATTCCTTCCTGTCTGGATCCAGGCCTTGCCCCCCCTCCCCCGAGTGAGGTCACCCTGCTCCTGCATGAGCTCATTGCGTGCTCCTGCTCGGCGAGGCATGTTATGCGTCATGTTCGGGGCATTGGCTCTCTCCCCATTCGGCGTCGGGCTCTGACAGACTGTGAGGGAGGGTGACTCAGAGTGGAGCTCACAGGGATGACAGGAGCGTGGGAATCCCCCTTCCCTGCCCGAAACAGCCGGGACTGGAACCCGACCGGAATACGAGCTTTGTCCGGGCTGGGAACATCTACTTTCCCAGTGACTTTGGCACGGAAGGACTTGCCAGTACGCGGTGGCAAGCCTCGCAGACAGGCTGGAGAAGGCTCGGGCGGGCGTCTGGGCTCCGCAGCAGAAAGAGTCATTGCTGGTAACGTGTGTCCCAGGGGAGTGGCATGTCAGGACGCGGGCGGGGGAGTATTGGATTCACCTGACTCCCTGCCCCTTATCCCATTTGATTTCTTTACTGTCGCAAGAATCTGATTGGGGAAATAGACTCGCTCTCCGTGGATTTGATTATTGTTATTGGCAGCCTGTTCGTGACAACCTTCCCCGGGAACTCCGGAGCCGCCTCGGAGGAAATGAGAGAAGGAAATGCCCGTGTCCTTATGCGGAGCCCAGTTCAGAGGGGCTGAGTCAGGACCCAGGTCTGTGGCTCAGACTCCACGGCAGTTTTAACCCCGTGCCCGCACCTGCGTCAGAAGGTCCGTAATTGGAATGAGGGCAGGTGTCCAGCCTGCACCCAACTCGGGAGGCAAACAGCCGGGATTTGGTGTGGATGGCTCCCGACACCGAAATGTTATTCTGACTATTGTAGACTCTAAAAATAAAAATAAAAAGTGGGTGGGGCAGGATTTCGAGAAAGGCTTCATTCTGCTTTTAAGAATTTTTATTTGTTATCATTTATTAGCATGTGTTCAAGGCTAAGAGGAAAAAATGAGGGGGGCAGGCATAAAAGTGGGGAGTCATAAATACACTGGTTTTTAGGCTCCAAGGAAAGTAGTCTTAGCTATTACATCCTCCTCCTTCTGACCTGAACTCTAAATAGATAACTAAACACTTATTTGGGTTTATGACCAAACTTTGCAAGCAGAAAATCCACTAAACCTAGAAACAAGTGCTTCCGCCCATCCGTGCTCAAGGTCGGACACTGATGTTGAAGAGATGGCCTGTTTCAATTGCAGACAGTTTGTCCATGGGACCCTAGAAGGTGTTCTAATCGCTGATGAATAGTCATTTATGCATCACCTGGGATCAGTCCACGCCATCAAATGCGGATATCTGTGATGAGTCCAAAGGAATCTTCAACAATCGGTTTCCATCACAGACCTGTAAACCCGAGTCACTGGTTGGTTAAAGTTCTTTCCTGCCCTCTGCGATGGCTATTCACCCACATTTTTAGTTTATGACAAGCACACACTCTCAAATATCTGTCCTTACTGAGCCTCTGTGTCACGCTCTGGGATGCTGCCCCGTGACCCTGTGGCTTGGGCATAGAGAGGCAGGTACCCTTTTCCGTGGCTGCCCACTGAATGGGTGGTGATTTCACCATCAGAGGCATCAGCCTTGGACTTGTTTTTCTTGTGTAGACAACGCTTCATGCTGGGTTACCCACAGAACAGTATGCAACCAGGAACAAGGCTGAGCGGTCTAGAGTTGCAAAGGAACATTTTGTAAGCCAGTTGCATAACCACCAGCTCCTGTTAGAGCTTGTGCCTGAGAAGACTCTTCCTCGCTCAGCCTTCCAGAGAGCTGTGTGCCCCCAGGGCGCGAGGACGCTGGGCGCTGTCTCCGACAATGTGGACAGGTAGGGGCCCAGGACCACACAGAGGCCGGGAGAGGCCCAGGCCGCCCCTACTCCACAAAGCTTCTGGCATCTCTGGAAATAAAAATGAAGAGTTGCCAAAGCAAGGGTTACCAAAAATTATGGAATGTTTTCAATGTTTACATTAAACAGAGTAAGAGCTTGGATATACATAAACTTCTGTTGACTGTAACAACATTGTGCTGTATACAGGATTATAGGATTTATAGGACGAATTATCTTAAAATGAGCTACAGGCAACATAATTCTGCGAATGGGACACCAGTTTAAAGTTGTCTTATTACTGCTTCCCCTGAAGCCTGCGATCTTTTTGAAGATGACCTTGAAAGTTCGATAAGAGGCCAAGGATCTCTCTACCCCTCACTGCCAGCCCTACTGCATGACATTAACATTAATTTTAAAAAATTAAGATTAAAAAATGATTACGTTGTGTCTTGTGCCTCCTGCCTTCTTAGACCTGGACATAAAAGGCAATGTGAAGTAGCAGAACCACGACTTGATAGGGATCCAAAAAATTCAAAGCTTGCTCTGCGGCTTTGCCCCAACCAGCTGTGTGGCCTTGGAGCAGTCACTTAACCTCTGTGGATTTCCCATCTATAAAAATGTAAGTGTTGGATGATGATGGTCTTGTACGTTCCTTCCAGAACTTTATGATTATACCAGTTCCACGTGAATGGCCTAGGTAGGAGGGATACAGCAGTGGGGTAAAAACAGAACAAAACACAGTGTTCCACACAGATCCAGTCCTGCCTACAGGGAGCTTACATTCTATTTGGGGGTGGGAGTAGATAGTGGTGTGTGTGTGTGTGTGTGTGTGTGTTGACAATCAGCAAAAATGATAGCTGTACAATGTCACAGAGGGTGAAGGCCACGAAGAACACTACAGATAGAGTGGTCAGGGAAGGCCTCTGTGGAGAGATGAACTCTAATGCTTCCCATCTGCTGGGATGCTGTTGAAGCAAGACAACAACAAAGGAGGTGCCATAGAGGTGGGTGGAGGACTCAGTGGGCAGAAGGGCCATTGAAGGATCTGATGAATACAGGAAATGACTCCCTGGTGAGTCAAGAGGAGGAGAGGAGAAAGAAGAGAAAGGAGAGCGCAGGGAGGATCAGAATGGGATTTCTGTAACACTGCTGAGTACCCAGGAGTGGGGCAGGTCTGGATTTGAATCTGGACCCTCAGTACTTAGCAGCTGTGTGACCAGCCTGATCCTTAACCTTTTTTTTTTTTTTTTTTTTGCAAGAGGGGATTAAGAAGCCCCGCCTTGTGAGGGAGAAATGAACTATGTTTCCAAAGACAAAGCCCAGGGTTGGGCACATCAATAAACGCCCAACCTGTAATTAGCCTAGTGTTTGCTAATATTGATTGTGCATCAGCCAAAACCTTCTTCACCTGTATCCTTCCTCTCACTCTCTCTCAAACCAGCCCAGGAGGCAGGCACTGCTATGGTCCCATTTTACAGAAGGGGCGTGATTGTGAGTCATCTTTATTACTTGTCCTCGGGCAACACCAGAGGGGTTAGGTGACCCAACAGCTTAACAAGAATGTCAGCACAGACAGGCTGGACTTTAGCTGGAGGTAGAGAGCAAAGAGATACCAACTTTGTCAGATACTCTGTTTTTTTTTTTTAGTTTTTTTTTTTTCCATTGACATGCATGTCTTTTATTGAGGTATAATTTCCATATGACACAATTCCCAGGGTTAAAATCTTGTGGTGAATTCTGACAAGTAGATCCAGCCACGTAATCTTCATCCAACCATCGTGATAGTGGATTTGCTTTCTCTCTCTAGTTTCCCCTTTCGTAGAATTTTAAATAAATGAAGTGGTGCACTTCTTTCATTGAATATGTTTTTGGGATTCACCCATGTTCTTGAGCAGATGAGTAATCCCTTCCCTTCTGTTGCTGAGTGGTCTTCCATCACCGGGATGTACTGCTATTTGTTTTTTTTTTCACTCACCAGTTGATGGACATTTGGGTGATTTCCAGGTTTTGGGCTGTGATGGACAGGGCTGCCATGAATGACTGAGTTCAAGTTTTTGTGCAGACAAACGCTTTTTTTTTTCTCCCAGGTAACACCTTGTGGGGGGATCGCTGAGGGGTATGCAAAGTGTATGTTTCACTTTATAGAGACACCAACCTGTTTGACACTGTGGCTGCACTGTTTTTGCCTTCCCATCAGCCCTGTACAGAAGTTCTAATTGCTCTGCATCCTTGCCAATAGCCGGTATTATCCATCTTAAATTTTAGCCATTTTAGTGGGTGTATGGAAATATCTCATTGTGTTTTCATTAGTACTTCACTAATGACTGATGATATGTGCTTATTTGATGTTTTTTATATTTTTTTGAATTTATCTGTTTAAATATTTTGCCCATTAAAAAATTGTTTGTCTTCTTATTATTTTAAGGAGTTTTAAAGAGGTTTTTAAAAAGGCATATTCTGGATTTTCATCTGATACATATACTCTCTGCAAATATTTTCCCATTTGTGATGCGCATTTTTATTTTCTTAATTAGTATCTTTTAAAGATCTTAAGTTTTAAAATTTTATGAAGACTAATTTATTCATTTTTTAAAAATATGGATGATCTTATAGCCTAAGACATTTTAAAAATATGTTTTTTTATTGATTTTAGAGAAAGAGGAAGGGAGAGGGATAGAGAGATAGAAACATCAATGAGAAACATTGATTGGCTGCCTCCTGCAGGCCCCCTGCTCGGGATCAAGCCCACAACCCAGGCATGTGCTTTGATGGGGAATTGAACCGGCAACCTCTCTGTGCATGGGTCCACCCTCAACCATTGAGCCACATTGGTTGGACCCTAAGTCATCTTTACCTAGTGCAAGGTCACAAAGATTTTTCTCCTATGTTCTTCTAGGCGTTTTATAACTTTATCTCTCACATTTAGGTCTATTAGCTTTATGGTCCATTTCAATTTTTTGAAATTGAATTTGTTGGGATGACATCCTATATAATAAAGAGGTGATATGCAAATTGACCCTCACACCCTCACAAAATGGCTGCCTACGACCAGGCCGGCAGAGGGGGTTAGTGAGGGATGACCAAACAACTGAACAGCAGGCTGTGTGGGGCGACCAGGCTGGCGGGGAGGGGGGGCAAGTTGGGGGTGACCAGGCCAACAGGGGCGGGGGGCAGTTGGGGGCAACCAGGCCCACAGGGGGGGCAGTTAGGGGCAACCAGGCCAGCAGAGGGGGACAGTTGAGGGCGACCAGGCTGGCAGGGGGGGGCAGTAAGAGGCAACCAGGCTGGCAAGGGGGGCAGTTAGGGGTGAAAAGGCTGGTGGGGGGGCAGTTGGGGGTGATTAGGCTGGCAGGGGGGCAGTGAGGGGTGACTAGGCTGGTGGGGGGGCAGTTGGGGGCAACCAGACCAGCGGGGGGGGGGGGGGCAGTTAGGGGCAACCAGGTTGGCGGGGCGGGGGGGGGGCAGTAAGTGGTGACCAGGCAGGCAGGCAGGTGAGTGATTAGGAGCCAGAGGTCCAGGATTGTGAGAGGAATGTCCGACTGCCGGTTTAGGCCCGATCCCTGGGATTGGGCCTAAACCGGCAGTTGGACATCCCCCAAGAGGTCCCGGATTGGAGAGTGCAGGCTGGGCTGAGGGCCCTCCCCTCCCCCCGTGCATGATTTTCATGCACTGGGCCTCTAGTATAAAAAATATATAATCATCCTGCCCTGGCTGGTTTGGCTCAGTGGCTAGAGCGTCGGCCTGTGGACTGAAAGGTACCGGTTCAATTCTGGTCAAGGGCACATGCCTGGGTTGCAGGCTCAATCCCCAGTAGGGTGCATGCAGGAGGCAGCCAGTCAATGATTCTCTCTCATCATTGATGTTTCTATTTCTCTCTCCCTCTCCCTTCCTCCTTGAAATCAATAAAAATATATTTAAATAAATAAATAGTAAAAAATAAAAAATATAATCATCCTTATTTATTGTTGGCCTGGTTCAGGGTTTGTGCCACATCACATGACCCGACATCATGCAATCCTATCTCTGCTTAGGGACTGGATTCTGAGTAGCATAGTCCTTCCCATTTAAAAACAAATTGGGGAGGGTTATCAAGAGGGAGATGAATCCTAATATATAAAAACCCAGGGTCCATAACGACTGAAGGCTTGACCGAGTGGAAGTCAGTCCTGCAGTCAGTGCTGGGTTGCCATGGTGACCCAGCACTGACTGCCGAGGGGGGCTTCGGATCAGGCCCGGAAAGAGGCCTGAAGAGAGAGGCAAGGTCTTATTTGTAGCATCTGTGGCAGCTGTTGATCAGCCATTGCCTCTCTCTTTCTCTCTGGGCTTCGCCAGCAGCCGCACCTCTGTTTCTCTTCAGGCCTCTGTGGGGGCTGCTGATCAGCCCCGCCTCTCTGATCAGGACTGTAGATAGGCCCGGAGATGTTGACTGGCATAGAAACTGACTGATCAGAACCAAATCTGGGTGAAGTGCGAGGAGCCAATGGCTGCCTAGGAGGCGGAGCTTTTGACACTGATTGGCATAGAAACTGACCAATCAGAACCTAATCTGGGTGAACTGCAAAGGCAGAACCTAAGGTGGGGGCTGAGAAGGGTTTTTAAGGGCAAAAGCTGTTTGGTGTAAGGTGCAAGAAAGCGGTTCAATTTTTTAATGACTGGTTTGGCAGTATAGTGCAAATGGCTGGCTATCAGTCCAGATATAGTGATTATGTATTTTTGTCTGCCAAGAGCATCTCCTCCTGCTGGAAAAGGTCCCCCAACCCCCATTTAAGCAATCCTGTCCTATATAATCTAGCTATACCAATAAAAGGGTAATATGCTAATTAGACCGGGTCGACTGGCCATCTTCCAAACTTCCAACTTCCTTTCGGACAAAGCCATGGTGGTGGGGGCCGAGGCAGAGAGGGCAGTTGGGGGCAAGATCAGGCCGGCAGGGGAGGGCAGTTGGGGGCAACCAGGCTAGCAGGAAAGGGCCATTGGAGGCGTGATCAGGCTGGCAGGGGAGGGCAGTTAGGGGCGATCAGGCAGGCAGGCAGAGGCAGTTAGGGGCTATCAGGCAGGCAAGCAGGTGAGCGGTTAGGAACCAGTGGTCCCAGATAGTGAGAGGGATGTCTGATTGGAGAGGGTGCAGGTTGGGCTGAGGGACTGCCCCCCTTCCCCCCCCCCCCCCCCAGCACAAATTTTGTGCACCCGGTCACTAGTTGGTTAATAACATTATATATGTTTTAGGTATACAGTTCTACAATATATCATCTGTATATTGTGTGTTTAACCCCAAGTTGAGAGTCTCCTTCCCTTATACTGTTGAGTGGCATTCCATCATGGGTGGTCCATCACCATCCCCCCTTTTCCCTCTGGTCCATTTCAAAGTAATGCTTTATGTATACTGTGAGGCAAGGGTCAGGGTTCGTTATTTTTGCATATAGATACCCAATTGCCCCAGCATTGTTGTGGAGAAGACTACCGTTGTCCCATTAAATTCACTTGGCACCTCTTGACAAACTCAACTGATGATATCTGGGTGGGTACATTTCTGCATGTTCCATTGCTCTGCATATCTATCCTCACACCAGTAACACCCTGCCTTAGCTACAGTACCTTTACAGTGAGTCTGGAACCCAGGTCATTGAAGTCTTCTAACTGTGTTCTTTTCAATGTTCATTTATGGAGTGCCAACTGTATCCAGCCTGCCCACTGTTCACTGACTCAGTCAAGAAATATTTCTAGAGCATCTATTACATGCCAGGTGTGGCTTCGGTGCTGGGATACAGTGCTGATATAAATATACACACTCCCGCCCTGGCTAGTGTGGCTCAAACAACAAAATATGTTGGTTGGAACATCGTCCCATGCTCCTGAAAGGTTGAGGGTTCGATTCCCAGTTAGGGTATGTAAGGGAGGCAGCTGATCAATGTTTCTCTCTCACATTGTATTTCGCTCTCTCTCCCCCTCCTCCCTTCCTTTATCTTTAAAATCAAATATATATATATACACACACACACTGACTGGTCAGATTATTATGACCACCCCATCAGTACATTCTTGGGCCTTTTGCCTTCAATACTGTGGTGATTCTTTTTGGCATTGACTCCATGAGATGTTGAAAGTTGATGTGAGGAATCTGACACCATGCCTGATGAATAGCACTGTCCAGTTCTGTGAGATTTGATGGCTGTGGAACCAGCTGCCTGATGGCTCTTTTAACTTCGTCCCACAAATGCTCAATTGGATTGAGATCTGGTGGTTGTGGGGGCCACCTAAGCAAGGTAAAGTCTCCCTCATGTTCTTGAAACCACTCCTGCACAATACGAGCACCATGGCATGGCGCATTGTCTGTTGGAAGAAGCCATGTCCATTGGGATACGCCATCAACATGATAGGATGAACTATCATGTATCAGCAATGATACTTAGGTATGTTGTACTATTCAGACGTTGTTCCACATGAATTAAAGGGCCCAAATCATGCCAGGAAAACATGCCCCAAACCATAACACTGCCCCCACCAGCCTGAAGGGATGTACTCATGCATGTGGGGTGCATGCTTTCCTGCTGTTTCCACCAAATTCTCACTCTGCCATCTGCATGATGCAACTGGAAATGTAATTCATCAGACCACATGACTTTTTTCCAATGCTCGACTGTCCAATCCTTGTGTTCCTGTGCAAATTGGAGACGTTTTATCTTGGTAACTGCAGACAGCAAAGGTGTTCGAACAGGCCTTCGGCTTCCATATCCCATACGATGCAGTGTACGTATGGCTAATTTGCCTACAAACGTTAGGTGGTCATAATAATCTGGCCACTCAGTATATATATATATATATATATATATGCCCAGCCTGCCCCCTCTCACAGTCCACGAGCCCTCAGGGGATGTCCTACTGATGACTACACTGAGCAGGCTTAAGCTGCAGTCTGGCTGCGGAGGCTCCGAGCAGGCGCCCCGTGTGTGTGTGTGTATGTGTGTGTGTGTGTCTGCTGGGGGCCTGCCCCAGCTGTGTCAGAGGCTTGGAGCAAGCACCCCTCTGTGTTGATCTCTCAGGCTCCGGGCCGCACCTGTGCATTGTTCTCTCAGGCTCGGGGCTGTGCTCTGCCCCTCCTCCTGAGCTGGTCATGATCATTACGGAGTCCCGACCTCATTTGCATAATATATATATATATATATATATATATATATATATATATATATCCCAGTGCATGAAATTCGTGCATGAGGGGAGTTGTCCCTCAGCCCGGCCTGCACCCTCTCCAATTGGGGACCCCTCGGGGGATGTCTGGCAGTAAGACATCCCTCTCGCAATCTGGGACCGCTGGCTCCTAACTGCTCACCTGTCTGTCTGCCTGATCGCCCCCAACCATTCTGCCTGCCGGCTTGATAGCCCCCAACTGCCCCTACCACCCCCCCCGCTAGCCTGATTGTCCCCAACTGCCCCCCCTGCCAGACTGCTCACCCCCAACTGCCCCCCCCGGTGGCCTGATCACCCCTAACCACCTCTGCCTCAGCCCCGCCACCATGGCTTTGTCCAGAAGGACATCCAGAAGGGCTCCTGGTCTAATTAGCATATTACCCTTTTATTAGTATATATATATATATATATATATATATATATATATATATACTCC
Source organism: Myotis yumanensis (assembly GCF_028538775.1). NCBI lineage: Eukaryota > Metazoa > Chordata > Mammalia > Chiroptera > Vespertilionidae > Myotis > Myotis yumanensis. Next base: position 9,191,237 of record NW_027223758.1, on the reverse strand, counting down.
CTGCCCTCATGGAGTTTATAATCTATTGGGAGTTTGGGGTGGGGAGCTGGAATGATAATCAGAAATATATAATACTAGGGGCCCAATGCATGAAATTCATACACTGGGAGTGGGGGGGGTCCCTCAGCCCGGCCTGTGCCCTCTCACAGTCCGGGATCCCTCTCTTAGTCCGGGACCCATCACTCCTTACCGCCCACCTGCTCACTGCTCCTTACCACTCAGATTGCTATTCCTTACCACTGTCACTGCACTAGCCAGCCATGAGCCCGGATTCTGGCTGGGCAGCGCGCCCCCTGTGGGAGGGCACTGACCACCAGGAGACAGCTCCTGTGTTGAGCGTCTGCCTGCTGGTGGTCAGTGCACATCATAGTGACCTGTTGTTCTTCTGGTTGTTCCACCGTTTGGTCGATTTGCATATTAGGGTTTTATTATATAGGATGTTTCATTTGTCAGATATGCACTGTGGTGTGATGTGTGTTGTGTGTGTGTGTGTTTGTGTGTGTGTGTTTGTTCAGATAGAAATTGCTGTGAAGAAAATTAAAGTAATAGGAGGAAGAGAGTGGTGAGGGAAGGGCTCTCTGTGGAGCTGAGAGTGAGCATAACCCCACAGAGCTGGGGAGGGGGTGGGGTGTGTATGCGTGTGAGGTGTGGGGGGCTGAGCCAAGTAAGGCATTCTCCTCAGGGCAGAAGGGACCAGGGGCTCAGAGCCTGAGTAGAGTAGGGAATGTTAGATAAGGTTTCTGCACTGTATTTGTATAGAGGAAACAACCCAAGTTTTCAATAATTCCACTTAGTGGTCATTTCTATAAACAAAATAAAGCGGCTGGACAGCATAGAAGTAAATGAGGAGATACAAGCAGCTACGGGAAGCACTGGACAAGAGCTTGCCAGGAGAGGGAACAGCAGGTGCAAAGGTCCAGAGGTAAGAAAGGGCATGGCCTGTTCAAGAACCAAGATGCAGGCTAACATGGGAGAGTCTTCGCAATGAAGTGCGACGGACAGACGGAGAGCGGACGCCCATCGGGCTTCCTGAGGCCAGGTGAAAGTTAGGATGTTTTCACTGTTACTTAGTGGCCTGTATTTCAGAAACTTTCAGAGTCCTGAGAAACCGCTGACGTGGGGTGGTGCCATCTGGCAGCTTCCTGCAACCCCCGAATCTGGGAGAATTTATGATACTGTTCAGAGATGGGTGTCCCTCACATCTTGACTGTTGAGGAGCCTTGGGTGCAAACAGGAACCTTGATTGTACTGGGATGAGTGAGTGTTCCTGTAAGGGGCGTGTGCACGCATGTGCGTTTCAGATTCTGAAGCTGGATGACTCATGAAGTGTATTTGCACATTCTGTTTATTGTTTCTAATCGTTCTTTGTTCCCAGCTTCTAAAAACACCTTACATATGAAAGTAATTTCAAATTTACCAAAAAAGTTGCAAATGTAGAAATAACATAACGAATACCTGTATACTCCTTATGAGATTTACCTATCAATAATTTACTTCATTTGCTTAATGGGTTGAGTTCTCTCTCTCTACACACACACACACACACACACACACACACACAATTTTTTTTTCTGAAGTATTTGTGGCTGTTATATTTATCATGGCCCTTTACTTCTAAATTCTCCAAGTGTGTATTTGCTAAGAATGGTGCAGTCTCGGCCTAGCTGGTTTGCCTCAGTGGATAGAGCATCAGCCTGCAGACTGATGGGCCCCGGGTTCGATTCTGGTCAAGGATACATTCCCAGGTTGCAGGCTTGATCCCCCCAAGAGGCGGGGGGGGGGGGGGTGTCTCATCATTGATATTTCTATCTCTCTCGCCCTCTCCTTTCCTCTCTGAAATCAATAAAAATACAGTTAAAAAAGGAAGAAAGAATGGGGCAGTTTCTCACATAAATAGTCCCAGTAAACAACTTCACCCACTTATACTGATGTGATCCTTTGATCTAATTTATCATCTACCCTGGGTCATCAGTTGACCTTACACCACTCTTTAGGACATCCCCCCCTCCCCCCCCCCCTCCAGCACAGGGTCTAGTTGAGGGGCAGGGCTGGCATTTAACTTTGATGTCCTTTTAGCCTCCTTTAATCTAGAACATTTCCACAGCCTTTCTTTGTCTTTTGCGATATTAGCATTTTTGAAGAATCCAGTCCCTCCTCTCCCCTCTGCCCCATATAATGGAGTGTTTCTCAGTTTGTTTGTCTGATGTTTCCTCGTGATTAGATATAGGTTATGCGTGCTTGGCTGGAATGTGGGGCTTAGAGGATGTTGTATCCTTCTCAGGATATCGCCGCCGGAGGCACATGATGTCCATCTGTCTGTCATTAGTGATGTGAAATACCCACAACCTTTCATCCAATGTTGGTGGATGACAGGAGGAGGGGGAGGAAGGAAGAAAGTGGAAAAAAAAACTGGGAGGCACATGACTCAGCACTTAGTTCAGTTCTTGAGTCATGCGTGTTGCTGACTTAACCACCCAAAAGCCAGGTTTTGTTTAATCACAGGGGTGGACGAATTGCATACTCACACACACATGCACACACGCACACACAGACATGTGCAAACACATGCACAGACACAGACTCAGTTCCACGTTGCCTTTTTAAAAGCTATCCAAATCCTGTCTTCGCACACAGGGCATTGGGAGAAATCATTTGGAGAGATTTTCAAATTCTGCATGAAGGCCTCACCCATAATCATTACTCCCTAATGATTCCTTGAGTCTTAAAGGACTTGGTGCTCTGGTTAGGGGCTTGGGGGCACCGGGCCAAATGAATGCATTCGCTTAAAGCAGGGGTTTTTAGCCCTGGCAGCTCATTCCATTCATTTATGCAGACCCCACCCTGATCAACTGCATCAGGGCCTCTGAGGGTGGGGCTGGGGTGGAAGAGGTTTAAAAACTCTGCAGAAACTTCTAGTGCCCTGCTAGGGAGAGACCCACCAACACACAGGCACGGTTCCAGCACGTCACTGGTCCCCAACGGTCCTGACCGTTTTTCCGGGGTTCTTGTGCCAGCATCAAGAAGGGTTCAGGACCCTCGAATCCTCTGGGCTTGCGCGGGGCGGGTCTCTGAGGCCCCAGATCCCACAGGGAGAGGCGGCCACGGCCTTGCAGTGGTCGGAGAGCGAGGGAAGCTCTGAGACGCGGCTGCTCGCCGGCACCACGGGACAAGAAGTCCTGGTGTCCCGGGGAGGCGAGGGGCGCGGAGACGCTGCCATCGCTATTTCCTCCACGCTGGTGACTCCCTGTGACCCCGCCCTACCCTCAGGGCTGTGCCAGAGGCACAAGAGGGAATGACTGTGCTTTTACAAACTCTCAAATCCACTGAGCTGGTTCGGGCGGGTCTCTGAGGCCCCAGGCCCCAAGGCGAGAGACGGCACGGCCTTCCAGCGGTCAGGAAGCGAGGGAGGCTCTGGCGCTCGGCTGCTCGCCAGCACTGGGGGACGCAAATTCCTGGAGTCCTGGATAGGCAAGGGGCCGCTGAGTCTCCGCCCCGGCGACTCCCTGTGACCCCGCCCTACGCAATTTACATTCCCATCTGGGCTGTGCCAGACTCACAAGTAGAAACGCCTTTGCTTCTGCAAACTTTCAAATCCACTGAGCTGGTTCAGGCGGGATCATGAAGCACCAGACCCTACGGGGAGAGGCAGCACGGCCTTGCAGCCATCAGAAAACGAGGGAGACTCTGTTGCACAGCTGCTCGCCGGCACTGGGGGACACAAAGCCCTGGCAGAGAGTCAAGGGGCTGCGGAGACTCAGCCAGTGCTATTTGCTCCACCATGGCGACTCCCTGAGTCTCAGCCCTAATCAATTTACATCCCCATCCAAGCTGTGCCAGGTGCACAAAAAGACCCACCTGCGCTTTTGCAGCCTATCCCAACAAATTGCAGACTTCAACTGCTCGCAGCCATGAGAGACACACTCAAGAAGCAGACCCAGGAGAACCAGGATGGCGGCATAAGGAAGAGACCTGTGCGTGCTACCTCACACAACAACATCGAAACTACCAAATATCAGACAAACACCTATCATACAGAACCATGGGAAAGTTGGCCCAGTGGAAGCTCTACAACTGGAAGGAGAGAAAGAACATTGAGACTGAGTAGGATGTGACACCAAGTACAGAGCCCAACCCAACAAACTGCAGATTTCAACTCCTCGCATAGAAAGAAGCGCATTGAGACTGAGTAGGATGTGCAGAGGCACCAAGTACAGAGCCCATCCCAGCAGGCTGCAGATTTCAGCTCCTTGCATCTGGGAGGGACGCAATCAGGGGGCAGAGTCGGGTCCGGGGCCGGCCAGGGCTGGGCCTGACTCAGCCGGCACTGTGGAACTGCTGTACCAGCAAGCACACAAACATGCCCACTGGTCCCAGTCTCTTGTGGGGCACTGGGGGACAGCAGACAGGCAGTCTGTGCACTTGGTGGAGGGCAGGAGTACTGGATGTTCAACCACCAGGAACGCCTGGAGATTTTGTCTAGTGGGGAGCCGCCGGCAGGGGACAGAGGGCCAAACTTCCTGTTTCCCCGGTAAGGCTGGGATGGCCCCGGTGAGGTCGGGATGGACCCGGTGAGGTTGAAGCGGTCCCGGTGTAGTAGGGACGACCCTGGTCAGGTTGAAATGGCCCCGGTGTGGTAGGGACAACCCCGGTGAGGTTGAAACGGCCCCCGTGAGGTAGGGACGACCCTGGTCAGGTCGAAACGGCCCCGGTGTGGTAGGGACAACCCCGGTCAGGTTGAAACAGCCCTGGTGTGGTAGGGACAACCCCGGTCAGGTTGAAACAGCCCCGGTGTGGTAGGGACGACCCCGGTGAGGTTGAAACAGCCCCCGTGAGGTAGGGACGACCCCAGTCAGGTCGAAACGGCCCCGGTGTGGTAGGGACGACCCCGGTGAGGTTGAAACGGCCCCCCGTGAGGTAGGGACGACCCCAGTCAGGTCGAAACGGCCCCGGTGTGGTAGGGACAACCCGGTCAGGTTGAAACGGCCCCCGTGAGGTAGGGACGACCCCAGTCAGGTCGAAACGGCCCCCGTGTGGTAGGGACAACCCCGGTCAGGTTGAAACAGCCTCGGTGTGGTAGGGACAACCCCGGTGATGTTGAAACGGCCCCCGTGAGGTAGGGACGGCCCCCGTGAGGTAGGGACGACCCCAGTCAGGTCGAAACGGCCCCCGTGTGGTAGGGACAACCCCGGTCAGGTTGAAACAGCCTCGGTGTGGTAGGGACAACCCCGGTGATGTTGAAACGGCCCCCGTGAGGTAGGGACGACCCCGGTGAGGTTGAAACGGCCCCCGTGAGGTAGGGACGACCCTGGTCAGGTCGAAACGGCCCCGGTGCGGTAGGGACAACCCCGGTCAGGTTGAAACGGCCCCGGTGTGGTAGGGACAACCCCGGTCAGGTTGAAACGGCCCCGGTGTGGTAGGGACGACCCCGGTGAGGTTGAAACGGCCCCCGTGAGGTAGGGACGACCCCGGTGAGGTTGAAACGGCCCCGGTGAGGTAGGGATGGCCCCGGTGAGGTTGAAACAGCCCTGGTGAGGCTCAGACGGCCCTGGTGAGGTTGAGACTACTCCAGTGAGGTTGGGACAAATAAAGGGGACCAGTATGGACTGATGAACAGGGGTAGATACAGAAGCAGAGCAACATTGAACAGAATGTTAAACTACAGTGGGAAGCCTGGGGAGGGTTGGGGGGGGGATTAAGAGACCAACTGAAGGACTTATATGCATGCAGATAAGATTAACCAATGGACACAAGACACGGGGCGGGGGGGGGGGGGGGGGCGGGGGGTAGGGGCCGGGGGAATGTCAAGGGGAGGAAAAAAGGAGACATATGTAATACTCTTTGTAATACTTTAAGAAATAAAAATTATTAAAATAAAAAAAAAAAAAAAAAAAAAAAAAAAAAAAAAAAAAAAAAGAAGGGTTCAGGAATCCGGAGAAGGCTGTGCGTAGATGTTAAATAGGAATCCAGAGACTAATAAAAAGTCCGGAGACGAAATATAATTTTGAAAGGCATTGGGGGTCAGAGGAGCTTAGCTAAAGGAGCTTAAGTTCTAAGGTCTTAAGTCTAAGGCCTTAGGTTCTCTCATCGTCCCCAGGACCCCATGCTTTTTATTAACACAACTTGTCCTGAGGCGAGGTAGAGATATATACTTCATAGCGTCAGGGTTTGGTACAGAGTCCATTGTCAGAATGGGGGGAATTAGCTTACAGCTGTACAGGTGTTTGGACAGTAGGAGGCAATAACATGTAGATTAAGATGCCTGTTAGCTGTCTGGCAGCCAAGCAATAATCCCTTTTCAGGTTTGGAGAAATGCCCTCAGCCATTCCCAACAGGTGACTACATGTGTGACCCAACCCTGTTGAGTCCCCAAGTCACCTTTTGATGAAACTCTTGAAATTATGACATGCTGGAATGGGTCTCTGGCACCGTTTGGTCAGGTGGCCCCCGCAATAGTACAGGATACTGAGCACCTACTCTGGGTCATAGATCCTGTGTTCACAGTGCCCACGTCCACGTTCTCTTCTCTGGGTAAAAGCTCCTGCTGTTCCTCTGGCTCATGACCACCCCCTGCTTGCAGCTCATGGGGTTTTGGGGGGCTGACCCTGACCCCCAACTTCGGGGGTGGGCGTTGGTGCCTAGACTTGGCAAACTGGTCTAAGTTGTTCTGATGAGACTTGAGCCGAGCCTTTTGCTGGAATTACTGGCAGCAAGGTGTTCTGTTTCACACGGAGAGAATGTAAATGGGAAACTCCCGGGGGCTGCTAGGGAAGGGGACCTGCCCAGGAGTGGAGTGGACACAGAAGCAGCAGCAAAAGGGATGCGCGTGGTGGCTACAGGCTGAGCCCTGGGTCTGGGCGTGCCTGAAGCTATTGAGTCCTAGATCTTTAAGTGAGATGAGCCCCTCCATTTCTATGCTGCTTATGTCCATTTGAGTTGAGGTCTAAGGAGCAGGTAAGACAAATCTTACTCAGATCCTGATACCTTGGCCGGAGGCGGGAAGTTCTCAGGCAGCAAGGCCTCATAGAAGGAGGAGAATGCAGAGCCTGGTGCTCTGGCCTGCGGCGGTGGGACACCCTGGTTGTCTAGTCTCCCTGGCTCCAGCTGCCTGAGGTGGGGCCGGGGATGGGCCAGGGGGCTGGTCCCACAGATTGCCTCAGGCTTCCATTGCACAGCCTGGTCTGGCCTTTGCGGCACGTGACTGCTGCTGCCATACTTAGGAGCCTGAGTAACATCCAAAGAGGTGTTGGGAGAGCTGGTGGAACAGGGACTATGGACGTTTCTAAATGAAAGCTGTGCCTCCCTCGGCCACCGCCTCACCCACTCTGGGGCGGAGCAAACAGGATGTGGGCCGGAGTCTGGGCTCATTCCAAAGGCCCTTTTCTGTGAGCTCTGTCCTCCCTCCCCGTGCTGTCCCCCAGCGTAGGCAGCCCTCACTCCGTCACCTTTGCCCTGCACTCAGCCCCCCTCCTGTTGCTGTGCAGTTGTCACTGTAGGTGACACACAATCTAACAGAGGAGGCAGGCCAAGCCCCAACACTTTGCAAGGCCATGTGAGTGGCCTCAGTGTGCCAATGCGGCCCTCTCCCACGCTCCAAATGGGGTTCAAAGGAAAAAGAATTAAATCATAAAATAGAATGATGGCTTTTGAAATGTCACTCGAAGTTATGTGCTAGAACGAAGTTACTTTCCTTTGAGACGCCTCTTTCTTCCTCAGAGAGGGGCGTCCCTCCTTTGCTGGGGCCTTGCTGTGTGCCTGGTCGGTGCCCGCGGAGAAACCTGCGAGGCCTGGGCACCAGCACCTGCCATTCAGTCGGCACACCGGCCCGTGGGCGCAGGGGCTCGGTGAGCCCTGTTTGCCAGGTGGAGTGGGTGGTTTGTCCATGGTCACCTGGCTGCTCAGCTGTGGGAGTAGGATTTCATGCCAGGTCTTAATCTCCCCTCTCTCTCATCTCTTTATATCTATCTATCTATCTATCTATCTATCTATCTATCTATCATCATCTACCTACATACCTACCTACCTACTTACTGATAAACCCATCAATCATCTAACAATTATCTATTTATCATCTATTTATCTATCTACCTCCCTACCTATGAATCATCTATCTTTCTATCATCTACCTATTTATTTATCTGTCCATCTATCTATTATTTACCTACCTCCCTCCCTACCTATCAATAATCTATTTTTCTATTATCTATCCATCTACCTATCATCTGTTATCTATCTATCTCTCTCCTGTCCCTGACTTTGAACTTAGCCAGGTCTGTGTTGTATTTCCGTACAGTAACCTTATTTATCATCCAGTCTATGTGGCACCTTTAGTACCGGTGCTGCCCCAGGCACCCTGGGAGTGTAGGGTGAGGGTGGCCAGGTATTTTTCTCCCCAAAGTTGTGCTGAGTGCTTTATCAACAGTCTCAGAAGAGGTGGTCAGCAAAGCTTGTTTGCTTTATTCAGAGAGAAGCTGAATCACAAAGTGATGACTTACAAAGTCCCAGAGAGGAAGTCTCAGGTGAGGTGGGGCCAAACCTCTCCATCAAGCATTTGTGTGCGGAAGCTAAGCTCCAGGCCTGCTGAGGGGAGGTCATGGAGAGGAAATAATGAAATAGTAACACCCGGTGTTCACCGGACCCATTCCACGTGCCTTCGCTATTTATTGCCTAGTCTTACTTATTCCTAAGGAAGGTGCGATTATTACAGAAAAGAAAACGCGGTTCAGCGGACAAATGTCCCGCTCGGCCCAGCTGCCGGGGCCCAGGGGACCTGCTGCTCTCATTCTGAAAGGTGCAGATGCTGTGTGTTTGCCATTTACAAGCCCCTCCAAAGTGTCCTGGCATCTTCCCAAGAGCAGCGAACACCCATGATGCCCTCAATACGTGCCATGCCCCCAAACAGGCAAACCAGGCAGCCCCACTCACAGCTGGCCTTGTGCCTCAGCCCTTAGATTCATAGGACAGAGCTCAACTCTGCTCACTAGCCAATCCGCCACAGGAGGAGCTGGGCTGGAGTCCAGTCAGCAGGACTGCACCCCTCCCTGGGGGAGGGGAAGGCTCCTCAGAGGACAGGCCGGGAGAAGGAGAGGGGAGTGGAGAGAGAGAAAAGGAGGGGGTGGACAGAGAGAACAGAGACAGAGAGGCAGACTGAGAAGGTGGGAGAAAGGAGAAGAGAGAGAGAAGTAGGGACACACACACACACACACACACACACACACACAGAGAAGGAATGGGGAAGGGCAGATAGGAAATAGAATGGAGCAGTGGCGAGGGGTGAGAGAGAGAAGCAGAAAGAGAAATGGAGGAGGGGGAGGGGAGGGAGTTTAAGGGATTGAGAAAGGCTGAGGGAGTGGGGGAGAACAGAGATTGAGAGAGATTGAGAGAAGGGGAGAAAGAGAAAGATTGAGAGAGAAAGAGAGTGACACAGATAGATGGATGGACAAATAGATGATAGTGAATGTGGACTGACGTGGGGTAGGCAGCCCAGCAGGTTGAACAAAGGTTCCCTGAGGTCCCTGCCGCCGCCCTGCAGGGCCACCACCATTTTGTTGCCTGGCCAGGGGGTGACATGCTGGGCTGTTCCTGGAGCCCCACAAGGGGGTGCCAGCCCCAGGGGGTGCAGCCCGGGGGCAGCGTCTCGTCCCCCAGGCCTCCCCACTGGGCCCCACAGACATCTGTGCCAGTTTTGACTCACTTCTCAGGTTCTGCAAAATGGTGTCTGCCCAGGTGCCCCCTGCAGGCTGCATCCCTGAGCCCAGGCGGGTCCCCACCGAGCGGGCTCCGGCCCCCACGGCTCTCATCTCCCAGGTCCGACCACACGTCCTTTAGGTGACCTCTGTTATCTGGTACCTCAGATTGCTGCTCACAGAAAAGTGTCACTGAAGGAAAAAAAAAAATCCCTAACGATCCTGTAAATATTCTTTACCCAGAATATTAGACTTGGATGCCCTCTGCTGGGCGAGATGGGCAGGGGCGGAGGCCAGGGCGGCGCTGGGGGCTGGTGGCTGGGGGCCCGAGGTGAGGGGCTGGTGGCTGGGGGCCCACAGGATGGAGGCTGTGCTGGGAGCTCAGAGGGAAAGCCACAGTGGGCCTGTCCCCCTCTTCCATGACCCCGGGCAACTTTCAGAGCAAAAGGGTCCATCTGAGCTCTTTCCAGCGAGGGGAAATGATAAAATAAGCCCGAAGCAGCTCACGTCAGTCATGCATTTGGGAGAACTGAAAATTCCTTCACCTGGTTTTTTTCTTCTGTTCCTGACATTGTTAGATTTGACAGGCAGGAGAGAAGCAGGAAGAAATGACAGGGGCTCTGCTGACACTTCCAAAGGTTTCATCAAGACAAAACTTTTGGGTCTCAGGGAAGTCGTGGCAAAGACGGGTGGCTCATGGGATTGCATAGAGACGGTGGCCAAGTTCATTTCCATTACTGTTAGGTTTCCCAACCAGGATGTGATGAGAGTGAAAGAGGGTGCCATTCATAATTACACCAGGTCAATAGGTGTGATCCAGGATGTCCCAGGCCAGTCACACAATCTAGTCACACGGTCCCAAAAGAACTTTTCCATGACGATAAAAATATTCTAGATCTGTGCCATCTAATACGGCAACTGATAGTAGCCATGTGACTACTGAGCATCTGAGATGTGGCTATGAAAACCGAGACGCATTGGTAGCTTCCTTTCATGTTTGTTCATCTAAGTTTAAATGGAAATACTTGCGTGTGTTTGTAGGGCGAGTGCATTAGTGGAACTCTCTCGCCATATTATTCATGGGAGGAGATCACAGCCCTGGGTGGCAGCAGCGAATCCCCAGACATAGGACTTGCTGAGAGAGGCCCTCAAGAACTGGTTGAACAATAAAAAAATTAATAATCAAAAGTCACTGTGGTCTGTCTCCACAGTGGCAGGAGTTCAGACCACTTCTCGAGAGGCCCAGTTTTGCCTGGGAGAGCCAGGAGCCCCGCGACTTTTCCCATCAAGTGTCTGAGCCTAACCCCAGGTCTGGAGGGTTAGGTTACAAAATGGCACTGGGACCAGACGTTGGAAAGATTATTTGCCACTTCTTTTTCTTTTAATATATATTTTATTGATTTTTTACAGAGAGGAAAGGAGAGGGATAGAGAGTTAGAAACATCGATCAGCTGCCTCCTGCACACTCCCCACTGGGTATGTGCCCGCAACCGAGGTACATGCCCTTGAGCGGAATCAAACCTGGGACCCTTGTGTCTGCAGGCCGACGCTCTATCCGCTGAGCCAAACCGGTTAGGGCTACTTGCCACTTCTTCCAGTCCTTTCCTGCTGGTGTCCTGAAAGCCAGCAGAGTTTCCGTCTGGCCAGAGAAGACCTCTTCCTTGGACAATTTTTCTAAATCTCTCCTGGTGTCACAGATTCGGAAAGAGGCGTGTTTGTTTCTAATTATACATTCCTGTGTGATGTCATTCAGCCCCGACGCCCAGAGGGGCTTTACTGAATAGGGGGAGACGATATGCTAACAAGCTATCTCAGGGTGTCAGGAAGGAATGATGAGACACAGTCCAGTTTGGGGAAATGTTTTCCAGCCTGCTTTCTGGTTTTAGCAACTGCTTTGGGGGAGATAAGATACACATGGCTTTTATGGAGGCCACGGGATCGCCAGGGGACATGAGGCAGGAGAAAAGAATCAGGCTGAAACATGCAATCATCACAGATTCACTGAGAAACAGATTACAATACAGCAGAGGAAGCTCTTTAAGGAAGGGCTCCTGCAGGGACCATTGGGGCAAAGATTCCGTGGGCGCTGGGACAACTTGACTTCAACTCAATGGTATTTGAATAATGCGCCAGAGAGAAAACAGATATAGCACACACGGTCACATTTAGCGTCGAAGCTCTCGGTTTGATTATGAATAATGTTCCGCTGGGCCCAGAGGTCAGGTCTACACTCACGCAGAAACAAGTGGGGAATTGAAGCAGTTATTCAGATAGCCACAGACACAGCTACTGGCCAGGGTTGCAGCCCCAGCTGAGCCCTGAAACAGTAATCCTATTACAAGCTGATTGTGATTTGTGGCGCTATCTTGAATTTCTTAAGGAGGGGAGATTACAGAAAAATCCAGAATGGCACTGGGAGTGTGTTCAGGTTGAGTCACACAATCAGAGTAAAGTGAGAAATTGAGAGCCTTGCAGCATCTAGCTCTCAGCCAAAATGGAACTAAAGATTTGGGTTTAAATTTTTTCAGATGGTTCAGGCCTCCACATGACTGTTTATTACACGCACAGTTGATAAATTTCATATTGGATTGCATTTAGGCCAAAAGGCAGAAAATGGTGAAATAGCACATGAGGAATTTTGAGATACTATGAATAAAGTAATAGTATTTACAGCTGTCCCTTAATTAGTCTTTCCCTGTGATTTTTGGTGGGCTAGCCAATGGGGGACATGTCCTCCCAACACTGTTGTTTAGAGTAGCTTGGAATAGAATACAACTTACCTGCTTTTAAGAGAAAAACCAAATAGCAGCAGCTTAAATAAGAGTTATTTCCCCCTACTCAGTAAGAATCCGGAGGTAGGTGGTTGCTGGTGTTGGTGTGGTATGGACTTTGAGGCCAGACCTTTTGGCCTTTTTCTCATAGTCACATGGCCTTTCAGGTAGCAGAAAAGGAGGAGGGAAAAGGAGATCAACTGAGTGTTCACCTGCCCCCCACTGCCTCTAATGAGCTTTTTGGGAAGTCCACCCAGTGAGTTCTGACAGCTCATTGATCAGACCCATTTAAATGGCCACGTATAGCTTCAAAGGGTTGTGGGAAATGTAGTTTTCAAAGCTCATAGTCTTAAAGCTACTGCACCCTCCCCCCATTAAAGTTGTGTTCTGTTGATAAACATCAAACAGACTTTACCACTTTAAAGAATCTTAAAACAAGACAAATTTAAAAAATTTTAATCTAGTGTTGCAAAAATAAGCCTGACTCAATAGTCTTCATGAACAACTAATCACCATGTAATAAAACAATGATCGTTTATATTATCAAATTTGTAAAGGAAGAAAACTAGTTCGCTCAGAGGTGTGTGCCTGTGTGTGTGTTCTCCATGAACGTGAGCCGCACTCTTACTGAAGGATCTTCAGTATATTTCTCCTGGGGGTTTCGATGAATTAGGGGTGACTTTGTCCGTCGGCAGCGCAGTCTCCTTCTGTTAGAATCTGACATGCAGGATACTCCTGAGAACTAAATAAAGAGCTCCAGTAGGAGTTTCTTCAACCTGAAACGCACTGTCTAGAGCAAGTTCAACTTCATTAGTGATTTGAAGAGAGATTTATTGAGCCACAGGGAAGACCTCTCTGAACGGAGTGTGTCTGCCTTGATTTAAGTAAGTGAAACAGTCATGGCATTTGAGTGGTTCAAGTCTGAAACAATTTCTTAGAGAGTCAGCCAGTGTTAGTGATGGGAAAAAGGAAGGGAGTGAGGGGAAGGGGTGGGGGTGGGAGCGTCAGGGCCATATCACACAGGGTCTTAAGTGCACATAAACAGAATGGATTTAGCTCGTGGTTCAGAGGTTGCAACCCCCTTTAGGACCAGTAACGTGGGTGCATGAGGCTGACTCAGGTCAGGAAATAGGAAAGGGAGCCAAGTGCTTGGCTTACCAAAGCCATGGTCACTCCTGGGCTCAGGCCAATTGACTCCATGTAACCGCTTTTGTTTACAACTAACTACCATGTAATAAAACAATGATCGTGCATATTATCAAACATGCAGACCCAGGGCTGTCAGTCAGTCAGACCTTTCAGGAAATATCTGAATCCAGTATCTGAATATTTATGTGAAACCTGACTTGATAATGTTGGGTCAAATTTTATATTGCTGGGCCAAGTGCTGATCAAACGTGGCCGCCATCGGCAATTTTCTTTATGGGGGATATGGCTCCAGGAAGGCTGTCTGAGCAGAAGAGGGACCTGGACACTTGCCCCTCCTTCTCCTCGTCCTTCTCTCTCTCCATCAGCCATGGCGAGTATGTTCTAGAATGGAGAGGAGGGTAGCACATGGGAGGGAGGGGTGCAGGGTGGTATCAGTTGGGGGCAGGATGCTCTAGTCACAGCCAAGATTCGACTTGGTGAGCGTTGGGATGAAGGCCACGGCAGTGAGGAGGGAAGGGTGGGCTGAATCCGGGAACAATTTCTGTGGTGGAATCAGGAGATGAGTGACTGGTTGGGTAAGGGACAGAGCCAGTTTAGAAAAAGGGGGATTTGAGGAAGGGAACGGCTTTGTTTGAGGTAGAAGTTCCAATCTGACATCTTGGCAGCTGAATCAGCCTCAGAGGTGTGTTTTATGGACCACATGGGATTAAAATTCCCTTTAATTTTATTTTCAACTCTTAAAAACTGTGAGCATTTAAATACAAATATAGAGTTCTAGCTCCTTTTGTAAAAAAATCTGAGAGTAGCAGGCACAGATTCCAAAAATGCAAGAACAGCTGGAGGTGGGGGTGGCAGGGCTTAGTGGTGGGGGACCCGTGGAATATTTTTACCTACTGGGCTCCTGTAAGCGTTTGAGTCTGTGACCCCTGCGGGAGCTGTTGTGCCAACCACAGGAGTACATGTGGTCACCCAGTTAGAGCAAGACAGGAGTTCCCGGCTCCAACCACAGTTCAGGACACTCGGGGAACATTGCAAAGGAGACTTACCGACTGTGGATGAAAAGGGGCCACGTGCTAGCCTGACTAGCTCACGGAGGCCTGCGTGGCAGCCTTGCAAACTCAGAGACCTAAGTAACCACAAAAGATGGTCTGAAATGAAAACTTTTTAAACCAAAAAGCAGTTTAGGGGTAGTCAAGTCCTAGGCCGGTATCTTCCCTGACAAAGGTCAATCTCAACCTTAACTAAGCCCGTGTATTGTCTTTTTGCATCTACAATAACATATTGTTGGGATGTCAAAGTAGTTTTCCTTTTCAAGACCCTCAAAGCACAGGCACAAATCCCCTCACTGTTACTGAGTTAATTGTTGACTGTTAACTATCCTGCACCCACCTAAAATGTCTATCATTTTACTTTTTATCCAATCCGAGATGTCCTCATCCCTCCCACCACACCCCCTTTGCTTTCTCCTGCCTTTCTAATCTATCACCAACGGATTTCAGGTAACCCACCTGCGTCTTCTCTTTTGATTGTAATGCATAGAACAAGGCACGAACCTGCCATTTTCCAGAACATAATCTCAAACTGTTGAGATTCTGTGTCTGGGCAGTGGTTGACATTTTGGCTCAAATAAACTCACAGGAATTCCTCACAGGTTTGAACGTTTCTCACGTTGACAAAATGATAGCCTGGGAGAAGGAAAAAGCAACAGGAAGAAGTGGAGGAGGAAACCGCAGCGGCCGCCTGCTGCCTGCTGCCCCCGGGGAGCTCAGGAGTTGAAGGGTGAGATGGGGTGTTCATGTGGACCCTGCAGTCCTCTCGGGGGGGGCTGGTTCATCAACGCCTCTTAACCGCAAGAGGAAAACGAGGCGCTCAATGGCCTGGGGGCCCAGCGCTATCTGTAGCCGCCCTGGAGAGACAGGTAGAGTGCTCCTTCTCTGTGCAGAGATGAAGTAGAAACGCTCTAAATGCCCATCAGTAGAGTTCCAGGTAAATAAACCACGGTCCGTGCCACATCTGTGCTGTGGGGACCCAAGGATTAGTGAAAAAGATAAGTTACACTGAAAAACTTCCCAACAATACATAGCACCATAGCAGTATTCTTATATCCCCGCCCCCTTCTCTCTCTCCCTCTCTCTCAGACCTGAGGACCCACCACCGCACTTAGAATGCTAGATGTCCTTGTTGAAGGAGAAAGTGTCCAAGATCAGGAATAAGTGGTTAGAAGGGAATCTACCTTTATCTTAAAGTTGTTAATTATTTTAACCGGGAAAATGCATTTCGGTATCACCTGTGCAATAAAACATGAACTGAAAGCATAGAACACCGCATTTGGCAGTTTGCAAGGTCTGGTCTGTCTCAGCGAAGCAGTGGGATGAAGAAGGGTTGACAACATCTTGAGTAAATGGCAGGTAAGGAGTGGGAATCCAGGCTAAGGGAACGAGGAACACAGGCTATAGGCCAGTGATGGCGAACCTTTTGAGCTCGGCATGTCAGCATTTTGAAAAACCCTAACTTAACTCTGGTGTGTGTCACATACAGAAATTTTTAGATATTTGCAACCATAGTAAAACAAAGACTTATATTTTTTATATTTATTTTATATATTTAAATGCCATTTAACAAAGAAAAATCAACCAAAAAAATGAGTGTCATAGGTTCACCATCACTGCTATAGGCTGAGTCGGGGTGGGGGGATAGTCAGGGAAAGTTCTCTGTTGGTTTGCTTTTTTTTTTTTTAATTGAGAGAGATAGGGAGAGGGAGAGAGAGAGAGAGAGAGAGAGAGAGAGAGAAACATTGATGGGCTGCCTCTTGCACATCCCCAGTGGGACTGAGCCCACAACCTGGGTATGTGGCCTGAATGGGTATGGAACTAGCAACCCTTCGGTGCACGGATGGTGCCCAACTAATTGAGCCACACCGGCCAGGGCTGGTTTGTTTTTAATTGGGTAACAGAAAACTCAATGTAAGGGCATTTTGGCTTCTCCTACAGGCCATTGCTTTTACAGTAGAGCATGGGTTTGCTTCTGAGCCGAGATCGCATCTATAATTTGCATCTTGACTCTTCTGTTGTAGAAAAATCTGGAAGGGTTTTGATAGGAAATGAAAAGTGTTCGATTGGGCCCTAGCCAGTTGCTCAGTGGTTAGTGTCGGACTGCAGACTGAAGGGTCCCAGGTTTGATTCCACTCAAGGGCACATACCTTGGTTGCAAGCTCAATCCCTGGCCTTGGTCAGATGCGTGCAGGAGGCAACCAATCGATGTGTCTCTCTCACATCGATGTTTCTCTCTGTCTCTCTTCTTCCCTTCCACTCTCTCTAAAAATAACAGAAAAATATCCTGGGGTGAGGATTAACAAGAACAACAACAAAAAAGTGTTTGATTGGTGGGATAGGACCCCAATACCGGTGTAAAGGCGAAACATTCATATGGGGACAATGTGGCTTAAAATAGAACAAAGGAATGTCCACCAATGGAAAAATGATTAAATATGTTTTAATAACCACTGGGGTAGACTATTAGGTAGTTATTTAAAAAATCACGGTCTCCAAATTTTAAAGTTTAAAACATAGAGAAATGCTTGTATATGAGGTTTGATTAAAAACTGCATGCTAGGAGACTTTTTATGCAGTCGAGTCCAATTGCGCTGACAAAATTAAGTATCTATGCCTAAGGAAAACAGAAAGAAAAGCCCTCGACTATTAACAGTGCTTCTCTCTGGGTGATGGGGAAATTGGTGATTTTATTTTTCATGCATTTCTGTTGACACAACCATTTTCTAGCGAAAACACGATCACTTTTATAATTCCCAGAAGGAACTGTTTTTAAAACTGCAGTTTGGGAATCGTTTCCAAGGGAAGGTTGCCAAGGAAGGATTCCTGTTTGGCAAGGAATCGGGCAGGCAGGCCCCAGGCAGCCTTGTGGAGACTTTCCCCCACTTTTCCCAAATGTCAATGTCAGGCTCCCATACAGTTAAAAGGATCTAGTACTGTTATCAACTCCCCAGACACTGGCGACAAACGCTCCCTCTCCCCCATCCCAAACAGGGCTGCTGTGTGTTCCTACACTTACAAGAGAAAACGCAGAACTCCGGTGGGCTGGAGCCACCAGCTACCGGCTATTGGCTACCGCAGAGGTGTGGCCCCGCCGCCCAGGCTGCCCCTGAAAGTGTCCTGTGACCTGCAGAGAAGCAAAGGCTGGCGGTTCCTCACCGAGATCCCCTCCTTCCCGCCAGCATGGCAGGCAGCTCATGATGAAGCCTACAAACTCTGGAATCAAACAAACCCCTTGGAATCCTTGCCCTTTTACTTCACAGCTCTGTGGCTTTCGGCAAGTTCTGTAACTTCTTTGTACTTGAGTTTTCTCATGTGTAAAAAGGGGGTGAAGATCCCTGCCTCATTGGGTCCCTTTGAAGATGAATGAATGAAATAAAATACATGGAGTAGGCCTGTGGCAGTCATCGAATGGGTGGTCTTATTCTCAGGTGGAATCTCATTTTCTTTTCTGCTCACCACACCTTATGGCCATCACTCACGGGCTGAAATAAGAAAGGGCAGTTTGGGGAGAAAGGTAGTCTTGTTAACCTGCAGGTCTTCCTGTGAAAGGCAAAGGCACCCAGTTCCACCTGGGTATCCATTGGGAGCCAATGACCCAATTTGCTGAGCGCTGCGACCTTCCAGGCAGCGTGCTTACGCCCCCTTCAGGTGCATGTGTGGGTTGCACATAGACTACATTATTCTGTCAAGTTTTATTCAAACCAATCCTGAAAACAGGGGCTTCCCACCACTTCTTAAGACGCACACTAACCTAAGCTACCACCCTCTCTCAAGAAGTGAGCGCAATAGCCTTGTCCTTGGCTGTTCTTCGTGGTAAAGTTTTGAATCAACCAAAATAAGAGAAAAACCAATCTGGACAGAGGAGCTTTATGTGTGGGAGTCCAGAAAGTTTGAAGGCAGGGAGACTTGGGACTGAACCCTGCCTTGGTCAGTTACCAACTTACCTGTGGTCACAGGTAGCCCGTGGCAAAAGCCGCTCTTCATACCCATGGCTGACCGCCTCCGAGACCCAACTCTGGACCAGCAGGCTAGCAGCCCCCATGGTTGCTACGAGAAGCGAGCATCGGTGTGCAACGAGCTGTCTCACTCCTGTGCGTGGCTCTACTCAGCTTCCTCTTGCTTTCCCAGGACCAGGAGGGAGGAATTTATCCACCCAACACATCATAAGATGTTGGGGGTGCTGCTTCAGGAAAAATACGTAGCTGAAAAATTTTCTTTGCAGCTTTTTAAAGCCAGTCTTTGAATTAATCAGGTCTGATGAGAGCCTACATATATACTCAGGATGAATTTGTTGGTTTTGTTCATGAATACATCAACATACTCATACATTTTATTGATCTGTGTTGGGGGATTTGTGAGTTTTACTACATTTTTCTTTTGAAAGAGTGAAAAGCAAAGCTTCAAATGAAACTAGGATTACCTCATAATCTCATCATCTTGTGGACTTACTGTTATTACAACCCAGTCTTATGGAAGGAGCTCCATTTTGGTTTCAACTTTTTTGGGCTCCCTTCCAGCTAACTTAAAGGGAAAAGAGAAGTGGCTTAGCCAACATTTGCAGAGTGACACAACAAGATATCCTGGAGCCAAAAGAATTATAATCACGTAGCTTATTAAAAAAAATAAAGGGAATGTACATACTATAATTGTAATATCATAATATAGTATTATATCATATACTAGATTCGTGCACCAGTGAGGTCCCTTTGACCTGGCCTGTACCTCTCGCAATCTGGGACCCTTCGGGTGATATCCAACTGCCGGTTTCAGCCCGATCCCTGCAGGCCAAGCCGAGGGACCCCACCGGTGCATGAATCCATGCACTGGGCCTCTAGTATGCATATAAGATCTTTGGTTAATCTCTTCCCTTCCCCCTCCCCCCTCTGAGATTCATCAGTCTGTTCCATGCTTCCATGCCTATGTGTTGAGCATCTGCCCCCTGGTGGTTAGTGCGTGTCATAGCTACCAGTCAAATGGTTGGATGGTCAGATGATCTCTTAGGCCTATATATATATATATATAATCCTATATAATAGAAGGCTAATATGCAAATTGTCCTCTCAGGAGTTTGCCCAACCGGGAGTTCAACTGCTCACTATGACATGCGCTGACCACCAGGGAGCGACACAGAATAAAGGAAGGCCCCGCCTGGCAGCTGGCAGTTGGGGGAAGGAAGGCCCCAATCGGCCTGATCACTGGCCAGGCCTAGGGACCCTACCTGTGCACGAATTTTGTGCACTGGGCCTCTAGTATAATTATAATTAAGCTACAAAGAACATAAAACAAAATAGTTTACATTGAATTGGACAATTAGGCAGTAAGTATGCATTTTATTGAGCACCTGTTATATGCCTGCTTTCATGAAAAGGTCAATATAAAAAATATTTGAAAGGACTATTTAAAAATAAGATTGATTCAGGGAGATGGGATTATGATGGTCTGTTTTACCTTTATTCTCCCCTAAGATTAAAAAATATTATGTTGAGACAGCATAGAGGGACCTAGAGTGTATTATGCTAAGTGAAATAAGTCAGTCAGAGAAAGACAAGTATCATATGATTTCACTTTTATGTGGAATATAATGAACAAAATAAACTGATGAACAAAATAGATCCAGAGACATAGAAGCATGTCTCAGAAGGAAGGCAGGGGAGGGTGGGTGGATGGGAAGAGATCAACCAAAGAACTTACATGCATATATGCATAACTATGGACACAGACAATAGGGTGGTGGAGGCCTGGGGTGGGGGGGATGGGCAGGCTAGAAGAGGTCTATGGGGGGAAAAGGGACATATGTAATACTTTCAACAATAAAGATTTAAAAAAACTATGGTGTTAGCCCAGCTGGTGTGGTTCAGTGGTTGAGCATTGACTTATGAACCAGGAGGTCACAGTTCGTTCTATTCACAGTGAGGGCACATGCCTGGGTTGCTGGCTCAATCCCCAGTAGGGGGCGTGCAGGAGGCAGCTGATCAGCGATTGTCATCATTGACGTTTTTCTCTTTCTCTCTTCCTCTCCCTTCCTCTCCCTTCCTCTCTGAAATCAATAAAAATACATTTTTAAAAATATTATGGTTTTATAATAAAAAAGGAAAGAAATATTTGAAACAGCACAATGATAAAAGTTGCACATGTTGCCGAAACCGGTTTGGCTCAGTGGATAGAGCGTCGGCCTGTGGACTGAAATGTCCCAGGTTTGATTCCGGTCAAGGGCATGTACCTGGGTTTCGGGCACATCCTCAGTAGGAGATGTGCAGGAGGCAGCTGATCGATGTTTCTCTCTCATCGATGTTTCTAACTCTCTATTCTCTCTCCCTTCCTCTCTGTAAAAAAATCAATAAAATATATATATATATAAAAAGTTGCACATGCTAACTCTGTGCTGACTTAATCCCAGGCACTGCTCTGAGTAGTCTGTGTGTATTATCTGATTGACTTTAAAACGATGGTGGTCTCAGGTCCGTCAGCCCATTTTACAGTGAAGAAACAGATGTGCTATTTCTTATCAAGTCCAATGTCTCAGAACTAGTTCGTAGAACTGAGTTCTAGAATGTTCTTAGTTGCTACTGCAAACACATCACACAAGGGCACATAACCCAATAATGCATGTGAGATTTCCCCCCGTGTTTCCTTGTTGTATGGCCTTTGGAATGGATGCTTCCTTGGCTATACTGGAGTGTTCTCTGCTTCTCTTGTTTATCACTCTCCCAGACCCAGACTCACAGCTGATAGTCAGTCGAGGAATCAACCAATCCCACTCTGATAAAAGAGGCCAGGAATTGGGTTGACACTTCATTTTTTCAGAAGTGTCTGTAACTTTGTGGGACTTTAGTAGAGCTCTTTGCTGTGTGCCCACCATTCCAAGTTGAAACAGATGATGCCAGCTCAGTTCACACAAGAAACACTTAGGCCGAGAAGACAGTGATTAAAACAGGAAATTATTTCACCCTGGGGATATTCCGGAAACCAAGTCTGAAAAATTGCTTCATGTTCAGTTGGACACAGGTTCATTCCCAGGTTGAGTCACACATGTAAATACTCCTGACTACCTTATGACTGTCACACATGCATGCATGCATGAACACACACATACACATGCACACACACATATCTTTCCAAAATGCCAACATGAATCAGTCACTCTTTTTTTCTTTTTACCATAAAAAAATATATTTTATTGATTTTCAGGGAGAGAGAGAGGAAGGGAGAGGGAGAGGGAGAAACATTGATGTGAGAGTGAAACATTGATCAGCTGCCTCCTGCATGCCCCCTATTGGAAATCGAGCTTGCAATCCCAGACATATGCTCTGACAGGGAATTGAACTGGCAACATTTTGGTGCACAGGATGACACCTAACCAACTGAGCAAGGGCACAAGTCAGTCACTCGTGGCTTCATAGCACTGAGTTCTTCGTCATCAACATTGACTCCTTTTTCTTTCATACTCACATCCAATCTAATAGCAAACCCTGTCCGCACCCTCTTCTAAATTCGAGACATATTCCACAGGTCAGCATATGTTGATTTTGGGAAATGTCCCTTTTGCTCTTGAAAAAGAGTATACACTCTGCCGTTTTTGGTTGCTTTGTTCTGTAAATGTCAATTAGGTTAAATGTGTTGGTCAAAATTTTTCTATTCCTACTGATGTATTTTTATTGGTTAGTTTATTAATTACTGATAAAGGAATGTTAAAGACTATCACTATGATTGTGGGGTTTCTTTACTTCTCCTTTTAGACCTGGTAGTTTCTCTGTTTTACATATATGGAGGCTATATTAGCAGGTGTTTGTAGATTGAGAAGTTTTCTATCTATCTGATGGGACTGGCTCTTTTTTGTTATTTTAAAATATCTCCCTTGTATTGTATTGCTTCTTACCTTAAAATCTACTTAATTTGGTACTAGAATAACTAATCAGCTTTCTTTTAGTTAGTGTGTGTAGGCAATACCTTTTTACATCCCTTTATTTTCATCCTTTCTGTATGTTTAAGGTTTGCCTCTTGTAAGCAGAATATAGTTTTAAAAAATTTAGTATGACAATGTCTTTTAATTGGAGTATTTAGTTCATTTACATTTAATGCACTTGTTCATATATTATGAACACAATACTAATATATTATTAGCTGTTTTCAATTAGTTCCATCTGTTATGCATTTCTTTCTTTCTCTTTTATGACCCTTTTCGTTGCCCTATCCAGTGTGGCTCTACATTAATGAGGTCTTATTTTTTTAGATTATTCTATTTTTCCTGTCTATTAGCTTGCTATTTTCATATTTTCTTTTCTTTTTATTATTATCCTACAGAGCACAAGTGTGATACTTGACTTAATAGAGTCTAATAAAATTAGTGCTTTTACTGCTTCTCAGGCAATGCAAGGAATTTAGGACATGTTTAATTCCCTGTTCTTTCTTGCCTACCTTTTGTGCTATTGCTGTAATATATTTTAATTCTACATATGTTTTTAATCCCAAGAGACATTATTATTATGTTTTAATATAGTTAGTATTTATTTAGACTTACTAATACCTGTATCCTTCTGCTGCTCTTTATTCTTTCCTAAATTCTTATTCTTGTATCTGAGATAATGATCTTTCTCCCTAAAAAACTTTCTTTAGTCTTTGTTTAGAGTCTATTGGTAATGTATTCACTCATTTTTTGTCTGAAAATGTATTTATTTCATCTTAAATATTGATGTGGTTTTTTTTTTTTTTTTAACTTGGTATAGAATTATAGATGAGCAGTTATTTTCTTCCAGCCCTTAATTTTTTCTTAAAGAATTTGTCTTCTAGCTGCTATCAGTTCTACTGAAGAGTCGGGCCAGTCTCCTTGTCCTCTCCAGGGAGGTGGACATTGTGTATCTGTGCTCGGGTGTCTTCAGAACAATTTTTTTTTGTCTAGCTTTTCTAGTTGTTCTCAGTAGGTGAGATGTCTGCAACTAGTTATCTGGCCAATTTTCCAGAGAACTTTTATATATTAAATGGCTTGGGTTTCCCTCAAAAGATTAGCAGTAATCTGGAGGCAAAGGAGAGATATAGGGGACAGAATGGCACTTTCTGAAAATAGATGGCCCCAGAACCTCAGAGATGGTGATATCCAATATCACATCTTTTTTTTTTCAAATATATTTTAATTGATTTTTTACAGAGAGGAAGGGAGAGGGATAGAGAGTTAGAAACATCGATGAGAGAGAAACATCGATCAGCTGCCTCCTGCACAACCCCTACTGGGGATGTGCCCACAACCAAGGTACATGCCCTTGACCAGAATCAAACCTGGGACCCTTCAGTCTGCAGGCCGACGCTCTATCCACTGAGCCAAACCGGTCAGGGCCAATATCACATCTTATAGTTCTCTTTATTGTGTTACTAGAGGCTTGGTGCATGAATTCATGCATGGGTGGGGTCCGGCTGGCCAGCCCCAATTGGGGCCATTGGGGCCAACCTGCCAGTGGGAGGAGATAGGAGGTTGGCTGGCTGGCCCCACCGGCCCTGACTGGGGTTGGAGGGGGGGCGATTGGGGGCAGGGCTGGCCAGGGGGAGGGGCTGCGGGAGATTGCCCGGCAGGCCCCACCCCCATTGAGCCAGCTGGCTGGCCACAGTGCACATCATAGTGACTGGCCGTTCTGGTTGCTTGGCTTTTATATATATAGACTAGAGGCCCGGTGCATGAAATTTGTGTGTGGGTACGGTCCCTAGGCCTGGCCTGTGATCAGGGCCATCTTCCTCGGCTGCCCACAGTCGCCTCACCCCTCGCCCCCCCGTTCCCCATTAGCCATTGGGTGATTGGTGCCTGCCAGCTAGGGGAAGGGACCAAGAGGTGTTTAGTGCGCCTCACAGTGATGGGTCCAGTGGTCATTCTGGTCATTCCGCTGTTAGGGTCAATTTTCATATTACCCTTTTATTATATAGGATAGAGGCCTGGTGCACGGGTGGGGGCCGGCTGGCCTGCCCTGATGGAGGCCCTGGATTGGGGTGTGGGTCCCTGCTGGGGAACGGGGCTGGCAGGGCAAGGGGCCACGGGCGGTTTGCAGGCCAGCCATGCCCCCAATTGGGGTATGGGTCCCCACTGGGGGTGGGGCCGGCAGGGCGAGGAGCTGCAGTCGTTCTGGTCTCTGGTTGTTCTGGTCATTCCGCCATTTCAGTAGCTGGGCTTTTATTATATAGGACTAGAGGCCTGGTGCATGAAAATTCGTGCACTAGGCGGGGGGTCCCTCAGCCCAGCCTGTGCCCTCTCACAGTTCAGGAGACCTCAGGGGATGTCCTACTGATGGCTTAGGCCCGCTCCTCCGGGGAGCAGTCTGGCCTCCCTCTGCAGGAGGCAATTGGGCTGGCCAATCAGGGGACAGCACCACCCCCATCACCCTGCCATTGCCGCCCGGCCTCCCTCTGTAGGAGGCGATTGGACGGTGATCAGGGGATGGTGCCAGCCCCCCCATCGCTCCTCCACTGCTGCTGGTCACCGCTCCACCGCCCCCATCGCCGTTCCCTCCCTCTGCCCGCTGGCACTCGCCTTGCCTGGCCTGCTGTGGCCTGCTTGCCGGCCCCGCCCCCCACCGAATGGTCGTTCGGCTATTCAGTCGATTTGCATATTATGCTTTTATTCTATAGGATACTTCCCTGAAGTAATTGAGATCCAGGGGGGTAAGTGAACTTGCCCAATCTCACACAGCTAGTACAGCTACTGAGATTCAAACCCATCCCAGTAGACTCCAGAGCCCACACTTTTAACCACTAAACTATCCTAAAGGCCAGAGACTTTTAAACTTTTCTGATTAGAAACCATAGTAAGAAATAGATATTGAATCTATATATACATATTCATAATAAAAAAAATTTGACCCTTCACTAATCACTATTACCTACATTACCTATAATTAGACATGAAATGTTCTATCCCATCCCATCCCATCCCATCCCATATACTGGCTCAACATTAATGGGTTGGTCCCCAGTTGCAGATAAACATCACAGGTAAGACCACGCCTTCCCTTAAGGATTGATAGAGCACATAGCTCTGATTTGCCAGGGAAAGCTCAGAAAGTGAGGGGGAGAAAGGAAAAGAAGCCACTTGTGATTGTCTTTCAGGGATTTTAATGACACAACAGCTTTGGATCACCTACTGCAGGTTCTGGTAGAAGGCAGCCCCCTGGAGGCCCTTGAACTTTCACCTGGCATGAGGGGGTGGGGGGGAAGTTACTCTGCCTGTCTGGAGCCCCCCGTAGTCCTCTCTATACAGCACCGGGGACAGTGAGCACTCAACAAACGTTTGCTGCCTGAGTCAACTAAAGGGTCGGATGAATCTTCGCTGCTCCAATACTCTCTGTGAAGCCCCTGACTGAAGAAGGCCACACATTTCCCTCTGAGTGAGCATCAACAGCAAAAGAATATGCTAGAATGGCCATTTTGCCCAGAGCGGCTGTCTTAGGCTGCTGTGGCTCTCACTGAGAGATTAAAGAAAAATGCTCCCCTCATTCCAGAATTTCCTGTCCCGTCTTGTGGTTGACGTAAAGCATTTTCAGCTCCCGCCTCCCTCTTTCTCACCGTCTCTTTTCCATTCCAGAGTCAAAGAGGTGGTACATTTGCAAAGGAAGTGATTGAGCAGACCGGGAGATCTTGGCGAGGGGACCTGGTTTCCAAGGCCCCAGGTTCTGAGAGGGGGAGCAATCTGCCTGATGAAGGGTTTGCATAAGATCTTGCCCTAGTCAGAGCTGTGCATAATTTCCTGTTTTGTATCCTCAAAACTGCTAAGCTACTTGTGAACAACTGGCCGGGAGAGGGCGGGGGTGGGGCTGTGGCGAGAGGACTCAGCCCAGGAGGGAGGGGAAGGCTGTTTCTCCCTCAGTTCTGGCAGAACTTCTGTGAGAGTGGAAATATTTTTTTAAAAAGGCAATAAAATAGAGACAAGAGGCAGATTCTAGACATTGACATTGGGGGTTTGGGTGGCAAAGAGAAGAAACAAGGTTGAGCAGGAATTTTAATGGGCTGCCAGATAGCCAGAGAGCAGCTAAGTCTCCAGATGTTCTGACAAGCATGAGCATTTATTAGGCACTTACTGTGTGCCGGGCACAGTGCTAACTGCTTCCCCTGGAGTCTATCATTCAATCCCCATGGCAACGCAACGCCACAGGTGGATTCTGCTGTCACCTCTGTTTCATGGCTGTGAAAGTGAGGCTTGAAGGCGTTGAGTGATTTGGGATTCCAACCAAGGCCTTTGGACCGGGAGCCGGCGTGGTTAACCATTACTAGGATCTGAAGATAAAGGAAGTGGCAGGGCCGTCCCTGGAGCCATAAGCTCCATGGTCACCCTCCAGGCTAGGGAGTGGGGCCCTAGCCACGGTGGCACCCTGATTTCCGTCTTCCCTCAAAGCAGGGCTTCTGAATGTGCCCGGCATTTGCCTATTCGCTCTTGTTGCCTATTTGCCATGTTGCCTTTCAAACTGCTCTGCGCAGGTTCCATTGCCAACTGGCACCCTCTCGTCGTCATCAAGCCGGGCTTCTGGAGAGCCCTCTAGCCCCGGCTACCCTCCCCACCCCCACATGGTGCTCCGTTTCTCCTCCGGCCCAGGTTCCCTGGCTCCGGGCACATCTTTTTGGCTGCCTGGCGCTAATGTAGTTGCCGCTTCCTTCTCTGTCTAAAGTCTCCTTGTCACAGGCCTGCCTGCTCCACTCTTCCAGCACCTTTCCAACCGGTGCCCAGGTGGGTTCCCTCCATGGAACCCCTTGGCACCAGCTGGGTTTTTCAGACAGGACCCTACGTGAGACTCTGACGTGTGTGCCTTAGACACAGACCCTGAGACAAGAACATGGATGCAGGTAGTTTATTTGGGAAGAGATCCCAGGATGTACACATGGGGGTGGGGTGTTCATGAGTATGTTACTGCTGGGGGCAGCTAGGCTTCTGTCTTGCTGGGGACCCTTTTGGGAACATGGATAAGAAGCCTCCAATTTGTCCCACTGAGAGATGGGGAGCTGAGATATTGCCTGCTGTCTCCCGTGCCTCATTGGTTGAGGGATGCCTGGGGGCATGAAACCTCAGGCATTCCCACAATGCCTTGCACCTGGGCTGAACAAATTCCCACCACCCCTGGACAAGGCCGCCAGAAGGAAAGCAAACAGGGGAGGGCTCTCTGAGGTGGGAGGCTGTCGTTGCTGCAGGTGAACTCAGAGGTGGGCCCGAGAGATGCCACCGTGGCAACCTGGCTAATATTATAGATACATACAACCGAGGAAAGCCAAGGGCAGGCCCTTCCCACAGAGGGGACTTTACTTTAGAACGAGTTGGACACCAGGGAAAATCAACATTATTTTTTCTTCTCTCCTCCCTTTCTCTTGCTTTGGATAAGCCAGCCAGCCAACTGTTACCTGGGTGGGGAGAGACTGGGACACACTTTAAGGGTGTCCCAAAGATTCGGTAGTCTCTCAGCCTGAGCCAGAGAACACATACATTCTACGGTGGGCAGATGTCATCAATAATGCTGGGTGAGCACTTATCGCTCACCAGGCACTGTGGGTACTTGCTATAAATGCATTGTCTCCTTCTTCCCTCTGACTCTCGGGGATAAGTACCCTTGTTATTCCCATTCTGCAGGGACAAATCTCAGGCTCTGAGAAGTGAAGTCACTTGATCAAGATCTCACAGCTTCGGGTCATAGGTGTGGAACATCTGAGCGGTTGGGGCCAACTTCCAGGTTCACACTTATGACCCTGGAAATAAGCACTTAAGTTTCCACTTAAGGACCAAAGCCATTTAGAAGTTTTATGTAAGTGGGGATTTATTATTATTATTATTTTAATCCTCACTCAAGGACATGCTTAAAGAAAGGAAGGGAGAGAGAAAGAGAGAGAAACATTGATCAGTTGCCTTCTGTACACTCCCTGACTGGGGATCAAACCCACACCCCAGGTATGTGCCCTGGACAGGGAATTGAACCAGCAACCTTTCAGTGTGCGGGATGACACTCAACCAACTGAGCCACTCCGGCGGGGCAAAGTGGGAATTCCTTATACTCTTTAGAAAGGCTTAAAAAGAAAATGATTATGAATTATTTCTAGTATTCAGTTCAGGTCACTCAATGAATGTTAGTTGAACTGACTTTGTATTGGATCCTACCTGCAACCAAAACACAAATCTGAGTCAGTCAGGTCTCTCCCTCGGCTCTCTATTGCTCTTGGGAGAAAGTTTAAACTCCTATGGCCTCCTTTCCACGTGTCCTGATGATCAGGTCTGAGCCGCCTCTCTAGCCCCCACCGTCTTATCTGTCCTCCCTCAGCCTCACTCCAGCCTCGCTGAGCTACTTGCTTTTGCATTCCTCTACTACTGAGAACCCCTCTGGCTCTTATCTGTGCCTTCCTGAGTCCCACAGCTCCTGTACCTACCTCTCTTACATGACATTATTACTGTCTTTTGCTTGCCCGTCTCTCTCACAAACATGAAAACATGCCTTTAAGAGCTTAGGTTAAGTTTCAACCCGGCATAGACTCAGACCCAATAGCTGCTATCTTTGCATCTTCAGGGCTGTTTTTCTAAAGTTGATGTTCAGTGAAGTGGTAGCTCTACCCTGATCAGTGATTTTCCAATTTTCTTGTGCATCAGAACCATGTGGGTCCCAACCCCAGAGATTCTGATCTAGCGGGCCTGCAGTGGATCCGGTAATTTGCATCTTTACCGAGTTCTTAGGTGATGCTGCTCATTATGGGACCGCGCTTTGAGAACCACTGGGCTGCCCACCTGGGGAGGGTGGATGTCTGATTAGAGTGACCAAACATTTGGAGCTGAAATCAACTCATACTAGAGGCAACTCAATTTCTAGTGGATGTGGCCATAGAATATTGATCTACCGATTTATCCATTCAGCCAATATTGATGGAGAATCTACTATGTCCAGGTCTCCTATGATTCCCAGCCCAAAGATAAAGATAAAGTTGGTTGGTTTGTTTTTCCATTCCCATCAGCTCAGTCTTAGAAGAAGGTAAGGAAGGGTAGTGTGATTGCAAACATGTAAGTTGGTGTCCTAGCAAAGCATTTAAGTCATCCTCACCACACTTACCTCCCACACTCAGCTGGAGGGCAGGAGACCTAACCTCTAGTTCCCCTCCTGAGCAGCGGGGTAACAGTGGTGCCTACTTGGCGGAGCTGAGTGTGAAGGGAGATGGAGCATGCCCAGTTTGGCCCCTTGTTTTAGTTCTCTTCATTCAACTTGACTGCTCTCTAGAAGTCAATCAAGAAACACATTCTTAAGAGCTGCTTCTCCCCAACCTCCATTTCCAGTGGTTCTCAACCTTCTGGCCCTGTAAATACAGTTCCTTATGTTGTGACCCAACCATAAAATTATTTTCGTTGCTACTTCATAACTGTAATGTTGCTACTGTTATGAATCATAATGTAAATATCTGATATGCAGGATGGTCTTAGGCGACCCCTGAGAAAGGGTCGTTCGGCTGCCAAAGGGGTCGCGACCCACAGGTTGAGAACCGCTGATTTAGGCACTCAGGGAAAAGAGCCTGGCTAGAGATTCCAGACCCCCGGTCCTGGAACTCCCCCGTGTGGCCAGATTTAAAGAAAATGTCCTTCTGGAGAGTAAATTACATAAGCAAGGTGCTCCTTCCTTGGCCACCATTGTCAGCAATGCAGCTGGGGGCCATTTTGTCAAGAAGTGATCCTTTGGGGTGGGGGCAGGAGGGATGTCAGGGGAGGGGAGAGGAGGGTGAGCCATACAGGTACACGACAGTCCCCTCATAATGAAATGTAACAAAGGAAGCAATTAAGTTCAGTGAGGGGCACAGCTTCAAATTAGATAATGCATTCAAAAACCATTCTACAAGCTGTGAAATGTGGTCACCTAAGGTATTACAGTGACTTCCCTTATTTCGGTGAAATTGCTTGGGCTGTTATGTCTAGTTAAAGGGCCGAGAGATGGAGAGGCTCCAAGAGTAGCTTTCTGGGGAAGGGAAACAGAGGCGAAAGGGTTAAACTCCCCAGAAAACCAATTTATGCAAAGGGCTGGATGCTGACCGGCCTCCAGGCCAGCGCTAAGGATCTGAATTACAAATGTACCCACTTTGCTGCTCAGTCGGGAATTTCTGCTCTTCCTAATGGAGCCCTTCCTTTCTGTTCTCTCCACTGAGAGAGTGAAGGAGATCTAGATTCTAGACCACGGAGGAGCCTGACTGTACTCACCTGGGAAGTGCCTCTGACAAAGGCTTAAGGGGCACGTTGGGAGGATGGTTAGAACCGACCCTTACCATTTCGGTTTCTGCGAGCCACGCTCCGCGCTTGCTCCTTGGGTGAGTGAATCATTGCAATCGCTTTCCTGCTCTTTAAGGAAGGTGGGCTAGCCGACTGCATTTTTTTTTAAAGCTGAAGATCAATTTGGGACTCTGACATAAGAAATGACGTTTGTCAGGTTCAGTGGGTAGGACTCTGCTCTCGCTTTGAGAAGGAGCCAGCGGGGCTGGTAACAGAGGCTGCGATTCCGGCCTCCTGGAATCTAATTGAATCTGGGCAGTTTGCAAACAAACTAGGGCAATCAGCTACCGTGTCTGTGTGTTTAAATCCCTGATAATTTGTTTAAAGAGGGGAGGGGGTGGGGGAGGGGTGACAATAAAAATAAAAGAACTTCACTTTCTTTCCCTTTTTCCTCCCCTGGGGGCATTTTTGGGGTATGTGTTCCCTTCCCATAAAGGTAACTTCATGAGGGCGCGAAGGGCCGCTGAGAACAGCGGTGCCGTGAAGGGGTTAATATGTGGGCATCAGTCAGTCACCGTCAGCTGGGTCTGGGAGCGGAGTTTTCCTGTTTTGTGTTCCCAGTGGCAGCCATTTCAGCTCAATAGCTCAATTCTTGGGAAAGGCCACTTCTTGACTTTGGAGAAGACACACTTCCCTGTGCACCTAAAAGTAAATAAGCAAACAAGTAAATGAGAGCACAGACTAGCAAGGCCCCGTGCCCCTCCCCAGGCCACGTCTCTCAGTTTCGGGCGTTCGAAGGCTTTGCTGAGGCAGTTTTGCTGCCCGAGTGGCTTAGTTTGAGGAACATCAGTCCCTCTTCGTGTTTATTGTAAATGCTCAGGAATAGGCTCTCAACTAAAACACACACACAACCAAATCCAAAACCACAACCACCCCTCTTCCCATAAAACAACCACCACACAACACTCAAACTTGCTTCCTAGCGCTGTGTTAACAGTTCAATATAGAGCTCCCCACATAAGTCAGCTGGGTTCAACGTGCATGCCTTAGAAAGCGAGCAATTTCATGAAAAGATTGCTTTCCTTCTTGGCCAGGAGGATGGGAAGCCAGTTATAGAAACTGTTGGCTTGCTCTGCAGGGGGATTCTCAGCACAGGACCTCTTTAAAGATTTTACATTTTGTGGGGGGGAGATGGCAGATGGGAGGGCTCCTTCTGCATATGACCCAGTTCCTCCTGCGAATGCTCATCAGGCCCAAAGCCCCAGCGTCCAGTGAGGTGAAACGTGCAAACGATACGCTCACCCTCTCACCATTCTCAGTGGACTGGTGTGGCCCGCAAACCCCCGCTGGTTCCTGACACAAAGGAATCCCCAGCGGCCTGGCCCCCTGCCCTCTTCCCACCCTCTGTGATCCTGGGCTGGGGAGCATCACCCCCAGCAAGGGCTTCCCCAGAGGGTTTTTCCCTGATTTGTGCCAAGTTAAGCTTTGAGACATGAGGTACCATGAGGTCATTCTCAAAGTAACCCCAGGCTCGGGCAGGCGGTCTGAGGCAGTCACTCAGCCACATGGGAGACACCTCGGGTCTTTATTTGAAACCTAGCACCCAGCGGGCCCAGCAGCAAAGGCCCCCTAATCTGTTTCCTTAGAGATACCATTTTTCTGCTTCTCCCAAACACACGTTCTGAACACGTTGTTGCCCAATCCATGGTTTTTTTGGCTAAAGTGCAGTCTTAGAATATATTCAATTTATTTCCAATCAACGTGTGATGGATCACACATGTGATGGATTTGTATGGGCAAGTGTGTGTGTGTATCGTGTTAGTTACATACATACTTGTATGTGTGTTGAATATGAATGTATGCATGTATTTATCAATCCCTGTATGCATTTATGTTTATATGTATAAACATGTGCATGCATTTATTTCTGTATGCATGTATGTATATCTGTATAAACACATGCATTTATGCTCAGGGGTGTGAATGTTAATCCCTGTGGGTGTATCTGTGAGTAGACACTGCTCACGCAGCCGGCCTCTAGCTGCTCAGGGAGCCCCGCTTCTCAGCGCAATGGAAGCAGCTTGCCTTCCTGCCTCGAAGGGTGGCCCCTTGGCTGGAGGAAGCACCTGCTGTGGGGTGCACTTCACACCGCAGCGCTCCCTGGGCAGCATGCAGCCCAGCTCCAGCCGAGCCCAGGCTTTGCTCAGCTCCTTCCCAGCCCTGCTCTCTTCCTCCCTTTCTGAAGGGAGTCCTCCCTCAGGATTTCACATGCATCGGGATGAATCCCATCTCAGGCTCAGCTCTAGGCAGCCTGGCCGAAGACAGCACTTCTATATAGGTGCGTGTGCATATGCAAATGTACATGCACACACAGTGGTCTTCCTGTGTGCCCACATACAGGGAACCTGGGAGGAGCTGGGACAGAGGGCAAGCTGGAGGAAGAGCACTGATATATATATTTTACTGGGGAAGATAAAGGCGTCTCAGACATAGGATGTGAGAGACCTGCTTTAAAAGTGGAAAATTAAAAGATGCTTTAGATGTCAATGTATTTTTTTTATTAACTCAGAGAAAGAAAGATACAGTACATGATATCAGCCAATCATATGCGACTTTTGAATGACATTTTAATAGACTCATGATCCTATTTATTCCTCTGTACAAGTATTAAAAAACTCATATGTGAAAAATCTTCTGTAAATTTTTATTAATTGGGGTTACGGGGAGGGTTTCACCAGAGCACATCCTGAGAACATTAGGAAATTACAGACAGACGTGAGACAAGTGCCAGACAGAACAGATGAAGCAAGCCCCTCAGCCACCTGAGAAACATGAAGAACATAAGATCGCAGGGACCACATCTTTGTTAGGAACACAGGATGCAGGATTCACATGGAGCCCTGGGCGCCCCCTTGTGTTGCAAAATAAACTAGCAACTGCATTTATTTGTTTTTTCTGTGTTTTGTTTTTTAAGTTGTAATCCTCGCCCTTGTCACTGAGCCTCAAAAAAGCAATTGTTTACCCAAACTGTTTCAAGCCCTCTCCAGTCAATCTTGCCCCTCTTGTCAATAACTTTCAAGGACCCTATGTAAAAAACAACTCTTATTCACTCCTTTTCTCATTCCCCACACATTCCACTCCAGGAAATTGGCAACCTCCCAATACAGAGCCATGTCCTCCCTCCCTGAAAGGTGAACTTAAACAAACAGATTTTCCTCTCTTCTTGGATGAGCCCGTTTAAGACAAAGCTTAATTACGCAAGGCAGCCATTTCTTTCCTGCAACTTGTCGCTGCCATGCTTCATAGTTTAACCAGAAAGATCCCTCTACCCTACCCCACCATCCACTCTTCTGACCTGACGAGTTAACCTGCTAAACCATCCTTCCGATTATTTACCAGCAAAGATCGGACCAGAGACGTAAATAATACACCTCAATATACAACAGCTCAGGCGTGGTTTGTAGGCAGCATTTCATTCGATGGCCATCAGAGGAAAAAATATATACATGGAGAGGGCTGGGGAGGAGATGGATAGGGAGGAGGCCTCTTGGTGGCAGGAGGACGTGGTGGGAACTGTGGCGATTTGTTTACTTGGATTTGCCAACTGGTCCAATGGATACGGGGTCTGTTTGCACTTGAGCGTCCAACATCCGCTTTGGTCCCTGGAGAAAAATATCAGAAAGTATGTCCTAATGAGGATCTGTAATATCAATAGCAACAACTGCCATTTATTTAGCACTTACTCTGGGCCAAGTGCTGTGCTCAGTAAATGCACCTCACTCGCCAGTGGTGGGTAAGAGAACAGTCTCCCGTGAGATGCCCAAATTCAATGCCTAGTTTATTACTTTCTAGCTCTGTGAAATCTTAGACAAATAACTGGTTGTGCTTCAGTCAGCTTCTTTCTTTTTTAGAGAGAGAGAAGCATCGATTTGTTGTTCCACTTATTTATGCATTCATTGGTTGATTTGTTTGTGCCATGACTGGGGATCGAACCCACAACCTTGGCATATCAGGACAATGCTCCAGCCAACTGAGCTACCTGGCCAGGGCCCGTTTCTTCATGTTTCAAATGGGGTGACAGCCCTGGCTGGTGTGGCTCAGTTGGTTGAGTGTCATCTAGTGCACTGAAAGGTTGTGGGCTTGATCCCTGGCTGGGGTGTGCAGGAGGCAGCTGATTGATGTTAGGCTCTCACATTGATGTTTCTCTCTCTCTCAAAATCAATAAACTATTATTTAAAAAAAATAAAATTGTGGGTGATACAAGTCATCTCAGAGAATTGTTCTAAGATGAAGTGAGTTTGTGCATGTAATGCATTCAGCACCGTGCCTGGGGTGTAGAAAACCCTCCATGATTATAGCTCATGTCAGTCACCCTCTCTAACCACTCTCTATCCACACTGTCTCCACCTGCATGGAGCACTGTGGACTGCCGGCTGTATCCTGATGCCCAGTACCTGCCCGGCACACAGTAGGCACCACCTGAATGCGGCTGAATAAACTCTAGGAATCAAGTACTATTATTACTGTTGTTATTATTATTTAACCTTTTCTGTCCAGTATAATTTACATACAATAAAATTAATCCTTGTTTGTGTACAGGTCTATGATCTTTGACCAATACAAGTAGCCATGTAACCACCACCAAAACCAAAATAGGGCGTTCAATCACTTACAAATCCCTAGGCCATCGGAGTCAACCCCTCCCCCAGGCCCAGACACTGGTAACCAGGGGCTGTTCTCCAGACCTAGACCTTTGCCTCTTTCAGGATGCCATAGCAATGGGATCACAGAGCATAGAGCTCTGAGCCTAGCTTCTTTCATGTAGCATAATGGGTTTGAGATTTATTCATCTTGCTGCATTATCAGGGGTACTATTATTATTGGCCGTTTTACAGTATAGTAAATATATTGTAAGGTAGTATAGTATAATATGGGCTTATATATATAGGACAGTAAAGTATATATACCCTAACCCTAACCCAAGTGCAGATAGTACATAGAGTGAAGCCCAGATAGTAAAATACATATAGTATAGAGTAGTATAATAGATAGTATATATAGATCGTATTGTGTAGTATAATGTAGTATAGGATAGTATACTATAGGATAGTGTATACTGAATAATATATTATATACTAGAGGCCCGGTGCATGGCATTCATGAACGGGATGGTGTCCCTCAGCCCGGCCTGCACCCTCTCCAATCTGGGACCCCCTGAGGGATGTCAGACTGCCAGGATCGGGCCTAAACCGGCAGTCTGACATCCCTCTCACAATCCAGGACTGCTGGCTCCTAACCACTCACCTGGCTGCCTGCCTGATCGCCCCTAACTACCTCTGCTGACCTGACTGCCACCTAACCGCTCCCCTGCTGGCCTGATGGCCCCCAACTGCCCTGCCCTGCCGGCCCGATCACCCCCAACTGCCCTCCCCTGCTGGCCTGATCACCCCTAACTGCCTCTGCCTGGGCCCCCACCACTGTGGCTTTGTCCCAAAGGAAGTTGGACATCCAGAAGATGGCCAGTTACCCAGTCTAATTAGCATATTACCCTTTTATTAGTATATATACATACATATAGAAACCTAGTATGGTTAATATAGCATAGTATATAGTATATATAGTACAGTGTAGTAAACCATCACATATATAATATAAATATATATATAGGGTAGCACAGTATAGTATAGTATATACAGGGGTGGGCAAAAGTAGTTTTAATTGTATTTTTTGTATGGAAAATACAATATTTAATAAATCCATGCATCCATCCATTTATCCATCCATCCATGCATCCAGCCACCCCTCCACCCATGCATCCATCTGCCCATCCACCCATCATCTACTCATACATCCCTTCATCCATCCATCCACCCACTCATCATCCATGAGGCATGCATCCAGCCAGCCACCACACGAGGGAGGACAGGGCATTTGCCATGACAGATATGGTCACGGCCCTCCCAAAGCCAATAGCCTAGGGAGGAAACAACTAAACAGACAGAAATAAAGAACGCAAAAAGGTTGATTGATTATTTAATGTCTGGCCTCCTCTCATGCCGACCAGGCTTCCTTGGATGGAAGGAGCTAAGTTTACCAGTAATCACCTCTGTGTACCCGGCTGCAGGGTCAGGCTTAGAGCAATCTCCCTGGGTCAAATTCTTCAAGACTCCCTTTGGCCACAGACAGCCGTCCATGCTTCTAGTCGTCTCCTGCCCCTGCCAACATCTCCCGCCCTTGCTTCTCTCATCCAGCCAGACTGAACTTCAGTTCTCTGCCACCTCTCCAGCACACCTTGGCACCTGTCTTCCCTCTGCCTGGCACACATTCTGCCTTCAGACCTCTCCTTGTCCCTCTGTCCGCAGACTAGTTCGAGACTCCACTTCTTCGGAGAAGCGCTCCCTGACGCTCCTCTCAAGGCCAAGGCCAGGCCACGCCCTCACGCTCAGGCTCCCCTCACAGGCCTGCCTTCTGCCTCCCAGCTGTTTCCAGACTTGGTTCCCCCTCTCCCCCCCATCCATCCTGCCAGGACTGTCACTCCAGACAGCAAGGCCTGTGCCCACCTTCTCTCTCTGTGCCCAGCACAGCGCCTGGCACAGAGCAGGTGCTCCATAAATACTGTTTGGCAAATGTCCCTCCAGCCCCTAGCCAATGGTCCCCTCAGGAGGTAATCAGCACACCCCTGGCCCAAGAGCCCAGAAAGAAATGCTGAAAGCTCCGCCTACCAGGCCCTTGAAGAAGCCCCTGAAGGACTGGCTCCGCTTCTCGCGTCTCCTCTGGGGCCTGTCCCCGTTCTGCAGCGCGTTGGCCTGGGCCACAGCGGCCACGGCCGGCTCCGCACACGCACAGGGGGCCGGCTCTTTGGCTTCCTGCTTGTTGTTCCTCTGCTTGTTGCTCTCGGAGGCGGCCATCTTCTTGTCCTTGGCGGAGCCCTCCTTGCCCTTCAGGCTCGCTCCTGCCGGCTGGGGCTGGGGCTCGGGCGGCGTGGTGGCCTTCTGCGCCGAGTGCGAGGTCTACAGCAAGTTCAAACAAATGCATCTCAGTGGCTGCAAGACAACTCTCAATAAATACGTTAAAACAGAGATACTCAAACGTTGGATGGGATCTAGGTTTTCAGGAGTACTGGGTGAAATGAAGAAAATAATAAAAAAAAAAAAACAAGAAATGTGCCAATACTTATTACGGTACAGTCACAGCAGGGAACAGTTATTTGTTCATCTAATAATTTGTTAATTTCATGCTTTCCCAGCAAGCATTCTTCCCTTTTCTGGCACTAGAATGCCCGGGTCCAGCCCCAGCGGTCCAGGGGTTCCCAAAGGTGTGGATGGAGTTGGCGAAGAATGTTTTTTACACCGTGGATCTTCCTGTGCCTGGCTGAGGCCACAGAGAAAGATCCTAAGGCAAACTGAGCCTTTATTTTATAGTCAGAGGTAAACAAGGTAGTGGTTACCAAAGTTACACTGTTCTTGTGAGTTTCACTTGTTTACACTGTTCTTATGAGTTTCACTTGTTTTTGTTCTTGTTGCACTTCGCTCAGCCCATTAGCTTCCCAGGTAAGATCTGGGAGCATCATAAGGTCAAGCCTAATTATGCTTAAGAGGACTGTGCCCTCTAAGCTGGGACTTGTTTGTGACTTTGCCAACAGGTCAGTCGGAGGTTTAACCCTATAGAGGCTCCCCACACTAGAACCTGGGTTTTCCTTGGGGAACCACTCTCCCCTCTTGTCTATTCCTTAGGGTTGAGGCACACTAATGATACCCCTGGACAGGAGCACGTGACCCAGCCTGGCCAATCAAACCATTGCATGTGATTGGGCTGCTGTGATTGGTTCAGGATGGCCAAACAGATGAAAACTGAGCTAATCTCAGAGCTTTGTTCAAAGAGCTGTGTGAGAGAGTCCTGCTCCTTGTCTGCCGGGTTTAAAGATAAAAGCCTGCAGCTTCCAGAGCCACGGGTACTTCCAGGAAAAATACGTTTGAAAAGTTAGCTAACACAGAGGAAAGCTGAGAGATGAAGAGAGGAAGAGCCCACATATTGATGGCATTGTGTGTGCACCTGGATCAAGCTGTTCCTGAAGCCCTTCATGCTAATGCTAGCTTTGAGATATTTCTGCATGTGCAACTGCATGCGACTCTTTTCTTGGAGATACCTTTTCTATTCTATGTCTACCTTAATTTCTGGTGTGAAATTGTCCCTTTGTTTTATAAAACAGTGATAAAGAAGATGATTGTTTTATTTTTAGTTTTGAACTTACATCCTTTCATGCTAAAGTGGAATGTTTATAATCCTACTTCGTTCCTACAATTTGGAGGGATGAGGCTGTAAAATCAAAAATTATAGAAAATACTGGGTAAATTAATGACAGATTAAAAAAAATCTACTAGGAAATAA
Source organism: Myotis yumanensis (assembly GCF_028538775.1). Classification (NCBI taxonomy): domain Eukaryota; kingdom Metazoa; phylum Chordata; class Mammalia; order Chiroptera; family Vespertilionidae; genus Myotis; species Myotis yumanensis. The sequence continues at coordinate 9,152,011 of NW_027223758.1, read as the reverse complement.
AAGCCTTTTCTCCACAATTTTCTTGAACTGAAATGCCTACAGGGGCCAGACAGATAAAATAAAACATGACCGAGGCTACAGGTAAGAATTTTTTTGGAGACCTTATTCCTCCAGTTGCGAAACCAATGTAGAGACAAGGAACTATTTCTCTAGTGTAAGAAAACACCAGTTCAAGCAATGCTGTCTTTGATGTTTTAGGAAGACAATTTGGAGTAGGGGGACTGTGGTGAGCTGAATGTCACATGTCCTGTTTAAACAGCTGCTCAGACCCAGCCTAGAGAGGCTATGTGGGATTACAGCCCAGTATAATCGTCAGATCTGTTTTTTCAATGGAAACTTAAAATTTATTTTTTTAAATGTGACATATGTGTATTTTTAAGTACTGACTTCTCAAGTTTTAAAGCGCTATTTACAGCCAACCACAGCCCCAGTACCCTATGAGCCACATTCGATCTACTGGATATATGTTCGCAATCTCTGATTTATGAAGTTATTACTGTCCCCAGGCCCAGAAATTCTATGACAAGGTGGCAGTTTGATTGAGAAGGAGCAGCCAAAGAGCTGTCACTGACTTTATGGATTGAGCACATGCCTTGGAAGGAAGTGGGAAGACAGCGAAGTCCCTAGTCCCCAGGTCTCAGCAGGTTGCAGCCCCTGGAGGACAGGCATCCCCCCCCGCCCCCCCCCCCCCTCCCCGCAGAAAGCAGCATCAGACACTCAGTGCACCCGAGAAGCTGTTCTGCAACCGTGTGTCCTCAGTATTTCTGTCGGACCCCTGCTGCCTACGTTCTAGCAAATGCTAACGCACAGAAGGTCCAAGTACAGCAGACAATGAGCCAGAGATTCCCACCAGAAAAGATCAGTAACTAGTGACCCCATTCAAACAGCTCCCCCACTGATTTTGTTGCATGGAAGATTTTAAGATACAGTGAATAGCTAAGAGCTTGGTGTCTAAAGTCAAAGGGACCAGGTTCTAGTGCTGTCACAACCTTGCTGTGTGGCCTGAAATAAACTGTTCGGTCTCTCAGCTTCCTCATCTGTATGGAGGTAACTAAAGAAATCATACCCGTGCCGCTGGGAGGACTACATGAGCTGGTAATGACACCGTGCCGGGCCTATGTGAATGGCCAAACGTAAGGAGGCCAATCATTTTGGTTTGTTTGAGTAGGGGGTGGGGGCTTCAGGACATGGAACAGTTTTAAAACTGGGAAAGTCCTGGGAAAACTGCTCATCTGGTTTAACATCACCAGAGGTGATCCTGAGAGACTGTGTGGATCCGAGTGCCAGTACACAGAAGGCACTCAGGAAACACTCGTTGATTCAAGTCCCCCTGTGATGTTTAGGTCACGACTTAAAGGACAGGGAGGAATTTTCCATGTGGAGAAGGGGGAGGAGCATGTGGGAAAGCTTTGCAATAAGAAACAGCCGGGGAACTCTGGCTTGTTCACGCTGTATCTGCAGAGCCCATTAGTGCTGATAGACAGTAGACGCTTAACCTGGAGACACTGACTGAGCTGGCGTGGTTGAGGATTACACTGGGAATGAGGCTGGAAAGACGTGAGGGCACGACAGCTAAACCCACCACCGAACCGAGGTCACCCGTCACTTACTTGGTAGCTGCAGTCTTTCCCATTTATGTCTTCTGAGTGGGTGGTCCCTCCATCCCCTTTCACTGACTAAAATAACAAACAGACAATGGCCTTTCAGCTACAGCTCGCACAGCAAAATAGAGGACGCAAAGGCAGTTCTGATACGGGTGGCCACAGTCATTCGTTGTTGAGAATCAGATCAAGACAAATGGAAGGCCAAGTGGAAATGGATTACTTATGAGATAAACACTTTCCACATGGTCTGCACCCAGAGAGTCTAATAAATTCAAGCATCAGCATCCAAAAATGACAACAACAAGACAAGTCTTCGACTGCAGGGTTAGGTCATTCTGGGATAAGTAAGTGGTGATGAAAATACCAATGTTGGAACCAGGAGGTGACTGAAAACATCAATGAATGAGTCAATGAACAAACAGGTGGCCCAAAGGTACAAACACCCAGTTATAAGATAAATAAGTATTAGGGTGTGATGTACAATGAGATGACTACAGTGTCCTCTGCTGTGTGATATAGAAAAGTTGTTAAGACATTAAGTCCTAAGAATTCTCATCTCAAGAAGAAGCATTTTTTCTCCCCCCCATTTCTTTTCATTGTACCTGTATGAGATCATGAACGCTAATTAAACTTTCAAACCTTTATGCTGTACACCAGAAAGTCATACAGTGATATATGTCCATTATATCTTAATAAAACTGGGACAAATAAAAATAAAGTAGATCTGCTGAAGCCGGTTTGGCTCAGTAGATAGAGCGTCGGCCTGTGGACTGAAAGGCCCCAGGTTCGATTCCAGTCAAGGGCATGTACCTTGGTTGCGGGCACATCCCCAGTAGGAGATGTGCAGGAGGCGGCTGATTGATGTTTCTCTCTCATCGATGTTTCTAACTCTCTATCTCTCTCTCTTCCTCTCTGTAAAAAATCAATAAAATATATTTAAAAAAAATAAAGTAGATGAATAAACAATTAAACCATTGGTAGCCTTTCATTGGTGACATTTGGTGGTTCTTCATTGCTCCCTCCCTCCTTAATTCCTTCCCTCATCCCTTGTTTAATTTTTCTCTATTCCCCTTCTCTCTTCTGGGAAGAACTCCTCTTCAGAGATGAATTGGAACAGTTCATCTTGGGCTCTGTATTAAAAGGACCACAACCACAGAAACTTATTTTTTCCAGCTGTCAAAAAAATAGCAGAGTTCCTGTTTAAAGAGACTAAAATTCTTTCAGAGACAAATACTTTAAAGAACAGTCTGAAGACTCTGAAATAATTTCAGAAATTTTCCTCTGTACAAGGGTTCAGGCACCAACGTGATACAGAGCAACTTTCTTCATGGAGTTTATTTCTGTTCATGATCGTCATAGGGTGGAGACGGGACCTGGTTGTGACATCCAAGCCTATACATAAAGCTATTTTCTGTTTCTTTTGCTGGGTCGCACATTCCTACAGCTTGATACTCTGAGGCATGTCTGAACTGTTTCCAATACATATATCTCTTAGGTACTCAGAATTCTCATGGGGGCGTTTGGTGTGTATTTTGATGGAGATGTTATCCAACCCAAATTGAGATTTACAAGAAAAATTGGGAAGCCATTGTAATGTGGTGTGAGCATATCAGCAACACTGTTTACTCGATCGGCCTCACTACAATACATCCAAAGAGCAGGACCTGCTAGAAATTTCCAGGATAAACAAAGGCTATGAGTCCAAACTTGGTGTTTTACCAAGATGCTCACTTGAAATGAAATTGGACAATTCAGACAAAATTACACAGTGGAGGCCAATCTCATTTTAGTGACAAAAACTTTCAGAAAACTATGTCCAATCTTTACACCCATCATGTATTCATTCCTCCCCTTCTGTCTTGTAATTCCAAGTGAGTGTAATTTTAGGGAATTTCAGGTAAGACCACGACATAAAAATGATGTTTGCTCAGAAAGCATTACTCAGAGAATCACCAAAATGGAGCTCTGGCTGTCCTATCTCCAGGTCGTCTCAGGGAAAGCCAGCGTCCAGGAGAATCCCAGGAAGCAGAAATAACACGAGTAGAAGGGTGAATCAACAAAAACCGAGTCTGAGCTCTGGCTTGGCCAGTTAGCAGCTCTGTGACCTTGGGCAGGTTGCTTCAGCCCGAGTCTCTGTGCCCTCACCCGCACAGCAGGGCAGGAGTGCTTGTTCCGCAGGGTTTTTATATTAATAAGTGAGTGGTACACGCGATGTGCTGATTAGCACAGTACCAGCCACACCCTTTGCACGCCACAAATGGAAGTTATTATTATTATTACTATTAATCACTGAGAAGTGCAGAATTCATCCCCTTTAAGAGTAGAGAGAAATGCAAATTGCTGGTGAAGACAGAACTGCTCAAGCACTGCTTCCAGAAACCCTTCCTTATGAGCAGATCAGCATTTATAGTTCATATTCAGGGAAGAATTTGAGATTAAGAACTTTGGCTAGGAACTCCCATTTGACCCAGTGATCCCACTTCTAGGACTATATCCTAAGAAACCAAAAACACCAATCAGAAAGGATATATGCACCCCTATGTTCATAGCAGCACAATTTACAATAGCTAAGATTTGGAAACAGCCTAAGGGCCCATCAGCAGATGAGTGTATTAAAAAAATGTGTTACATCTACACAATGGAATACTACGCTGCTATAAAAAAGAAGGAACTTTTACCATTTGCAACAGCATGGATGGAACTGGAGAGCATTATGCTAAGTGAAATAAGCCAGCCAGAAAAAGATAAATATCACATGATCTCACTCATATGTGGGATATAATGATCAGCATAATTTGACAAATAAGAATAGATCCAGAGACAACTGGTAGGGGAGGGGGTGTTAGAGAGCAACCAAAGGACTTGTATGCATGCATATTAGCATAACCAATGGACACAGATACTGGGGCGGTGGGGGCTTGCCTGGGGTGGGAATGGCTGGGGGGGAAGGGAAGGAGTCAATTGAGGAAAAAGGAAACATATGTAAAACTTTAGACAAAAAAAAAAAAAAAAAAAAAAAGAACTTTGGCTAGCCTGACTGGCGTGGCTCAGTGGTTGAGCGTCGACCTATGAACCAGGAGGTCAGGGTTCAATTTCTGGTCAGGGCACATGCCTGGGTTGTGGGCCTGAGAGTGGGGCATGCAGGAGGCAGCCAATCAATGATTCTCTCTCATCATTGATATTTTTATCTCTCTTTCCCTCTCCCTTCCTCTCTGAAATCAATAAAAATATATTAAAAAAAAACAGCAACAACACCCCCCCCCCCCCCGAACTTTGGCTAGAAAACCCTTGTGTTTTGTTTTGTTTTATAGTTACCATTACAAACCACCGTCTTCCCCACCCCGTTCCAGATTGTAAATTTCAACAGGTTTTCTTAGACTCATTAAACTGAATGTATTTTGCCCAACACTGAAGCTCACAGTCTTTCTTACCTAAGCCTGAGAATGTTACTCTAACAAAGAGTTTCCTTCAAAACTAATGGTCTAAGGAGACTGGAGGAGGAGTCAGTGAAACAATGTATGTGACACTAATTTGGAGGAGGAACGTACTGTACTTTTCAAGTACAAGGTGTTATTAATATTGACAAATGATAGATCTGTATGTCTCTATTTCTCTCTACCACCTTTATGGTTTCATCTGCCTACCTGGTTTGCAGGTGCATGAATACAGTCCTCTACCCACTCACTTTATAAAAATATAATGCTTCAACTATCCAATTTCTTGACATACAGTTGACTTAATGCATAGAAGCATCATTTTTGATTGGGGCATGACAGATGTTTCAGCTGTTCCTTGCAATTATGCTGAAGATCTGTAGGAGCCCAGAGGGTCTTTGTGAAGTGCTATATCTACCTGTAAGGTAAGTACTTACATGACTATTTTTCCCCCTCCCTGAAATAAAATTATTTGGAAAAAATGATATTCTTTCTATTTTTACTTTTATGAGCTTAATTTCTGGAAGGAAAAAGCTCTCTTCAGAAATGAACTGGGCAATACATTTATTAAAATAAAACTCAACCAAGAGTTACTTTGTCATGGGATGGTGAATGCATTATCTGAAGGAAACTTAAGGGTGACAAAGACTAGAAGGTGTAAGGAAAATCAATGATCTGGCGACTGGAGACATAGCTTACAAACAAGGGGATTCACTTGAAATTGAGTTTTCTCTTCTATTAAGTCAATTATTTTTAAAAAACTATATTATGTAACAATATCTAAAATCAGTGGAAACATTTCCTTATTTTACGCAAAAAAACAAAACAAAACAAAACAACAACACAAAAAACAAAGAATGCCATAGGGATGGACCAGGTACTGTCTCTATTTTCAAGCCCTTAGAGCAGTTTATTTTTTTTCCTTCCTGCATAAATACAAAGACTTTAGATTAGTTTGGAAGCCATTAAATATAATCTAAAAATATTTCCTCAAAATAATTGCTGAAGTTGACTTCCAGGAGGCTACACTAAGGGCATATTCACACAAATGCATAAAAGCAGGGGGCAGGGGTGTTCATGCCAGTTAGCGAAATAGGTGAGACCTTGTGTGTAAGACACATGGTTTGTGCTCACTCAATGCGTCAGAGAGAGAAAAATAAACGCCTGTTTTCTTCCTTAGCTTTCGTCTCCATGAGGACAAGAACCATGTCTGATGCTCACGGCTGTATCCCTTGTGCCTGAGTAAAGTGGGTGCTCAATAATTATTTGTTCAATAAGTGAATGAATGAAATGCAACGAGCTGGAAACAAACCAATTGTCCACCAACAGAGCAAGGGTGAATCAGAGTCTAATAAATCCAGACAATGAGACTCAATGAAGGTGTTATATGATGTGGCTCTGTATCAGGGGCCTCAAACTCAAATGCTCACAGGGGTAGGGCCAGCGACATAAATGAGTGAGCTGGGCTGGATGCGACAATAGGAAGTTGTGGGGATTGTGCTAAACTAGCAAACCCAAGTCTTTTGTGGATTTGAATTAATCAGAATCTATAATAATAAAAGTGTAATATGCTAATTAGACCGGACAAATGAATGACCTTCCGGACGAAGCCAGGGCTGCGAGGGCTGAGGCAAGCCCTTGCATGAATTTTGTGCATCGGGCCTCTAGTAGTAATATAATGTTATAATGAAATCAAAACAGAATGTAAGACAAGGGTCGTTAGGATATCTGGAATTTTAGGGGAAATCCCAACAGTCATGGAAGCTTTGGAGTTTACACAATCAAAGGAACAATGTTTAAGCTCCCAGGCACCACCCTTTTCTTGGGCAACAGATATTAAAAACAATGGACATTGTGAGACCTGACACTATGAATCCCCTGAAGTCTGCTTCGGAAAATAAAAGGCTTCTACCTCTATCCCTATCCTATGGAAAATCAATTCCAAAGGACTTTTGTTTCCAATTTTGTTCCCCTAACAGTTCAGATTACTCAGTTTCTACTGCTAGAAAATATCACCAAGCAATGGATAGCTCTGGAGGATGAATTTAAGTAATGTAGGACTCACTGGAATGTAAGGATTTGTTTTGAATGGATGGTTTACACGTCTTTCATGCTTTATTTGGAGTCTCTTGTGTTTTCCTCTCTTTTAAGTGAAGAAGTTGAGCATGTTGGTTATTTGGAAGAGAAAGTCATTCTGTTTGACATACATGTTATCTCTCAACTCCATTCAGACATGGGCCAGCTGGATCACACTCAAGGCTCTGACGAGCTATTTGGGGACCCCATTTGTGATGCAGGTGGGTTTCCAGAAACAGGCCAAATGTTCTTTTCTTTCCTGACATTGTGTACAAATTGGTTTAAACATCTCTAATCTTGATCCCCATTTTCAGTGCCAAATTGCAAAGCAAATGGCCAGGAATATGGATGGGGTTCCAGCCACATAGGCTGCCCACGCCTTCCCCTATGCAGCTTCTCCATGAGAAACCAGCAACAAAAGAGAACAGTTCCTGCCAACAGTTTCTAAGAGTTATTTCGCATATGCCTCAACTCCCACTGGCAAGGGTGTTGTGTTGTTTTGTTTTGAGGACTAGAAAGAATTCTTTAACAGGTTGGGCCTGTGAAATTAAAGTTGCTTCCTTAAAGGATTAAATTCCCAAATACTCATGAACATGAAGGAACACGATAATGAAATTCTTGTTTTTCATTAAAAGAGAATTAAACCAATGACCTTTTACATGCATTTTTGCCTTTTGTCTTCCGAGTGATTTGGGTGTTAGTTCATTATATTAAGTTCTTGGATCTTTAGGTATTTAATGTGGATGATGCTTTATAGACACCAAAGGCTGTATGCCTGAATTCTTTCCATTCTATATAACTACGAGCATGGCGAATTTATCAACTAAGTTATACATATTCATTCTTAGAAAATTATGTTCTCATTTCCTTATTTGAATATCTATAAGTCAGCTTTATCCAAGTTTGTGTCACCTTCAGAATTTTCCAACATCAATATGTAACTTCGACTATTCATTACTTAATCCTTTAAAAATGCCTATGTTCTTTATGTCATAAATGTGTTTTCAAAGGAAAAGGCATATAATTCCCATAATAAGAAAAGCAGTGTCTTTTGCCAGAAACAGGTAGAAACTTCACAAATAAATAAAAGTAAACAATAATATTAACTTCTAGGTGGATACTGTTGTCTGCTGAAACTCAGGACCCAAGGCCAGCTCTTTCTTTGTTAAGAAAGGAGTTAGTAGAGCCCTGGCTGGTGTGGCTCAGTTGGTTGAGCATCATCCTGTATACCAAGAGGGCACTGATTTGATTCCCTGTTGGGGCACAAGCCCTGGTGGGGGGTGTGCAGGAGGCAACTGATGGATGTTCTTGCATCAATGTTTCTCTCTCCCTCTCCTTTCCTCTCTCTGAAATCAATAAAAAACATATTTTTAAAAAAGGGGTTAGTAGAGGTTAACGAAAGGTTATGAAATACTAGTGGCCTGGTGCATGAAATTCATGCACACTAAAAGGGGATTAATTAGAGGAAATATTTTAATATTGCTATTTGCCCTTTCTCTATAACAGAAGTGTCAGAGATGGAAGAAAATTAGTAAAATGTATATGAAAATCTTTCTCATGTCAGAGTCTGGGGCACACCACGGGACCCAGAGTCAAGTCCCCACCCAACCACATGCACCTCAAAATCGTGTGAGACCCAGATCCGGCCAGCCCCACCCCCATTGGGTGAGATCCAGACCCGACTGGTCCCACCCTTATCAAGCCCCGCTGGGTGGGAGGGCGCAGCATCAGGTCCCCTGGTCTGGTGCCGGGGCAGGGGGCATGGCCTGAGGTCCCCTGTCAAGCCCCACGTTGGGGGTGGGGGGTGAGCTCAGTCTCAGGTCCCTGCTGATTGCTTGTTAAGGGTTAAGGCTCATTACGGAAACCCTGCCTCTGCTGTGGGTGCCGCCATCTTTGTGACAGAGAGACAGTCAATTTGCATATTCCCTCTTTATTATATAGGATTAGCAATAAACAGACTTTCTCTGTGATTGAATCTGAAGCACAAAAGGGAATTTTCTCATTGCACAATTCACATGCCCTCCACCCTGCCTACAATTCTATCTCATTCACGTGTACATGCGATTTTAGCCTCGGAAGCTGCACGAGGGGTTCAGGTTTGCCTGTACCGGAAGCAAGCGGCTTACCATTTGTCTGAGGAATGCCATCAGGGAGTTTGTCGGTGGCTTGCGTTCTTCTCTTTTGAGTTTTCCTTCTGGGGTTGCAGGTGTGGCCTCCGCCTCTTCGTTGAGATCCACCGTTTGTAAGGCGGAGTCTACTTCCTGGGACCTTCTAACCTCTACCGGTGATTCACACACCACCTGGATTATTTTGCCAGGTAATAAGACAGTAAAAAAACATTGCCCCCAACCATGTTTTATAAAGTGGGGTCCTGGTTGCCCTGCATCCACCCAGTGGCTACAGGTTTATGTCTATGACCGTTTCTACGCAGGCACATCTTCAAGAGGGAGCCCTCATGTCTTACAAGGTGCGCTCACAGCTGTTTTCTCCACAGCTGCCAACAGCCGGCCTGGGAGGCAAAACCCGCCCCAGGAAGGTACAGGCTTAGACAGGAAGTGCCTTTTGGGGACGGGCCCTCAAAGCTGCTCCAAACGCCTCTCCTTCTAGGAGGCCCACCTCTGGTGTGTGGTAGGTGAACTGCACCTGCCTGTGTAAATATTGGGGGAATCATTCCCCTAAGAGTTCAGCTTCAGAGACCATGACCTCAACAACTTCCACTCCACATCCTCGCTCCCTGCACCTGGGGGTAACTGTCCTCTGTGCGGAAAGGATCATGCGAAAGCCCCTCTATCAATAGACTCTACGTCCTCGCTAACTCTATGTCCTCGCTAACTCATTTCCTTCTCCACCCCAGACCGTCATTGTTGCTTAGCTCAAGTTCAGACTTTCAGAAGAGAAATGAACTTGGCAAAGTTGCTTATGGCCCCCATCATGGTGCCTGGTGAGCTCAGTGTCCCTGGTCGTCTGTGGGGATGGCTGGCCAGCCCTGGTGCACAGCTGGGAAGTCCAGGTCACCTGCCTCTGATCCCACACGTGTCCTTGTGCATGGCCTGCCTTTGTGCTGGGCCCTGGTCACATCTGGGGAAGTTTCTGCATTGGCTTTCATTCCTGCAACAGGTTCCAAAGTTAACTGAGAGAGTTTATAACTTTTGTTTGCTAATTTGTTTCCTCAGGCAGGATTGGCAAACCATTACCAGATCCATCTGAGTCCGTTGAGGTATGGCCTCCAAACTAAGAATGGGTTCACATTTTTAAAGGTTGTAAATATTTTTTTAATTGAGAGAAATGTCCACCAGAGACTGTGTGTGGCCTGTGAAGTCTAAAATCTTGACTCTCTGGCCCTTGACATACGGTTGCTGTCCCTGCCTTGGAGGGAAGCAGTGTTTGGTTTCCTGGTGCCAGACCCCAGCTTCCTCCGTCTTGTCCTCACTGCAGGGAGGAGGGGGAGGAACTTACTTCCAAAGCAGAGCATGCTGTGGGGAAACCCCTCTCCTGTCCTTCAGGATTTGCAAATGACCCAAATGATGACCTTGGGTACCTATCTCAGTATTGTCAACGGGAACAGGAAGTTGTCTATCCACCAACACATCAGCACGCAGGAACACCCCGAAATGAGGCAGTTAAATCTCAGCTGTTTCCCCCACCTTTTTTTTCTTAAAATATTGGCATGACTTCCAGCATCTTCGCTTTGTAAACAAAGATCTCTGTTGGAGAGTTACAAACTCAAAAGTCCCAGGAGCCAAGACGCTGGCTTTCAGCAGGGGATCTCAGCTCGGACTGACCAGATAGAAGAAAAGGAGGAGTGGTGGGAACTGCCGTGAACAAAAGACAGGTTGCCCCCTCTATAGGGATTTGAAGAACAAAGCACTGGGCCAGCCAAAGAAAACAGGTTTGCGAGGAGGCTTCTGCGGGGCTTGGGACCTGGTTCTGGCTTCAGGAAACCAGCTCAGACTAGAGCCAAAGGAGAGACTGGCCTGGCAGTCAGGGGTGGGCGTGGACTCCCACGTCTAGGCCTGATTTAATTCAATTGCATTTCTGAAAAATACGCTTCAGCCACAGGAGCCCTGGGTCAGCCTGCAGTGCAGCCAGCGGACACGGTGATTATGAGCGCAGCCTCCGGCACCAGCCTGCCTAGGTCTAAGTCCGACTCTGCCCCTCCCAGCGGCTCTCACCTGCCAAGGCCCCCACTCAGCATCGCTGGGCCTGCATTTGCTCACCTTTCCATGGGAACAGCATACACATTAGAAAGCTGTTTTCAGCATCAAACCGGGCAAAGCAGGTAAAGTGCCCAGAACAGCGCCTGGTGCGTGATACGCTCAGTTCACACTCCTGCTGTTGCGTGTGCTGTTATGAGAGCTGTTTGCCCCGAGGGCACAGGTTCCCTGGAATCACCCCCATGCACATGCGCCCCATTTAGAGATAATGCTAATAACTACCTGTTGCTGCGCCTATCACTGTGCAAGGCAGTTTAATACAGGCCTCGGTAAGTAGTTCAGGGACAGCTCAGCGCAGGCAGCGTTATCTCTACCGACAGGGGAAGCATTGGAATGACTGAATGACTTTGCCCATGTCACACTGCAGGTCAGGAGCCATTTCGGTGAGGATGAAGTTGTCTACCAGTAACTGAATAGCTAATAGCGATTTAACCAATAATGCTATGGAACAAAACGTTTGAAAGTCCGAAGTTCTGGGATTGGTTTAGTGGCTCCACAATTTCTCTAAGAACCTGAGCTCTTTCTACCCTTTGGCTATGACATCCTTGGCATGCTGGCTTTTATTTGCTACCTCATGGATATAAAGTAGCTGCCACAGGTCCAGGCATCACATCCTCCACCCAGGGTCCTAAGAAGGAAGGAAGATCACAGCAAAAGATTTTGCTCCAAATGAACTTCTGTACTTTAATTCCCTACCTCAGGAGCCATTTCATTGGCCAAAAGTTGGTAACATTTTACTCCTACACTGATTACTGGGGAAGAATATGGAATTATTGGTTTAGACTAATCATGATCAAATACTTTGGGGATGTAGTAGTTACCAACCTTGCCTAAGATCAAGGGAAGACAAATGGTGAAAGAGAAATGGCCTTAGGTAAGTGATGAACAGTCTGATTCACTGACTCTGGTTTAGAATTATTCTGGCTTTGAGGCAGGGCTGGAGGGAAAATTACTCACATAATAAAGCGATCAGGTTGTATGGTGATACCTCTATAAATCAACTTGATCTGCTTGCCAATGGTTCTCTTGCTGGGCCTTTCTTAAGGTTGCCAGGTGTCAACTCATAAATCCTGGACCAGAGTCTATTCTAAAAAAAAAGACTCCCCAAAAAGTTGGCTTTCAGCAGCCAAGGAAAGTCCAGTGGAAACCCAGAAGGATTTAAGCTAAATTAGGAGCTTATTTGCATATATAGACATGAGAATTTCACTTTTATTTGGATAGTTTTCTGATTTCCTTCCAGGCAAGGGCTTTGGAAAAAGTTGTTTCTTATTTAGAATGTATGATTGCATCTGCACATTTTAATGAACACAATTAGAGTCAGATTTACACTATAATTTAGGATTAAATCCCCCTTTCTTGATGCCAGGAGGGGATATTAGATGTTGCATGAAGATACATATTTTGGCAAAATACAGTTTCACTTTCTGCCTCAAATATTATACCATACTTACTCTTAAAATTTGGTTTATACAGTTTTTACTAGAGCTGTGAGTTTTGTAAACTGATTTATAGCCAATTTTTGTAATGCTTCTTTATTTTCTTGAGAAAATATTTTGCTTTTTTTTTCATTTATCTCTCAGCTTTTGCGTTTATCTTTGGTATCAGTAATTTAACTCATGTTTATATTCCTGTTTTAAATTCCTCAGTAGAAAGTGAAATACTTCCTGTTTGGCCACTAGACATTAACTCTGCATCGCGGCCTGTGAGCTGTGAGAGACCTGGTGCCTCAGACAGGCCACCACTCACGAATGCCTAAAGGAAGTTTCTCTGCAAAAAAACTCAGGGCCACGAAGTTTTTGCAGAGAAAAACACACACACACAAATGGTAACATAGCCATTCTAATTTCTATTCCACATCACCAACAACATTTCTGGGATGTGCTTGGATTTTCAGTATTTGTTCAGTTCCAGCAACTAAATGAAAACGAAAACGCAACCCTATCCATGGCAGGTACACAAGAGACACCCAGAAGAGCAGAGTATATTTTGCTCCGGCAAAACGATGGTGCTCGGTTTCTAAGTTGAGGAGCAGTGAACTCACCATCCCCACTCATTAAAGTTTCCAGGGACTGCCACTTTCAGAGCACGAGGCCAATTCATTCATTCCCGGGAAGATGTTTTGGAAAGATAACATTTTCGTGGCATATGGTTTGGAGCCAGCTCCTTCAGACATGAGTGCACAGTCTTGAAAACTTTGGCCATTGCTCTGAAGATCAAGGCCAAAAAGACAGTGGGGCTCCACCTAAGTCTCTCAGGTACAAACTCACGGAGTTGGCTCTCCCACCCAAGACCAACAGTCTCAGCACCTATTGCCTCAAGAGGCTCTCATGCCTGGGGCAAGTGCCTGTCCTGGGTACCACCCACCGTTAGTAGAGAATCTGGGTTGTCATGCAAATGAACGTGAAAGAAAAGAAGCAACCAGAGCCTGAATAGAGCAGAGCAGGTGCGGCATCCTTGTCCCGGAAGGAAGTACAAAGATGCTCTTACAGTTAGTAGACTCTTTCAGCCCCTAAAGGATAACAAATGATAAAAGCGTGTGCTCTGATTTTGCACTTAGTTGGCACTGATTCAATGGGCATTACAAATGTTCACCCAACTCATTCCCCAGAGGTCCCTGATCCCGTGCAAGGGTGAAAGAATCCACGGCAGAGGAGCAACCCTGGGAGCATGCAGGAACACAACTCGGGAGCTGAGGGGCCCCTGTCCAACATGCAGATGAGAATGGAATGAGTCTCGCATCATGCGTCACTTACATTCTCCTCTGCACCTGTGGGGACGGGCTCCTCTTTAACCGACTGAAGGGAAGATAAAAACAAAAAAGCAAGAGTCAGAATGTTACAGACACTGGGGCTGACAGCCTCCGGGTGCAACTCCAGGACGTTGCTTATGTGCCTTGTTCCAGAAAGAACTCGAAGGAGCTGACACAAATGTACACAGAAGAGCAAGATCATATATGTTATGTAGTTTTAAATGCAACAAAGGGAAAATGAATAGCCAGATGCAGCCAGGAGAGGGGTCACTATAGAAAGCACAAGCCACAGTCTTGGCTGTAACACGTTTATGGTGACATGTCCTGGTAGCTGATGGAAAGGGGGAAATATGTTCGGTCGCACAATACATGGGCACTGTTAGGTAAAAACAAATGATGATCAGAAAAATTCTGCAGCAGGACCAGAGAGAGTCATCCACGGTCCTCAGAGAGCAGCGGGCCCTCAGCCTTGTCCTGACCATCGCACAGTGGCCAGAGTCAGAAGCTGCTCACGTCAGCCCTCAATAGGGGCCATGTTCCTATGTCCAAGCCTAATTCTGGTAAAACACGTCAATGGACAGCCAGAGGGCTGGGGCCCAACACATCCAAGTTCAGACACGGTTACTCCCTGTCCTGTCCGAAACAGGAGCAGAGTTATCCCAACCCTATCCAAAGCCGATGCCACAATTGTTATGTCAGTTTGCCAAGCTCTGGCTGCGGAGCTCACCTTTGCATCTTTCCTGCAGCTGTTCCTAAACTTTCTGGGTGGTGGTGTTTATAGACCACGTCAGTCCAGGTTCACTGGACAGATGGGGGCTGTCTTCCCGGAAAGTGAGCATGAAGAACATACTTTGCACATGGTTTCCGGGTGTTCATTCACTCTCACATCTCTGCTCTTGGATTCAGGTTAAGAACTCTTCCCCATGTCTACTTAGTTCCCAGTCCTGCCTTTATTTTTACCTTGAACACATCCAGTGGAAGGGAAGACGGGAACTGACATTTACAAATCCATCTTTTGCCCTTGGCGCTTTGTATACGTTCTCTCACTTACTGTGGCCCCGAGCGGCAAGAATGGGGACCCTCATTTACTCAGCAGGAAACAGGCTCAGAGAGGGGCAGTCACTCGTCCCAGGTGGAACAGCTAAAAAGTGGTGGAGGTGGTTCTTAGGACCAAGCTTTCCTCCTGCCACGATGACTTCCAGGATCAGAAACACTTTTTTTTTTTTGGTGGTGGTGGTGGTGGGTGTCTGTTTGAGTGTCTTTTCCCATTACCAGACTTCTTTCTCTCTAGACTTCGGTGTGGATCATTTATTTGTATTTATCTCCTTCTCATACTGACATTTACCTGGGCACAAACATGCCCCTAAAAAGGATTGTGGGTTTTCTGGAAGCTTCTGATTGTCAAGAAACCATAGGCCATTCAGAAGTGTAGCTTTCTTGGGATAACACCCTTTCTCCTTGAGAACAGTTGCATGCTACTTAATATTATGAACAGGTGAGGAATTAACCAATATTTTGAAAGCCAGACCGCCTCAAACCTGACCTGCCAAAGTTCCAAGAGGCAATATACTGCCCGCTTTAGGCAGAGACAGTCCTCCCGCCATTTCCAAAGAGCAGTTTTCAGTTCTTCAAGCCTCTTTGCCGGCCCAGCTGGCTGGGATGAGCTTAGCTTGTGTCTGGTTTCTGTGCCTGGGGAGTCCTGGCCGTTGTCGCTCACGGTGTTCGGGATGGGACTGGGAACCTGGTGGAGGCGATGGTGAGAAGCAGGAGCTGCTATGGGACACGATGCTTCTGTGATCGTTGTCAGATCTCAGACTTCCAGGTCTTTCTGACGTTTCACAGATGCTCATTAAGTTCTAGTTAAAGTCCTGTGGAAAGAGGGTGGGCACGTGTGGCACAGAGAGAGGTGTCTGCCAATAGCAAGGGGAGACCTTCTTCTCAGTGTCGCCGAGGAGCGGGGGTTGGGAAAAGGAGGTGATTGGTTACCTTCTAAGGCAGCGTCCAAGAGCCACGCAAACCCCTTTCGCACATTTCTGTACACTTGCACACTGGCCGTGCGTGTCGCCGTTAGGCCAGCAGGGGCTGACATATCCAGTTGGGATAATTGGGTAAATGAGCGGCCGGGCTCCTGCCCCGTCCGTGTTGGTCACATGTCAGAGACACCTGCTCAGAGCCCATGTCTGGAGCTGCTTGCACGGTGGGTTTGTGGCTGGAAACACCAGAATTTTCTAGTGCTTGTCAGCATTTTACAGAATTTTTACAAGAACGATTTTATAACTAAAACATTTTAATTAATTACTTTATTTATTTTTTATCTTTATTGTTTAAAGTATTACATACATCCCTCTTTCCCCCAACTGGCCCCTTCTAGCTGTCCCGCCCTCTCACCCCAGGCCTTCACCACCCTATTGTCTGTGTCCATGGGTTATGCATATATGCATATGAGTTCCTTGGTTAATCTCTCCACACCCACCCACTACCCCTACCTTCCTTCTGAGATTTGACAGTCTGTTCTATGCTTCTATGTCTCTGAATCTATTTTGTTCATCAGTTTATTTTGTTCATTAGATTCCACGTGTGAATGAGACCATGTGATACTTGTCTTTCTCTGACTGGCTTGTTTCTCTTAGAGCACTATCAGCAGTAAAAGAGAAGGATCTCTTACCCTTTGAGATGGCATGGAGGGACCTGGAGAGTATTATGCTAAACTTATTTTAATTTAAAGAAAACAGAGGTCTCAATTTTATTTCCAATTAGAAGAGAAGTTCCCATGAGACTGTAAACTGCAAGAGGTCAGCAATCTCCCCACTGCTGTCTTTTCTTATTGATTGATCAATTGATTGAATTTATTGGGGTGACACTGGTTAATAAAATTAGGTTTCAGGGGTGCAGTTCTACAACACGTCCTCAGTATACTGTACTGTGTGTTCACTACCAACTCCCATCACCACTTACCCTCCCTTTACCCTCTTTCCCCTCCCCCACCCCCCTTTCCCTCTGATAATCCCATAAGGTTGTCTGACTATGAGGCTTTTGTTTTGTCTTTTCTTAATCCCGTCCCCTTTTTCACCCAGCCCCTCCCCCTCCCCTCTGGCAGCTGCATGTCTGTTCTCCGAAGCTATGAGTCTGTTTCTATTTTGTTTTTTTAGAGAAAGACAAGACCCATATGATTTCACTTATAAGTAGAATCTAACGACACAATAAAGGCACTGCTGTCTTTTCAATGCTGATTACTTGACACAAAGTATTTAGCACAAAAAAAGTCAGCACTGATGAAAGAAACCGATTAAAAATACTGTCACGGGAGTGAATCCGGGAGTGAATCGTTCCATTTTACCTCCAGAGGGCGCTGTTCTTTCTGACCCGGTGAAAGAAGGAAAAACAAGATTTACAGGGGATTCAGCTTTTAGTAATTTTTATAATCGACTAAAGAAGTAAACCGGATAATGTTGGAAAAAAAGAGTGGAACGGAAATAAATGAAATTCTGTTATTAGGGAGATAAATGTCCAGTACCCGCCTTTTATCTCCATGGGAAAAGCTTGAATTTCAAAGCACACCTCCGATAGATCCCTAAGGGAAGAAAAGATGAAGCACGCAGGCTTGTTGGCTTAGAGGCACCCCCAAACCGGGCGGCCCAGAAGGATGAGAAGTGGATGTGGGTAGTGCCCAACCCTCCCCAGCGGAGGCCAGGAAATCAATGACCTGGGGACAGCGCCCACCGGCCACTTCTGCGCTGGGCACGTGTTAGGGTTTTATCAGAATTATTTCACCGAACCCTGGCTTCCTTTTCATGACATGGGTGCTCTTTTTATTTGCATTTTACAGCTTAGGAAACTGAGGCTCATCCAAGCAGACGGGGACTCAAAGTCAGATCTGTCTGACAACAGACTTTTAACCCTTACGTAAGGGATCCTCCAACGTCTGATACTTGCCGGCCTCCTGTGAGGTTTTTGCCTTGTTGTATGCGCCATCGGGTGGCGCCTTCAGCATCCTCGATGCCTAGGCCGGCTCTCCCTGGCTGCTCCCAGCCCATGACTGAGCCCTGGGGGTGCTGGGCCATTTCTGCCCAATGCGTGGCCCCAGAATGCCCAGTGTCTGTGCTGGGAATCCCCTCTGGCTCCGCCCACCCTCAGGCTGAGGGACCTTCTCCCCCTCCATTCCCTCCCTCAGCCACAGGTCACGGGCGTCCGGCTCTGATTGGTGGGCAGGCTCTGTGCCTCCTCCTGCCACTCCCGTTATCCTTCACACTCGTTCTCCTCTTACACATGGATTCTGTCTCGGGGTCTGCTTCCGGGAGGACCCACTTTACCTTTACTTACTTACTGTCAGTACCGTGACTTATGCTGCACTTGCCTTGCAACTGGGCTGCTTTTGAAACCTATCTCTTACCTTGAACAAAATATACGTTAAACCAAGTTCAATGTGCCAGTTCTGTTTTTCCTAATACACTTTAAATTTATATATATTTAAACTAGAGGCCTGTTGCATGAAAAAATTCGTGCAATAGGCCTTCCCTTCCCCTGGCTGCCGGCACTGGTTTTCCTCCGGCACCCGGGACCCAGGCCTTCACTCCGGCCGGAGCCACCTTCAAACCTTTGCTGCCCCGCCCAGCCGCCCAGGGTTGGGTCTCACACAGGACGCCCACCACCCCGGGTCGCAGATAGCAGGCCCGGATAAGGCAGGCCAGGTGGGATGGTGCTGTCCCGCCCTGCCTGCAGTATGCAAATTAGCCGCCATCTTTGTTGGTGGTTAATTTGCATATCATGCTGATTAGCCAATGGGAGGCGTAGCGAAAGTACGGTCAATTACCATGTTTGTCTATTATTAGATAGGATAAAAGTAAACCTGTTTGACTATGGGCCACCAAACTCATGTGCCCTGCCGCCCCTATGTGGATGTCACTCACTAGAAACTGTCCCCTACATTATATTGCTGATAAAAGATTTTTGAAAATAAGTCATCGGTGGTTGGTGAGGGAAGAGGGTTTGAACTGAACACCAGATGGCATCACCCAAAGTTTTCACTTGGTGCTGGAGTTTGTTTCTGGGCAGAACCTGGAAGGAAGAATTCCTCACAACAGGAAAACTCACAGGGAGGACATTCAGAAAACCATCTAGGAATCCAGGATTCCAGACGAGAGAATAAACTAACTCCCCAGCGGCGCCTGAATCATCACCTGCCTGGCCGTGTGTGCAGGTGGCATGGGTTTTGATGAAATTGTTAAATTGGATTTTCCCAGCTCTACGGATCACACCCACCGCCCGCCTCACCCACCACGTCTTGCTCATCGTTTGGCCACATTGAAAACACGCAAGACTTGGGAACATGTGGGGCAGCTGTGATGACCAAGCAATAGCTCTCAGAATGACTCAGCCCCACCCAAACCATTCCCTCGCACGGCTCCTCCGTTCTAGAGAGGAACAGAGCAGACCGTGGTTTACATTTTCCCACCACAGAGCACGCTGTGTGCTTGCCCCGTGGGAAGCCGGTGGACACCTTGGCTTTTCCAAAGGAGTGTGAAACCTGGTGCTTCTAGTGACTGCTTACATCTGGAGGGGCAAACAGAGCCCAGGGGCTGAGTGCTCAGAGGAAGCCGGGGGTGGGGGATGGGGGGAGGTCAAGTAATAAGTGATTTTCAAAAGACAATGAAGTCATGAAATACCACAACCCGCAGTCATGAACCGGAGTAATTCCAAGAATGAAGTATTCTCCTTGTTCCTTTCCCTTCCTTTCCCACGAAACACATGTTTATACTATGCGAGGCATGTCATTCTGAGTCAATGAGCAAGTCTTCCACTCAATGGCCACTTGAGTCATTTTGCAGAAGAGAAAGAAACACCACATGTTGCTGAGCTCATTGATTGGCCCAACGGAAATAACTTCTCAAGTCATCCCGGCCCCGCGCCCTCTCCACATCTTGAGACCAGCACTTACCTTTTTCCAGAACAGTTTGCCCAGAGGCAGAGGGGAGGGCCCCCCCTTCTGCTTGGCACCCTCCTTTGCTGTTTCTGTGGGTGTAGGATTCTTGGCTGCCCCTTGGGTCTCCTGGGGTACAAAGGTGGCTTTGTCTGACTTCAGGTCTGCTGACGTAGCAGGTGACTTTTCAGCACCCTATAGAGTTTTCAAGCAAAATTGAAAATGATCTCCAGATCTCAAAAGTGAAAGATCTCTCTTTCTATAAACATGGGCTGGGGTTGTGCATGTTAATTTTCTTCATACTTTTCCAAATATGCTCCTATGAATGTGGGTTTGTGTTAAAATCTTGGAAAAAGTCAAGAGACTTTCCTTTTGGACAAAAATACCCACGGAACCGTTATTGATTATGTTTATGTAAGTAGCTCATTAGGAATCCAGATGATTGTAAGAGGCACTTCGCAGTTAGAAGGTTAATGCGCACCCAGGCCATTGGTCTTCAGGTGATGTTGATTATGTTCCTATCAGTACAAACATTTTGAACATGCACCTCCAACACGCATGTCTGTTTATCTTAGAGAGATGCATTGTTTTACTAACCCCAGTTCAAAATTACAGCAGGGTTAAAATAAATATAATTAAAAAGGGAAGTTTTCGATTTTTCTCCCACACTCCACTGTGGAGATCGCTGACCCAGGCTACGAGTACGTATGAGACAGCTAGACTGAGTGAAAGGCTCTTGAGTGGGGAGAGCCTCCACAAACCCCATTTCTTCACCTTTAGATGGAGCCTCTATATCTAAATTAGAAGTAATTGAATAGATTGTAATTGACTCAAAACTCAAAACTTCAAGTGTTATTCATTTGACCCCTATTTTCTCTCTCTTTTCCTTCCTTCCTCCCTTCCTCCCTTCCTTCCTTCCTTCCTTCCTTCCTTCCTTCCTTCCTTCCTTCCTTCCTTCCTTCCTTCCCTCCCTCCTTCCCTCCTTCCCTCCTTCTCTCTCTTCCTCTCTCCCCCTCCTCTCTCTCTCTTCCTGTCCTCCTTCCCCATTCTCTCTCTCTCTCTCTCCTTGTTCCCACTCTGGGTGGCCACGCTGAGGTCCAATTCCAGGATGTCTGACTTCCTCAGGGACAGGGCCATGACCTCCCATGCTCTGCCTCCTCCTGAGTCATGGGGTAAAGAGAGTTAGAAGGAAGAGAGTCTCAATTGATCTCAACATGAGTGAACACTGGCATTAGCAATTATTTTCTCTTAAAAAATATTTTTACTGATTTCAGAGAGGAAGGGAGAGGGAGAGTGAGATAGAAACATCAATGATGAGAGAGCATTATTGATCGGCTGCCTCCTCCATGCCCTCCACTGAGGATTGAGCCCAGGCATGTGTTCTGACCGGGAATTGAACCACGACCTCCCGGTTCACAGGTTGACACTCAGCCACTGAGCCACATGGGTCTGGCCAGCATAACCTATTTTAACACTCGGTCCATCTGACCTGACCTCTTTTAAGCATCTTCATTTTATGATTTGTGCTCCAGGAGTTAGTGACACAAGCACTTTCAATTCCAGGGATGTCAGATCTCTGACTAAAAGAAAAAAAATCCGGCAGTAAAACTGCGGTGTGGAAATTCAGGAAGCTTCTTGGTACTTTTGATGTTGGACAGAGTCTTAGAGACCCTCTGGGCCAATGCCCGAATTTTCAGGGACAGGGAAACTGAGGCATATGATCTGCTCCACATTAATTAGGGGCCACAGCCTGGCCTCAGCTCTGAACTTTGGCTTTCTTTCCACACAGCACATCGCCTCTCCAAAGGGTGTTTGCAAAGGACATCAATTTGACTGTTTGAAGCCACATGCTGTGTTTTCTGTGCTTCTTTTAAGAAGGAGAAATTCTAGAACTTCAGAATCTGGGGGCTTCAGTTGTGTATGTGGAACCCTCATGGAGCTTTGGCTGAGTGGGCTGAGCACAATGACGGGGCAGCCACAAGCTGGACAGATACCACAGCACCTCAGGATAAGTAGCAAGCACAGATTTACCGTCCAAACAGCGTGGGTGGGGTCGTTAAGCAACCGTAAGGGCGCTAGCAGGATTGATGACTGCCCCTCGGGAAAACTTGAGTGGGGACGCGGCACTTCTGGGCGTGGCCAAAGCACCAAAACAACGCCCGCCACTGAGCCTGTGGTCAGGCCCAGTGTTTGGGGACTCATGAGAAGAAGGTTCCAATCTGAGGCATTGCAGATTCAGATTCAGCCAAGGAGAGCTGACACTTTTATTCTTTATAGCAAGAATGCTATTCCATTTATTAATTCCAGGCTTCTCCACTTTTTTAGACTAAAGAATTCTTTTTATAGGAAGAAAATTGAGACTTAGAGAAACAAACCTAGGCATTAACCAGAATTGGTAACCATTTAGAGCAAAACTAGAAGAAAGTATTTCATCCTTGAATTGCTTTTATTTTGTTTTGTTCATCTTCACCCCAGGATATTTTCCATTGGTTTTTAGAGAGAGTGGAAGTGAGGGGCAGAGACACACAGAGAGAAACATTGATGTGAGAGAGACACCTCAATTGGTTGCCTCCTGCATGCGCCCCGACCAGGCCAGGGATGGAGTGTGCAACAGAGGTACATGCCCTTGACCAGAATCACACCCAAACCCGAGACCTTTCCATTCTCGGGACGATGCTCTATCCACTGAGCCAAACCAGCTAGGGCTTGGATTTCTTCTTTTCTGTTCTAGGTTACAATAAAATCAAGAAGAATGATTTTAATCACACCTCCTGTAATCATGACACAAGGTTTATTGGTAGAATCTGCCTGGTCAGTTTCAATGGCCCTATTTTCTGATCTTCTTGCACAACAGGATAATCAAGTAAAGAAAATAAACAAACTGTCCTAGGTTTGGAGATAAGAGCCAGGGAGAGCTACCAAACTGCTGCATATGAGAATTAAGAACATTAGGGAATCCCCTTACTCCACTTTTACATGAAAAGAGACTGAGTGGGACTCAAGGCAAAACCCCAAAGTCCTTGCATGCGAATTACAGCATCCCAGAAAGGGACTGCCTCTGCACCTTCCAGTCATTTCCGATCCCATCCCACCCAATATGCACCTCAGGGGCAGGAGGGGAGGCCAGTGATTTGGGGAGGTCCTAGGAAGATTGAACTTGGGTGGTTCAGGGAAGGGGGAGGAATTCTGGGTGTGAGATGAATGTCATCGTGAAATGCAGGGCTGGGGCTGAGTACTCATCTCACACTTCCAAGGCCCCTACTCATCAGGGCTCCAGATGAGCTCAGCTGGATCCCCCCGTATGAGGCCTATGGCGTTTCACTGGCTGTTACCAAACGGGCTCCCGCACACAGTACCACTGCTTTTTAACGTTGCCCCTTCCGTCGCAAATTCTATCACCCCTTTCTCTCTTTACAGAACAAAAAAAGCCTGTATGGAAATTGAAGGGTGGCTTCCTAACACGTTTATGCAAATATAGATTCACCCATGAGAATTTCTATGGAGCTTTCATTTGCATACACAATCCTGGGGCTATCACATCCAGCTGGGGACATTTTTTAATAAGATCATTCAACTTAGTGCAGAATGGTTGATATTTTAGACACATTCCCAAGCCCGCTGGCCCAATTCAAGGGTGCTTTTAACTGATGGTTCCAGACCAACACTGGCATCTTCTTAGCCATGAGAAGAGTGAAGTCTCCCAGAGGACTCCTAAGGACATGAGATAGAACTTGTTCTGCCCATTCATTGCTTTGTTCTGCCTGGGTTTTCATGTGGGTTCAGTATAAGCTCAGTTAATACAGGCAATGGATGGAATAGGCCACAGAGAGATAAAATTGTTATCTTTAAGTTAACAATTAAGTTAGAAGAGTATTTCCCAAAGTGTAGAAAGCATACCACTGGTGGTATCAGAGAGGATTTTACGTTGCATAGAGATATGACATGAAATGACACTCAAATAGTGAAAATACTTTTCCTTTTTCAACTCTCATTGAATTATCCCAAGAAGATCTGGGGGAAATTCTTGGTCTGCTGGTGGCTAACTGCCTTTCAGTAAAGCTCCAAAGGGCGTTGGATTTGGACTTAACACAAACAAGGTAACTAGAATGTAAGCTCTTTTTTTTAATTAGCCATATTAATAGTTACCTTCCTCTTACGAGGATTCTGATTTCCTATGTAAAATGTAATATAAAGTTTCTTTTAAAGATGCCTTTAGAAAATGGGTTGACTTCAATATAAAAATATCAAGTAAATAATAGTGTATGTGACAAAAGTGATGATGGTGGCATGCATACTTTCAACATTTGGGAAACACTGGGTTAGAAGAATAGTTTCAGAACCCTGGTCCACGCTAGGAAGAAACGAGTGTGAGATGTTTATATATATGGAGACTTTAAAAAAATTACTGAAATTTGATACACAGAATCTTGAATCCCCCTTTAATAGTCCCAACCACCCAAGGCTCTCTCTTCTCTGAAGTGGAGCTGGGTGGATACGGAATGGCATGTGCATTGTGCGGTGAAGACCAGGGTTCTTTGTTCTCCTCTTAGTTCAACAAATACAGACCTTATGCCTAAAGAACCGTCTAAAGGCGAGTCCTAGCCTGGGGCTGTCCAGGTGCTTTTTCTTGGCGCCTTTCGCCTGGATCTCGAGTGTCTTCTGCCCAGCTTGCCCATCACAGACACTTTCTGCTTTGCACGCCTTTTGGGCAACAGCAGTCACAGCTTAGCACTTTGTTTTTAAACAAAATCCATTCCCTCCATTGTTTTTAAGTACATTCAAGCACTTCGACAATTCGCAGCATATCACCTGCATCCCCCAACCACAAGACGTCATGTGGCTGTTTCTCTCTTTGAGACTCTCAAAGGTGATTTGCTAAAGAGCACAGTCCACGGCAGGCACACATGGGTTTTCACCAGGGCAACTTGGTTCAGTGACCCAGATAAACACAACTTTATTTGCTAAAGACAATGACAGAACATTTCAACTCTGTCTATAGGACATAAAATACCCAGATGAAAAATCTACCAAGTTAAAAAGGTAACACAGTCTCTACTTGACAGTTTTAAATATCTAAGTCAGTGGTTCTCAACCTTCTGACCCTTTAAATGCAGTTCCTCATGTTGTGACCCAACCATAAAATTATTTTCATTGCTACTTCATAACTGTAATGTTGCTACTGTTATGAATCGTAATGTAAATATCTGATATGCAGGATGGTCTTAGGCGACCCCTGTGAAAGGGTTGTTCGACCGCCAAAGGGGTCGCAACCCACAGGTTGAGAACCGCTGATCTAAGTGGTACTGCCACATGGGAAAGAAAATAAATATTTGAAGACAACAAATGATAGATTTTTGCGTCCTAGAATCAAGTGACTTTCTTTCCCAAACGAACCTCCTTTAATTCAGTGCTAGGGACTTCAGGGAAGCAGTATCACCCACAAAAATGTTAGCTGACTTCTAGATGGGCAGATCTCCCAGGCCAAAGAAGTTTCTAGTCTGAGCCAGTTCACTGAGCCAAAGTGGGGAGAGATAGGAACTGAAGTAGCCCAGCCACAACCACTCAGAATTGTTGACTCAAGTTACAAATGGGGTGTGTGTGTGTGTGTGTGTGTGTGTGATTTTGTGTGGGGTGTGCAGTGTGCTAAAAATTCCCTAAATGGAAGGATGGACAAATAGCACAGACATTTCAAAAGTATGATTCCAAGAACTGCAGTAGAAAACAGGTCACAAAGACCAGGTATGAGAACCAGGGCTGTAGAAAGAGGTCTGTGGGTGTCAAGGACAACCTACATTCACAAAACCCTCCTTTGAAACCTGGCTCCACCAGCAGGGACCCCCCAGCTGGCAGGGCTGGACAGTGAGATTTTATCAGCCAGGCCCGTTCAGTTGGGACCACATTCTGGGTGGAGGACCAGTCTGGTGTCTGAGCAGCTGAAGGGAGTGAGAGCATCAGGTTACTTAAGCCACAAAACACACCCACATACCCCACTGTTTACAGCCTATTGTGCTATGTGTCCTCAAACAATACAAAACACAGACCCAAAAGAGAAACTTTGGACCCAAAATATTCATTGAACTTGACACTGGCTGCCTTATAGCAAATGAATAATTCCATAGGAAAACACATGTACATGAATCAGATATCTATTTTTTCTTTTACTTTTTTTTTAAAAAAGTATGTCTTTATTTATTTCAGAGAGGAAGGGAGAGGGAAGAGAGATAGAAACATCAATGATGAGAGAAAAATCATTGATCGGCTGCCTCCTGCACGCCCCACACTGGGGATTGAGCCTGCAACCTGGGCATGTGCCCCGACCTGGGAATTGAACCGTGACCTCCTGGTCCACAGGTCGACATTCAACCACTGAGCCACACCGGCTGTGTGTTATTTTTTCAATAAAAGCATAAAGTTCTAGAGAAACTAGTCAATACCAGACAAATGTAATCACAGTGCTGTCTGCCTTACAGTGGTTATGGGAATAGGGATCACCGGCATTTGAAGAGAGCTCCATGGTTTACCAGGCATTGTCCATCTTTCATTCAATCCTGGGCCGGAGAGATAAAATTTTTACTATCCCCATTTTATAAATGTGGAGATTTGGGTTCAGACAGGTTAGGATGACATAGCAATTGGGTTGTAGGACCAGAGGTCAAACACAGGTCAGTGACAAATTCTAGGATCCTTTTCATAACTTAGTCCCTTCAAATATGGGCAGCAGATGCATCAGGCTGGCCAAGCCATTTATTTGGTCCTGGTGTCTTTCAAAACACTCTCAGTTATTAAAAGGAGGACGAAAGACACTTAGCTGTCACCAAGCTAAACTTTCCTTAGGAGCTCCATGGACTTTAAGCCACGTGATCCACTAGAGATAATCAGTTTTGTCAAGTGTGAAGGGAAACATCTCTAGAAAGCAGTCATTCCAAACAAGTTTAGTTTGAGGGGAATTGGCTGAATTTCAGGATGATAGTGAAAAAATCCCGGGTCTCTAGGGCACCCTAACTCCTTGGGCGTGTCCACTGGTGACTACTTCATTTCATCAAATAAGTGCCTTTGCAGTGAGTTTATTTTTTCCCCAAACGCCATGAAAAACAAGGAACATATTTTTTTTAAAGACCAAAAATATAGCAGCCTTTACTTCCACTATAAATTGAGTCTCACCTCTTCCTCATTTCCATGAGCTAATTTTGACTATATTCCCTGGGTCTCTCTACATACAGCTAAAGAGACCAAGATGATAGATAATTATTAGTACTCTGCTCTTCTTCTATATAAGAAATGGATTGTTGTGACATTATTTAGTCAGAATTGGCATATATTTCAAGCTTCCCACTAAAATTTTTATTAAAATGCCATTAACATAAATGAGACATTTAAAGACAATCTAACAGTGCTATTAAATTGCTAAAAATGTACATATGTGCATAAGCATATCCACACACAAAAATTCAAGAAACAAAGAAGCAGATACCAATTCAAATCCAATTCTATACACGAACCCAAACACAAACACACTTCAAACTACCTACCGTGTCTTCCAGATCTTTTTTTGTTTCAGCTTTGTTAGGTGACACCTTAAAAGTTTGAGAAAGCAAATGTTAAAAGTTACAGCTCTTTAGGGCTATTTTATTTCATAGACACATAGCTTTTAGGTCATTCTAATTCACTCTACAGGTGAAGAATGTAACCCAAAATCCTTATGATAGAGTCGAAGCCCACAGACTGCTGGTATATCTAGTATACAAAAGTTAACAAAAGAGAATGTTTTATAATGAAATGCATCAGATCTCATACATTCACCAAGAATTTGACCACATTAAAAAACTGACTGGTGGAATGCTGCAGACTTTCCATTGATTCTGCCACGAATCCCACAAATGTACAACCCTTTGGTGTTTTTTGGGTTTTTCCTCTGAAGTCAGTCCTGGCCTTTGGAACTAGCCCAGACACACTTGGAGCTGTCTGCTTAATGACTTCATTTACCAGCCCCTTTCTGAGTATCTGGCATGTGCCAGGCCGTGGGCTCTTCCCCTCAGGGTCAGAGATGAGCAAGCCATGGGAGGCATGGGTTCCTGCCTCCATCCAATTCAAATGGTTGACTGAGCTGGAACAAGATAGAAAGTGGTTTCTATCATATTTGCCATGTGAGTGTCAAAATGCTTTGACAGGTTAAGAACTTGAGGAAGTATTCTCCAGTTATTTTCATGATCAATGACCATCCAGTTGCAATAGAGTTCCATTACAATCCAGCTCAACGTTATGGAATTTGGGCACCCATGGCTCCCATTTCCGAAGTCTCCCACATTGAAGGCCTGTTATAACAATTTCCTTGCAAAACACATCTTGTCGCTGTTCTCCAGTGTCCCAGCTGCATCAGTCAGAACAATGACACTCAAATGTGCATTATTCTTAGAATAACAAAACTTTTGAGCAATAGAATTGAGGGGAAAAGGAAGGAAATGACTTACCAGTGTTTTAAAGAAGCTCATGATGGGATTATTATCCTCAGTGATAGCTGTTGTCTGGGGGTCCTCCTTGGCAATCTCCAATTCTTCAGGGTCCCGGGGGAGAGAGCAACTCACGGGTGTGACTTCCTGTCCCTTGTCTTGGCCTGCAACTATGTCCTAGGAGCAAAACAGCATTTTCACAGTTGCAACTTGTTGAATGTAGACTCTCAAAGTAATATTTTTGGTTCACACCCCTCTCTCCCTTGCCCCCTAATTCCAGCCATACTTCATCTGCCCACGGGTGTGTAGAACAATCAGGAGCTTATGAGAGTCACTCTTCCCCCTCCCTTCCGCTCTTTCTAACATATTCAGCATTTGCAGCTAGTTGGAGGGACATTGTTTGCAGGGTAACAAACACAGCCGTGCACGTTGCATTCCAAACAAAAACCCTTTTCTCCCAATTCTGCAAAGAGGTTGTACATGATGCCAATGGTCTCCATCTTTGTGGTCTCCTAGTCCGGTGATCCCCAGAGACGTGTCTGAGTTCTCATAATCCACACAATGGTGAATCATAGCAACTAAAAAAAAGAACTGATATTTTAAAATAATAATTGTGTTGCCTGGATCTGGTTGTTTATTGGTGCCAGGAAGGTGATATAGGGACTGAGTTTCTCTCTAACTCAGCCAAGGGGTAGCATGCATTCTGACTCTGTTCTCCTGTCTCATCTCCACTTCTGTGACTCTGGGTCAAGTCCTGGCCATCTCTCCACCCCATGACTGCACTTCCCCCTCCCCTCCTCGCCCATCCCCTGCCCCCCATCCCCCCCCCCATCTGCTTGGACTCCTCCAATCCATTACTGACTCAGCAAACCCCAGCCTCCCACTCCTTCCCGCTCTCCAAAGGCTTCCTATGGCCCATGGAATCAGGGGCTCCCATGTCTTACATGGTCTGGCCCATGTCCTCATCTCCAGGCTCTGGGTGGCACTCTCTCCTTTACTCCACTCTCTCCCGCCACCTTTCTTTGAGTTTCTCAAACATACTGGAAGCTAGTTCCAACCTCAAGGCTTTCTATCTGGAACATTGTCCCTCTCTGTCTGCCCATGCATAATTTCCATTCATCCTTCAAGTCTTAAGTCACCTCCTCAATCCCCCCTCTCCCACTGTTCTAAGACTGTCCCTTGCCCTTTTCTGTCTTAGCTATGACAACATTTTCCTTTATTTACTCGGTATCTATCCCGGTCTTCCTATTCCCACGAGACTGGAAGCTCGACAAAGACAGGGGTTACATCGACTTTGCTTACTGCTGTTTCTTTAATATCTAGGGAAGGGAGGGCCACAGCAGGCATTCAATACATATGGACCATTTGACTACTTAATAGATGAATGGATGTAAATAAATTTTATATCAATGGGATGGTGCTACCTGTATCAACTCATTTTCCCCCCACGTAATAAAATAGCACAAATACCTTTCCATTGCAATACATTTAGATCTGTATCATCCTTCATGTCTCACGTGCTACTCTATTGTCTGGTTGTGACATTATTTACTGTCTCATATCCTTATTGACGGGCACTTATGGTTTTACATCTAGGATGTTATAAACGGTGGTTTCAATCAATCATGTGTATCTACATTTTCCTTTGAGGAAATTCCCAGAAGTGAAATTTCTGGGTCAAGAAGTGTGCACATTTTATAACTTTATATTCTCACACAAAAAAGGAAAATTTCACCAGGTGTGACTTTGGGTCTGAAAAGCTGTTTGGTTCATTGGCAGGGGTGGCAGGTGATACATGGAACACATTCAGACAGGCAGGGCAGTGCCTGGGGAATGTGGACTCAGAGAGGGGAGCCTGGCCTGGAGGTGGATAAAGTGAGGGAAGCTGATTCCTTGACACCCCTCTCCATGCCCCCCTCCCCCCAAAACAAATAAATCAGTAAATGTGACATATGACTCAGGCAGTGAGGACTGCAAGGGAGAAACTAAAGACGAGGAACAGGCTTCTTTAAGAGGCTGTGTGTGGGGATGTGGGGGAGGCATCTATTCTGAAGGTCCCTGACTCCTAGGCTGGGCCAGCTGCTCTGAGCCACTCCGGTCTCACAGCCCATGGGCTGGGCCCCAGTGCTCACGGGGACGGAAGGATCTGAGTCTCAGTCACCCTGCTCCCAGGACTAAACACAAGGGAACGTTTATCGAACTTCTTGGAAATAACATGAAATACAGCAAAATCAACTGAAAAAGAAATGAATTGGTAGAATGTCAGGTGATCCCCATGGACCAGGTTGGGTCTGCACGGACCAGGTTGGGTCGCCTAGACCAGGTTGGATCCGCACGGACCAGGTTGGGTCACATGGACAAGGTTACTATCAGGGAAAACTTGCCATGATGGGTCTCCTCTGAGCAAGGGAGAGGGGACCCTTAGTACTTCTTCACGGAGGAAAGGGACTCTGAGGGGGGGCTGCAGCTCCACAGAACTCAGGAAGAGAGGAGCCCCCCCAGCCTTCCTGTCTGCCCCAGGGGTTTCCACCTGAAGGTGTTTCCCTGGGAGTCCTTTTCACCTCTGACTCCAGGTGCAGCAACGTCTCAGGGCTTGGACAGCAACTTAGGATGACCAGGCGCTCAGTGCAAGGAGGCGGTTTGCTTACAGGGGCCTCTTTCTGAGGGAGAGTTCTATTATTTTTCAAATTGAAATTAAGCTTGAACTTGAGCCCTGTTTTTCTTCTCAGACTGCCTTTTAACAAAGAACATAAGAATTCTTCTTCCAGGAAGATGGAGAATATACACGTTCCCTCATCCTTCTATTCCCCACAACGGAAAATTCTCGATATTAGATAGAAAACAAACATAAAGGCTTCTGAAAGGTGGAGAGGAGAAGCAGACCAGCTAGGACCTGAGGAACAACACGGCGTGAATTCCCCAGGGTTCCTTTTGGCCTCATACGTCCTAGACTTGGAATTAAAGAGGCTGGCTACCTGAAAATACCAGTGGGCGTTGACCAAAAAATCCTCTCAAAAAGCCACTCTCTCAAACGAAGGGCCAGTCTAGCAACACAAAGCTTTCACACAATAACTGCTCTGCATCAGCCAAACACCAATGATGTGAATCTTCAAGAATTTCAAGGTTAAAAAGTTTTTAAAAAGCATTATAGGATACAATAATATTCTAATAACTAGGCATGGTGCTGGATCAGTGAGCGATTTACTGGGGTGATCACTTATTAAGTTATGTAATAAGTAATTAAGTCTGGTCACTGAGGTGTACACCTGAAGCTAATATAATAATGTAGGTCCACTGAAAGTTTAAAAAAAATGATTGAAATGATTAAATAAATAAATAAATACCAAAAAAAAAAAAAAAAAGGATTATAGGGTAGTGCTGGAAGAGTAAGGATGAAGATCCATGAAAAAGTCTGGAATTTATAATAATAAAAGGGTAATATGCTAATTAGACTGGATATCCTTCCGGATCTCATTCTGGACATCCTTCCTGACGAAGCTGGGGCTGGAGGGAAGCCAGCCCGGGTCCCGAGTGCCTGCGGGCAGCCCAAGGGAAGCTAGTCTGGGTCCCGGTGCCATGGGAAGCCTATGCTAGCAGCTGGGGGAAGGAAGCCTACTCTTGCACGAATTTTCGTGCATCGGGCCTCTAGTAGGTAAATAAAGCAGCATGTGGATATTAACACTTGAGATTGACCTATGACCACCCAATGGAATATTTTGAAGCCATGAATTCTTTCAGGAACGTATAATGAGAAAGACAAACGTCTGTGATAATAAGAAAAATGACCAAATTTGATGGATCAGGCTCAATGCTAAGCTAGTTAAAAAGATCAAATTTAATTTTTAGAATGATCCCATAAAGTATGCAGTATTTGTAATTTCATGTTTACTGATTAATAAATTGATGCAAACTTGCCTATGATCATAGAATGGAGCAGGGATTTATTTGACCCAATACCCAAGTGATTTTAGAGGCAAAAAGCTCTTTTATTGATGAGAGAGGGAGGGAGGGAGAGAGAGAGAGAGAGAGAGAGAGAGAGAGAGAGAGAGAGAGAGAGGTTGCTTTGTTGTTGTACTCATTAATGCATTCATTGGTTGATTCCTGTATGTGCCCTGGTCGGGATTGAACCTGCAACCTTAGCATATTGGGATGACACCCTAACCAACTGAGCTGTCTGGTATCAGGCCAGGGCCAAAAAGCTTGTTTAAAGTACCACATTGCATTGCCTCAATCATCTCTCTTCCTTCAGGTGTTTACTTAAATATCATCGTCTCACCAAGGATTTTCCTATTTTACTTTCTTGTATCTCTATTCCTTTTCCCTGCTATATATATTTTCCACATTTTTGTCATCATCCATATACAAAATATTTTATCCAAAGACATATGGGAATTTAGTGTATAATAAAGCTGACATCTCAAATCTATCAAAGTGAAGAAGGACTTTTTAATAAATAATGTAGAGACAACAAGGTGGCCATCTGAAAACAAATTAACCTGTTGTCATTACTCAAACCTATAATAAGATGAAATCCAAAGGAATAAAAATACTAGAAGAAAACATGGAAAAATGTTTTATAATTTTGGATTGAAAAGGCTTTTGTAACTTTGACTCAAAATCCAGAGGTTATGAAAAGAAAGATTGAAAGTGAAAACAACCAAATGTTTGGAAACATTCAGTTGGGAGGCTCGGGTGAGACACAGGCACTCGTTCAGACAATTTTGATTGGAGTCTAAATTAAGTCAGTCCTGATAACATTTCGACATTATCAACAGAATTTAAGAAGATAATATGTTCTTTTAGCCAGCAATTTCACTTCTAAGAGTTAATACTAAACCCCAATTCACACATGTGTGAAATAACAAAGATACGAGATTTGCAGTGAGGCAATAGTGAATGTTTGGAAACCAACCAAATGCCATTAATAAAGTCCTAGTTAAATATATTACGGTACATCTACTCAACAGAAAACTATGTAAGTGTTGCAAATGAGCAAGTGGTACAGCAATAGAAAGCAGTGTTCTTTCTATACAGATATGGAAAGCAGCGCTAACTGAAAAAGAGTACAGAATAGAGCAGTGTATATTATATTACCTTTTGTGCAAAAAAAAAAAAAAAAGGAGAAAGAACTTATGTTTGTATTTACTTGTGGATGCCCCAAAAACCCTAGAAGGATACATTTAAAAATACAAACAATGATCATCTATTAGGGTGGTGTTGATAGACAAGTATACCATTCTATAATTTCTTAATTTTCATTAAAAATTACAATGATCACATAATGTGAGCGACTAATTCCAAATTTTAAAAACTCTCCCGCGGGCCAGACTTCACATGGTTGGGAAGATGACCAATCGAAGGCCACCAGTGTGTGGCCTGTGCCTTAACAATTGGGTTGGTAGGATCTTGGTCCTTAACTACAAATAGGGTTTTGCTCTTCTCATCAGGCCACCAGATCATTCTCAGCAAACAGAAATCTTAGACAGATGCACACACATCCTCCAGGCAACGTCTGGAAGCTTCTTTGAAGCCAACAGGTGTGCCTGGTGTCCGCTTGTGCTGCATCGTGTGGATGAAGCCTGTATCTCCCCCCTTTCTGTTGGCTTCAAAGAGCAATCAGACAGGAACGCTGGTTAAGTGATCACAATTTGTCATGTTGAAAAATAATGCTGCTGTATCATAATTTGATTGTCTGTAATAAAACCCATATGGAACTTCTGGGGCCTTCTTTCATCCGTAAATTGTCAACTGGATTTCAGGCTCCTTTAAGCTAAGTCGACAATGTCAAAGTGAAAGTATAAGTTAAGGCAAGATGATCAAGGCTAAAGAACGTCTCGTCTGGAACACTTTGTGATAAATGTTCGCCCTGTCTACAGTTCCCCATTGATTGTACCTCACTGGTTTCATGTTGTACCTCTGTACCAAGAGTCAGGCTTAACGTACCGTTTAACACAGGGAAATTTGTCTGAGAAATGTTGACTGGTACAAAAACCACTACTCCGCTCCTCTCCATCTGTTAGAAATTTGAGCCATGTGCTGCCTAAAATAAAAGGAAAAGCCCAGTTTCCTCTCCCACTTGGATGCCCCACAGCACAAAGGGCACGACTTGCTAGGCAACAGTGGTCTCCAGGCAATCACTAAGTCTTTCCTTTCCTCCTTCTGAGAGCACCGTCACCTGCATAGAGCCTTTGTCAGATTTATGGAGAAAAATGGCATTGGGTTCAATCTTGAAGGTGGGATTTACGTTTTCCAATTTGCCTTGAAAAGAAAGCAAGTTAATAAACAAGTGGTAACTCACTCCAAACCCAAAGTCTACTAAAAATGTTTTGTGGAACATCACACTTCCCTAAGCAGATTGGTATTAATTAAGTAATTAATATTATCATTTTCCTTTGCTTTACTACAAATCTAAAATTCACCCAAGGAGGGTCTATCACTGCAGCTGATTTTGTATGTTTATTTCCCCCACGATTCCTGCCCCATTTGCATCAAAGGATACAAATGTATCCCCATCTTTGAACCCTCTGGTAAAAAAGGGGAATGAACACAAGCAGCACCACCATAAGAATTGCCAGTTATGAGAGGGCTCCCCAAGCTGCCCAGCAACTACAAAATCTCTCCTTCCCATCTCCTCCTGAGGGTTAGTGCACACGAGCTCTAAGTGTATCTTTAAAAGTCAGCGTGATTTCTGAACAAGGACTTGCCACACAAGCTCAGGGCTGCACAGTGTGGGAATGATTGTAAGCATAAAGTAACGTTAAAGAAGCTGTTAGATTTGTAACACCTTAACCAATAAAGAAATTAAAGATAAAAAAAGTAAAAGCTAAAAAATAAAAAAGAAGCCTTTAGTAGCTGCTGTTGCAATTTCTACTAAACTCAGGATGCCTCAAGCCTCACAGCGCAGCCTAGTGGAGAAATCAGGAAGTTACCTAGATTGTAGTGTTTTTAATTAGCTAGGCAGTTTCTCCTTTTCTAAAAAAAGAGAAAACATAGATGAACAAAGAGGAAAAGTGTAAAATTCTCCCTTTACCCCCTACTGGCAGAAACGACTACTAACAATTCACAAGTTTTTACTCTCCACTCCTCTGGGTGGAAGGGTGAAGCGTGGGCCAGCGGGCAGGCAGGCATCACTCCCCCAAAGGGATCCTTCTGCATGTGCCACTGTGGGACCTGCTCTTCTTGATTAACATTGTATTATGACTGTCTTCACATGCCCACGATTCTATTTCTATGTCATCCTTGTTTCTGATGTCCAGTGGAAGGGTGGTGCCGTAATCATTATAAAAGCCGCCCTATTGGAACTTTTGTATCTTTCCAGCTTTTCTCTTGTGACGCTGGAACTAAAAAAAAAAAAAGGTTTTGTGCATAAAAATTTGCTCCTTTTCTCAATAAATCCCTTGATGCCAAATTGCTCATTGAGAAAGCACGCCTGTTTTAGGACTTTAAAACTGGGTACTGCCCAAGAGCCATGGTTCAAACAAGCCTCCCAGGGATCCAGGTAGATGATTAAGGTTTACTGGAGATTTCTGCCCTGGCCAGTGTAAGTGGTTAAAGCATCGGCCCAAGCATCAGGGTCGAGGTTCAATTCCCGGTCAAGGGCACGTACCTGAGTTGCAGGTTTGATCCCCAACCCTGATCGGGCGTGTGCAGAAGGCAACCAGTTATATTATGTATCTCTCTCACATCAATGTTTTTCTCTCTCTCTCTTTCTTTCTCTCACCCTCCCTTCCTCCCTTTCACTGTCTCTAAGAAGAAATGGGAAAAATATCCTCAGGTGAGGATTAGCAACAACAACAAAAAGTCACTGGAGATTTTAGAGGGAAAGAAAAAGAACATAAAATATGGAAACGTGACGCCCTGACCGGTTTGGCTCAGTGGATAGGGCGTCGGCCTGCGGACTGAAGGGTCCCGGGTTCGATTCTGGTCAAGGGCATATACCTGGGTTGCGGGCACATCCTCAGTAGGGGGCGTGCAGGAGGCAGCTGATCGATGTTTCTCTCTCATTCTCATCGATGTTTCTAACTCTCTATCCCTCTCCCTTTCTCTCTGTAAAAAAAATCAATAAAATATATTTTTAAAAATATATGGAAACGTGAAAGGTAGATTTTTGTTGCCTTCTGAAATGTTTTTCATGAGGGGGATCTAAGCTGCAAGGACACTGATCTAAATCTGCTCCTCACCCACTGCTCTTCCCCTTTTCGGGAGAAGAGAGGTAAAGGTGTTCGTTTTATCTGCTTCCACGAACTGACTCGAGCTAGGCCCGACCAGTTACCCAGTAAGATGCTTTATTGTACATCATCAGATCAACACCTGCTATAATGCTCTGTAGACATACCCTCAGGATACTACATACCCAGATCTTGGCAGAAGCCTAGCGCCCAGCACCTTCATGGAGGGGCCTCATTCATCCGTGGCACTGACTGAGGCAGGGATGCTATCCTTCTGACATTAAATAAACCGGTTGCTCATCGTAGTCATAGAAGGCGAGTGGGAAACATCAATCAAAGAAAGCAATGCATGCTTGCGCCCTATAAACAAGGGTTTCCCACTTTCCCAGCAGCTCCTCCACTGGAGGGGGAAGTGAATTTGTCAACTTGATTTCCAATGGCAAGTGAAATATGGGCAGAGGACTATGCAGTAAGATATTACTTGCTTGTTTCTGTTTTTTTTTTTTAAAGCAGTCATTAGTTTGGGGACATTCCTAAGGACACGTGAGTTGGCACGCTCTTAAAGTCCACTGCACATGAGATGGAACAGAATCGTACATTGCTGTGGGCACAGAGTGGGTGGACAGAGATTCCCAGGGAAGTCATGTTGGGCAAAGAGATTCGTGGAAGCTTCTTCTGTTCTACGATCAGTTCCAACAGGTTCTGACAGTGGCATTCACATTTATTAGAGGAAAAATATCCGTTAAAAATGACTTCGAACTGCAAAAGCTAATAACCCAAAGCCTAGAACGTGTTTGTCACCTGTTTAACAGACCCTTTCCCGCGGTGGGAGAACCGGCGAATGCTGGCGGAATCAGGCGGCAGGCTCTCTAAGAGCGGTTTGCCATTGTGCGAAAAGGGAAAGAAATCAGAGCCTTCCCCCTGAATTTCCTGATCAGACCACACCCCCTCCTCACGCCATTTTAATGACCGGCCTCCTACTTCCTTGTGGGGAAGCACAGGCCTGGGTTGGAAGGTCTGTAAGGAGGATTCTCCGAAAGGCTGGGCCTCTGAGAGGACCTGGCCAAAGAGGGCAGCCCCTAAATTGACTTTTCCAAACAAGTCCGATCCCCCGGGGTGTTTTGCTAGAATCTCTATGGTTAGTCTTTAAAGAACCGACTTTGTAGAAGCATGTGCTTTCTTTTTGTTTTTAATATATTTTATTGATTTTTACAGAGAGGAAGGGAGAGGGATAGAGAGTTAGAAACATCGATACTCGAGAAACATCAATCAGCTGCCTCCTGTACACCCCTTACTGGGGATGTGCCTGCAGCCAAGGTACATGCCCTTGACCAGAATCAAACCTGGGACCCTTGAGTCCGCAGGCCAACGCTCTATTCACTGAGCCAAACCGGTTAGAGCAGCATGTGCTTTCTCAAGGATACCTGCCCTGCTGATTGTATCTAGAGCGTAATTTTAGTTCAAGTTGTTGTGACAATAAAAGCCCAAGGAGGAAGGCGAAAAGGGCTACTTGGCGGTGACAGCCAAGTAGTGCCTTAGCCTCTCTTTCACAGAAACATGTGTTAGAGCAATCATTCATCCGTCGCTCAGGGGCTGCCGGTCAGCCCCGCACTTTCTATCATTTCAAAACTCTACTATTTCACTTGTAGCCCTTTTTATACCCAGGAACGGTTTGTTTTGTTTATTAATTTTCTTGTTTGTTGTTTATAGGATGAAAGCTCCCCTGAGGTATGTGGTTCTATCACCCCAGAACCCAACACCATTCCTAGCACAGAGAAAGCACTCAGATGTTTGTTGAATGAATAAATAAAAGTATTCATGTCTCCTATTTATTGTTTGACACCTGTCAGCGGATGGAGTCTGGGCTGGATTTACAGTTTATTAACCAGATGGTCACCTTAAGCGGCTTCAAATTGTGGTAAGTGCTGTGAAGGAAGTAAATATTTTAATTTACTCTCCACTCTGCCACAGACAATGACAAGGCAGTGCTGCAGTAAGGGACACGGCCCCTGGCTGCCCCACTGGAACTCCATGGAGGGGTGGGGACTCGGGTGAGCAGGAGAGCGAATGCCCCATCTCAAGGGAGAGTCACAACTATGTCCCACAAAATGTTCCATTTTCCAGAAATGTCTGAAATGTGGAATTGTATTGAGATCTCCTAATTTAAAAATATTGTCAACTTTGCCAATTAAAACATTATCAATTAATTAAAATATTGTTTAACACACCATAGGTCAAATAAAACCATTTCCCAATGTTGGTCTACATGCCTAACAGCATTTCTTAGAATGGTTCCTTGGAAGACATGCCCGGCTGATTAGACAACTAATAGTTACATGAACATTTACATTTGAGAAACACTCAGCTAAACCAAGTGAAGTGGGTGGCTTGCTGCAGGACTTCTCAGAGCCTTTGGTAGACTGGTGTCCATTGTGAACCCATAGTATAAAGCAAGTAGTATTTTCCAAAGGTACTTGATGGTGGAGTCCTATTTCTAGGTCAATTTTGTTGGACTGATGTTTCCAGAAATTTTATACATATATTAGATGTCTCAAAAGGTTCAAAGTGTTCCCTCTTTTTGAACTTACAGGCACAGAGGCTAGGCATGTAGGCTTTCTAGCTGTGTGATTCTATGCAACTGGCTTCACCTCTCTGTGAGTTAGTAACCTTAGGGCTTTGTTATCACCCTGGAAGGAGTGAATCAAACTGGATAACATGAAAGGAACAGTTAATTCAAAATTTATTTTGCAAACTCTGCATCATAGCCTTCACTTGATATTTCAGCCATGATTAACACCACGGCAGGTTAAAGTCTGAATTAAAAATACCAACTAAATGGTACACACATATGATTTTACCTAGTTTACCTAAGTGAACGCATTTATGTCAGACTTCTATTTTGAAACCATGTTCTATTTAAAGGAGTGTTAGGCAGAGCTGACAATGAGATTGGGATAATATATTCGAGCACCCACTGGAAGGTGGTCACATAGGTGTCATCCTCACCCTGGTCAGGCAGCTGGGAAATGTGAGTGCCTGCTGTGTGTGCTGGGCACGGGAGCACCCGGTGCATCAGAAACAGTGAGGCAGCAACACCACTGTCTCCATGTCCGAAAAGAAGGTGGTTACGGTAGAATAGAGTTTTGCAAACTTTAGATTGTGACTCTTAGTCGATTAGAAACTAATTTAGTGGTTCAAACTGACATCGAACAAAGTGAAAAAAAAGAAAGAAAATAGCAGCCTGTGTTAGCGCTGTACGAATAGCATTATTTTGTGAATTCTTTGTTTCATGTATGTACGTGTATCTATGGTCAAGATGTGAAATCTGTCCTTCTTGTGGGTCACAGTCAAGGTAAAAGTTAGTGCAATAGTGTATTTAATAAATGATGCTGCAGCAGCTCTACTAGTTCCACACACTTAATGACTTCCTGATGTAAAGTTTTCTATCTGTGTACATCATCCTTGCTGGCAGAGCCTGCCTTCTTTTCTTTTCTTTTGTTAATCCTCACCTGAGGATATTTTTCCATTGATTTTTAGAGAGAGTGGAAGGGAGGGGGAGAGACAAAGAGAAACAGCCACGTGAGAGAGACACATTGATTGGTTGCCTCCCACATGCACCCTGACCAGGGCCGGGGATCAAACCACAACTGATATGTGCCTTTGACTGGAATCGAACCCGGGATCCTTCAGTCTGCAGGCTAACCGCTAGGGCAGAGCCTGCTTTCTGCTGAAGAAACTTCCCAAGCCTCCCTTCTACCTAAACATAGACATGTGACTCGATGTCGCCCTAGGTAAGTCTTAGGAAACCCCTTTCATTTGATAGGACATTGTGAAGATGACAACTTGCAACCAAGGCTGCCATCTGAAACCACAGGGCCGACCCTGTGAGCCTAGCTAGCCAGTCCTCGGAGGACACTGGAGAAGCGGGACTGGGCCCCGGGGCTGTGACAACCCTGAGCCAGCTCAGGGACCCTGCCTGGGGCTCTGACTGCCCAGGAACTAAGCCCAACGGCCTGGCCTTGGGGCCCTGACGTAAACAAACCAAACCAAACCAAACCAAACCAAACCAAACCAAATCAAACCAAACCAAACCAAACCAAAACACATTATAATTCATTTGGCCTTCTAATGTTGGAATCAGGTGGTTCTTTTTTAATTATTATTTTAAATTTGAGATTAACTTGGTATTTATGATTTTCTATTTACTAATATTTTTGAATAGCACTTCCCCAAAGTAATAGTATTCCATTTTGCCTATTTGCAACCTTATTGCACATGTTTCAAATACTAGTAATTGGTAAAAACATAATGTTGAACATGGTAAGTATGGAGTTGGCCAATTCTCCTTTAGCTATGAAACTTGGAATAGTGAGTTGGTTTCTCTCAGGTTTGATTTCTTCATCTCTATCAATGCTAAAAACACAGACATCCCCTGGCGAGTTGTGGTGTTTTAATGAGATGATTCCTTCAAAGTGATTTTATCACAGAATTTGATGTAAAATAGAGCATGCAAAACATGCCAGAGGGATTCATGCTGCCAGAAGCCCCTCAGGAGGGATGTCTGGTCAGTTTCAGAACTTGGGTTGAGGGTGAAGCAAACTTTTGATAAACAGAGAGGAAAAGAAATACCGGCAGAGAAAACAGGGAAGCAGTGGACATCTGCCAGGGTCAAGGCTGGCCGTACTGAAGGGAGAAGTTTAAGGGAATAGTGGCAAGTACACTTGGAAATACAGAGTGAAGGGTGTAGAGACCCTTAAAAAGCAGACTAAGAAACGAGGTATAATGTGTATGGGCATTTAAATTCTATTGTTTCTAAAATAATTTCACAACTCCTGCACTTTTTAAAACCTACATTTGAACTTACGTCTTTGGTTATGTAGCTTTCAAATTAGATTCAACTGTGCTACCTGTGGAGTTCTGGTTGAGGACTACGGAAAGGAGGAATAAAAAGACTAAAATGTGGAGTGACAGACAG
Organism: Myotis yumanensis; assembly: GCF_028538775.1. NCBI lineage: Eukaryota > Metazoa > Chordata > Mammalia > Chiroptera > Vespertilionidae > Myotis > Myotis yumanensis. Next base: position 9,110,427 of record NW_027223758.1, on the reverse strand, counting down.
GGAGAAAAACCAATATCCTAATATAGCTACATTTTCTTTTTTTCAAAATGCAGTATCTCTATGTTAAGTATTTTTCATGACATTTAATTTTCCCAAGTGTGAATCATTTGAGCACATCCTGGGTACTATTATTATCCCCATTTTACAGATGAGGAAACTGAGGCTGAGAGAGGTTAAGTAACTTGCACAAGGTCACACAGCCAGTAGCGACAGAGGCAGAGTTGAAACCTAGGCTCCTTGACTGCAATGCTTCTGTTTGAATTAACTACTTTACTAAAGATATTGATTCTATTAATTCCAATCCTAAATGACAGCGGCAGGACGGAGTCGCCCTTCACTGAGATGAGGGACCTGTGCATTCAGCATGCCGGCACTTTGTGGTTGTGGACATATGGAGGTTGAGATGCTCAGTGAGCGCTCAGATGGGGATGCAGCGAGCATCCAACTAGAAGAGGCAGTGGACAGTGCAGCCTGGACTTCAGGGGTAGATATAGGCTGGAGATAGAAATTTAGGACTCGTCAGCAAATACTAATATTTAAATCCTTGGTTCCAGGGGGAGATGATTTGTAAGGAAGTGAGGGTAGTGAGAGATGACAACTAGGAGCTGAACTCTGGGGGACGCCAAGGTGAGAGGGCAAGATCCAGCCGAGGAGATAAAGGAGAGCAGCCAGGGAGGGGGGCCCGGGAAGCAGGTGCGGATGCTGCTTCAAGGAGGGGCCTGTTGTGTCAGGTGTGAGGGCACGGCCGGAAGGGCAAGGACTGAGACACACCTGAGCTGGCAGCTGCCCTGAGGGTGGGAGGTGCCATACGGCAGCCGCTTTGACAAAAGCACTTTTTGTGGAGGACAAAACCTGAAAGGCGTGTGTTCAAGACAGAAAAGAGGCCCTGACCAGTTTGGCTCAGTGGCTAGAGCGTCGGCCTGTGGACTGAAGAGTCCCAGGTTCGATTCCGGTCAAGGGCATGTATCTTGGTTGCGGGCACATCCCCAGTAGGGGGAGTGCAGGAGGCAGCTGATCGATGTTTCTCTCTCATTGATGTTTCTAACTCTCTATCCCTCTCCCTTCCTCTCTGTAAAAAATAATATATATATATACAGATACACACACACACACACACACATATATATATGTGTATATATATATATATATATATATATATATATATATATATACATATATATATATATATATATTTAAAAAAAGACAGAAAAGAGGAGGAGGACACCAAACCACTGAGTATCTTTCATCTGTAGTCAGAACGAATTTGCAGATCAATGCAAGTATCATAATTCTCCTTTAAGAAATGGTGCCTCTTAGGAAACTGTACGATCATCGAAGGGCTAGAATGATGATTTATCTCCTAAATGCCTTGCACAAGCTTGGTGTTTAAGTAACAATTGCAGAATTTAATTAAACGTTGAAAAGAAAAGGAAAATTCCTGCTTCCATCTCACACATCTGTGCTTGACAACACTTTTGAGGGACCTCCTCCTGCCCCCAACACTACGACACTTCTGGAAGCCTGGCTGACAACAGAAATTGTGTGTGCTCGAGTCTGCGTGTGTGTGTTTTAACGAGTAAAGGTCAAATTGTCATTTTGTGTGTGTGATGAATCTTCAATGCGTAGCTCTGGTCCAGTTGCTGAGACGAGAGGAAAATTAAAAAAGAAAGTCTTATCCTTGCCCACACGCTGGCTCGTGGGAATCCCAGCCCAGCGAAACCTTCCAGGCATAGACTTTATCTTTCCTTGGCTTGCATAGTAAATGCTGCGTTTGTTCATGAATCCTGGCCTTGTTTGAGTCCTGCTTTGCCCTGAATGTAGTTTTATGAGGCACAAAAATCAGACTGTCGTCCTGAAAACAGAAGATTTGTGTTCCCCCCCAGAATGAAATGGTGGCATCGTTCTCCCAATTTGCAGCTCGGTGGGTTTGTGGCTGGAATGCCAATCCCGCGAGGGGCTGGGCACACCGCTGGGCTCGCGTGCGGGAGGGGAGGGAGAGCTGACAGGGCTGAGCCCGAGGCATCATGCACTCCGCGGGCTCTGAATCAGCACACTGACGGCCATTTATGCGTAAGTGCTACTCCCCCAGAAGGCCATGGATCGAGGAGTCTTCTTCCTACTACTTTCTCAGGGCTGTGTTCTCTCATGACACATCTAGAAAAATTGATGTGTGTGTGTGTGTGTGTGTGTGTCACTCCAGAGACACACTGTGCCACCAGCAACCAGATGAGAAACCTTAGCAATCAGAAGGCTTTGCATGTGTGAAAGATCTTTGCAGACCTATGTACATACATATCCTCAAGTTCACAGACTGAAGGAGAACAAGGAATGGCTAGTTCATGCCGTGTCTGTGTTTCATATGCAGAGTACAGAGTGGCATCCAATCCCAAAGATACCACCAGCAATGACTGGAGGTTGGTGGTGTCACAAAAACAGATGCACATTTTGTTCGTGGACCTAAGGGCATGGACTCACTCAGAGAGGAAGACAAGTTAAACAGGGGGAAGCGGGTATCTTCTGAGAAGTCACTGTACCTTCAGAGCATCTCTGAGGCTTGACTATCTCAGATACCGGCCATGCTCCCTACACACGCCCCTCTCTTCTGACTCCAGCCTCATTTTGAAACTCATTCCACTCAAATCGAGGGGCTCCCCCTAAGAGTCGTCAGTGAAAAGGAAATCTGAGCCAAGAAAGCACCGCTTGGAGACTTCTGCACTTTTCCTGAAACAGGAATGGGCTGGGTGCGCTGGGTTTTATGGGGACGCGTGTGTGTGCGTGTGAGGCGCGGCGATGGGCTGCTAACCTGGCTTACTTCCTTAGGATGGGGATTAGGAGGAGGCACTCAGCACCTGCCCCAGGTGGGTCTCCCACCAGCAGCTCAGTCTTTCCCTAAGGCAGGCAATGGTGGGCTTCGGATGCCCCTGCGAACAAAACAGTGACTGTGCAGTGGGTCACCCGCCCGGGATGAGCTTTGGAGCCCATGACCAATGGCGCGAGCTCCCTCAGTGTCCGCACTCGGAGTGGAGTGGTACATAGCTTCTCAGACATCCATGAATTTCGATGACCCGTTTATAGCCCTGACACAGGCACCATTCTGCGAGGGGATTATACAGTGAGGGACTGTTCCCTGGGCTAGCGAGGCTAGTTCTCCCGTGTCAGGGCTCCTTCTCCAACACCTGTCCCCCTTCCTTCCTCCCCGCCCCCAGCAGACACCTGACACCTCGTATAACACCTGTGGGGCTTTTATCCTCTTCCCTGCTGGACTGCACACTCTCTGAGGACAGGAGCGCTCTGTCCTGTCCACCATGAGGCCGGGCCTCCCCCGGGCCTCGCTGTGGCACACTCAGCAAAGATTTGGGGCCTGGATGCATGGACAGACCTACTTTGAATTAGACAGAAAGCAGGTCAATGGGCTCCCAAACTGGTGCATTTGGGGAAGAGGGCATTTGCAGGGCACTTGTTCTAAACTTTTGAAGGAACATTTGAATATCGTATTTCTTGGAATCAACTTTTACAGGACAGCAAGAATGCTAATAGTTAAGAAACTAAATACATGAGCCTAGTGATCTTTTCCCAGTTTTAACAGTTCAGAATTTTCAGCTGCTGTTTAATATTTACAATATAACTCTTCACACTACCCCAGATGCGGTGAAACTGCAGAGCAATGCACACCATCTATGTACCATGCTTAGAACAAAGCCTGGCACACAATAGGTGGTGAAACTGCAGAGCAATGCACACCATCTATGTACCGTGCTTAGAACAAAGCCTGGCACACAGTAGGTATTCAACAAATGGCAGCCAGTGTCAGCACCCGTAGCGTGGCTGTGCAGTTAGCTGTTATGAAGACAAATATATTGGTCGTCTTGACACATGAGCGTATAATCAATAACTCAGCCCCACTAATGCTTTCCTGGTTCTAACCTCAACTAGAGGCACTTGATTTAACCCCAAAGTCTGAAAAATACTGTCATTTAAAAGTCCATTAACTAAGGAAACAGATCCCTTAAAAGGCAACGTATTCATTTTTATTTCCTTCTTCATGCAAGGATCTCTTCTCTCTTCCCCGAACACAAACAAATATTTTCATGGTTCAAAGCTCATGCTCTTCTTAAGATCAAAAGAACTGGCGCCTTTCTTTGTACAGGCCAAAAAGTGTCAAGAAAAGAAAATGAATTCTGGATACCTCCTTTAAAAAAAATCTAGTTTTTACAAAGGTATTATTCCAGGTTGTTGGAAAATAATTAGTACATAACAGAGTCAGCCCATAGCGGTAAAAGCTCTTTACAGAAACCCACCCTTTACTGCAAAAGACAGTTAAAGATCAATCCGGGCTATGAAACGTAAGAAACGAAATGTGTTCCACGGGAAGCCCCTAAGCCGCGGAGGCTAGTTAAGTCTTCAGGAACCATTTTTATCCTACTAACGCCTTTCCCTCGGCCGCCATCGATCACAGATGCAACCTGTCTTGCTTCCCCTTTGATACATGGAAGGACGGATTCATCTGTATGTAACTCACCTCCGCTGGCTTTTACATAAAACAGATGCCACAGCTGTGACTGTTTGCAAACAGATGTTTCTGCCCCGACGCCTGGGAGGCACCGCCACAATGTGCTGCTTGTTGCAGGGGGCGAGGGCCTGACACCTGCCAGGGCCCGGTGCCTGCAGAGGCCTCTGTGTGCCCTCGTCCTACCCAGTGGCCGCATTTGAATCCAGTCCGTCCTACCCAGAGCAGGACGGACTGTCCCGCCAGCACTTACCCTCTCTGCGGGGACATCGTGGGCCGGCCCGGGGCACGAAGGGATGTCGAAGGCCTGGTCCTCGCGTGCCGTGCACTCGGGCTCCTGGTGGCCGACAGTGGGGGCCTGTTCCTGCCCCTTGTCCAGTTTGAAGAGTTTGTTAAAAAAGCCGGCGTCCTTAGGCTTGGAGGGGGCCGCCCCCCCTGACTCAGGTGGCCGAGGCGCGGGTCCCCGAGTGGCAGCGAGGCCGGGGGTTTTATCGGGGCCGGGCCCCCGCGCAGCTGCCGGCCGCAGGGCCATGCTGTCACTCGCGCCTTTGTCCCCTAGGCCGCCCGCGGAGCTGACATCGGGCCGCCCTGGCGCGCGGGGTGGCTCCGATGAATCCTCGCCTCGGTCTCCGGCACGCCCTGGTACTGACCGAGAGAGAGGCAAGAAAAAATGCGATTTAGCAGCTGGTGCCCGGGGCTTGGCCTCCTTCCCGAGATTCTTCCCGCCGGCACCCGCGACAGCGCTGGTCTCCACTGTCTTGGGGGAAGAAGCGGCCGCACTGTCTTCCTGGACGCTGATTCCCAAATCCACTGCAAACACAAACACACACAGCCGTTATTCAGCCCAGCCCGAGAGGAAACGCAAGGGTGGGTGACGGACGACACCCGCTTCACACACAAACGCCACCGCGCACACGGCCCGTGGCCATCACCCTGCAGAGCAGAGGGTGGCTGTCAGCTGTCCCCGGACCCTACTCCTCCCGGGAGAGAGGGACAGAAGGTCCGAGGAGGAAGCCGTGGTGGAAAGCCCCCACCAGGTGCTGCATTCCCCAGGCTCAGGCTCAGGACCTCGGGCACCTCCGCAGGGACCCCTGAGGCGCACATTGTCCCGATGTCCCCTGGGAGGCAGGAGCGGGAGGAGCCTGGGCTCCGCATCTGGAAGAGGCTGCTCAGCCTTGGGACTCCTGGCACCTGGGTGGGTCCTTTGTTACGGGGCCGCCTCGTGTATTGGGGTGTTTAGCAGCGTCCCTGGCCTCAACCCACCAGATACCAGTAGCGCCCCCAAGTTGTCACAACCAAAAATGTCTCCAGACACTGCCAATTGGCCCCTGGTGGCAGCCGGGTGGTGAGAGTGGGGGACGGGGAGGGGGGGGCGACTCGCATTTGAGAAGCACTGAGCTCGAATGCCTATTTGAATCCAGGTAACTTACCTGCTCTGTGCCTCGGCGGCCTGGTAACAGGGGGCGTTTTGTTAGGAAGATGCGTGAGTTAGCATTCTTAGAGCACGTGGAACAGTGCCTGGAACACTAGCTATTGTCAGGACTCATGAGTGAGGAAACAGCCAGGGAGGTTACGGTTAGCAATCTGCTGAGAATACTAAAGGATTTCAAAAACGAAGACTCAGAAGTTTCTATTTTAAGGCTAGAAGAGCAGATGTCCACACAAGAAAGCAACTCAGACCCCAGGCCTGCGTGGCCTCAGGCACGTGGGGTCAGACACGGGGGGTGAGCTGCCCGGGGCCGCCCCTTCTGCAAGGAGGACTCTGCTGCCGGCATCTCTTTTGCTTTGACCTCTGCATTGACCTTCAACTGCCTTCTTCTCCAGGTCCCTGTTATAAAGCAATGCGATGTACCACACATTTTGGAACCACAGTGAAAGATCAAGATCTTCTCCTGCTAAGCTGTATGGCCTTGGACGAGTCACTAAACATTTGGAACGTCCTCATATATAAAATGGGAAGAACAGGAGCTCCCTTGCAGGGCTGCTGAGGCGTTTGAAGGAGAAAACTCTTGCCAAGGACCTGGTACGCCGCCTTTTCATAGTGGGTCTTGGCAGTTGGCAGATACTGTGATTACTGTTAAGGTTTCTGCCACGCCTTTGCCAACATTGCTTTCTGCTTTATAATTTGCTGACAGCTACTGCTTTAAAAAATATTGATTTGAGAGAGAGGAAGGGAGAGGGAGAGAGAGAAACATCGATCGGCTGCCTCCCGCATGCCCTCAACTTGGAATTGAGCCTGCGACTTGGGCATGTGCCCTGACCAGGAATCGAACCAGTGACCTCCTGGTGCGGGTTGACGCTCAACCACTGAACCACACCATCTGGGCGACAGCTACTTCTTCAATATCTGATTGTAGGAAGACAGAGAGAAAGAGAAGGGGGAACTGAGGATCTTTTGGTCTGCTCATAGTGGGCATGAACATGGAGTGAGGCATACTACACACATCCATCCATTAGCAATTGTTGCCAAATTCTAGTATCTCCCAGTGTCTACAGTCAGGAACAAACATGGAGGGAGAGAGAGAGAGAGAGCGAGCTGGATTCTTGTGCAGAAGGGCAGCCTCCCCATTAAGCTCTGAGGAGGACAGAGGAAACCCACCGGGGACCCATGGCAAGCACCAGGGTTTCCTCCTAAACTCAGACCTCAAGGAACCGCCTGCAGGAACATTGACCATAACTTCCAGCTCTTCTTAGCCTTTTCCCTGTGGTCCCGGAATCCATCATCACGGTCAATGTTACTCTCAGAGGGGACAGGCGGGAGGGGAAGCTCGGGAGTAAGAAAGTGATAGATGAGTGTGTCGGGTGCCAAGGAAGCCAGTAAGCGGCTGAAGTGTCAGAGTGAATATAAATGAATTGCGGGGCTGGTCCATGCCAGAGAAAAGGAAACAGCTGACAGAAAGGGAGAGACTACGATTCAGAAGAAGGAAGGGCTTTTCAAAATGCCAAGAGCATCAACTGATCTCTCTCGGTCCTTTTCCTCTCTTCCTCTCTCTCTGGCTGGAAACCAGAGGAACAGAGGCGAGTGCTACAGCCGCAGAAAACGGCTCTGAAAAGCATTTCCTGTGGACAGATTTTTTTTAAAATGCCAATATACTGCTTTAATCAAGGATGCATTTCCTACATCCCGGGATCCAGACGAGACTTCAATGCATTTAGAGATTACAACAGATGCAAACCATCGCTCTTGATGTCAGAGAATGGGTGAAGTGTTTTTTGATAACTTGTGAGATCTAGGACTCCTTACATGGGACATTCCATGACATTGAAGCTCTGCCCCCCAAATTGGGCGAGTGCATACCCATGCCCATGCCCTGGAGCTTCTATTTCCTTTGCTAAAATGCTCACCTCCCAGGTGGGCACATGACCTGAGCAAGACTAATCAAATCCTGGGAGTTTTGCCATTAGAACAGAGTTTTGCCCTTTGTGCTTGGGTTGGCAAACAAGTAGGGGGTACATCGGAGCTGGTGGCCTTGGCCATCCCTTCTTGGGAATGCTTGCCCGCAGATGACACTAACACAGATGAAGACAGAGCCAGAAGATCAAGGAGCAGAGAGAGGCCCAAGGATAGCATTTGGACACCTGGATCCAGCTCTGCCTGAAGCTGGACTTTTCCATTACAGGGCTAACAATCCCCCCACCACGCCCCCGACTCACTTATGCCAGTTTAAATTATGTACATACTCAGTGACTTGGAGAAAATTTCAGGGGCTGGTCAGTACCTATTTCACTAGCCAATTAGTGGCAACCAATTCTCTCCTTGAAATGGAGCCTCCAGGCTCTTCAAGTCTGCCTGGGAGGCAGTTAGTATGGGAGGAAAGAAGGTGAAGAGAACGAAATGGGAGGAAGTGAGTTCTAAGGAGCTGGATAGAAGTGAAAATCACTTGTCTTCTCAGTAAGAGGAAAGAAATCCACTTGGGGAAATGAGATTACAGTCATTTGTGACCTTAGATCAGTGGTTCTCAACCTTCTGGCCCTTTAAATACAGTTCCTCATGTTGTGACCCAACCATAAAATTATTTTCGTTGCTACTTCATAACTGTCATGTTGCTACTGTTATGAATCGTGATGTAAATATCTGATATGCAGGATGGTCTTAGGCGACCCCTGTGAAAGGGTCATTCGACCGCCAAAGGGGTCGCGACCCACGGGTTGAGAACCGCTGCCTTAGATAAACATTAAAAACAAACATGTTTGAAAACATTAACTTACACATACACATACTCACACACACAAATCCAATCTGCGTGAGTGAGCAGAAGGAGATCCACTGGAGCCCTGGCCGGGTAGCTCAGTTGGTTAGAGCGTTGTCCCGACATGTCAAGGTTGCGGGTTCGAACCCTGGTCAGGGCACATATAAGAACCAACCAATGAACGCATAAATAAGCGGAATGACACACTGATGTGTCTCTCTTTCTGCCTCCCTTCCTCTCTCTCTAAAACCAGTAAAAAATTAAAATAAAAACCCATTGGAGTGACAGGCTTTATGCTCTTGCAAAGATGGGGATAGTTTACGCGCGTTGCCAAGGTTATTCTGGAAAGAATAAAATTCCCCTTCCGATGAGCAGAACCGAGCTTTCGTTCCCTAGGAGGAAGCTTGGGAAAACCCAGCCCATCTTGAATCTGGTTTCAATAAAAGGTTTTCTCCTAGAGCAAACAGACGACATACCAAAGAGTTTCACTTTCCATGAAAAAAATGTGCAGGAGTTTAAGGAAGATGAAACGGCATCAAGTACAGGCCGAGGGCAGCCCGGCGTCAGGAGGGAGGGGCATTGACCTCTTCAGCGCAGGAAAGACACTGTGCGTCCGGTGCCCGGTTTTCTTTCCTAAGAAAGTCATGCTATCCCGCGGGGACTGAGCACTGGCTTCCAGGGCAGCTCAGGGCAATTGTTAAAGAATTCACACTGTGGACTGGAAGGGCCTGGGTTTAACGCTGAACCCGTCATTTATGAAACACCTGACCTGGTCAGGCTACGTCAGCGGTTCTCAACCTGTGGGTCGAGACCCCTTTGGCGGTCAAACGACCCTTTCACAGGGGTCGCCTAAGACCATTCTGCATATCAGATTTTTACATTATGATTCATAACAGTAGCAACATTACAGTTATGAAGTACCAACGAAAATAATTTTATGGTTGGGTCACAACATGAGGAACTGTATTTAAAGGGCCAGAAGGTTGAGAGCCACTGGGCTACGTCTTCTCTTTGTGCCTCAATATGATTATAAAACGAGCAAGGAAATCACAGTGCCTTCTTCACAGAGTGGCTGTAAGGATCAAATGACATATTTCCTGGAAGACACTGAATACGGCAGGTGGTAGGTGGTGGGTATTCAGTAAATATCAGTTGTTTCGTAATATTTACATATTATTCCTACAATCACCAGCTTACATTGCTAGATATCAGTCATAAAACAACGAGTTATTCCAAGGGGTCAGCCTACAAACCCAAGGGCTCTGGAAAGACTTTAAAAATAGAAATGCAATGCATTAATTTATCCTCAGAAATCTGAGAATCTGGGCCAGAGAAGTTTCAGGTATGAGTATCATTTAGGCACCGAGTATTCTGAGTCAAAGCAAGCTGTTTCATCAGAGTTCTAATGAGATATTTAAAAAATATATACAGTTTGTATTACAATATTGAGAACTTTGGAGGAAGGATTATCTTCTCAGAGGTCATTTTAAAAAGAACTCATGGCTGTGGCTGGTTTGCTCAATGGTTAGAGTGTTGGCCTACAGACCGAAGGATTGAGGGTTTGATTCCTGGTCAAGGGCACATACCTTGGTTGCAGGTTCCCCAGCCCTGGGGAGGGGCGTAGGGGTGGATGTAGGAGGCAACCAATCGATATGTCTCTCACAGGTCAATGTTTCTCTCTCTCTCTCTCTCCCCCCCCATCTTCTCTCCCTTCCACTTTCTCTAGAAATCAATGTGAAAATATCTTCAGGTGAGGATTTAAACTTAAAATAAAATAAAAAGAACTCATGATTTAATCCCCTGGGCAGTCTATTGGTTTAAGAGGAGAAAATAGAGCTGACCTCCCAGCCCGGTGGCCCCTCCCTGTGGGTACACACAGGAACACTTTATCGTGGGCAGGATGCCTGGTGAGCCCGGAGCCAAGCAAGCACGTGTGGAGTTGGCTATAGGGTTTAAATGTTTAACGCTTCCTGCTGGGATAACCTGGTGGTGGTGATTAAAAAAAGAAGAGACCTTTGTTAAGAGATGTGAAGTAGGAAAAACTACAATAGCAGAGGTTGGCATTTATGATGTGGCCCGCTTAGGGTTTGGCCCGCAGTGTTTAGATTTTTTTGAATTGGAAAACTTCATTTGAAATTTCTAAAATCTGGCTTTCATTGCAACCTCTTCTTATCAGCTGAGGGATTCCCACAGGGCAGCCGGCCTGGAGCTGAGTGGCTCCTTCTAGACCAGCGGTTCTCAACCTGTGGGTCGCGACCCCTTTGGGGGTCGAACGACCCTTTCACAGGGGTCGCCTAAGACTATCAGAAAACACATATATAATTACTATTGTTTTTGTCATTAATCACTATGCTTTAATTATGTTCAATTTGTAACAATGAAAATACATCCTGCATATCAGATATTTACATTTCGATTCATAACAGTAGCAAAATTACAGTTATGAAGTAGCAATGAAAATAATTTTATGGTTGGGGGTCACCACAACATGAGGAACTGTATTAAAGGGTGGTGGCATTAGGAAGGTTGAGAGCTACTGTTCTAGACGGAGCGACTCCAGTCCTCTCTATGCCGCCCAGAGGCGCCCGCTGGGCCTCAGAAGCAGGGGTCAGAGGGAGAGGCTGAATCCCTGGAGGGCATGCGAGAAAACATGGGGGGTCACCACCGCCAGCACTTCTGACCCAGGAGGTCTGGCTGGGGCCCCGGAATCTGCAGGTCTAACGGTCCCCGTTGTGGCCGGGATGCTCTGGCCCAGGACCCCTCTGGGAGTCAGGGACATGGCACAGCTTGCGCAGTGACGGAGGGAGCCAGGCTCGGCTTACAGGGAAGGTCAGAGCAGCGGTTTTAACCAGGGGGCCTGTCTGCCTCCACACGCCACACTGGGTGATTTTACTCCGTTGCTTTCATCTCATTGGCCGTAAATCTGGCCTCCTCAGCTGCCCCGCACCAGGAGAGCTGAGAGCTGTTCCAGTTGAATTGTGTGCCCACAGAGGATGGAGTCCTCACCCCCAGTGCCCGTGACCCCCTTTGCAGATGACCAGGTACGGATGAGGTCACCGAGGAGGAAAACCCGGTGTGACCGCACCTTATACAAGGGGGGATTGGACAGAGACAGACGCACGGAGGACGATGCTGTGGGGACACAGACACCACATGGAAGCCGAGGAAGCCTGAGGCCCCAGGAGCTCGCACAGAAGCGGGGAACAGCCCCCCACAGCCCTCAGAAGGGAACGGCCCCCCACAGCCCTCAGAAGGCGCCACCCCTGCGACACCTCGAGCTGGGACTTCTGGCCTCTGCACTGCCCGACAACCCATTTCAGTGGCATAAACCACCCGCTGGGACACTGTTAGGCACCCCCGGCGACAGACACAGGTGTGTCCAGGTGAGCCTGGGCCTCTGATCCTCCGTCTCATTTCCCCGTCACCAGGATCAGCAGTCCCGGGCCCACGAGGCCCCATGGCACTGACCTTCTTCGTAGAGTTGAACTGTGTAGGTCGACACCATCACCGGCGTCCCGTTGTGAACACAGTCCCTCTTCGATGCCACCTGCACAGACACGTGTCAGTATCAGTCAAGTCAGACCTCAAGGCCACGGGGTGCCTCCCAAGATGAAACTTAATTTAAAGACCGTGTTTCTGGGAACTCCCAGCATTTCCTCCGAGAAATGCCATCTCCCCCCTAAAGACTGGATTCCCGGGACCCTGAGAACACCACTTGTCTGTTTCTCAGCTCAGGAGCCCGTGGGCGCAGCAGGGGGGGACCCAGGGGCGATGGAACGCCCAGGCTGACTGATCAGTGGGGAACATTCAGCACGTGACTCCGAAGCCTGTGAGGTTAACCTCGCCCACCGTCCTGCACACACAGCCGGGCCCTTAGTCAACACACCTGTCGCACACAGGTAGCTCACTGCAGCCTTTTCCTGCTCCACACTCCCCTCACCTCAAGCTGCAGTCTTTTTTCACTTTTAGGGCCCTGACCTGATATTTTTATTTTCTGTTATTTATTGTAGATATTAAAGAAGATTGTGTGTGTGTGTGTGTGTGTGTGTACACACACATACAGACATACACATATACACACACGGAAAGCAAAAAGTCACAATAGAGAAAATAATGGTATGTGATGTCATTTAAGTAATAAAATCATCTGAATTATACCACTAATAGTTGACATTAATTGAAGAATAATGTTATGCTAAGTGCTTTGCACATTGTGTCTTATTTTGCTGATTCTGTTAGTAGTGTAAGCCGTTAATAAGTGCAGAGAAAAATAAAAACGAAAAGACTAAACAGCAGCAACCAGCTAAAAGGTGGGGCCTTCCTGGGGGGACACAGAAGACTTTTCCTTTCTTTACATTTTTAAAATGGTTTTCGTTGTTTAAAGTAAGCCCGCGTTCTCGAGTTTATCGTGAACTCTACCAAGAATTCACGAAAGTGAAACATCAAGCCCACGTGACCATGTGGCCCCGAGGTTACGTGGGGTGCAAAGTGGATTTATTTGGCTCACAGAATTTTAAAAAGCATTTTGGAATCAGTTGCCAATATTTAAAAATCAGGAGATTCCATCAACACTGTTTCCCAACTCCTGATGGAAGTAAGAGTCGGGAACCTCTTGGCAGTGTACATTGGGCAGAGCCCGCACCTCCGAATGGGCTCAGCACACGGCTCGGCTCCCTGTGACCGCCTTGCCCTGGAGGCCAGAGGCTCCCGGGCCAGACATGGACTCACCGGGCAGCTTAGAACCTGCTGCTGCCGGGCCCCACCGGGAGGGTTCAGCTGGCCGTGGGGCCAGCCCTCAGGGTTTTAAAAGTCCGAGGTAATGAAAGTGTGCGGTCAGGTTGAACACCCGCTATGAGTTTTCAGCCGTTTCTTCAAACCCAGCCTTCCATTCCGAGCAGGAATTCCCCCTGTGATCTGATCAGTACTCGCTCACAGGCATCATCTTCCTCCTGGAGGAATTCCAGGTCTCACCCTGACGCCATCTCTGACACCCTGATGGTGGAAGTGCCGGCTCTCCGCTCCCTGGCCACGGAGACCTGAGGAGAAGCCTTCCAGAGAAGTCTTTCAGAGATGAATTCCTAAACGAGTGCCCCCTGCCCCCTTGGCTGCACAAGCAACAAGTGAGGGCTCTGGCCTCTCTTCCTCACAGGTTCCTATGCACTTGGCCCTGGGTGGCCGCTGGCTCCTGGCTGATTCTAATGTGCAGCGAGGCTTCGAACGACGGATTGTCCCCGGGGCTGTCATCCTCTCAGGGTGACAGTTGCCCCTGTTCTGTGCACGGAGGATGTTTAGCGGCATCCCCGGCCTCTGCCCACTAGGCCGGTGGTGCTACCTGAGTTGTGACGACCAGAAATGTCTCCAGACAATGCCAAGCGCCCCCTGGTGGGGACGGACAAAATCATCCCCAGTTGAGAACCACTGGCCCAAACCCACCTGGGAGCAGGTGTCACATGGGCTCCAGAGGGATCACCTTGGAGGTCCTTAAAGACACAGGATCCCGAGGCTCCCAGCCCTGCCGCTTCTGATTCAGGGAGTCGCTGTGGGGCCCTAGCGCCTGCGTTTTTGCCAAGCTCCGTGATGGATTCCGGAGGTTTCAATGCAACAGGACAAGCCATGGGGAGAGCGGGCCCATGAAGTGAGCACTGAGCAGGCCATTTATTCATCCCCCCGCCTCCTGCCCTCGCCTCCCCCCGGTTCTGCCTGGTGGTAGCTCATGTCCAGTGACTGCAACTACTCTACCTCATGAGCGTCTGTTTCTGAGTCGTTCTCTTGCTCTTCAGCTCTTTGGTGAACACTCATTTGGTTACCCATGGTTCCTGCAAGAGAGAAAAAAGAGAGAGAAGTTAAAATTCAAGACAAACAAAAGTAGAGACCTGACAGGTGACTGTGGCATGTCATCATCATGGCCTACATTTATTTGGGGGAGAGAGACATTTTAGACCGTTAATCCACCAAGTTCAAGTCAAATGCAGCCCCAGTTTTCAATTGCGTTTCATTTCTGGGGTAAATATTTATCATGATGAACGGTGTATTCAGTGTGGGTAGCATTTCTTCCCTCTCGGCCACAGCTTTTATACCCAGGAGATTTTAGGATGAAGATGATTAAAGGAATACTTACAATTTTTAGCATTCTCTGATCCTCAAACTAAATTAGGCTCCCTGTTAAAACCCATCATAGCACGAGATTTTTTTTTTATAGCATTTGGCACTACTTGTAATTATATATTTGTTTGGCTATATTTTCCTCATTCACTGATTCAACAAATATATACTGAGTACCAACTCTGCATCTTATGCTGCCTCAGGCACTAGGGTTACAACTATAAATTAAAAAGATGAGGCCCCTGACCTCACAGAGCTGCAACCTGGGGACGGGGGGCGTGGGGGGGGGGCGGGCTAGTGGTGGTGGGTGGACAAATAATAAACAAATAAACAAGAAACCCACAAACCAGGCCATTTCTGATGACAAGGCAGCTTGGTAGGTGGTTATGAGCACAAAGCTGGAGCAAGACAACCTGAGCTTCAACCCTCTTTCTGCCTCTCGTCGCTGTGTGTCCTCGGGTGAGTGAATTAGCCTCTCTGTGCCTCACAGGAATCCTACGTACTAAATCAATTAATTCTTGCTAAGTGGCTAGAATAATGTCTAGCTCATAAGAAGCAATATAGAAGTGTTTGTTAAACAAAGGACACAGGATATGATGCTATGAATAAAATAAATTGCTAACATAGCAAGAGGGGGCCACGGTAAAGGACAAGAGGCCCAAGTAACGACTGGCCCAGACTTGGAGGGCAAAACTGAATATGTAACTTCTGCCCCCCGCCCCCAATACATTGTTAGAACCACGAGGACAGGACTGTCTGTCTTACCCACCGTTGCAGCTCCTGTTCTCCGCGCCGCATTTACACGTACCACGTGCTAACCATTACTTATTGGTTGGAGGGAGGGATGCATCATTGGTAACTACCCTCACCTGGCATGCTGGGCCAGGCAAGCCCGCACCATCGCTGAGCCTCTGAGCCTTGTTATAATCACAATGCTAACAGCCAGCAATTACTTAGAAAGCTGCCCTCCCCGCTCTGTATTCCAAGTGCCTTTCCTGCATCTTCTCATGTGGCCCCACAGCACCTGTGAGACAGGTGTCATCATCTCACTCTGAGTCCCAGGAGGCTCCATTACGTCCCAAAGGTCACCCAGGTGGATGGCAGAGGCAAGATGCAAACACAGGCTGCGGTGCTCCTGGACGCTGGGAAGCTCCTTGCTTTATCACCTCCCTCGAGAGGAGGGAGTCCAGTCTCCCAAACCCACCCAGGACACGTGGCCGAGCGCCAATCTGACCCAGAGTCTGTCCGGTCCCAGGAGTGGGCTCTTCCAGCTGCTCTAGACCTGCTGCCTGGCTACCTAAACACCACTTCACACATCGCAAGCGATTCCAGTGGAGCCCCACCTCCAACACCTGGCCGCTGGCCCACCCGCTCTGGTGGCTTTCAGAACACAAGCCAGGCCTGATTTCTGTCTGAAAGCAGCCAGTGCACCTCCAAGGGTCCCATGGGCCTCTCGCCCGCCGTGTGAGTTTTTATGCCCTGGAAATTGACACGTCAAGTTGGCAGAAATTACCGAAGCCTGAAAGGGTCGTAGATCTCACCTCCCGTTCTCTCAGGGGATCTGGTAGATAACAGGATCGGGGGATTTGACATGCTCTTTAATTGCACCAGGTAATAAAGCTGAGCAGCACTAACACATACAAGACACTCGGTATTTCGCAGTTTTTCTATTTGTAAAATCCACGGTGTGCATAATCTCAATAGGTCATCACTCCATCTACAAAGGGGGCATTATGAATATCACACTGAATCCTCAAGACCAGGGTCAGCACATGGCAGCTGAGGGACGGAGCCCGCCCACAGGCTGTTTGGTACAGCCAGTGAGCTAAGCACGGGTTTCACATTCAGAAGTGGTTGGAAAAATCAGAAGAATCATGGATTTCGACTCATCATAATATGATATTCAAATGTTGGTTTATTGGAAGACAGCCATGGAGGCAACTCACCTCTCCAGTCTGCCCATATTCCCTGATCTGAGAGTGTACTTTTGTTTTAATTAATTTCTGTGCTTTACTAGGAAAAAAAAAAGGAAGACAGCCACACTCATTTTCTTAATTTTTTTTTTTATCGTCGATGTACAGCTTTCTGGAAAGCTTATTAATCCCTGTTCAAGATCACTCTGGGTAATATACACTCATTTTGCAAATAAGTGGATTGAGGTGGCTGAGAAATTATATGTTACCCATAGTAAGACTGACCAGGATTTGAACCCACTGTGTATAAAAATAATGACAATAACAGCTCTAACAACCATACTAATCAAATAGTAACAACAACAAATTTGGTGAGTGCTGTCCATGTGTTGAGAAACTGTTCTAAGAGGGTTGCTTGCAGTAAACTAACTCACTCCTTTACAGCCAATCAGCACGACCATTTTACAGATGGGAAAACTGAGGCTCCTAGGTTAAAGGTTGTGACCCAGGCAACATGCACAAATACACACACACCGAACTCTGTCTCCCTAAATGCAGCTTTTCACACAACCTTTAAAGCTCCTCGTATTCAAGTTAAATTCAGTCCAAGTTGGGGTTTGAGGTTATGAAAATGTTTGAGGCCACCT